>NC_133328.1:439145775-439790775 GCF_042186555.1 Aquarana catesbeiana | reverse complement strand
TGACCTATATACACTCTACTTGTAAACAATATGTATAGTAGGTATAAATCATTTAAATACCTACAAAAGTAACTAAGGAAATGATATATATCTTTAATTTAGGTTTACGTGAACCCAATGTTTAATATTTGAAATTTCATGATATTTACCTATATAAACCCTACTGTAAAACAATGAGCTTACTTTATAGATCCTTGTAAACTTACTTTATGTATCTTTATAACATTGTATACTCAATAAACTTCTTTTGACAAGGAAATCTCTTCAGGACTTCGAGGCTGCCTAGCTTTGAGGGTGTTCAATCATTTCATCTAGAAGAATGTTTTTTGTATAGGTTTCATTTTCAAATAACACCCAAAGACCAATTTTTCAGCACCTGTTTGACAGGTGGATATCATTGCAATTTTTTTTGCCTTCATCAGGCGCACCTCTATAGGGTTACGGTGGGAAGGCGCCACCGACACCCAAAGACCAATTTTTCTGCACCTGTTTGACAGGTGCATATCATTGCAATTTTTTACAGCAAGGCCAATTCTTGCTTTCATCAAGAGTACCTCTATGGGGTTATGATGGGAAGGCGCCACCAACACACAAAGACCAATTTTAACGCACCCGTTACTTCTATCCAAAGTCAAAGTGACACCAGAATGTATCCAAAAAACCTCTAATCTTGTTCACAGTGCACATTGTGGCCTCATCATACACACTGGCTCCCCAGCTGTTGCTGAGCAAAATAAAGGCAGATTGCAGGGAAATTTTTTTTTTTGACTTTATAAATACAATTATTGCTGCAGCAGATTCTAGACATGGTACAGATCTGCCACTTTACCGGTGGGACCCCCCAGGCACTATATTGGAAGGAATTTTTCATTTTTAGGCTTTCACTTTAAAAATCTAAAAATCACTGCTCATTTAAAAATGACGTTTTTCACAAACTTTTTTTATTGATAAATGTCCCCCAGGGCCGGATCTGGACCCCTATAACCATTGTATGCCCAATTACTTGCATATAATCTTTAAAATGGGCACTTTTGATTTTTTCTGTTCGGGTCCCATTGACTTTAATGGGGTTCGTTATTCGGGTCCGTACTTTTGCGGTGTTCGAAAGTTCTGATGCGAACCGAACAGGGGTACGTTTGGCCCATCCCTAGTCAGTACAAATAAGCTATGTTTGGCTGGTGGGCATGAGTGGAAATACTTCAATATTTAACCATCGTTCAGCGTGGATCTGCAGTCAGTGACAAGTTATATAGCTACCTGCTCTCTGTTCAGTCTTACGATCAACTGGCAATAGCCACAAAGGAAGTTGATGCTGGAAGTTTAAGCTGGACTTTAAGTCACTTTCTGTGTACCCATGGACGAGCTGCCTCACCAGAGCCAGTGAGCTCTTTGAATGATGAGGTTCTCTTCACAGCTTTGTAGAAATAAGTCCCCCCCCCACCGGATCAAAAGTTCTTAGCTTTACAGTGCATAGAACTATTGCTGTAGTGCATAGTCTCATTCTATTTTGTTGGTAATCTGGTAATGTGGCAACTACATATAAGTGCATAATGGAATGCAAGCTCTGCCAGTGATTCAATGGAGTGGTAAATCAAAAAGTGGTCCAAAGAGAAACTCTTCACTCTAAGAGAGCTTGGGCGTCTAGTCACTTTGCAGGATCAATTGGGGGCCCCCTTCAGAGGATTATGGGTCATGTATGTATGCACACTGTGACATGCATACCTTAAAAGCTTTCTATGTACTTAAAACTTACATGTATGAACCTGAAAGTATTCATTTTACCACTTTACCAGTTCACGTGAGCAAAATAGGTTTAGAGGCAAAGTGAACTGCTACTTGATAATGAAACATACCTTACAGGAAACCAACTGAATTTCTTGCAAGTTCTCAGTTACACAATTTGATTTTCTCACCACTATTAGGCAGTGCTTATTCTGACAAAGAAACGAGACAAGAAAAGAAACAAGAGGTGTTAACAGCATTTGCAGGTATATACTGTAGAACTCATTTGATTCTAGTCAGAAAACTTTGTAGTTATGGAGACTTTGTAGTTAGGGTGACAAAACAATACATGTTGCTTAAAATAAGTCTGGGAGATTCAGAAGTCTTATGTTTCCCTTTCCCTAATAAATTATTTTTGGTTACAGTCATGCTTTAAAGTAAACTTATGCTCACCTAAACAAAGAAAAGCAACAGGTTCGTTTTTATCTTAAACTTTGAAGAGGACAAAAGGAGCACTCTATAAAAGCTGATTGATCAGCAGGGTTTCCCAGTCAGGTGACCCCTGCTAGTCTGCATCAGTGAACAGGTTAATTCTATGCTGAAAATCCATTGAAACACAATTCCACTTTTAATTAAATTGATACATTTTAGAATCGATCCATTTTTTTAATACAAATTCAACCATTTATCTAAGTATATAGCTTTCCTGGTGCATCTTCATGGCAGCATACATATGGGTTGTGACTCCGCCCCCACAACCTGATAGGACTGGTTAACTATAAATCAAAGGCAGACCCAGCTCACAGCATTCTCCTTTTTTTCCTCACCTGATCAGGACTATAATCGCGAGGTATCCCTTACCGTTTGTCGCCCCAGCCAGGTTCAGCCTCTCCTGGGTGGAAGTCCTTCCTGTACAGTCTCTAAATGAGCCTATATGGTTGGAGCCCCATTCTGGTGGTCTGGGGAGCATATTTCAGCCTCTCCTGGGTGGAAGTCCTTCCTCTACAGTCTCTAAATGAGCTATATGGTTGGAGCCCCATTCTGGTGGTGCAGGCTTCTCAAAAAAAGCTTTAAACAAACTTTGACATAAGTGACAGCGTTATCTTTTTCTTTCCATATGCTTTTTACTACTTTTCTCTGTGTTATGGGTGTTTGCCATTCCTAAGATGGCTGCAGCAGTGCAAGTACACTCTGAGAGGCAGGAAGTGATGCGACCTCTGTGTTTCCTGGCTAGAGCTTTTCCAGGATGGTGATCTGAACATGCTCAGGCACTGATATCATCACTAATGGCAAATGTAAGTTCTAAATGGTTTTATGGCAACAAATGGTGGAGCTCTCTACTCATGCATGCTGGATGCTTATGTGGTCATTGTTTGCAGGTATGTTTTCCCTTTTTATGGCATTCACCTGTGTTTTTCCTATCTCCTTCTCAGTGTTGCTCTAGGATCATTGTGCTCTTTATGGCATTCACCTGGGCTCTTCCTATCCCCTTTTCAATGTTTGCTCTGGGATCACTGTGTTGGGCTCAGTTTCCACCAGTGCGACTTGTCACTGCAAAATCGCATGACAAGCCATACCCTATGATTTCCAATGAGTACCATTCATATGTGCATCTATAGACCTCAAGAATACACAGGCATTGCTTCAAATCGCATCAAATTTGCTGCAAAATCATGCGACTTTCTGGTCGCAATAGTGGAGACTTAGCATTATGCTGTTTTTTTTCATTTCAGTCTGCTGCTTTGCTCTGTTTCTATGGGAAACGCTGTCCAGTCAGACCACCCATTGCCTTTAAGGTATAGGGATTAGGTAAGTAGTGAAGACTGAGAAAAAGAGAGCCAATATTTATAGTCCTGTAAGGACTACAAGATGGAGGGAGCCTTCTGATGGTCAAGACAAGTCACCATCTAAGAACAGACATCCAGGCGATGTTGATTAAGATTATCATTGCTCCCCGTTTACAAACATCACAAGTTACCAGCCATAATAGTCGCTGCATTTGTTATAGAAGGTCATTGCCTGCCAAGCTAGTATGTCAAATCTGCCTGAAACAAGCACTATACAGCCCTGCAAGGACCTCAAGGTGAAGAGAGCCTGCTAAAAGCCAGAACAGTCACCGTTCAAGCACAGACATACAGGCAACATTTATCAATGTCATCATCTCACCTCTCAGTTTGCTCCCCGTTTACAAACACTACAGATTTCCAGCACTAATGGTTGCTGCATTAGTGGTGGAAAGTCATTGAATGACAAGCTACAGTGCATGAATTGCCTAGCACTTCCAACCAGAGCCAGTAGGTGGTGTCCAAATAGGAAAGCTTGCTATGAGAAGAAAGCGTTAAAGGGGCCACAAGCTTTGAAGATTGCCCAATAGAGACTTTTTTGCAGCTAAGGATGCAATTGCCTGGGTTGAAATGAAGGAAACTCTCCACAAGGTTAGAAAGTACTAATTTCCTTCACTGAACAACTGGAAGAGTTAATCCAGGAATAATTGAATAGGTCAGAAAAAAATGCCCTTATAAACAGGCTGTCAAAACTGTATACCCTGAAAAAGCTAAAGGTCAACCTGCTGCAGTCTCCTCCGATGATGGATGCATCACGAATGTAGCTGGCAAAACATGTCATATTCAAGGAGGCTCTAGTCTGAAAATTAGATCTAGATCTGAAGTGCTTCTACATACTGTAGCATCTGCAGGTGCTGGCACACCAGCAATAACCAGCCCATGTGCTGAGTGAGTCTAATGGGAGTGGATGCATAATTATCAACCAGCTGCTGCACCTGCAGGACTCTGAGGAAAGCGGCAGGGTCTGCATCCCTTTAGACAAGATACTCCCAATAGGGAATCACATGAAAAATGACATGTTTATTGCAGTGGATGCCAAAAAAATCTGACTTTTATCTTGGTGCAGACTTCTGGGAAAATCAGTGAACCAGTCATTCAAGCAGGACATCAGTTTTGTTTGGGAGCCACGTCACACGACTGCGCAATTATCAGTTAAAGCGACGCAGTGCCGGATCGCAAAAAGTGCTCTGGTCTTTGGCCAGCCAAATGGTCCAGGGCTTAAGTAGTTAAATAACCCCTTCTGGAAGAAGTGAAGAGACAAGTTGGTAACAGCTTTGTAAGAGCTGAAATTGGCTGTATACTCTGTGGTGGATGTGTCAGACGTCAGTTGATGTTTTTCAAGAACGTGTTCCCCGTTCATTAGTGCATTATGGCTGAAGCCATGGTTGGTGGATCCCGCCAAAAAAAAAATGGTGCAAGACACCAGAATACAGATCCAATCTATTTGGGAGTAGACAGGATACAGCCATCTCAAGGGTGACCATTAGCAGGTCAGGGAGAATATCATCTGACAAAAAAAACCTGAAAATTCCAGAAGGTCCAGCATACAGGTGGCGACTCCCAAGTAGATACCAGGAGGCAAAATCCTACGAACCGGGAAAAAGATTAGTGAACTAACTGGAGAAGTACCCAATCTTCATTATTGAAGCCTTAACAATCTAAGCGGAAGTCCTTTTTAAGGGTGTACTAATCCAGGGGGTGCCTGTGCGAAGCTTTACACACACACCTGGATGGAAAACCTTCAGGATCAGTGGGCCATATCGGCTATAATGGCGTGACATTGGTGGAAGTTTAAGGGAGGTTCGCCTTTCTGGTACAATAATTTTTATTAAAAAGTATAACATCATGACAAACTCACCCATGCAGGGGCATAATTCAATGAGCATAATGATCATATAACATTGACAGGTGGGAAGTCCACCTTTCAATCTCTTCCAGTCAGCCAGGCTACCAGAGTTGATGGAAAAGTAAAAAAATTCTGGTCCAGTTTGTAGCTGGATTAAAAAATAAAAAACAGGTAATCTGTGCCCAGTGCTAAAGTTAAAAAAAAAAAAAAAAAGATTTTGACAAGCAGCACAGGAAGTTAGAGTCGTGCAAGATGGAAAACCTCCAATCAATTATGATATTCATAAATCTGGGAGACTGGATTCTCCTGTAGGTTTATCAGACACCTACTTCACAATTCATCCTCAATTCCTCTATCAGTTTGAGTCCTTCCCCCTTCGGTCTGTACATCTCCCCCAGGGCATTCACAACGGTCTTACTGTCTGCAATAGTGGCGGGAAAAATTCAGTAGAACTTCCACAAGGGAATTTTCGTCCTCTGATAGAGAAAGCCAAAGGTGCTTTGGGAGTGTAGTCTCTTCCAGCAGAACAGTGCCGGAGTATTCTTGGTTCTTCGTAACTGACCAAATGTTTTCAGATGGAACATTATCACATCAGACCCCAGCTAGAAAGGTTGGGGGATGCATTTCAAAGAGCAGGCTGCTCAAAGTCATGTAAAGCTTATGAACAATAGTAGAATTTTCATGAACCGAGTAGTGTTCAAAGCACTTCTGTTATTCACTCCTTTTAGCAAGAGGAGCAAGATTTGTACTGTGCCTAGACAGCAGTGGAAGGGTAGAATTCTAGGCTGTCAGTGGAGCTTCCTGTATCAATAATTGCAAATACACCATTTTGGCTTAGGAGGCTCTAGTCTCTCTCTCTCTCTCTCTCTCTCTCTCTCTCTCTCTCTCTCTCTCTCTCTCTCTCCTCTCTCTCCTCTCTCTTCTCTCTCTCTCTCCTCTCTCTCCTCTCTCTCCTCTCTCTCCTCTCTCTCCTCTCCCCTCTCTCCCCTCTCTCCCCTCTCTCCCCTCTCTCTCCTCTCTGTCCTCTCTCCTTTATTACCTAAACCAGCCAAGGTTCTACAGTTCTTACAACTGGGGCTGAACGGGGGCATAGGTTCAAATATGTTTAAAGCTCAAAGTTCAGCCTTGTCTGCACTTGCAAGGGTTTAAGGAGTCCTTAACCCTTTAGTGATGCAATTCTTAAAAGGCTTGCATGAAGTTATAGACCTGCCAGGAAAACCATTGTTCCCTCAATGCAACTTGCTTATGTTTCTCACTTCTATCAAGGCGTCATTCCTATCCTACAGAATTGACTACTCTGCAAACCCCAAACCCTATTTCTGGTTGCTACAACCTCTGTGAAAAGGATGTCAGAACTGCAGGCTTTGTACTCAAGGAGCCTCACTTAACATTCTACCCGGACAGAATAGTCCTAAAACTCCAGACTGCTTTTATCCATGGGGTGTCTTTCTCCTTCCAGTATAACCAGGAAGTCAATTTGCCGTCTTTCTTGGTTGAGTGAGAGAACCACATCCCCCTGGATGTTGAGCTAACACTGGTGACCTGCTTGGCAATTAAAAGCCTACTCTTCAAGGCCGTCCTGTTTTGGAGGTCTTAAGAGCACAGTTAACTAGGGCAGTGCCAGCTCTGTGGACAGCTCAGCGCTGAGTGTCTCCTGAGGTTATTTGCAAGTCAGCAATATGATCCTCCCTGGACACCTTTATTACACTTTAATAAGTGAACCCAGCTCGCGACAGTTTTATTTGGAAAATTCATGGTGCATATTTGCGCTACTGATGATTAAAACATTTTTCTTGCAACCTCCCGTATGGCGAGTTAGTCCCCATATGTATGCTGCCATGATGCACCAGGAAAACGGAAAATTGTATACTTGCCTTTCCGTAATTTTCCTTTCCTGGTGCATCTTCATGGCAGCATACAGATGACCACCCAAATGGTGAGAGTTACAGAGAATGCTGTGAGCCTGGGTCTGTCTTTGGTTTATAGTTAACCAGTCCTATCAGGTTGTGGGGGCGGGGTCACAACCCATATGTATGCTGCCATGAAGATGCACCTGGAAAGGAAAATTATGGAAAGGTGAGTATACAATTTTCCGTTTTCCAATTGTAATCTGTAGAAGACTCTGCTTTCAGCTTAAAGGGTTTGGTCAGACTGTAATAGACAACCCATTTCCCACTTCACCAGTGCATTCCCTACACAAATATTAAAGTGTTATTAGCCTCAAATTTTTTGTATGTTTATTTCTTTAAAATTATTTACTCTACCTGCGTGCTGAAGCTTTCCATTCTGCATCTTTTCATCATGCTGTTTCCATGGTCCTCCCTAATGTCAGTACAACACAATAGCAGCCAATCCTCTAGCTGCTGTGTATTCTACCCACAGTGTGAATACTCAGCCAGTTGCCTATTGGGAAGTTGTTCACTTTTTCTCTTCAAGCTGTCCCACACATTTTTTTCATCTGTTTTTAGGGTGGCTTCAGGTGTTTGAATAACATCAACTCTTCCTCCCCTTTAGTGATATTTTTTTAATTTCAACACATAACCACAATAGTGCCAGTTGGCTCTGTGTGGCTACAGAGAAAGAATGTCAATTTTCTCTCACAGTACAGGATAGTGGGATGGCCATGTGACCAGCTATAAAAAGCTGGAAAAAGACGGCGTAAATTGACGGCGCTATATAAATACCTGAAATAAATAAATAAAATAATAAAATTTTACATTTTTTTTTTAATTATCTATTTACAGTTGCTTAAAGAATTCATAATGTATCTCATTTAGGCTAAATGCTATGAAAAGGGTTTAATAACACTTTAATATTTCAGATAGAAAATTAGTAATGTCAATCTGCTTTGCACTGAAATCAGAATCAAATGCCCACTCTTTTCACTTTCTAAATCAGCAAAATATAAGGGCATGCTGCATGTTGCCTCTTTTTGGAATGAAATGCAGTAGATGAAGAGATATCTAAAATCGATGACTAATGGGCCCATAGACAGCAATGGGACTGCCTTCAGAGGATTGCATAGAGTAGCTGTGCAGCCTCATGCGGGTTAACACAGCCCTCACACACGACACCGAATACACAAACACCATGGCACAAACTAATACTTTATGTCCTATATGAACGAGGTCTTGCTTAAATATTTTTTAGAGTGTTTTTAAAGATTTGCTTTGGTTAATTAGCTTTTTTCAAAATGTTAGTTCAAAATTCCCAGTTTGTCCTGTTATATAACCTTTTAGAAATAGGAACCATTTCAATCTATACATTTAGCACTTTTTGTATTCCTTCCTTCATAGCCATTTTCCCATATTTCCTTATCTTATTGAACTCACAACATTTATAACGTTGTGAAACTAGAGCAAAACTGTGCATGATAAACACACGCAAGATAATTACTTTCAATATAAGCATCTCGCTTCTCTTCAGTATAAGTTTACAAGTCTTGTTGTAGCTTATCAGTTCTATTTCTGGTACCCCAGTATTATTCGCCAGTTCTTTTTAAAATATTCAGCTCTTTAGGGCTCTTTCACATGAGAGGTCAAATCTGGTCCGGTTGTCGGTTTTTCAGCCAGACCAGATTGGACCCTCCATTCTGCTGTATGCGCAGTTGGATGTAAATTGACTTGTGTCAGTTTACACCCGCCTACCTCCGGGTCTGATTCGATCCAGCAAAAAAAAACAAAAAAAAAACCAGAAGGGGATCTGTTCCCCTTTGCCTGGCCGGATTAGATTTAAGGGCAGTTGGGTGTAAATGGATAGCTGGTCTGTTTACATCCAGCTACCCATAGAGCAAATCGATCTGTGCCCATGTCCACTTTAGATTTGTAATCCAGTCGCTCCGTTCAGCTCAACAGGGGATCAGCGGATGGATCCTCTGCTGAGCAAAAGCAGATCTTGCCCATGTGAAAGGGGCCTTAGTCTCCACTTTCAAAAACCACTTCATCATATTTTAGTTTTTGTACCTAGAGATCATTGCTTTATACTTTGACTAATTATGGACAAAGTCAAATTTTTTTTTTAGAAGTCCTGAAACTGCTGTTTCTTAATAAACCCCTTACTGTGTTTTTTATACATACAAAGTGGTATTAAACTGAAAACCAAAAATGTAATAAATTGCAGCTCACTAATCCTTAGAAGTGGTGGCTGCGTTAGTTATCTTTTTATAGATTTTTAATAGACTTTTTCTCTTCTTCTGGTGATCTGTTTTCATCTGGTGATCTGGCCAGTAACACACCTCTTGTATTGGGGTGTTCACACTCTGGATGAAGGACCAAGAGAAACCCAATAGACAGCAGCATTGTCAGTCTGGGGCGAGGAAAGTGTTAGATGGATTTGCAGATTTAGATACACTAACAAATTAAAGCCAAACCCAGCTAACACTTTTTAAGAAGTTGCATTAAAAGTTTTTTTTCTTTTGGGATAAAGGTTTTACATACAGTAAAAAAATAAAAGCTACCCACAGTAAGCACCCCTGTCAGTGTTGAATGGTTTATGTCATCCTTTTTAACTAGTACATATGCAGGATAGCTTGTTCTATTGAAAAACAGCTATTCTCAAGTCTGAAAAAAGAGCAAATGCAACTACTACATATAAGAACTGGTGAGCTGCAATATAATAAATGCTTTTGGGTTTAATACGGTTTTAAGTTGTATGCCCAGCAAAGCTTTATTTCAAAGTTTTGAACAGAGTGGGGAGGACAAGAGCCCTTTTAAGGTTTTTCTTCTATCCAGGACTCCATTTAGGAGATTTACCCTTGCTTCCTGTCCTGGTAATTATATTTCACCAGAGTGGAAGCGAGGGGATCTCTACAACAGCAACACAGGCAGAAATAAAAATGCTTTTCTTTAGTAGAGTAGAGGAGGAATTGTTTCAGATGTCCTTGTTTCAGATTTTCCCTCACTTCCTGTTTGGTGAAACCATGTCAGCAGGACAGGAATTGAAGCTAGGAAGTAAAGCCAAACCCATAAAAGTTCTTGTCCTTCCTCACTCTATCCAAAATCAGAAAAAGTTTTTGGCTTGACCTATACTTTGTTTAATTTTCTCTAGATATTTAAAAAATAATGTGGTTTTTATCAGTTTTCAATTAAAGCAATACTTCTATCTCTGAAGACATAAACAGATACAAATTCAGGTTGGATTAAGGACATTTGTAATCAAATGTGTGAAGTTAATGTTTCTTGGTGTCTGCTGTTGCCTTTATCTAATATCTGCATTTCACAGCGTGAAGGTCAGCATCTACAAAATTGAAAATCTCTGATTGCATTGCAAGGGAAACAGGCGCACATCTGTCCTAGAGGCAATAGTTGTTCCCTAGAAAAAAAAAAAGCAGAGAAACTGAAAAATAACCACAAAATGAGTTATTGCAAAACCACTCTGATTTCATAACTGTTACTGGGAGGAAAGTAATATTTTATGTCTGCTGAATGCATTACTGATAGTAAACGGCTGTTTAATTTGCTAGAGAAACTTTGCAAGGTTTTTCTGTGTATTGGCAAGCTGAAACATGTTTTTGAAATATAGGCTTTTTTTCAAAAGAAATATTAGTGCCTTATTCAGGAATGCTGGTAAGCTGACAGTATTGGCATATAATTATTAATACTATAATAATATAATTACTTGTCATCATTTCACTTTATAGAAAATAAACTGTCACCTTAGTACTACTGTCCAGAAGCCTAAAGCTGCAGCTACAACTAGCAAGCCAAAGAGATAGTTGCGAGAGGAAGAAGAAAGATTTCTTGAATGACCAGGTAAATATAATACCATTGCAACATATTTATGGAGATAGCAGATTCCCTTTAAAGCGCAAGCTACGCAAGTAATTTCTAGCAGTTCAGTTGCACTAGATGTAAATCCAATGCAACTAACCATACATGTAAATCAGTGGCGGCTGGTGGTAATTTTTGGGGGGGTGGCAAGTGCACCCGTCCCCCTCCGGGTCGATCTGGTCAGTTGGTGCACTTACCTCAACCATGGGCGGCTTCCCGGGCACTCCTCAGCAGGCATCTCCAGTCAATCAGAACGCTTCTCTTTTTGGCCAATCGGGAAATGCATCTCACACCCACGCTTAATGATTGGCGGAGAGGCGATTCAGTTTTAGATTAGCGAATATTCATTCGCTATTCTAACACACCTTGGTGGGCTCTGAGCGCAATGTTCTGCGTCTGGAGCCCACCCTATTTTGAAGCCTATTAGAGTCTCTGGCTCTAATCAGGTGCTTAAAAAAAAAAGAAGCGATGGAAAGGGGAGGCGGCTCCCGTGCGCCCTTAATGGACAGGCTGCCCCTGATGTAAATCCAAAGCAGCTAACCATAGAAAGGCAGGTAAAAGCATGATTATTTTTATTTGGGTATGTTGAAACATATATAGCAGAATAACTGTTTTGCCTTCAACTGGAAAAATGATAGTCAAAATTAGGGTTGGGTGATGGTATTTGCATTGGCCTATGTCTGCCTTTCTTTGAGATGCTAGTAGAAGTGAGTAGTTTTTCAATCTTGTGGTTTTGCTGTGTGTATTACACTTTTGCTATAATGCATAGATGGTATTTTCATGGCAGGCAGGGAGAGCTATGACCAGCTGAGGGATTTAAGCAGTTCAGTAAATCAGTTCAATATTTTTTTAAATGACATTTTTGGACTTTTGTGGAGTCAAGTACATATAGGTAACCCATTACTGGCAACAATATCCTCTATGCAGTGTTGCCAGCCTACCAGATTGAAATTTACTGACATGACATCCACAATTTACTGGCACAGCCATGTTTTTACTTGCATTTCCAAAAGTTACAAATTTACAGTTTTAGGTGCAAATATCAGTATTTAGTGTACAAACAAGTACAATATGAAATTAGCAAAGTGATTTAAGGTACAGGCAAAAAACATATTTAATTTATTTTCAATATAGTAAGTAGCTCAGGAACAGGACTCAGGAGGGCAATAAATTAGAATGAGCAGGCACACACACATGAAATTTACTCTCACAGTGACACTGAAAGCAGTGTGCAGCAGCACAAATGATGACACCTCATTGACCCTACACGTCCCCTCCTGAGTCACAGTGACAGTCTCTCTCTACACCAGGTGGTCCCTTCAGTCCACTCCAGTATAAACAGCACTGACAGTCCCACTCTCGGCTTGCCTTGTTCCCATCCGCACATGAGGCTCCAGCCACTCTGCTGGACTCTCTTGCACCATGACATCACACAATGCACCAGGCACTGCTTCCGCTAGACCCACCAGTGCCGTCCAAACACACTGAAGCATGTCTCGAGCGTCGCAGCCATATTTTTTATTGGCAACCTTTTCATGTGACTGACATTTACTGGCAGGAGAAAAGTGCCCATTTTTTACTAGATGCCACAAGCCTTAACCTTCCTTTCCAAAACTCTGCAGCCCCAATTGGACAGTTTCTGAAGTTTTCTAAAAATTTACAGAAATGATTCATAATGGGAGGATTTGCAGAATAAAGCTAGGGAGATTAAAGCTTATATTATACAGAATTTATATAGTGCTGATGGTTTGTACAGCACTACAAATAAAAAGGAGACAATACAGTTATATTTCAAGAGATGAGGTTTAGGAGTGTATCCAACTAAACAAGAGCTATGACCAACAAAAAGTGACGTGGGACGGGGGAAATGAGAATGTAACAAGAGGTCCAGGGCACTGATACCTCAAAAGGAGGGTCATACTTCTCCTGGAATGGATGAGACACACTTTCCAAGCTATCACTTGATGGTTCTAAAGATCTTACCCATACTTGGATGCCATTGATACATCTATTAAATACTTTCCATCATACCTTGTAAGGCGTTTGGATTTTTCACCCTTAATTTAGCTAATGTTTGTATATACCACATCTTTAATCAGATGGGACCACTCCTTTTCAGCACATCCCATGTAGTATATTATATCATGGACCTTACCCTTGATTAAAATAAATGTTGTGCACCCATATACTCTTCTCTTATGATTTATTTGATGGATCTTTCTACCTGAGGATTATCCCCCCATGGGCCGGCAGGCTCATTTGGCTTCTTGGTTCTCTTTCTCCACATAAGTATGCACTGACAACTTTTTCCCGTAAGTCAAATTTGCTTTTAAACTTTAGTGATTAAATTCTTCCCATGTATTGAACTTTATTTGTCCTGAAGAAGCGGATGACCCGCGAACCGTGTTGAAAACTTCAAATATTTCAATAAGTTTGTTACTGTAATGTATTCTGTTGTTAGCAACCTTTATATAGTGACCATAGAGGTATACCTAAAGTCCCAAACCCTTTCTTTCCTTGTCTTGCAATTTCTTTACTGGGATAATAAATAAAAGTGATCTGGTGCAGTCAAATCTATTCACACATAATGAAGTGACTTAAACGTATATAAAGTGCATAGCAATAAATGACATCACAATAAAAAGAATATAATAAGGGACGAATAAATCAATGTAAAGGTGCTCTCTATCTGTGCAATATGAGTGAGAAATCGGTGATAAATAGGTAAAGGGCCCAATTCAAGAAGTAAAAACTGCATAAAGTGATGTAGTGAATAATATAATGGGCTGGCCAAAGTTCATGAATGTCCTTATAGATGATCTCCTGTTAGCATCAGTCTCTCAGAACTCTCACCTTGATGTGTGTTAAAACAAGCATTGCTTATTGGCATCAGATTGTAGATCTGTGTACAGCGTCAAAATGAAGCCCAGGTAGGTCTGGAGGAAGGAGGAGTGAGCCAATGCTGAAGAAATGTAAATAGTTTATTTTGTGTGTGGCCCAACGGGTCTTGTATGTACCTGTTATGGTATGTTAAAAAAAGCAATAAAAAAAACTTTTCAAAAAAAAAAAAATGAAGCCCAGGTAGTCCTCGTACATTCACTGCGGCTTTAACAATTTCCTCTCTGCTCCCAATACAGCTCACTTGCCTGTCACAATGTATACCACCGAGGCACAAATGGCCCGGTGGTAAAAGAGGAAAGAAGAAAGCCTCCGATAGTGTAGTATGTTAGGTAAATAAAGGTGATTTTATTAAGGTCTTCAAGGTGTACTCTTACATGAATTAAGTTAAATTCCCCAGATGAAGTCACGAGCCGTGACGTAACACGTAGGGAGTGGCTGTGGACAGACGTAAACCGGAAGTCACGTGAGGAGGCGCTCTAGATGCTGCTGTATCTGTATTTTGCTTGTTTTTAACTTAATTCATGTAAGAGTACACCTTGAAGCCCTTAATAAATATAAAGTTTTATATTGAATTGCTAGTCTGGATAAAGAAAAGGGCAAGGAGTTCCTTCAAGGTTTTACAGATGGTAAAACCATCAGGGCCACGAAGCATATTGCTACTATGACTAGAATCACCCCCCCCCATCGATATTAAAAAAAAAAACGCTTAGTTAGACTTAACAGTGATGGTATTTCCACAAGCTTTTCAGGACAGCACCTTGGAGAGAGCGTAGCTCCACCTCTGAACAGGAAACACTGCATGACAGCACCTCTTTAAAATCAGCTGCTTCCACCATCCCATCAGTTGTTACCGAGATTTCCTCCGACATGCTGTATAATATAAATGTAAAAAAGATTAAGCTGCACTAGAGTGTGTTAGACATGCTGCTAAATTATAGCATGATAGAACAACTGCGTCTAAATAAACACACGTGGATGAAGGAAACAAAATACCTCTACAAGGTAAGCGGACCTAATAATAGATGAATACTAATAAATATGAATACAAGTGTGAAATATGACTAATACATATGAATGCATCAAAGTAATAAATGCAAATTCAAATGTGAAGTATGAAAGATTAACACATCAAAGTGCACAAGTACCAATAAGCATAACTGAATCACAGCATTACTAGAAAGTGCAATGAATAAATGAATATAAACGTATCAAAGTGCAAATGTGTCAATATGCATAACTAAATGACAATATTACTCAAATGTGCAAAATATAACGCATAAAGTGCAAATGTGTAAATAAACATACTTATTACAATATAAATATATATATATGAGCAAGTAAAAAGTGCTAAGTGCAAAAAACAAAACAAAAAGTAATTTGGTGTCACACAGTTCATGTGTAAAAAAGTCCTCAATGGAACCAAAAAATATAGTTCACTATGAAGTCCTACAAAAGGTATAAAGATGCCTAAACGTGATGTCAACTGGTGAGTCAATCAAACTTGCTAGTAACTCTCAAAGTGCCACAGACCATGCAATGGTGTGATTCGGTGACCTGGAGTATCCTCCTGATGTTGACACGTGATCCCTGTGTCGAACACGCCTAGGGGAGGAGCCAGGATGGAGCGAGAGACAGCTGAACTGCCTATTGAGGAGACGCACACCATACCCTCACAAAAAGTATCATACTTTCCATGTTTAGAGTGGTGCACTGAGGCACCTATATATTGTGAGTACCCCTTTTGGGGAGAGTATCTATATCTTTTAATACATTTTAAAACGGTATTATACTATGTAGTTTTTTCTTTCCATCTATATACCCTTTACTGCATTGGAGCCTGGGATCCTGTGATCTACTTAGAACCCGGGGTGGTTCACAAGCGTGGTTTGACTTTGCCTAGCGACTTGCTCACACGCTCTAAGGTGAGTGCATTACCTTTGGGGTCAACAAATCGCACCATTGCATGGTCTGTGGCACTTTGAGAGTTACTAGCAAGTTTGATTGTATCACTAGTGGACATCACGTTTAGGCACCTTTATACCTTTTGTAGGACTTCACAGTGAACTATATTTTTTGGTTCCATTGAGGACTTTTTTACACATGAACTGTGTGACACCAAATTACTTTTTGTTTTGTTTTTTGCACTTAGCACCTTTTACTTGCTCATATATATATTTATATTGTAATAAGTATGTTTATTTGCACATTTGCACTTCATGCATTTATATTTTGCACATTTGAATAATATTGTCATTTAGTTATGCATATTGACACATTTGCACTTTGATGCGTTTATATTCATTTATTCATTGCACTTTCTAGTAACGCTGTGATTCAGTTATACTTATTGGTACTTGTGCATTTTGATGCGTTAATCTGTCATATTTCACATTTGAATTTGCATTTATTACTTTGATGCGTTTATATGTATTTGTAATAATTCACATTTGTATTCAAATTTATTAGTATTCATCTATTATTAGGTCCGCTTACCTTGTAGAGGTATTTTGTTTCCCTCATCCACATGTGTTTATTTAGACGCAGTTGTTCTATCATGCTATAATTTAGTAGCATGTCTAACACACTCTAGCGCAGCGTAATCTTTTTTACATTTGTCATTTGCACGCGTATGAGACGTGTTTAACGCACACAGCTGAGTAGTGTTTTATTAAGTTTTGTGTGGCTCGCAGGATCTTTCCCATAGTTGTCTACATGCTGGAAAATATAAACAGACAATTACCGAGCCCAATGATCATAAACTATACATAATAACTTAGGGAGGGAAGTAGGCTGCTGTCCTGAAAGGCTCATAGAAATATCATCGCAGGTAAGTCTAACTAAGGTTTTCTCCCTTCGCCTTTCAAGACAGCACCTTGGAGATGATAACAGAGAACTTACTTCAGGGTGGGACCACTGCTTGTAAAACCTTCCTGCCAAAGAACTGGTCTGAGACTGACAGTAGATCCAACCTGCAGTGCCTTATGAAGGTTGGAAAACTAGACTATGTGACAGCCTTGCATATCTGCTCTGGTGATGCCCCGGCCCTCTCTGTACACGAAGCCGCCACTGCTTGTGTAGAGTGAGGCAATATACCCTCCAGAGGATCTAACCCTAAGGACAGGTAAGCTTCTTTAATAGCCTGTTTTAACCACCTTCTAAGGGTACTTTTGGAAGCTTGATTGATAATGCCTGTATTTCACTGATTCTACGTGCAGACGTCATTGCAACCAGGAAAATTGTTTTAAGTCAGGAATCTTAAAGATGTCTCTTCTAGCAGTTCGAAAGGTGAATTAGTAAGTCCCTGAAGAACCAAAGATAAATTCCACTTGGGAAAACTAATAAGAGGCCTAGGCCTAATTTTTACCATAGCCTTAAAAAATCTGACTATCAAGGGTTCCCTTGACAGGGTTTTTTCCAAAAAAAAAAAAGGAAATTGCAGCTACCTGCATCTTGAGAGTACTTGCTGCTAAACCTTTCTCCATTCCTTCCTGGAGAAATTCTAAAACTGTAATAGTGCTAACAAAATTAAAGTTCTTGCTGGAACACCAGGTATCCTAACACTTCCAGACTTTGAAGTAAATAGCCCTGGTGACCTTCTTCCTAATCGCTAGAAGGGTGTTGATACGTTTTTCTGATAGCCCCCTTTTCCTTAGAATTTCTTCCTCAGAGACCAGGCGGTTAGATTGAGGTGCGCTGGATCTGGATGGATAATCTGACCCTGACCCAGAAGGTCCTCCCTGATTGGTAATCTCCAGGGAGGTTTTGTTGAGAGATTTAATAGGGTTGAGAACCAGGGTCTCTTTGGTCAATAGAGAGCAATTAGAATCAGGTCTGTGGACTCTGTTCTGAATTTTGCCAACACTCTTGGTATTAGCTAAAACGGGGGAAAGCGTAAGACGGGGAAGTCCCATTTGTGAGCTAATGTGTCCACTCCCAGTGCTTGATCCTGCCTCTGGAGAGAGAAGAAGGCTTATGTTTTTGCATTTATATGATTTGCAAAGAGGTCCATCTGAGGAAGGCTCCAACTCTTGGTGCCCGTCTCGAATAATTCTTGGTTTAACGACCATTCTGCCTCCCTTATTTCCCTTCTGCTGAGAAGGTCTGCTAGGGTGTTTTCCATGCCTTTCAGATGGACTGCGGACAGTGAGGCCAAATTGTCCATTGCCCAACTTAGTATTTGATGAGCTATTTCCATGAAGGTCTTGCTCCTTGTGCCCCCCTGCTTTGTTAGTTATAATACTGCCGTCATGTAGTCCGACAACACCTGGACATGCTGTTCTTTCAGGGCCTGCTGGAAGAAAAGGAGGCTTAGATGGACAGCCTTTAATTCCATCTAATCTGAGTACCTTCTTGCCTCTGGCTTGGACCAAACTCCCTGTGTTATCTGCTCTTCGAGGTGAGCTCCACTGGAAAAGTCCATGGGAGTCCTTTTGAAATGTTCCTTTAGTCTCTCTCCACCACCAAAGTGACCTTTTTGCCCTTGTTCATATATTGAACTTCTTTCCCAGAGGTTCTGGTGTTTCCAATTCAGTAGAATGTCTACCTGCAGACGTCGGGCATTTAGCCTGGCCCACTGCACTGAAGGAATTGCTGCGGTTAACAGACCTAAAACTGACATAGCTTCCCTTACTAAAACCTCCGTCTTGGTTTGAAGTGCTCTTAGAGCTAATTGCATTTTTTCTGCCTTCTCCCATGGGAGGAAGATTCTTTGTTCTACTGAAACTATTTCATATCACAGAAACCTCACTCGTTGAGATGGTATCAGATTTGATTTCTGGATATACAGAAGCCAACTTAGGCTGTTTAGATGTCCCTGGGTTACTTGCAGATTGACCACTACCTGATCTTTTGTTTCTGCGAACAGAAGTAGATAGTCCAGATATACTATGGAGATCCCCCTCAGTCTAAGGGACTCCAGAGCCTCTGCCATCACTTTTGTGAACACTCTGGGAGAGAAGGCCGAAGGGCAGTGCCCTGAACTGAAGGTGCCAACCCCCCCCCCCCTAAATTGACTGATAGTCGCAGGAATTTCTGTGATGTAGCTGCAATTGGTATATGGAGATAAGCATCCCTCAGTTTGATGGATGCCATGTAACAGTTGGGGTTGAGTAAATTTTTCACAGAGAAAATCGTGTACATCAGGAACCTTTTGTACTTTATAGATTGGTTCAGAGTCTTTAGGTTGAGAATCAGACGCAATTTCCCAGATGCTTTTTTGATCAAGAAAATGTGGGAGTAAAACCCCCTCCGTTCTTAGTCCCTTCTGGACTTGGGAAATAACACCCTTTTGCATTAGTTCTCTCAGAAGAGACGTAATTGCCAGAGCTTTTTCCTGATCCCTTGGAAGGTTTGTAATGTAAAACCGACTTGGGGGTGTCTGTAAGAATTCTAGCTGATATCCTTGACTGATTCGATTCAGAACAAACAGGCTTTTTCCCAATCTGGCAGGAAAGCCTGCAACCTCCCGCCTACTGGTAGATGGTCGTCATTGCTTTTTTGAGGTTTGCTCAGGGGGTCTAAAAAGTACCCCCCCTCTGCCTTTTCCTTTTGAGTATTCCAGGGTCTTTTCTGGGTCTGTTCTTTTTCTTTATGGGCTTGTCGAAAAGGACAAAAATTCTTCCTTTGCTGCACAACTTTCTTTTTCTGCGGAAAGGGTTTCTTCTTGTCTGCCGTTCTATCAAGGACGGTTTCTAATTCTGGTCCAAACATCAGATCTCCTGTAAAGAGAATTCCGCACAACTTCACCTTTTAAGTGGAGTTCCCTGACCAGGTCTTAAGCCAAAGAGCCCTCATAGCTGAATTAACTAGGGCTGAAGACCTGGCCGACATTCTATTGGATTCCGCTGAGGTGTCTGCCATGTATTTGACCGCTCTTAAAATGGTAATGAAGGACTCTAGAAAGACTTTCCTAGAGGTGCATGCTACCACATGGCCTTTAAGTTGTTCCAGCCAGCATTCCATGTTTCTAGCTACTACTGTAGCGGCCATCACCGGCTTTAGGTTAGATAAGGACGAGTCCCAGGCTTTCTTTAAAAGTGTGTCTACTCTTTTGTCCATGGCGTCTTTAAGTATGCCCATGTCCTCAAATGCTAGATCTGTCCGTCTAGACATTTGGGGGAAGGCAGCATCAATTTTCGGTCTTTTATTCCATACCATTGCTTCATCCTCGTCAAAAGGAAACCTCCTATTGAGGGCTCTAGAAAAAACTGCCTTTTTTCTGGATCCTTCCATTCCATCTTAATTGTATTGGTCAGAACTTTATGGACAGGAAAAACTCTGTTTTGTCTCCTCTAGCCCCTGGTGCATTTTCTCATGTAATGACAGCTGGACATTTTCTTCTTGGATTTCCAAAGTCATATAGACCACTTTTAGTAAGTCATCCACTTCTTTTAGCGTTAGTTTGTAGCTAGATGTTCTCGTCTCCTCTTTCCCCCTCATCTTCCTCAGAGTCAAATGTTGAGGGGGATACTCTTTCTCTTCCTCTGATTCACTTTCAATTAGTCTTGAAGTGGTAGGAGAAAGACTGGACTGGGAGCTCTGTTCCTGGCTGGAACTCTGGTCCTGTTTTTTCATAAGGGACTGTACTGTCCCAGGGTCTCTAATTCCTTTCTCACTGAGGAAAAGAACTCCTTACACTCCTGTGTGGACTCTTCCCTTGCTAAACCAGTGATGCAAGATTTGCAAAGCGGTTTGTGCCAAGAGTCCCTTAATGGGTTTTTGCATGAAGGGCATTTTCTTCCTGCAGTACTCTGTTTTGGCGGTGGCTTTATGTAAGACAGAAATGACCCCAACACCCTATTAGGGCGAGATAGTACTGCAATAATGAGACAAGAAACAGTGCCCAAAGTATACTCCCCACCATGCCCTAGAGTCTCCCTCCATGCTGAACTGCTAGCGGAACGTGTCATCCTAGCAGACAGCTGCAGGCTCTACCATCACACCAAACAAAACAACCACCCAGTGAAGAAAGGAAAGAGGTGCCTCTGCACCTCTCCTACCTGGACCTGGCTGGGAACCTGGGCGCCTGTATCCGCCATCGCTGCCAACTACTCTGTCTCCTTCATCCCAAGCACCGCAGCAGCCGCTTATGTGTCCCGGCCAGATGACTCGCCCCTTCCTCCTGCGTTCCAGCAGCTGGAACTACATGCTGTTACGCCCCGCTGGAAGTCTCCACCCCGGAAATGACGTCACCCGCCATCCGGGACTCGGCGCCGACATGCTGAGACCTGGCACAGACATTCAATCTGAGCACACCAGCGGACCCGGTGAGCTGGCGAAGGAACGGGCACTGGAGCAAGCCCCCTCTCTTCTGCAGGAGGGAGCTGGGCTGGTCTGGTACAGAAATAACAAAAGGTAATGCCAAAACACCCTCCTTGGTGAGAGCGCAGCCCCTCTGGTTCCCCAGCAGTGCTTCCACCATGGCGGAGGAAACACTAAAACTGATGGCATGGTGGAAGCAGCTGATTTTAGGTTCAATAAATTTGTATTATTTTGTTAAAGCAACATAAACATGAAGAAAACAAAGGGTGGTCCAGACACCAAACAAAAGTGTGCCGGTCCAGTAGGTTGAAATCTGTTAACATATACAGAATGCATTCCAATATATAAGCATAATGATTAGAAAAGGCATGAGTTATATGGGGATTTCACATAACATGCCAACACATGGAAAATCGCCTGCTCTATCGGTCTGGATGCCCCTTTGGGAGCCTGCTGCGTCCATGAACCTTGAAAGCAGATATATCTAAGGTTACTGATTAACAATTCAGAATATAGGTCTAATATGCCTGTAAGTGTCCCGACCCTCCGTGAAAATCACAGAGGGATTAGAACATATGAAGTCAAATGGAATGTCAAACTTCAATTAAAAATAGAAGATAGTGAAAGATAAAAGTAATAGAGGGAGAGGAAGGGCAGGAGAGAAGAAATAGGATTGAGGAGTAGAAGAGAAGAGAAAAAGAGAAGAAGAGAAATAGGGGGGGGGGGATTAGACAGCGGGCCTCACCCACTAATCAGTGAAACAATCGTATAAAAGTCTGTGTAGAATTGGAGAGCTTTCTATGGCCCAGGTGTGTTTGTTAATGAGAGTCTACTCTTCAATTTGTCTGAAGTAGAGTAATGCCTCCAGATACTCCAGGTGAAAGAGAACTTTGCCTCTTTTTCTATGGATTTAGCATGCATCTCCTCCATCAGCATGAGGTCATTGATCTCTGCTACTCATTCTGTAAGGGATGGGGGTGAGGTAGT
Source organism: Aquarana catesbeiana (assembly GCF_042186555.1). Classification (NCBI taxonomy): domain Eukaryota; kingdom Metazoa; phylum Chordata; class Amphibia; order Anura; family Ranidae; genus Aquarana; species Aquarana catesbeiana. The sequence goes on along the minus strand of NC_133328.1, from coordinate 439,768,447 downwards.
TTTCAAGTGTCTGGGAATCAAGAGCCTCCCCGCACTAAGGAAAAATTTAAGAAGGCTATGTTTTTGGGATTTAATGGAACCTGGCAGAATAGAAAAGTGCGAGGACAGGGGAAGGCGTGAGTGGTTTGTCATATATTTCAGAGTATATTTTGAAAATTTGTGTCCAAAATGGGCGAATCACCTTACATTTCCACCAGATGTGCTTATATGTACCCCTCTCTACGTTGCATCTCCAACATATATCAGAAGCTGATGGGAACATGATCCTGAGGTTGGTTGGAACCCAATACCACCTTGATACCAGCTTGTAATTTTTTTCCTGGATATAGCTTGAAATGGATGATTTATGTGTAAAAACAAAAGCTTTGCTCCATTCTGCCTCTGTTAGTTCTCTTCCGAGCTCCTCTGACCATATAGCAGTGTATTTAGGGAGAGTATCAGTAGTGTGATCTATGATCATCTTGTATATCAAGGAAAGGGTATGGCGCGGAGTTTCGGTATTGATGCATAGTTGTTCAAATCCAGTCAGTGGTCTGTGTATTTGATTAGTTTTGTGAAGTTTCTTACAGTATGAAGTTAAATGTAAACGAGTAAGCCAGGTGACTCTAGAAGTCCCTGTGTTGGGATGCGTTATATATGTACCATTGTCATGATGAACAAATTGTCGAGCCGTAGGCCAGGAATCTCTAGTGTAAATGTCTAGAGTAGATGTAGATCTACCTTCTGGGAGGGCCGGGTTGTCAAATAGAGGTGTCAAGGGACTCGGTTCTGTGGATAATGCGTATGTCTCTGTCCTTCGGTACCACACCGCCAATGCGTCTCTGGTAAGGGGGGACAAAGAATTAAGAGATTTATAAGTCTTATTGAAGCCCCAAAGGAGAGCTCTAAGATCAACTGGGGAAAGGTCTTGTTCCACCAGTGTTGAGGCCTTGGATAGAGGTCGGGGGGAACCACTCCAACATGCGAGAGAATATTGCCGAGTTATGGTACAATTCAAAATCTGGTAAGCTCAGACCCCCCTTAGTAGTGGGAGAGCATAACAATTTATGTTTCAATCTGGGGTGGTTCCCTTTCCAAACAAAATTGATTGTCATGGATCGGAGGGCACGAAAAAATGCGGATGGAAGAGCTATCGGGAGTGCTTGGAACAAATACAATAATTTGGGGAGTATATCCATTTTTAACGTGTTCATGCGTCCGAACCATGACAACTGCATGTCCTTCCTATCTTCGGAAAGACGTTTCAGTTTAGTTAGAAGTGGGCTATAGTTTAGGGCATAGATCTCTGACGTGCATTTTGGTATGGCAGTCCCTAGATAAGAGATGGATTTTGTCTGCCATTGAAAAGAGAAATTAGCTTTGAGGGATGCCAGGGTATGCTGAGTTAATGAGAGATTCAGTGCTTCAGTTTTAGAAATATTTAGTTTGTAGTTACTAAAATGGCCAAACCTGTCAATCTCAGCAAGAATTGACGGGATACTAATGTGGGGTTGGGTCACATAAAGGAGAAGATCGTCAGCATATAGAGAAAGTTTATATTGGGAGGAGGTGGTCTGAATACCATGTATATTTGGGTTCGACCTAATAGCTTGGGCGAGGTGTTCAATTACTAAGGCAAACAAGAGAGGGGATAGTGGACAGCCCTGTCTGGTGCCGTTGGAAATCGTAAGTTTTTCGGATTGTGTACCGTTAACCAGAATAGTGGCTGAAGGGCAGGAGTAAAGGGACATAATGCGTGTTAGCATTCTAGGGCCTAATCCTATTTGTGTAAGGGTGGAATGTAAAAAAGACCAACTAACCCTATCAAAGGCCTTCTCTGCATCACAGGAGAGAAGGCAAGTTGGGGTGTTGCTACGATGGGCATGTGTTATTAAATGTATGGTTTTGGTAGTATTGTCCCTGGCTTCACGGCCAGGGACAAACCCCACTTGGTCTCTATGTATTATCCTGGGTAGGAAGGGTGCGAGGCGATTTGCAAGAATTTTGGCGAACAGTTTGAGGTCTATATTTAAAAGGGATATCGGTCTATAGTTCGGGCATAAAGAGGGGTCTTTACCCGGTTTTGGGATAACTACAATTTGGGCTTGAAGAAGAGGTGAGGAGGGGGATATCTTCTCATCTAGAGCTGAAAAGGCTTTCGCCAAAAGGGGTGAGAGCAGCAAGGGGAACGTTTTATAAAAGCGAGGAGAAAACCCATCTGGGCCTGGGCTCTTGCCATTTTTAAGAAGCTTTATAGCCTGTGTAAAGTCAGTCTCTGACAGAGCGGACTCCAATTCCTCTAAATCGGAGGATGGAATAGTGGGGAAAGCAGTCTCTTCGATGTATGAAGAAAGGTCCTGCGGGAGGGTACCGGAATGGGATTTAAATGGTGATGTCTGTGGAGATAAATTATATAGTTTTGCATAGTGGTGACGGAATTCTTCAGCTATGGCTGAATTATTCATTATTTTCCCTTTAGTGGTAGAGTTAATAAATGGGATGGGGCTTCGTATCTGACGGTATCTGACGAGGATGCAGCGAATTTGCTAGATGTCTACCGCATTTATTCGCTTGGGAGTAGTGAACGAATTTCCCCCTACTTCTAGCCACCAGTGATCTTTCTGCAAAAATTTGTAAGAGGTCCTTCCTAGCGTTAATCAGTTCTAGCTGGGTGGATGAGTCAAGGTTGTGTTTGTGTGTGTCTTCCAAAGCAGCTATGGTGGCAAGGAGGCGTGTTATGTCTGCCGTGCGTTCCCATTTTAATCTAGAACCATGTTGAATGAATTTGCCTCTAAGGACGCATTTAAGCGCTTCCCATTTTGTGAGAGGATTTGTGTCATCATGTGCATGGTCTATTACAAAATGCTTAATGGTCTGTATGATATCTTGGGTACAGACAACAAGTTATCGTTCAGTCTCCAAGAGGTCCTTGTTTTGAATGTCGGGATTAGGGATGAGCTTCGAGTTCGAGTCGAACTCATGTTCGACTCGAACATTGGCTGTTCGCAAGTTCACCGAACAGCGAACAATTTGGGGTGTTCGCGGCAAATTCGAATGCCGCGGAACACCCTTTAAAAGTCTATGGGAGAAATCAAAAGTGCTAATTTTAAAGGCTAATATGCAAGTTATTGTCATAAAAAGTGTTTGGGGACCTGGGTCCTGCCCCAGGGGACATGGATCAATGCAAAAAAAAGTTTTAAAAACGGCCGTTTTTTCAGGAGCAGTGATTTTAATAATGCTTAAAGTCAATCAATAAAAGTGTAATATCCCTTTAAATTTCGTACCTGGGGGGTGTCTATAGTGTGCCTGTAAAGGGGCGCATGTTTCCTGTGTTTAGAACAGTCTGACAGCAAAATGACATTTTGAAGGAAAAAACTCATTTAAAACTACCCGCGGCTATTGCATTGCCGACAATACACATAGAAGTTCATTGATAAAAACGGCATGGGAATTCCCCAAAGGGGAACCCCGAACCAAAATTAAAAAAAAAAAATGACGTGGGAGTCCCCCTAAATTCCATACCAGGCCCTTCAGGTCTGGTATGGATATTAAGGGGAACCCCGGCCAAAATTTAAAAAAAAAAATGACGTGGGGTTCCCCCTAAATTTCATACCAGACCCTTCAGGTCTGGTATGGATTTTAAGGGGAACCCCGCGCCAAAAAAAAAAAAAAAAACGGCGTGGGGTCCCCCCAAAAATCCATACCAGACCCTTATCCGAGCACGCAACCTGGCAGGCCGCAGGAAAAGAGGGGGGGACGAGAGTGCGGCCCCCCCTCCCTCCTGAACCGTACCAGGCCACATGCCCTCAACATTGGGAGGGTGCTTTGGGGTAGCCCCCCAAAACACCTTGTCCCCATGTTGATGAGGACAAGGGCCTCATCCCCACAACCCTGGCCGGTGGTTGTGGGGGTCTGCGGGCGGAGGGCTTATCGGAATCTGGAAGCCCCCTTTAACAAGGTGACCCCCAGATCCCGGCCCCCCCCCTGTGTGAAATGGTAAGGGGGTACATAAGTACCCCTACCATTTCACGAAAAAAGTGTCAAAAATGTTAAAAATGACAAGAGACAGTTTTTGACAATTCCTTTATTTAAATGCTTCTTCTTTCTTCTATCTTCCTTCATCTTCTGGTTCTTCTGGTTCTTCTGGCTCTTCTGGTTCTTCCTCCGGCGTTCTCGTCCAGCATCTCCTCCGTGGCGTCTTCTATCTTCTTCTCCTCGGGCCGCTCCGCACCCATGGCATGGGGGGGAGGCTCCCGCTCTTCTCTTCTTCTTTTCTTCTCTTCTTCTCTTCTTCTCTTCTTCTCTTCTTCTTTTCTTCTTTTCTTCTCCGGGCCGCTCCGCAATCCATGCTGGCATGGAGGGAGGCTCCCGCTGTGTGACGGCGCTCCTCGTCTGACAGTTCTTAAATAACGGGGGGCGGGGCCACCCGGTGACCCCGCCCCCCTCTGACGCACGGTGACTTGACGGGACTTCCCTGTGACGTCACGGGGAATGCCACAGGGAAGTCCCGTCAAGTCACCGTGCGTCAGAGGGGGGCGGGGTCACCGGGTGGCCCCGCCCCCCGTTATTTAAGAACTGTCAGACGAGGAGCGCCGTCACACAGCGGGAGCCTCCCTCCATGCCAGCATGGATTGCGGAGCGGCCCGGAGAAGAAAATGAAGAAGAGAAGAAGAGAAGAAAAGAAGAAGAGAAGAAGAGAAGAGCGGGAGCCTCCCCCCCATGCCATGGGTGCGGAGCGGCCCGAGGAGAAGAAGACAGAAGACGCCGCGGAGGAGATGCTGGACGAGAACGCCGGAGGAAGAACCAGAAGAGCCAGAAGAACCAGAAGAACCAGAAGATGAAGGAAGATAGAAGAAAGAAGAAGCATTTAAATAAAGGAATTGTCAAAAACTGTCTCTTGTCATTTTTAACATTTTTGACACTTTCTTCGTGAAATGGTAGGGGTACTTATGTACCCCCTTACCATTTCACACAGGGGGGGGCTGGGATCTGGGGGTCACCTTGTTAAAGGGGGCTTCCAGATTCCGATAAGCTCCCCGCCCGCAGACCCCCACAACCACCGGCCAGGGTTGTGGGGATGAGGCCCTTGTCCTCATCAACATGGGGACAAGGTGTTTTGGGGGGCTACCCCAAAGCACCCTCCCAATGTTGAGGGCATGTGGCCTGGTACGGTTCAGGAGGGAGGGGGGGCCGCACTCTCGTCCCCCCCTCTTTTCCTGCGGCCTGCCAGGTTGCGTGCTCGGATAAGGGTCTGGTATGGATTTTTGGGGGGACCCCACGCCGTTTTTTTTTTTTTTTTTGGCGCGGGGTTCCCCTTAAAATCCATACCAGACCTGAAGGGTCTGGTATGGAATTTAGGGGGAACCCCACGTCATTTTTTTTTTTTTAATTTTGGCCGGGGTTCCCCTTAATATCCATACCAGACCTGAAGGGCCTGGTATGGAATTTAGGAGGACTCCCACGTCATTTTTTTTTTTAAATTTTGGTTCGGGGTTCCCCTTTGGGGAATTCCCATGCCGTTTTTATCAATGAACTTCTATGTGTATTGTCGGCAATGCAATAGCCGCGAGTAGTTTTAAATGAGTTTTTTCTTTCAAAATGTCATTTTGCTGTCAGACTATTCTAAACACAGGAAACATGCGCCCCTTTACAGGCATACTATAGACACCCCCCAGCTACGAAATTTAAAGGGATATTACACTTTTATTGTTTGACTTTAAGCATTATTAAAATCACTGCTCCTGAAAAAACGGACGTTTTTAAAACTTTTTTTTGCATTGATCCATGTCCCCTGGGGCAGGACCCAGGTCCCCAAACACTTTTTATGACAATAACTTTCATATAAGCCTTTAAAATTAGCACTTTTGATTATTCATGTTCGTGTCCCATAGACTTTAACGGTGTTCGCATGTTCGAACGAACTTTTTTCCTGTTCGCATGTTCTGGTGCGAACCGAACAGGGGGGTGTTCGGCTCATCCCTAGTCGGGATCTTCCCTAAACTTAGGTGAATAGGAGCGTGGTCTGACCACAAAGTGAGGCCTATTGAAGTGTCTGGTTTGTAGTCAAGTAAGGATTGGGAGACGAAAATATAATCAAGTCTGCTATAAGATGAATGTGCAGAGGAGTAGTATGTGTAGTCTTTGGTAGTAGGATGAAGGACTCTCCATACATCCACCAAAGAAAGGTCAGAGAGAAGTTTCCGCATTTTGGTCAGAGAGGCCGGGGAGTGTGAGGACTTACCGGTGGAGGTATCGAGACGAGGTATCAGGGCTGCATTGAGGTCCCCTCCCAGGATCATGTTGGTCGTGCTAAAACGTTTCAGGCGTGACATCACCGTAGATAGAAATTGTTGCTGATCCTGATTTGGAGAATAAATATTAATAATAGTATAAATCATGTTCATATATGACAGTTTAAGGAAGATATATCTCCCTTGAGGATCAACATAAGAGTCTAACACATCTGGTGTAAATGTAGTGTGAAATGCAATGGAAACCCCTTTGGATTTGGCAGATGAGTTGGTACTGTGAAACCAGGTAGGGTATTGCCTATAAAGTAATTGCGGGACAGCGTCAGACCTAAAATGAGTTTCCTGGAGGAGGAGAATTTGCGTACAGAGGTTATGAAAATGATATAATATTTGTTTCCTTTTTTCAGGGGTATTAAAGCCCCTACAATTTAAAGAGGAGACCCTGAGGGTAGGTTGCATTGCCATAAGAGAAGCAAAAAGGGAAAGACATTATACTGGAGATAGGCGAGGCCCACTGTCACAAGAGAGGGGAAAGGGGAAAAGGAGATTGGGAGGTATAGACGGCCTCTGGTGGAGAGCATCCGAAAGGTAAGTGGATAGGGTAAAGAAATGAGAGGAAAGAGAGAGAAGAAAAGAGCCTAGGCCTTAAGGGCCAAACTAAGGTGTTGTATTCAACAAGACAGCCAATACCAATTAAAAAGGGTGAAAATCCTAAGGGGGGGTACGAGGTTCGCGCACGGAGGGGGCCGCACCCACCGGGCAACAACATCAGGGTCTTTATAATAACGGTTCGGCTCAAGGCCCTTCACAATGTGTTAAACTTTATCCAACTCCATTTCAGTAGGCACCATAGGGTAAAACTCCACAGGTGCCCACCACTTATTAATAAGAAGGGACCTTTATTTGGCTTCAACATAAGATTAGAGTCAATCAAACTTTGTATGAGGTGCGATGGGCGAGGGGAAGAGGGGGAGGGATGCGATAAGGGGTAGAACAATCGAGCACCAACATATATAGATCTCTTATATGAAATCAACACACATCCAATAAGATTATCAAAACCTGCAAATAAAACTGTAAAGTGTTATAATGATATAGGTGCTCTAAGTCCCAACATGTCTGGATACCGGGGCAACTCCAAGGGTCCACATCCTATGGAGGAGAAAAAAAAAGGTAAGCAGTCCAAAAAGAGGACGAGGACTTGACAAAGTCATCCAGCCGTCGATTTGGAGGGATCAGATTTGGATCGTTTATTCTTCCTGGGTTGTTTGCGCCATCCGGCAGGGGGTTGAAATCCAGGGGTTGCTGCGTGGAGTGGCCAATTTGGCAAAGAAATTTGAGGAAGTTCAAAAGTTCCTAGGAACTTTGGTAGGTCACCCAGAGTGCGGAAAGATGCCGACTTCCCTTCATGAGATGCGGATAAATTGAACGGGAAACCCCAATGATATTTGATATGTTTTGCTTGCAGGGCTCCTGTAAGGGGCTTCAGGGCCCGACGCATATCAAGGGTCAGCTTAGAGATGTCCGGGAGTAGAAATATTTGGGTGCCATTAAAGTAGATGGCATCTTGCGTGTGTGCGGCTTGCATTATAGCATCTTTGATCGCGTAGAAATGAACTCTGCAAATAACGTCTCTGGGATGTTCTATATTGGGGTTCTTGGGCCCCAAAGCTCTGTGTACCCGATCCAACTTCAGAGGGGCATCTTTGTCTTTCTGTATTAAATCGTTGAAAATGGCAATGACTGCAAGGGCCAGATCTTTAGTATCGATCGACTCTGGGAGACCACAAATGCGTATGTTGTTACGCCTGGCCCTGTTCTCTTGGTCATCTTGGTGGTATATTAATTGCTGTATTTGTAGAGTATGTTCATGAAGGATGTTTTCATGAGACTGCAAGGCGGTGACAGTTTCTTCAACAGTGTGCTCCACATCCTCCAGTCTGTTAGTGACATCCCTGAACAGCTCTGCAATCTCCTGTTTATATGAACGCTCCATCCTCTGCACACAGGCCTCAAAGTCATGTTTGTTTGGGAGGGCTTTGATATAGGCCTCCATGTCCCAGCTATTAAATGACCTGTGTGATTCTGGGGAATGGCAATGTGATCTGACTGATTCATTTTCAGAATCTGCTGGGGATCTGTTGCGCTGCCTGGTTCTCACACTCGGTGTGGATCTTTGTGAGGTAGCCCCCTGTGAGGCTGCATGTGAGCCTGAAGCGCGGGTCGGCGCCATCTTGGATGAGGGGGGGCCCCGGTGATTCGGCTCTAAACGGGTGAAATAGCGATCGATTTCCCCCTCTATGTGCGGTTCTAGGGAATGCTGAGAGTCTCCGCCACCCCTCTTCCCCATCACAGACCTCTGATCCGGCTTGATGAAGCTCTGCGAGCCGTGGAATGTCCGGCGGGTGCGGGAGCTCCAGGAAGATGCGGCCGCTCACTCCATGCGCCAAGCCACGCCCCCGGAAGCAGCTGATTTTAAATGGGCATTGTCATGCAGTGTTTCCTGTTCAGAGGTGGAGCTACGCTCTCTCCAAGGTGCTGTCCTGAAAGGCGAAGGGAGAAAACACATCTGGTGTATATCCCCCAAGATCTTAGACCAAACAAAGCCTGCAGCAACCCTTAAGTCTCAAAAATTCAGATTGACATGCAAGTTCACCCAGTGTTAAGACTCACCTAGCAACTATCTAACATTGCTTACCTTCCCTCTCCTTTCTCAGCCCCCCCTTATCCTCCCCCTACCCCATTCCCTCCTGTTCTGCCACCCTTCTTTCTGCCCTGATGTTGCCCCTAACCAGGGGTAACGTTGTGGCAGGCTAATCATTCAAAACTCTACATACAGCCATACCTGTGTTTCATTACAATATTTACAAGTCCCAAGATACTGTATATATGTGTCTATGTACAGTCAGGAAAATCTCCTCTTCAATTTGGACTATTGTACTGTATGTTTTTCCTCAATAAAAATCTATTGAAAAAAAACCCATCAGGTCCTGAGTTTTTGCTTTTTGTTGGAGGTTGAGATGTCAGAAAGGAATTTCAAAACATAGAAAGGTACACTTAGTTTTTCCAAACCCCTGTGGGAGACGCAAGGTAACGCTGTCTCTTCCAGGTATGAGGACATTTTAGTTTACAGGACCAGTCTGCATATTTATCCTTCATATTATACAATGGGTTGATTTACTAAAACTGGAGAGTGCAAAATCTGGTACAGCTCTGCATAGAAACTAATCAGCGTACAGGTTTTATTAACTGAACAAGCTGACGTTAGAAACTGATTGGATACCATGCACAATTGCACTAGATTTTGCACACAGTTTTAGTAAATCAGCCCCAATGAGTTATGGAAAAATTTGTAAGTGACCAGAAAACTGGGAAATGGGTCAATGTACCTTCTAGGAGTCTAATGCTGGGTATATAAGTATATGTCCTATTGCATTAGGCTGTGCACCCCAAAGCTCAAACACAGAGCAACAGAGGCAATTTAATGCAGATGCCACAGCTTTGATGCTATGACATGGCAGAAATTAGAGAGAAAAGCAATTTTGTGGGGGGAATTTATATTTTTACCCAACTTTACACAATCACAACTTTTTTTGTGTTTTTTTTTTCATTTTTTTACTTTAGATTTTTTAGGTGCCCTATTGGGGGGGGGGCTTTGGTGAAATAGCAGGGGTCTAAAGAGACCCCTGATGTCTCACATTTAAGACTGAGCTTAAGCTGCATAGATGAATGAATAGGAAGCACTTATAGGCTTCCTGTTCATTCACAAACTGAAGCATGGTAAACACAGTTTACTATACTTCAGTGATGAATGGACACAGGAACGATTGGTACAGATTGCTCACTGTGTTCATCCAGAAAAGGAAAGGGCCAGTAAATTTACCTAAATTTACAGCCTGTCCTCCTGCTTGGCAGGTGCCTGCCCCCCCCTTTTGAGCTGATAGGACCTGGGTCCAGTACAGGAGGGTTGGCTGTATGGGGGCCCTGCCACATGGGATGATTAGGGTGTGCCCAGGCACACTCGGCACACCCCCTGCACACACCTATGATCCTTTTAGTACTTATGGTTAGCGCTGAAAGGCAGCTACACTTGTTTCTGAACTCATGGTGATATTTAAAGAGTTTATAACTGGCTATGATACATTTTTTGTCTATGAGTTCTTTTTTTTTTCTGACAACTATAAATTCGAACAGGATAGTATGTGAGTGGAATGCCTTATGAGATGTCTCCAGGTCTTGTAGGTTAGAAATTTGCAAATGAATAATCTTGAGAGGAATAACCTCTGTCAACTCCAGGACTGTATTCAGAAGCAGATTAAGGTCTCCAGCCACTATCTTATTCATATTTCTTAAGCATCTGAATGCAAAACAGGATCTGGTTCTGGCTTAAACATAATCATAAGTGAATGAAAATAATTTCTGAAACACCTTAAATGATATAAAGGCATACTGTATATACTCATATCCATATATGAATCACGTAGAACAACAAGGGCATTATTGTGGGATGTCGTGGCTGTAGATGGTGTGCAGTGTGATACGGCAGCAATAACACACACAGCCCCTGTGCAATGAAAGAACTTGTTTTGAAATAATGCAAAGACAGGTCACATATAACCTGGTGGGAAGGCAGGCCAACCAGAAACACTCAGTTCCAACAGCTTGTAGAGAGCAGGATTCAGCTAAACTGACAGCACCTTTTGAGAGGGGCAGAGTGCACCCTGTCTGTCTTGTGCCCAAGCAGGAAGATGTCCAGAGAAGTTGCAAGCCCTACTCTTTCCCTCCTCATCAGGATTTTTTCCCTGCTGCTAGTTTTCTCCCTACCAGACAGGATATCTGTCCCTACTCTAACAACTCACAAAATGCCCAGTGACCCAGGAAACCATAGAGGAATCATGTTCATCTTGACTTACTCTCCAACTGCAGTACCGCTGCAGAAGAGCGCTGCGTGCCATGGGGAAAGTTGACTGCACCTGCCTACATGGCTACTCGCTGTGACTTCAACAAATAATTCAGGCTATGGATTCAGAAATTGTAGTACTTACTGCTGAGAAGGGGGACCCTGCCTGACCTAAAATTGATCTCTGGGAGTATAAAGATATCAACTCCTTGCCATGGAAAATGATAGAGGGTTTTCAACTTCTTGTTGGGTAAATATAACCCCCTAGCAAAGAAAGCAGCTCTAAACCATTGTATCATATCACAAAGAAGTAACTAAAAGCCTTAGGAAGCTATCCCCATCTAAGTGGGATAAGGAATAGAAGGGAAGGGAAGCAAAGTAATACGGGTAGAATATTGAACAACAAAACAGCAAATATTGTCTATTGCTCATTGAAAGTGTTTCTTGGTACATAATAAAGACAAAAACTCATGTGGTGGATTAGCTTCCGTCCCGCATCAAAGGTCTGCCAAAACCATGGAGGGTCCTAAATAGTGACATGACCAAGGGTCATCCTTTAAGTAGCCCCAGGTCTTTTCCTATGATAATAAGTCAGCACATAAAAGATCTGAACAAGGTTTAATTTGTTTTTGAGTCTTTTTGAGAGAGATTGTGATGCGCTTAGTCTAAACGTAGGTAATTTTGTTTTAGATAGATGTCGGTGAAATAAGGCACAATACGATAAAGTTTGATAAAATAAAAATACAGATGAAATAAAATAAAATAAGGGTGACCCTTAAGTGAGAAAGGAGGACACCTTCCCAATGTGTCTGAGAAGTGAAGTCAATTTGCACAGACTCAAGGCTTGGACTTCTTGCTGTCAAGAAGTAGAGAGAAAAAAAGCTGGCATGTGCCCATTTAAAAACTTAGGATAAAACAGTTCAAAGGGAAGGTAAAAGCATAAAATGTTATGACAGGGATTCCTAAGGTGAAGGTTGCAGACTTGGATCAGGCGCTTCAGTTTTTCTGTGGTTGTCTACAGTCACCCATCTGGATCTCTGTGGATGTCCAGGAAAGACCAGTCTGATGGGCCAGTCAGGTAGTGAGACCTGGGGAAGTGGGAGGTAACCCAGAGTTTTAAATAAAGCTGATTTGCCATCTCATGAGGCGTGCAACTCAAAAAGGGTATCCCCAGCGATATTTGATGTTATTGTCTTTAAGTACCTTCATCAAGAACTTCAGGGTTTTTGTCATGGACAGTCCGGCAGTATAATTATTGTGGTCCTCTTATAAGTTATGATTGTTTGAGACCAGGCAACTGCCATGATAACTTTTTTTCTGAATAAAATTGAATGTTGTAGGTCTTCATTTGTGGGGCCTAGGGTCTTGTGAGCCATGTCTATAGTAATGACAGAATTTTGGCGCTTGCCCATCAAAGTATGGAAAATGGATGTGATTGCTGGCATAATTTGCATTGCATCCATAGTTTCAGAAACCCTTCTAATGCAAATGTTGTTCAGCCTGGAATATGGCGAACGGGTGAACACCCAATGTTCGAGTTGTACTTACGTTCGAACCGCAGGCTCATCCCTAGATATAACACTTCGTGTCCTAGTAGCTCAGCAAGGCCTTGATGAAAGTCCACATGCCCCAATCATCATTCGCTACTGGTGAGGATGAAGATGGTCTCCTGGAGTGGTTTATGTGATAAAAATGGAACCTATTTTGAACATTTTGGGGTTAACAGCAGGAGCAAATGCCAACTGCTGCTTCCCCATGTGGAATATTTGGGGTTTAATGTCTGTGTTCAGGGATCTGAACTTTGTGCTGAAGCTGCTTACACCATCATTAGCAGCACCGCCCAGTTTTGATGTTTTAAGTTTTTTGGGGAGTGGAGGAAGAGAGTTCTGGATAAGATTTTGTTTTGATCTCCAACATTCTGAAAATGTTCTGTACTCAGATTTTCTATTAAAAGGGGCAAATAATTTAAATGAGGCAAATAAAAGGGAAAGTATTTTCTGCCAATCCTCATTTGGATTTTGTCTGGAAGAGGTGTTGTCATTATCTCTGCTACTTCCTCAACTGAAGCATCTTACCATTGGCTTTGTGAACTGCAGAAATCATTGTTGTAAAATACTTTTCTAAGTACCACAAAAAATAAAATTTGGGGGTTTAAGGGGGGGTGAATACATGCATGCAAACTGAACAAGTGAACGCTTTTAAAATTGCAATTATAATTAATTAAAACAACATTGTGTGAAAATTCATGGGGTGAAAATTAAAAATGATTATTTTTTGATTCTCTAAAAGGGTAATCTTTTTAATAAATGTCAAACATAAAGCAAGTGTATGTGTTAATTTGCTGGAATAAATTCTTAATGTGTATGTATAGTCCCCTTTTTCTCATTCTGGATAGATTTAGGAAGATTTAGAACCTCTGTCAATTGTGTATTGCTGTCTTTGATATTCACTCTCCCAATTTGTTCTGGTGTCTATAGCCACTGGGACAGAAACTGATGGTAAATCTTATTTTTACATTTTACAGCAGTCATCAGATGGGGACAGCTATACTGGTAACATCTGTGAAAGAGGGGAATTCCCCCAGTTTGCAGGATTTTCACAAACATCCAATTACATCACTGGAACATGAATTGAAGGCAAATTGCACTAACAGAACACAAACAGCAAATAAATAAATGCATTTTAACCCTTCCTTAGTATTTCCAAAAGTAAAATATTTTTTTTGGCATACACTTTAAAACATACTTCAAAAACATACAGTAGTATACTACCAGTCTAATAAGTACAGCAATAGCTTTTGTTCTGCCAGCAAATTAGCAAATGTGCTGGCACTATTGTCACTAGTGTAAGTCTGAGATACAGAACTGTCAGCAGTTTATAAACAAGAAATGACAGTCAAAAAGATAGAAACAGTAGCAGTTTACAGCTCTCTTTCTCTAAAGCTGGTGTTGAATTGCCCAGTCACCACCCTTTCTATGCGACACAATGATACTCTGTTCCTGAAAGCTATGGTTTTGGTGTGGGGGAGTGCCCAACAATGACCCAAACAATGCAAACATGTCATGAAGTTGCATGAACCATGTTGGAGCAAATCATTAATTATCCCCAAATTAATGCCTTCATCCATCACAAACTGACTCACACTGATCAATTCACTCTTTCCTAACGAACAGGTTGCACAGCAATATAACCTTAGCTTCAGGCAAAATGTCATCTTCTAAGGTCTTCTGTTGGTTTTTAACAAATTAGCTAGACTTATATTTCTTAAGTTCAGGTAGACACATTTTTATATTTAAAGATGAGTGGAAGCAATAGCTCTACTGCATAATGCTTATAAATTAAAGTGATAATAATTGCCAACCAAAGTGATACAAATCCAATGAAGTCATAAGCTTAAGATAATACACGATGGAGCAAATCCTCCCACATGGGCTGAACCTGTCTGAGCCTTCCAAACTACACAGCTCAGACAGTAGGGATGAGCCGAACACCCCCCTGTTCGGTTCGCACCAGAACATGCGAACAGGAAAAAAGTTTGCGCGAACACGCGAACACCGTTAAAGTCTATGGGACACGAACATGAATAATCAAAAGTGCTAATTTTAAAGGCTTATATACAAGTTATTGTCATAAAAAGTGTTTGGGGACCCGGGTCCTGCCCCAGGGGACATGGATCAATGCAAAAAAAAGTTTTAAAAATGGCCGTTTTTTCAGGAGCAGTGATTTTAATAATGCTTAAAGTCAAACAATAAAAGTGTAATATCACTTTAAATTTCGTAGCTGGGGGGTGTCTATAGTATGCCTGTAAAGGGGCGCATGTTTCCCGTGTTTAGAACAGTCTGACAGCAAAATGACATTTGGAAGGAAAAAACCCATTTAAAACTACCCGCGGCTATTGCATTTCCGACAATACACATAGAAGTTCATTGATAAAAACGGCATGGGAATTCCCTACAGGGAAACCCCGAACCAAAATTAAAAAAAAAAAATGATGTGGGAGTCCCTCTAAATTCCATACCAGGCCCTTCAGGTCTGGTATAGATATTAAGGGGAACCCCGGCCAAAATTAAAAAAAAAAATTACGTGGGGTTCCCCCTAAATTCCATACCAGACCCTTCAGGTCTGGTATGGATTTGAAGGGGAACCCCGCGCCAAAAAAAAAAAAAACGGCGTGGGGCCCCCCCAAAAATCCATACCAGACCCTTATCTGAGCACGCAACCTGGCAGGCCGCAGGAAAAGAGGGGGGGATGAGAGTGCGCCCCCCCTCCTGAACCGTACCAGGCCACATGCCCTCAACATTGGGAGGGTGCTTTGGGGTAGCCCCCCAAAACACCTTGTCCCCATGTTGATGAGGACAAGGGCCTCATCCCCACAACCATTGCCGGTCTTACATACTTTAATGACAATCCACTTAATTTGAAGTTCACTGGAAATCTGCAGGTCAGCTCCATAGACTTTCTGGATGTGAAACTGGCAGGCTCTGGAGACACCATCCAATCCAGTTTGTATAGAAAACCTCTCAGTGGCAATACTTTACTCAGAGCTGATTCAGCACACCCTAAACACACTATCACAGGCATACCATATAGCCAGTTCTTGAGGTTAAAGCGTCTATGTAGTTCCCCTGAAGTTTTTGAAGCAGAGGCCGAACAAATGGCACATAGGTTTAAAACTCGAGGTTACAAAGATGCATCTATATTAAAAGCACTCAATACAGTAAAATCTATTCCAAGGTCCACGCTTTATGTTGGAAAAACCCAACATAAAAGAGAAACGTCCCCTAGGACTCCAGTCTTTTCCACCTCATACAGTACAGAATTAAACATAATAAAGAAAATCATTGTGAAACATCTTCCGGTACTGTACAATGACCCAATATACAATAACATCCTCTCCAAAGGGATCAAGGTTGTTTCTCGCAAAGCACCCACGCTGGGACGCTCACTGTCTCCCAGCCTATTTACAACCAAACGTACTAAAACAAATTTGCTTAATTTCACAGGCAATTTCAAATGTGGAATAAAAACCTGCAATTATTGCGGGTACATCAAAACTGGCCAATACATAAGATCATGCAGCAGCCAAAAAGAGTTTTTGATCCCCGCTTTTATAAACTGCAACACCAAATTTGTGGTGTATGTCATTACATGCACCAGCTGCCAGGTACAATATGTTGGACGCACAACACGACGTCTCAGGGATAGGCTACATGATCACCTGTATAATATTGAGAAAGAGATTTTAACAAATGTATCAAAACACTGGATTTTCACACACCACAAAAACACCTCCAGTTTAGTTATCCAAGGGATTGAGAAAATCAGGACACCAGTGAGGGGAGGAGACAGATTCCAGATTTTGTGTAAACGAGAAGTCCTTTGGATATTCTCATTAGACACTAGAATCCCACGGGGGTTAAACTTTGAGTGGGATGTTTCATATTTTTACGAATAATATTTCTGAAAGACATGTCTAGCAATATATCTATACCCCTGTCCTCTCACCTCTCCCTTTAGCCATCCATTTATCCACCAACCTCTATCAAAAAAATCGCATAAGAGCTTTAATTGCAACTATCCAAGAGCTTGGCTACATATAGTCTGGCTGAAATATTCCTTCTTTTCCTCTCTTCAAAACAGAACCTTGATGAGGTTCTTGTATTTATTTCTTTACATGGATGAACGATTGGGGATATATCTATACATTCATACCAAAAGGACATTATGGGTTATATTTACTAACTTTTGGTTTGTCTGTTTAGTTATTTATTCTTCATCTCCAATCAGACACCACTGTCCAACAGTTGCTGTAAGCAAGCTACAACACCTAATTTATAGGAATAGCCCTCACGATTTTGAACGCATAAGTCCATTTTTCACCTTCAGGGGGCCTATATACACACCATCCCATACCAGGGGTTGCAGCGAGCAAGGAGATACACCGTCCACATGTCTGTCTTGTCACTCATCCACTTGAATTGGTATTTACTTATAAATATGTGTATTTTAAGTACCATACTCCGAATGGATGAGGGGGACGATAACACATTTAGACGTAACATTTATCTTCTTTATCTCATATAGTTCTGCCCATACACATGAAGACGGCACACCAAGAGATGAGATTGCTTTAAAACAACACGCTTAGTAAACGCCCATTTTTTCGTTTAACCACAGTGAATGTTATCAGGTGGATAAGCATATGCTTTCAAAGACATATATTTTTGAGAGTTTGAGCGACAGAATTATTGGTGCATGATATATTTTATTACCATTTATTTCCTGTATGCGTATCACAAGCTCGACAGGTATATGTGTAGGAGATTGCATGGGAAACATACACTCAGACATAGACCATTTATTGATCGTGTTTTTTAGTCAAGCCACAAACACATGGTTTAGTTTCCACTTTGTTTCATTTTATATATATTCTATATATACTTTCACAATGATAGATATATATATATACACATGCCCCCTTCACGTTTTATGTTGATCTCCACTTTATTTTTCATTTTCACCTTTTATATTTATGATACACATAAATGCACATATACATGCATTTATAAAATATATATTTTTTTTTTCTTTTTTTTTTTTTTTTTTCTTTCCTTGTGGAGTTCAGATTACTAAAAAAACACCCACACACCATATATGCATACACTTTGTTTGCATTTCAAATCTGGTAGAGTGCCAGCATGGATGCGGAGCGGCCCGGAGAAGAAAATGAATAGGAGAAGAAGAGAAGAAGGAAGAAGAGAAGAGGATGAAGAAGAATATGAAGAGAAGAGCGGGAGCCTCCCCCCATGCCATGGGTGCGGAGCGACCCGAGGAGAAGAAGATAGAAGACGCCGTGGAGGAGATGCTGGACGAGAACGCCGGAGGAAGAACCAGAAGAGCCAGGAGAACCAGAAGAAGAAGAAGATGAAGGAAGATAGAAGAAAGAAGAAGCATTTAAATAAAGGAATTGTCAAAAACTGTCTCTTGTCATTTTTAACATTTTTGACAGTTTTTTAGTGAAATGGAAGGGGTAAGTACCCCCTTACCATTTCACACGGGGGGGGCGGGATCTGGGGCTACCCCAAAGCACCCTCCCAATGTTGTGGGCATGTGGCCTGGTACAGTTCAGGAGGGGGGGGGGCCCGCACTCTCGTCCCCCCCTCTTTTCCTGCAGCCTGCCAGGTTGCGTGCTCGGATAAGGGTCTGGTATGGATTTTTGGGGGGACCCCACGCCATTTTTTTTTGGCGCGGGGTTCCCCTTAAAATCCATACCAGACCTGAAGGGTCTGGTATGAAATTTAGGGGGAACCCCACGTCATTTTTTTTTTTAAATTTTGGCCGGGGTTCCCCTTAATATCCATACCAGACCTGAAGGGCCTGGTATGGAATTTAGGGGGACTCCCACGTCATTTTTTTTTTAAATTTTGGTTCGGGGTTTCCCTGTGGGGAATTCCCATGCCGTTTTTATCAATGAACTTCTATGTGTATTGTCGGCAATGCAATAGCCGCGGGTAGTTTTAAATGGGTTTTTTCCTTCCAAATGTCATTTTGCTGTCAGACTGTTCTAAACACGGGAAACATGCGCCCCTTTACAGGCATACTATAGACACCCCCCAGGTACAAAATTTAAAGAGATATTACACTTTTATTGTTTGACTTTAAGCATTATTAAAATCACTGCTCCTGAAAAAACGGACGTTTTTAAAACTTTTTTTTGCATTGATCCATGTCCCCTGGGGCAGGACCCGGGTCCCCAAACACTTTTTATGACAATAACTTGCATATAAGCCTTTAAAATTAGCACTTTTGATTTCTCCCATAGACTTTTAAAGGGTGTTCTGCGGCATTCGAATTTGCCGCGAACACCCCAAATTGTTCGCTGTTCGGCGAACTTGCGAACAGCTAATGTTCGAGTCGAACATGAGTTCGACTTGAACTCGAAGCTCATCCCTAGTAGGGAGCTTAGTGTAATCTGACAAATTAATGACAGGAATGGACACACTCCTCTTTACACAGCCTCAATGGGAAATGAGCACACCTGAGACTGTCAATAACTTGATATGTGCTAGAGGGGTAAGAAAGATGGGACATCACTATGAATTGCCTGGCGTCAGGGAGAATGGTCAGAAGCAGAGGAAGGAAAGAGCAACCAGGATCCATGCTAGGTGCTACAGACTGAAGCAAGTACACATTATATGAGGATATGCTTTGTTCATTTTTTATTTCAGAGTATTACAACCACTGTAATTTGGTTTGGAGTCTAGTAATCCTTTCAGTTGGAGAGTGAGACATGTCAGACTTTCTTATATTGCAGCCAAATTTTTTTTTCACTGATGAATGCACATCAGAGTGAGCAACTGAACTAACTATGGCAGACATGTGCAGTTAGTTGAAATTTGCAATGAATGCATTTGTCATTTTAAACCATAAACTTAAATGAATATGCATTTCAGGCAAAATGTCATCTTCTAAGGCCCTGCTGGTTTTTAACAGATTAGCTAGAATTCCTCATGTAACAATATCATAAAAGTGCTGTTAAAGACGGATTATAAAAGTCTAACTTCTAATCTTATAGGCTAGTAAATGTCAGTATAATGCCAGAAGTGATAAACTTTCATGCCCAGGGGTTATTGAAGTCCATACTAAATGTATGGTATCAGTTAACATGGCTATAACACAATAAGTAATACAGTGGGGACGAAAAGTAGTCAGACCCCCTTAAATGTTTCACTCTTTGTTATATTGCAGCCATTTGCTAAAATCATTTAAGTTCATTTTTTTTCCTCATTAATGTACACACAGCACCCCATATTGACAGAAAAATACAGAATTGTTGACATTTTTGCAGATTTATTAAAAAAGAAAAACTGAAATATCACATGGTCCTAAGTATTCAGACCCTTTGCTCAGTATTTAGTAGAAGCACCTCTTTGATCTAATACAGCCATGAGTCTTTTTGGGAAAGATGCAACAAGTTTTTCAGACCTGGATTTGGGGATCCTCTCCCATTACTCCTTGCAGACCCTCTCCAGTTCTGTCAGGTTGGATGGTAAACGTTGGTGGACAGCCATTTTTAGGTCTCTCCAGAGATGCTCAATTGGGTTTAAGTCAGGGCTCTGGCTGGGCCATTCAAGAACAGTCACAGAGTTGTTGTGAAGCCACTCCTTTGTTATTTTAGCTGTGTGCTTAGGGTCATTGTCTTGTTGGAAGGTAAACCTTCGGCCCAGTCTAAGGTCCTGAGCACTCTGGAGAAGGTTTTCATCCAGGATATCCCTGTACTTGGCTGCATTCATCATTCCCTCAATTGCAACCAGTCGTCCTGTCCCTGCAGCTGAAAAACACCCCCACAGCATGATGCTGCCACCACCATGCTTCACTGTTGGGACTGTATTGGACAGGTGATGAGCAGTGCCTGGTTTTCTCCACACATACAGCTTAGAATTAAGGCCAAAAAGTTCTATCTTGGTCTCATCAGACCAAAGAATCTTATTTCTCACCATCTTGGAGTCCTTCAGGTGTTTTTTAGCAAACTCCATGCGGGCTTTCATGTGTCTTGCACTGAGGAGAGGCTTACGTCGGGCCACTCTGCCATAAGGCCCCGACTGGTGGAGGGCTGCAGTGACTGTTGACTGTTGACTGTACAACTTTCTCCCATCTCCCGACTGCATCTCTGGAACTCAGTGATCTTTGGGTTCTTCTTTACCTCTCTCACCAAGGCTCTTCTCCCCCGATAGCTCAGTTTGGCTGGACGGCCAGCTCTAGGAAGGGTTCTGGTCATCCCAAACATCTTCCATTTAAGGATTATGGAGGCCACTATGCTCTTAGGAACCTTAAGTGCAGCATAATTTTTTTGCAACCTTGGCCAGATCTGTGCCTTGCCACAATTCTGTCTCTGAGTTCTTCAGGCAGTTCCTTTGAACTCATGATTCTCATTTGCTCTGACATGCACTGTGAGCTGTAAGGTCTTTTATAGACAGGTGTGTGGCTTTCCTAATCAAGTCCAATCAGTATAATCAAACACAGCTGGACTCAAGTGAAGGTATAGAACCATCTCAAGGATGATCAGAAGAAATGGACAGCACCTGAGTTAAACATATGAGTGTCACAGCAAAGGCTCGGAATACTTAGGACCATATGATATTTCAGTTTTTCTTTTTTAATAAATCTGCAAAAATGTCAACAATTCTGTGTTTTTCTGTCAATATGGGGTGCTGTGTGTACATTAATGAGGAAAAAAATGAACTTAAATGATTTTAGCAAATGGCTGCAATATAACAAAGAGTGAAAAATGTAAGGGGGTCTGAATACTTTCCATCCTCACTGTATATTTATTAGGATTAGCAACTGTTGTGTTTATAACCAGCTTTATAAACATTACATTACACATAAAGGAAACAATTATAATGCACACTTTTCTCTTCCAAAAGTACCGATTTCCTTGAATGCACAGTAAGCACATTGAAATTCACACATGATTTTTTTATCTGTTTGACGATATAATGTCTAAAATAGGGGAAGAGGCATATGAGAATGTAATGTAGTGAGTGGTAGCTGCCAACAACATTGGTGTGGTGAAAAGGGGGTTGTCAGATAATGTAGCACTGCCACTAGGAAGGTACTGTCAAAAACATTGTCTTGAGTTGCAGCGAAATCAATAATGTAGGGAAAGAAGGCCTAAAAGTTGGACATCACAGCAAACCCTACGAGGAGGTTTATGACAGACTCAGCCTGGACTCCAACCAGGCCCTGCCCCCCAACATGTTTCACTCCACCCCCAGAGTGTAATCATGTTCCCCATGATTGGAGCCCGGGCTGAGGCTGTCATATAACCTCCTCATAGGGTTTTGCTGTGATCTGCAACTTTTAGGACTGCCTTTCCCTACTAGATGTTTTAAGCTGGGAGGACCTCTGTCCCTGTCGGCATTCCTAGTGGTTTGTAATGCAAGAGGACCTGACGGAGCCTTGAGCGGCACCACATAATTTTTGTTGTTGGTCACAACTGCCACATAATGTTTTGTAGACTGTAGACAGTGTAAAAATACCCAAGATAGAAGTTAGTGTAGGGGAGGAGGTGCTAAAAGAAACATAGGCGTTTAGAGAGTATATCATGATGTGCACATTGCTGAAAGAACAAAGTGTGTTGGGGACATCGACACTGGTGATAAAATCATGTCTTCATCCAGGCAAGTGCTTCACTGAGTGAACAAAGTGTGTACTTTGGATCACAGTGAACAACTCTGGAAGAGGTAAAATCTGGAAGATAGCACACTTGGTGCCCTGCAAATCCATCACTGTTGGCAGAATCCTCCAGCTGTGAAAGGAAAAACTACAAAATCTCTTTGTACTACACAAAGAAAAGGAGTAAAATTCACATATTCAGTGAACAGCAAGGCTAATCACGCATATCTGGTCTCTGGGCACCAAAGTTCACCCTAAACATTGCAATCTGATTATACAATCTATGTACAGTCTTCTTTAGAGCTAGAAATCTGAACTATCCAATTCATTTTTATCCAATCAGGGAGATTGTAAAGTCAAATGTGTGTGGTAAGCTTAAAGAACCAAAGGAAGAATCCCCATTGAAGAGAGGAGGTGTTGGTTATTTCAGTTATGCCCCGTACACACGGTCGGATTTTCTGACGGAAAATGTGTGATCGGAGCATGTTGTCGGACATTCCGACCGTGTGTGGGCTGCATCTGACTTTTTGCATCGGATTTTCCGACACACAAATTTTGAAAGCAGGCTATAAAATTTTCCGACGCACAAAGTGCTACGCATGCTCAGAAGAATTCCGAGACGGAACAGCTCGGTCTGGTAAAATTAGCGTTCGGAATGTTTTAAATAGTTTAATACAGCACACTCTGTTCATCTTTATAATGTGAGAAGAATGAAGTAGTTTTGCTGCTCATATTCACGCAGACTTCTCACAAACTTATTTCTTTATTATTTATCGGGATTCCCTCAATATATTTTGATTTGTCACATCTCCCCAAATTTCTTTTTGGTTGTTTTTAAATAATTTTTTTTTCCAAGGCTGTTTTTTTTTATTTTTTTATTTTGTGTTTTACTCCATAATATTTTTGTGTGTGTTTTGTGTGTCAAGTTACCACAACACCATTATTATCTTGTATTATTTAATCTCAAGGAGATTGTTTGGTGTTGGTGTCTCTTGTTAATTTCACATTGTACTTTAGAAATGTACCTGCCTCCTCACAAACAAACTGTCCTTTTTGAAGGAAAACACACATAGGCAAGTATAATAGAAAAAAAAATCCTTTATTAAGGGCTCAGAACCAAACAACGAGGAAGGCAACGCTGGAGAAACAGCAGAAATTGGCGAAGCCTTTGACCCCCCAGGGCACACATTAATTATTTTCTAGCAAAATTGGTGGCCTGAGGAGTCCTTATCTAAGGGAGCGCAGTCTGGTCCAGAAGTCCCAGAGATCCGGAAAGCAGCAGATGACATCTGTGTCCCCAGGCTGTGGTACTACAAGAGCCTACATATTTTGCCAGACCAGACTGAACCCAGGGCCACCACTCTCTGGTCTTCTTTCCGTGCTTCCTTCCCGGCTGTGGCTCTGGTGTTGGAGATGTGGCAGCTGGAGGAGTAGGACCTGGAGGAGGAGGAGGAGGAGGAGGAGGACCATGTGTGAGGTCACAAATGTTATTTGGCCCCTCAACCCCTTATTGAGAGCTTCCAAAATTAGGAACTCACACAGGAGTCGTTGGACCTCCTCCATCTGCATCATTTTGCAGGCAGTTTTGCCAGCAAAAACCTCCTCCACAGTGTGGGGGGTTCGTAGGGCCTCTGTAGCCTTCCAAATGAGGCCTATGGCAGCCTCCTCCAGGTTACTCCTCTTCCTGGCACTTTGTCTTTGAATGTGTAGGGGAGGGACCTGGATATCAGGCAGCCTGCTTGGCCCGGCCACCTCCTGGCTGAGACTTCCCTGTGTATGAAAAAGGGACATGGTTTTAGTTTTTGCTTCATCAATCACAATCAGAAATTATTAGTACTCTAATCTAACATCTAGTTAACATCATTGATTGGACAACCAGAAATATTTAGAGGAATGCTATACCTGGATCAATCTGGGCTCCTCCACATGTTGCTGCCTGGAAGGCCCAGGTTGGGCGTCAGAAGCCTCAGATGGGGGGGAAGGAAGCGTGGAAGGAAGAGTGGAGAGTGCTGGCCTGGGTTCAGTCTGACCTGACAGAAAATGCAGCCTGTCATAGTACCAGAGCCTGGGGACATAGATGTCATCTGCAGCTCCTGATCTCTGGGAATCCTGGACCTTCTTGTGCTCCTCAGGCCACCAATTAGAACCTTCAAATAGATGATGTCTGCTGTGGGGATCACCGACTTCACAAATTGCAGCAAATTATCCAGCGCTTATATGAGATAATAACTAATGCGCAAAAACCACAATAGGACAAAATAGACAAGGAGCCGCCAACATAAATGGTATACTCACATATCCTTACTAAACATATAATAGAAAATATGTAGTGCTACCTCGGTCCCAACATGAAACAATATTAATTAATACGTCCAAAGCAAAAATAAACAGGTAAGGCTCCGTACAACAGTGTGTACATGTAAAGTGCAAAGTGAAGCACAAAATAGTAATTCAATCTCACACCCGATATGATGGAGAATCCAACTTCACGTGGCAAAGTGTACTAAATAAATCATAAATAGTGTCTCCAAAATTATCCAATCGATATTGAGCATGAAAAACAACCGAATACTAGCAAATAATGATGATGGCATCCAAGTTCACACGTGTGCAATTCACAGATGTAATAAAACAATGCAATTTTTCACAATTTGACAAAGTGCAATGTGCGTGATCAAGAAATATAGCTGAAAGACCCCATAATCATAAAGTAGGCACTTCACAACTGTAACTTTCAAACAAGATTGCAACATGTAGTGTATATATAACTAAAAATGATTAATTCCACGAGTATGCAATTCACAGATGCAAAGCTCAATGCAACTAGAAAAATATAAAATTTCTACCAAAGTGCAATGTGCATATAATAATAATAAGGAAATTCATAAAAAATATATAATGTGCAAAAATTCCACGAGCATGCAATTCACATATGTAGTAATTGAATATAGCAAACATATAATTATAATTTCTAATAAAAAGAAGAAAACAAACGTCTATGAATAGTTCATCCAATCCTGTTCCCAAGTGCGATGTGCAGTGACCACGGTGATCATTTCCCCCAGCCTCTCACCTGTAGTGGCAGCCCCCAGATGGGCCGAGTCACGCTTATGCCCACAGGTGGGTAGGGATATTATCTCTGGAACAGCTTCCAAAAATACAACTCCCGATCAAGATGTCAGCTCCCTTGGGAGTGGGATTGGAGCAGGATGGGATGATATTCACCCTCACTTGATCGATAATCTCAGATGGACGTATAAAAAAGAAATGGGCTCCATAGTGTAGTAAGTTTTAAAATAAATTTTAATAATCAATAGCATCACTTACATCAAAGGGATCCCTTTGATAAAGTCACGAGGTGTGATGCAACGCGTCAGGGTAGGAGGAGCCAGGTGCCGTCGCTTCCTAGGGTACGGCCGAACCCGGAAGCTTTTTACTCTGCTGTTGATCGCTGTTTATTTCATGCAAGTGACGCTATTGATTATTAAAATTTATTTTAAAACTTACTACACTATGAGAACTTCAAGTGTCGAGAACTTCGAGTCCTGCAGGCTTCTCCCCGTCGCCAAGCACCGCAGGGTGGCGACGAGCCTCTGCCCTGGAGTGATGGCTTGCCTCATGCAGGTATCCTGCCTGCTGATATAGGGGGTCTGCAAAGCCAACAAACGGTGAAATACGGGGTCCGTCATCCTGGGAAAGTTCCTGAAATCATCAGGATTATTCTCACGGATCTCACGGAGCAAAGGCGTATGACAGAACTGGTCACGCTGAAGCAACCAATTCTTGGTCCATGAACTCCTCCCCACCCTGTTCATGGACTGGGCTTGTGTCAAGGTCAGGACCCCAACACCAAGCCCCCACACAGCACGAACTCTATGAGGAGTACGAATATGCAACATGGCTAGAAAACGGTCGGCTGCTCAGAACGAAGTAACAGAACGCACTGAAGAACAGCAAGACCTGTGAAGAGCGACCTGAAAAACAGTAACGAATGAACAAGAACACAATGACTGAGTCACGCGTAGCTTGCTGCATGCACTGAAGAGTAGATACAAACCCACAAGCACAAACTGAACAGCAGAAAAAGATCTGAAAACCACGAGTCTGAAAAAGCGCGAATCGTCTCTCACCAAACTTTTACTAACACGAGATTAGCAAAAGGAGCCCAAAGGCTGCCGCGCTTGGTTCTGAACTGGCCTTTTCTAGTCTCGTCGTATGTGGTGTACGTCACCGCGTTCTTAGTGAGCGGAAATTCCGACAACTTTGTGCGACCGTGTGTACGCAAAACAAGTTTGAGCCAACATCCGTCGGAAAAAATCCATGGATTTTGTTGTCGGAATGTCCGATTAATGTCCGATCGTGTGTACGGGGCATTAGGATACCTATCCTTCTAGAGATGTTGAGGCCCATACAAAAGCACACAGATAACTGCAGACATGGGAGTACATAGTGCATGTATAAAGCAGAGCATTTCACACTGTGGGTACATTGTGGTGCACAGTGGAGCAAACAAAGGTGCAAAGGTTGGTTGTAAATCAGACAGGGGAACAGTGTAGGTGTAAAGAAGTGGTGTGACAAGTTGGGGACTTTCTAGCTCATTGGTTTACTCCAGAAGTACATCTCAGGGCTTTTCCTGCCCACTTTTATATAAACCAGAGCAAAAAGTTCACACTTAAATAGTTTCCCACGCTGGGGGTTCTCACCATCAATGCAACAAAACTGAGAATTCAGCCTAGTGGCTCTCTTTGCAGCTTCACTGCTCAGGCCTCGTGCCTTGGCCCTCCAGACCATCAAACACAGTCCAAGGGCCCATGCACAACACACTGTACCTTTGCCATCTTGACTGTTTCTTCTGCAGCTCCCAGATGCTACATTCCCACAGACATAGGTCTTCGTCTGTCCTGACTTGGACAGTTAGGTGTGATGTGCACCTCACAGCTTCCTTCACAACACTGACGTCGTCAGGAGGGTGGGGCCACTGACCTCTAATTTTGTCTACAACATAAACGCAGAACACAGCTGTTCTGTTAGTGTACCTGTTTCCTAGAAAATCTGGCCCAGACTAACATATTAAACAGTGGCACGGGCTCAACCTGCCACAGTGTGTGGTGAAGGATGTGCAAAAATACTATTTGAAGCCTTAAAAAAATTACATAGCTTTAGAAAAAACTGAGATTTGCATTTAAATTGCCTATATAGCCAGATCTACTAATTGACATGACAAGATGTTCTCTCTGAGGGTGACTTTTGGTTATGCATTTTTCTTAAGATACTCAGTAAAATGCAAGGTCCATTTATTAGGTCAGCGTAACTCACTTATTAAAATCACTGTAAAAGTACCTTTAAGGAGAAAGTTAGAATATATATTTACCTTACCCCATTTTCTAAGCCTTTGTGCCTAGATGAGGGTGAGAGTGATATCATGCTCCTTCCAGTCAGATCCTGGGAGGAATGCACTCTTGCATTGGGCTAGAATGTCTTCTCAGGGGATTTGTGTAACTCATTCCTCAGGAATCTCTCTGGAAGGATAGTGAAATGACATCTTGCAATGCAGAAGATGGAGGTAAGGTTAAATATTTATTCTAACTTTTTAGCCCACAAGTACATTTTTCTAATAGGCAGACATTACATTTTACTGCAAGGCCTGCTTTAAAGAGGAAGTAAACTCTGATTTTTTCTTCCCTGCAAAGTAAAGGCATAATGTGCTAGTATGCATCACATACTAGCACAATATGTGACGCTTACCTGCAAAGGAAGCCCGCATCATCCCCACTGGAGGC
Source organism: Aquarana catesbeiana (assembly GCF_042186555.1). Lineage (NCBI taxonomy): Eukaryota > Metazoa > Chordata > Amphibia > Anura > Ranidae > Aquarana > Aquarana catesbeiana. Next base: position 439,740,359 of record NC_133328.1, on the reverse strand, counting down.
CTCATCCATCTTTACCCGTCTTCCTTCCGGGGTCCGTGGACTCCGGCTGTGTGACTCGCCGGAGCCGCGTGACATGGCTCTTACACGCATGGCGGTCATGGCACGTGCTTCTGAAGAAACTGCACGGGCGGCTGTTCCTTCAGAGCGCATGTGCCAATTACATCATCGGTGCAATATACAGTAAATATCTCCTAAACGGCGCACGTTTAGGATATATTTTACAGTACCTATAGTAAGCCCTATTCTAGATTTACTTATAGGTACAAATTATACAGGAAGGTTTACTTCCTCTTTAAGACGCATTGCACATGTAAAATATTGGGAAATAATTGTTCTGTTGCTTGTATAAATAAAGGTATTGACTTCTTCAGACTAGAGACTTAGTTAAAATATTATTTGTTGCATAGACATTTCACCAACCTTGGAATTGATTTTTATCAAAGCTTGGCAGACTTACTGTAAGTATGTAAAAATAATCTATTTCCTGTAATATAATGCATTAGCCTGAAATTAAGAAAAAAATAAATGCCTATAAATCAACACTTTCCTGTTACCGAATTTCTATTTATTCTGAAGAAACAATGAACATTATTCTTGTTTCTTATTTATTTATGTATTTTTTTACATTTGTAAAATGAAAAAACATAACAAACATCACTCAGTCTTTAAAGCGCTTAATTTCTGCATTAAAATACAAACAGCTGTTTTATGAAAATGTTACATAGCAAAGTCATTACATCTTTAACTTTTAGAGACAAAAATCTGCTCAGGATATAGCAATTGAATGTGATAGTTTAGCACAATTGGCAAAAATAATTTCATGTTTGATTTTATTTTTATTTTTTCACTGCTGCATGTGCCAAATAGAATTATGGAAATCACACAGACTGTGCTAAGGTGATGGGCTTCAGTCTCTCACTCCCAAAAACAAAAGCAATATTCCTTAAAGGCTGCTAGGAAGTGAGAATCTTCAATGGGGACACTGCATTATAAAGCTGAGAATGGTTCTAGCCTTCCCCTAATCTACTAAAAACAATATTTTAAGTGGTGCTTGTGCCCTTGTTGGAGATTTTCCCACACTTCAAATCTGGATTATAATGTTGTCACTGGTACAGGAAGTGAGGGAAAATATCCTCTAAGGGCCACACAGAGTATCACAAACTGACAGAGGACTCCACCTTCCTCATTCTTTTCAATACCTGTGGGGTACATTACAGAAATTGTGTTCCTACAAACTCCAACTTTTTAGAAATGTTGGCACTGTGGAACACCGCTGCCACATCCTATTTAGAAATGCTTTGTATTGCATTATAGGATGTAGGGACTTCAATAGAGAATGAATTGGTAATACCAAATAAAAATATAGTATAGTGAAAAAGTACCTTTTCTTACTATAAATACCATTTGTTCCAACTTGACATTTACATCCAAAGCATAGATTGCAAGGCTTTTGTGTGCAAGGTGTAGGTGAGTACTTCACATCATTAGAGACCACTGATGGTCTATTGGTTTCAGGTAGACCTCAGTAGGGACCTAAGAGGTTCTGCAGGAAGCTAAACCTGCACATTTTAATTGAGGAAAATTGACTACACTTAAGTACATCTATAATTATGATTACGAACTGGAAAACTATAGGGGTGCATTTAGAAAACATTTACTTGCACACTTGATGGGCAATGGACATTCCCTGTTCAACTTAACCCTCTCGTTAATAGACACCAAAAAAAACAGTGCTCCTGATTTCCCTTTTCTCCCTCATAGAAAATATATCAGGTTTCAGTCTTGCATGCATACAAGTATTTGAAGTCCAAAGTTAATTTTCTTGAATCAGTTTCAAGTTAACTCTCCTCTGCCTAGATTCTACTCTGTTAGACAAACTTGCTGTAATACACGGTGTCACATACCACATATCAGTCCCACAGTAAACATGTCAAAAGACTGAACACACCAGCACTGACCAGCCTCAGCAATGGTGATTGACACTGTCCCAGCTTCCTGAGTACCATACCTCTCTCTGGATCACTTTTCCAACTACAGGAATTTAACAGACCAAGCCTCACTGTCAGCCTTTCTTCAGTGTTTCTTTCTCTAGTCTTGCACTGACCTGCCTCTCCAAAGCATACAGTGTCTGGATTTAGTCATTAAAATAGTAGATGGAAAAGTCAAATGCAGATTTACTACAAAGAGACTGACTGCAATGGGTTTGTCCCTGCAGCAAGTTACCACCATCATCTGTGGATAGAGGGTATCCCTAAGGGACAATTCCTTCAATGCAGGTGGAATTGTACTAGGAAAGAAGTTCTTGTACAAAAATCTGGGAGTTTGAATTAGAAACACCTGGACAACAAATATAATCCTAAAATTATTGATCTAGCTTTTAAAGAGGCCCTTGATTGTGATAGGAGGGTTTCCTTTTGCCCCCTCATGAATCCGGGACTGGATACAGTAGCTGAATTTGTCAGCTGGAACTCTCCATAGTGCTGAACCTGTGTATTTACATGCTTTAGGACATATAAAAACCCAAAAACAAACATTTTATAGATTTCAGCTTACCGGTCCTTACACAATGAGGCTGTGGTGTTTTTTTTCAAGTTAGGTAGTTTTTCTAAGTACAGAAAAATTCTTGAATATCTCAACCCTGCTCTTTCATAGTGTGGTTAGTGAATATTGTCATTTTAAGGCAGACAGTATATTATTGTCAAGATTCCCAAGTGAAAGAGGAAAAAAAAACCCTGAAAAAAGGTACCTAAATGCAGTAACTACATTTTAAGAAGTGAAAAATTGCAGCAAAATATATTTGTGTTTTGGGGTTTAAATTCAACAATTCAGTTGATATTTACTTCTTCTTTTTTGATTGTTTATATTGTTTTTTTTTTCAAATCAAAAATGTCTCTATTTCCATTAATACTGACTAACCTCAATACAATAAGAAAGCAGCAAGAACACAAAAACCTGGGCCTCCAGATATGGTATTACCAGGTCATATACTGTACATCAGATGTGCACTTAAAGAGGGAATCTCTAAACATGAGTCTCCCTTTTGTGGTGGATACCTAGAGCTGATACTGAACTTGTCAAATTGGGTCAGTTATCTCTACTACTGATGTATTTTGATTATAATTATAATTTAGTGATTTATTTGTACACAAATTATACTATATTTTTTTCTGACACCTATCGAAAATGATTGCAGTATCCATGCTAGTTTTCTGTATTTAAAATGCTTTCATATTTCTCTCTTTTTTTTTTTTTTCTTTTTGTCACATTCAGTCGACCATATGGAGAGGCATTGAATCAACTTTGCAGTTAATTTATCTTCCAGCCCACTCTCATTTGTCTCATCATTGTGACACTTGCCATATCGAAAAAAAAAAAAAAAAGTAATAAAAAAAACCCATTGGGACCCCCTGTGTAGCGTATCCGATCTCATGCCTCTATCGTCTATGAAGATCCTTCAGTAGCTGATTCTACAGAATTACCTTCTTATCTATTTACCCCCCCTCCCTTCTCTCCCCTCCCTCCCTATCTCTCCAAGGTCTAATTTTCCCTTGTCACCTACTCTGATCCAGGCGTTTATTCTTAAATGCTACACCACTTTTTTTTTAATTTTACCCAGCGTTCCCACTCCACTGAGCTCACATTTCTCGTTTCCACGTTCTATTCACCTGTGCACGAGTCGTACTCCCGGATCGACTATGGACTGATAGACCATAGAGAAATAGAGAAGGTGGTAGACCCCTGGATAGGAAATATAACTTATTCAGACCACGCATCATTGACCATAGAAATAAAAATAGGTGAAAAGAGTAGACCTCCAGGGCAGTGGCGCTTACATGAAGATTTGATAAGTGGGGACGAAGGGTTCAATAGAATCAGTAAAGAACTGAGGGACTACTTTACGAGCAATGACACGGGAGAAGTATCCGGGTCTACCCTGTGGCAGGCCCATAAAGTTTACATCAGGGGGGTATTAACTGAGATAGGGACAAGGAAGAAGAAAGAGAGAGCTGAGAAAATTAAAAAATTAACAGAGGAACTGGCCAGCCTAGAACAGAAACACAAGGCACAAATAGGACAACCTCCCCCCAGTGCTATATAAACACATAGTCATTAAAAGGGCAGAGTTAAAAACTTTAATGGAACAAGAAGTAAGAGCAAAATATAGTAAGATTATAGGGGACAGGTATCGTTGGGCCAATAAACCAGGTAAACTCCTAGCGAATATAGTGCAAAAGCGGAAAGCGAGGAATTTTATAGAAAAAATCCAGACTAAAGAGGGCCATATAAAGTATTCTTCTAAAGAAGTAGCGGAGGTTTTTAAAAACTATTATCAGGAGCTATACTCAGTTCACAAACAGGACACCTTGCTTAAAAACACGAGAGAGAGAAATAATAAATATTTAGAGAAGGCAAAACTACCCAAGATCTCAGAAGCTGAAAGAGAGTATATGGAAGCTCCAATTACCGAAGAAGAAATAAGAAAAGCAATAGCAGGTATGGCACCCAGGAAAAGTCCAGGCCCGGATGGATTTACACTAACCTACTATAGGAAATTTAAAGAAATATTGATTCCTAGGTTGTGCCAGTATTTCAATGGGATGGGAGAGGATTACGATATGAGCCAGGAGGCCCTAAAAGCTTCTATTACGGTTATTTTGAAGGAGGGAAAAGAAAAAACACTTTGCTCAAGTTATCGTCCTATCTCCCTTCTCAATACTGACACAAAACTCTATTCAAAAATATTGGCTGAGAGGTTAAAGGGTTCAATGAACGCCCTGGTCAGTCCAGACCAGGTGGGTTTTGTCACTAAAAGGGAAGGGAAGGACAATGGGGTCAGGACATTACTCTTGCTACAAAAAATGAAGGAGAGTGGACCCCCAGGCCTACTACTGTCGATCGATGCCGAAAAGGCCTTCGACAGGGTAGACTGGGGGTTCACGTTCCAGACCTTGGTGACCATGGGTCTTGGCCCCAAAATGTATCAGGGGATTAAAACTTTGTACCACCACCCGACGGCAACGGTGGGAGTAAATGGAGTCATGTCTCAGCCATTAGAAATGGGGAATGGTACGAGGCAGGGGTGTCCTTTGTCCCCGTTGCTCTTTATCCTTACTATGGAGCCTCTCTTGGCAACAATACGCGCTGACCCGGATATAAGGGGTATTAAGATCGGAGATGACGAACATAAAGTCGCAGCTTATGCCGATGATGTATTATTTTATATCTTGGACCCTGAAATCACCATGCCCAAGTTAGTCAAGGCCCTAAGAGAGTATGGGGAGCTGTCTAACTTTCAAATAAACATGGCAAAATCGGAAATATTAAACATAAATTTAAAGAAAACAGAAATTGGTATATTGAAAAAAATATATAGTTTTAGATGGACTAAAGAGCTAATGTACCTAGGAATTAAGTTAGCCATCTCAACTAAAAAAATATTCACAATAAATTTATTTACCCCTGCTAGATATAATCAGAGCCAACTGTAAAAACTATGCAAAGAAAGCTATCTCATGGATCGGTCGCATTAATGTTATTAAAATGGTACTAATCCCTAAGATCACATACGTGTTCCAGATGATCCCGCTACCACTACCCCAATATTATCTGAGAAAGTTAAAAAATATAATAATGAGCTTCATATGGAAAAATAAAAAATCGAGAGTCTCTTTCAAGATTCTAAAACAAAAGAAAACACACGGGGGCCTGGCTGTACCAGATGTTCAGAATTATTACAAGGGGTCAGTATTGGCCAGATTAGTAGAATGGGCAAAGAGAGTAAATGAAAAACGCTGGGTAAGAATAGAAGAATATCTCAGTAAAGAAGCACTGGGAAGTTTGATATGGGACCCTCCTCGTGCTAGAATTTTAGGAGAAAACACACACATAATAACACGAAATGCACTTAAAATCTGGGACGAGGTGTGTAAGAAATTAAATGGGAACTATAATTCACCATTATTAGCACTTATAGATAACAATTTTTTTCCGCCAGGACTAGAAACCGTGGGAGGAAAGGAAGCACTTTGGGGAAAGACACAATTAAGACATATTATAAAGGAGGGTAACATTTTGACACTGCAAGAAATTAGGAACGGGAGAGAGGCACGTGGGTTGAATGAATGGCGGTATCTCCAGGTGTGCAACTTTGTGAGTAAGCTTCCAGTCCCGATCAGGGAAGGGGAAAATCTGACGGACTTCGAAAGGCTATGTGATACAGAAGATCCGAGAAATATTGTCTCAAAAATTTACAAAGCTTTGATGAAGATTGACCGGCTGGAGATACCCCCATTTATAAGTAAATGGGAGAGGGAATTAGGCACAAAGAAAGGGGAAAGCACAATTAAAAGAATTCTTAAAATGATTTGTAACTCAGCAGTCGACGTACGGACAGCAGAAATGAACTACAAATGTATAAGTAGAAGTTACTTTACGCCAGAGATAACAAGTAAATTTCAAATTAGGTTGGCTCTATGCTGGCAGGGCTGCAACGAAATCAGAACAATGGCGCACCTTTGGTGGACATGCCCTAAATTAAAATATTTTTGGAGTAAGATACTTGACCTAGTAAAGAAAATAACAGGAATAGAAGTGCCAGGAGACCCATGGGAGGTCCTGTTTCATGGGGGAGTCGGAGATATTAAAAAATATAAGCAATCATTGGTTCCCCACCTCCTGAATGCCACAAAGCGAATAATCCTGAAGAATTGGCAGAGGAAGGAGAGTCCTGAGATATGGGAATGGATAGATGCAGTAGAGGAAACTTACTACTTGGAGACTAGGACAAGCTTGGAAGAGAAAATGCTTTCATATTTCTAACACTTTGCTATAAATAATCCTTTTGTAGTGTTATTTTGCTTCTGCACTTGTATTTATGCATTTACTGTCACCATGCATTGCCAAATATATTTGTGTTTCCAGGGCATACTTGAAATTAGATTAATCATAATGTTTTTCTTCCTAGTAAAACATTTTTTTTTTATAGACAAGTAAATAAAGCACTTGAAAGAATACTTCATACTGAAACGATCAGAGGCTTGATTTAAAAAGGAGAATTGTGATGTCGTCTATGCTGTAAATTGTACTTATGAAAATAAAAATCCTAGAGCATTAAACATCTTCTATACATAGGACAATTATTTGCAATACAATATATCTAAGTTTGAAATGTAAAAAATATGCCTGCAGCATTAAACACAGAAGCAGATACAATTGGATTATGTCTGCTGTACAATGTAACCAAAAGCCATGCAGTCCATTGTCTTGATGGCTTGCCCTAAGCACTAAATATTGTATGATTATATGAAAATAGGCTTCCCATCTCATTTCTTTAAAATCATATTATTTCAACCAAAATAAATAACCCAAAACACTAACAATTTACAATACCATAAACTATACTAAAGCTTGCACAGAATATAAATCCTTACTTCTCACACTAATTCATGATTCAGAGATGGATATAACTCCTATGGATACTAAAACATGAAAAATTGGGTTATAATGTCTTAGGATCCATTTAGATGTACTGTCAGGAGGTACTGTATAGGATAAGAATAAGTACCCTGCTCTAGGTCTAAAGAAGAATTCCAGGTATGAACATTTTTATATAGTTACATTGATCCAGCTTGAACCAATGTATGTATGCATATATCACTCCTGGCAGATCCCTTTGGAAACTAGAAATTACTGTAGTAGGCACTACTGCTACAGTGATCTCCATTATCTTCCACTATATTCTGGGTCCGTTCTGAGTGTCTCGACGTAGATGTCCTTCAGAGAACACTTTCTCAATGAATGGAAAGCATTCACTAATTGGACAAGGTGGAAAGGTGGGTCGGTAACACCATGCCCTGTGTTAGGTAAGCAGTAGTTCAGCATGGGACCCAAAAGCAGATGGAGGTCACTGTAGTATTGGTGCCCACTACAGTCTATTCCAGTTTCCTGGGGGATAAATTAGGTATGGAATTTACATAATTGATATAGTGGTTAATTGCGCTATTATTATCCTCTTATTACCATTTAAATATTACAATTCGTGATAAATTAAAACCATCCTCCTTAAATAATAAAACACCTCCAAGTGATCTCAAAAATCTAAAAAATCCTCATAAGATATAGTATATAAAAACACTGAAATTAACCCTCCATCATGAACGTGATTGTGCTCATAAAAAATGCATGAATTGTTAAAGCTAATAAATATACAGGTGCTCTAAAATATATCTGCTGCTTAGAAAAATTAATAAATATGAATGTGTGCAGTGTCACATGAATAATTAAACATAAACTAAATTCAATGTGAATAAATGAAAAAATGAAAAAAATTAGTTTGTTTTAAAAAATCATTAGCATAAGGTGCTCAAAATCTATCAAGTGTTCTAAACAAGTTCAATCAGTGCCGCTTATAATGTGACAAAAATGTATAAATAAATAGTGTAAAAAAAAGTTTTACTTTCACTTCTTCTCTTGTTTAGTTAGACTCCACTCATCCACTCAAATCCCGGACATGAAAAGATAAAAATTTATACATCCATTGCGCAGAGATTTAAAACAATTGGCTACTATGTATCAGACTACTCAGTTTCACTCACATACTCTTCTACACACGATCGCGTTTGCATTGATCAGCTGCACGGAGCTCAGCGATGAGGTAAATCATCTGTCACCACTTACTCACACACTGCAAGTGCTGGGGACGTCACAGGCTCCTCCTACCTACGCGTTACATCACCGCAATGTGACTTTTTCAAGGTTGCCCGTATTGTGCGCCTGCCGAATACTTATAGCATGTGTCTGCTGGTAGTCATGGCAACCCTGGGAGAGGAACTGCATCATCATTTCAATAGCGCGATCTCTCTTGCATTCTAGTGATCATTGACATTTCTTTATATAACATGATTCTACATTGCCCACATTAACAAATCTTTAATACAATAATTTAACTCAAAAATAGAATCATATACATATTTTAAAATATAGCTAAATAACCTAAAATTGATAAAAAGGATTTATTTTATTATATGTTTAGTGTGAGATATAGCGCTCCCCCTCCTGTTTAAAACATAGAACTACATCTCCTCCACATTAAGATTAAAATTATCCATTAAAATGTATTTATTTAATAACTGTATCTCTTCAATATTCCCGACATAGCCAAAACCACATATAACCTATATGTCAGGATATATTTACTTTTAACATGTTATGACCCGTGCCCAAATTATTCGTTAAAAAGTTTTAAACATTAAAAAGTTTTTTTAGCTGTAGACTTATAGTTAATCCAGAAAACTATTTTAACCGAAAACATAAAAGAAGGGAATGAATGTTTAAAAATCCGATATAAAACAATTTAAATCAAAGTCTATGTTTAAACCTAGTGGCGTGAGTGTACGCATATTGAATATCCATTTTGATTCTTATTTACTTAATTCTCTCACCTTATTGCTCCCTCTCCAATGTGCACTATATTTTTCAATTGCCCAAAATTTTAAGAGTGCTGGATTTTTGTTATGGTGTGAGGAAAAATGCAGTGAAACGCTATGTTTGGGGAATCCCTTCATAATGTTTTGTATGTGTTCTCTAATTCTTTTCCATAGCAGTGTTTTCGTTCTTCCAATGTATTGCAATGAACACAGACACTGCAGCACATATACAACCCCTTCACTTCTACATGTCAGAAAATCCTTAATCTCATACTTAGTATCGTTACTTGTGGCTTTAAAATTGGTGCATTTTTGTCCATTTAATTTGGTGTTTTTGCATGCATAGCACCGCTTACAAGGGTAAAAACCTTTTCTCTGAAAGAAAGATAATTCTTGTGATCTTTTTGGGGGTCCAAGACATTTTTTGCAATTATGTCTCTCAGTGTTGGTGCCCTTCTGTAAACAAATTTTGGTTTAGCAGATAGTATTTTCCTCAATTGTTGATCAGCTAGTAAAAGTGGCCAGTGCTTTTTAAAAATTCTTTCTATTTTCCGGTGCTGAATATTAAAATCAATCATGGGGACGTTTTGCAGTTTTGTTAAGGGTTTTTGCAGTTTTGTTAATCACGTTCATGATGGAGGGTTAATTTCAGTGTTTTTATATACTATATCTTATGAGGATTTTTTAGATTTTTGAGATCACTTGGAGGTGTTTTATTTTTTAAGGAGGATGGTTTTAATTTATCACGAATTGTAATATTTAAATGGTAATAAGAGGATAATATTAGCGCAGATAACCACTATATTATTTATTGATCCTATCACTTATTTTAGTTGCAGCTATTTTATTTGGTCATCTCTTGTTAACCATTTGGTATCCGCATTAGTAGTTTTATCCACGTCAGCGCTTGAGTTTTTTGAATAACTTACATAATTGCATTTAAATTCCATATCCATACCCAGAATGTGTCTTTAAATTTGCCTGCCACCAACTCATAGTCTCCCCTACTCCCCTGGGCTGCTGCAGCAGTGCTTCCTGTAATAAGACAGTTTTAGTTTGTAACAAGGATACAAGACAAAGGATACAGATTAAAATGTCAATGTTTGAATGTTTATAAAACAAGGATTGTGTATATACTGAAAAAAATACCTGTGTCCCTCCTCCCTTCCACCAGCAGAGTACACTCACCTCCTTTGATTATCCTGATGGGGGAGGCATGTCCCAGGCAGTCCCAGAGTGATTTGTAGACAGCATTTTCTGGTGTCTCAGATGTTGGGAGGTGGGCATGGTGAAGGAGAAGAAGCCCAGGTCCAGGGTGATGCCTCTCTTCTGGCTCTGGTGGTTCTTGTTGAAGGCAGCAGTGGAGGAGGTGTGCCCAGCATCTCGGCCAGCAAAGACTTCCCACTGTTAATGTGACCCAGTACCCCGACATTTGAGTTCAGAGTCTCCCCCTCTGCAGAAGCAATGCATTCCAGCATGATGATTAAAAGCTTCCTGGATGTGCACCACTTCTACTTCCCTCCCAGAAACAAATGGTGGGGAATATTAGTTCCACGTAGTATGCAGGAGACTAATTTCATACAATTACTTCAACACGGCTCCACCTCTGGGATGTTCTTAGTAAGAGTAAACGAGTCCCAGAGGGAGCCTGATCTGCTTCTGGGAGAGGAGGTAGGGGGAGAGATCTCTGTCCTGGCATGCATGTGTACAGTGCCTTGATGCAAAACCTTACACTGTGATCTACGGGTACCTGCGGCAGTGTTGCGGTCCCGATAGTTAGCTGGCAATGTTCCTGCTGTCTTGGGGCCCCTCCACGGTGGTGAAACACCAGGCCCCGGTAGCAAGTGTTACTGCTGCGACTCTGGTAATCCTGCCACTGGTGCATGCATCTATGCATGTGTAATAGCAACCTTACATTGTAACCACCTAATCGGCAAAGACTCATGTGAATGTACAGTAAAGTGCTGTGTAAGCTGAGGTTGATTTACCAAAGGAATTGACAATGTTCACACAGTAAATTGTGTTAGGATTCACTTCAGTTATCCACAGTTATCACAGTTATGTGAAAGGCAGATCCATATTTCAACTGCATTATATTGGATAACTGATGTGAATATTCAAACTATTTATTGTGTGAACATTCTTAAATTCTTTAGTCAATCATCTGTGAATCAGACTGATACAGACAAATGGTAATTGTAATTTGTGGAAACAGGCAATGTCCTTAGGCAGAGCTTTTACTATGCACTCTATTCCTATGGTGGAATTAACCATTTAAGATCTTTAAAAAATTGGGTTGGAAGTGAAAAGTACCAAACAGACAGTTTTTAATTAGTGTGCATCTGTTCCATTGGGTGACAGTGCACTTTTGGGAGCGTAAATTATATAGGGAATTGTAATAATCCCTTTTGTTGGGCAATTTTACTAGTTTTGAGTATTGCCCCACCATCATAAATCTATGGGAGGTGTATTTATAGGTTGGACTCTTTTTTTCAACCTCGCCTACTATGTAACTATATAAGTTTCTGTTTGTAATTATCTTGCACCAGTTTTGATAATTATACTTGCAATTTGAATAAGGCGATTCTATCATCTGAGAGTATTTATTTTTTTTATTTTAGTATTGGATATCAGAGAAGAGACTGTGCAATTCTGTCTCTCTCTTCCCTTTTTGAGGTGGGAGCCATGGGAGATGAGTTGCCCTCTAACTACTGCCTTACGGCCTTTCCATCTTGTACTCTCAGATAATTTTGCAGTAGCATTATTTAGAAAGTAATGGTTAATAGACCATGGACTGGGTCATCTAGAAGATTACCATTAAGGTGCCAGTCCTGTTCTCTGTCTGGTTATGTGGGCAGATTGCATAAAACTGTGTAACGATCGTCTGTTCAACGGAACAAAATGAGGCATTAATAGAGTCTGCAGAATGAGCTATCACTCCCCCTCAAACATGCAGGGAAGGTGTCCTCACCAGGAGAGTAACCCAGTAAACAGAGCGCTGCAACATCAGAAACATAGCCTACTGGGGGACAATGGACAGCCACAAGGGGGCCCAATTGTTCCCATTATGTCTTTAAAGATATAAAATGTAAAAAGGGAATAACAAAACCAAATTTCTACACTGCGATGATCAGCTCTCAAAAAACATTGTGGGGACACCACAGAACGCATGACATAGCCAGTCAATATAAACAGGTGACTAGCTCTGCAATTCCGATAAATGTCTCTGCAGAATTATTGCAAGAGCATACCATGCAAGAAAGTATAGGCTTAGGGCTCATGCAAGGTCAGTGGGATGGCTAGACTTGAATGGGGTTATAGAGGGTACAGTTATTGCAGGATATGTTAAAGCTCAGGCCATCCTGTACAAAGGCATTGAATGACAAAATGATGACCAAAACAAGAAGGACTAGGATGATTGTCACCAGCAAAAAAATGGGAAGGTAAAAGTAGAATGCTTAAAAGTGCCCAGTTAGAAAAATAGATCCAAAATGAAAACAGATTAGGCCAATATAGACAATTCAAGGTGCTGACGGCAGTGGAGACGGTGGTGACATTCAGCATTCATGGTCAGACTAGGTCTACACCCTCAATATAAATTCCAGGACACAGTTAGCCATCTGTCTGGATGAGATAGAGTAGGGATAGACTACACAATGTGCCAATTTGGGATTGCAACTTTGGGCAGATTAAAATCTTCTAAATCTTGGGCAAATTCCTTCGTATTTACTAGGGAGACTGACCTGCAGTCCTTCTGGATAATTAAGTGGAAGTGTTATCCCCAATGGTACTGTATCCCTTTCCTACAGAGCAGGAGCAGGACCAGGAGTGGGCCCTCTATATAACCAGGTACAGTTATGCCCCATACACACGATTGGACTTTCTGACAACAAAACCTTGGATTTTTGTTCGAAGGGTGTTGGCTCCAACTTGTCTTGCATGCACACGGTCACACAAATGTTGGCCAACAATTACTAACATAGTGATGACAAGATGTACGATGGCTGATAAAAAGGAAGTTCAATAGCCAGTGTGTCACCCTTTGGGCTCCTTCTGCTAATCTCGTGTTTATCTCGTGCTAGTAGAAGTTTGGTGAGAGACAATTCGCGCTTTTCAGCCTTGTGCTTTTCAGTTCCTTTCTGCTTTTCAGGTTGTGCTTGTTGATTCAAATCTGTTCTTCAGTGCGTGCTTGTCAGTTCATTTCTGTCTTTCAGTGCATTCTATTTACAGTTCGCTTCTGATTTTCAGTGTGTTCTTGTCCGGTCGTTTCTGATTTTCAGTGTGTTCTTGTCCGGTCGCTTCTGATTTTCAGCTCGTTCTTGTCAGGTCCTTTCTGATTTTCAGTGCATTTTGTCAGTTCATTCTGAGCAGCCATTTGTTTATTAGCCATGTTGTGGTTATGTACTCATCGTAGAGTTCGTGCTGTTGTTGGGCTTGGTGTTGCAGTTATTGCTTTGACCCAAGTCCAGTCCATGAACAGGGGAGGAGGAGTTCATGGACCAAGAATTGGTTGCTTAATCGTGACCAATTCTGTCATATGCCTTTGCTGCAGGAGCTCCGGAGAATATTCCTGATGATTTTAGGAATTATCTCCAGATGACTGACCCCGTCTTTCACCGTCTCTTGGCTTTGCTGACCCCTTATATTATGAAGCAGGACACCTGCATGCGGCAAGCCATCTCTCCCAAGCAAAGGCTCGATGCCACCTTGAGGTACTTGGAGATGGGGAGAAGTCTCCAGGACCTGAAGTTCATGACTGGGATCATGACTTTGTCCTCATGCATGCTGTAAGCTTTTAATGCTCCTTTTTTTTGTTATTCATGCATATTTGCCATCACTAACCTCCCCAGCATGCTATCTTGGTCCCATACACACCTAGCCTAGTCACTTAACAATGTATTTTGTCAGCTCCATTGTAGTGCTTACCCTAAACACCCCTAAAATGTGTGAAGTGGAATCAAACGGTATTTCTATATACCTGACAAGACCAACTAGGTATAATCATGGCAATTACCACACTCACAAGATCCTCTCTCAGTACTGAGGAGATAGCTTCTTGATGAACACAAAAGAGATGACTGCAAAGTCTAAATGTTCAAAGCTATCTGATTTAATTCTGGGCGGGTATACAATTTATATACATTATTATCAACCAATCATTGCATAGAACATGTGAGTGATTTGATACAGAGGTGTACATTTCACATCATTACATATCATTACATATCGTTATTTATGCCATCTGCTTTCATGATTCATAGTCATGGGTCCTGCTGCACTGTTTCATGTCTCATTACACAGGAAAGGGCCCAGGCATCTCTTACCACAAAAGATTTATATAGAAAGATGCTGCTGTAAGCTATATTTTCTTATATGTGTCTGAATACACAAGTTAAGATATATGAATCCAAAATGGAGTCACCTCTGCTCAGTCATATTACTACAATCCCCTCTTTCAGACACAAAGGTCACGGAAGTGACAAAGGTGACTGACCTCTCTGCATTGTGACACACACATAACAAACTCAAAGCAGGCACACAGAAACAATGCCAGAAGCAAAATCACTACAATACACACAGCAATATCCTTGATCCAGGAAAATACTCCATTGAAACCAAACCATCCCATGTTACCCAGGGGGCTCCCAAGTAATTATTTAGCCTTTTCATCATGTCAATACCCTCTTAGGTTCCCGAGGGGAACCATGCCCAGGTCATGTCCTTTTCCAAAAACAATGACCTGGCATAATGGTGTTTGAGGGGCATTTAGGATGAACACTAGCCTAGAGCAAGTGATGTTCCCCACTGTCCCCGAGATTTCCCATCAGAACCAATGAGGCCAAGTAGCACCATCCCTTGGGATCACTCAG
This sequence comes from Aquarana catesbeiana, assembly GCF_042186555.1. NCBI lineage: Eukaryota > Metazoa > Chordata > Amphibia > Anura > Ranidae > Aquarana > Aquarana catesbeiana. Next base: position 439,725,064 of record NC_133328.1, on the reverse strand, counting down.
AATCCAAGAATGGCATGTTCTTCCACAACAAATGTACGTGCTGTTGCCCAAAGCCAGTGGCTGTCTGCTTAAGGGCCCTTTGGGCACCTTCAGAGACTCCTGCAAGGGTAAGCTGTGAGAATGGCCTAGCCATCTCAGTATGAGTGTCAGAAGATGCATGAAGGTATATATAGTGTGATGTAGGGCACGATCTAAGGTGTCAAACACTGTGGAGTTCTAGCAGCCCTTGAATACACATCCCTTCAATGTCCAATGAGTGTGTTATTAGTGGTGTTATTGGGTGGGCCACATATAACCTTAAGGCCCCCCCAGAACACAGAGGCTGGTGGATGACATGTGAACCAATACATATATAGTACAGTGCTCATGCCAGCATCCCTTGAAACATTATCCAACAGCTGCAGATTCAAGCCATCCTACACACTGAAGTGGTCGAGGACGTCCCGGGCACACCACATCCACAACCCTCATCCAGACCACCTTCAGAGGGGGGCGGGGTCACCGCGTGTCCCCGCCCCCGTTATTTAAGAACCGTCAGAAGAGAAGCGTCACACAGCGGGAGCCTCCCATCATGCCATCATGTATGCGGAGCGGCCCGAGGAGAAGAAGGGAAGAAGACGCCGCGGAGGAAGATGCCGGACGAGAACACCGGAGGAAGAACCAGAAGAAGAAGAAGATAGAGGAAGAAACCGAAGGAAGATAGAAGATGGAAGATAGAAGATAGAAGATAGAAGATAGAAGAAAGAAGAAGCATTTAAATAAAGGAATTGTCAAAAACTGTCTCTTGTCATTTTTAACACTTTTGACAGTTTTTTGTGAAATGGTAGGAAAAGTACCCCCTTACCATTTCACACAGGGGGGAGGGCTGGGATCTGGGGGTCCCCTTGTTAAAGGGGGCTTCCAGATTCTGATAAGTTCCCCGCCCGCAGACCCCCACAACCACTGGGCAAGGGTTGTGGGGATGAGGCCCTTGTCCCCATCAACATGGGGACAAGGTGTTTTGGGGGCTACCCCAAAGCACCCTCCCAATGTTGAGGGCATGTGGCCTGGTACGGTTCAGGGCAGACACTCTCTCATCCCCCCTCTTTTCCTGCGGCCTGCCAGGGTGCATGCTCGGATAAGGGTCTGGTATGGATTTTGAGGGGACCCCATGCCATTTTTTTTTAACCACTTCAATACAGGGCACTTAGACACCTTTCTGCCCAGACCAATTTTCAGCTTTCAGTGCTGTCGCGGTTTGAATGACAATTGCGCAGTCATGCTACACTGTACCCAAACTAAATTTTTATCATTTTGTTCCCACAAATAGAGCTTTCTTTTGGTGGTATTTGATCACCTCTGCGGTTTTTATTTTTTGCGAAACAAATAAAAAAAGACAGTAAATTTTGAAAAAAATAAGTTTTGCTTTTGTTTCTGTTAAAAATTTTTGTAAATAAGTAAGTTTTCTCTTTCACTGATGGGCACTGACAAGGCGGCACTGACAGGCACTGATAAGGTAGCACCTATGAGGTGGCACCAATGAGCGGGCACTGACGATGGGCACTGATATGCAGCACTGATGGGCACTGGTAGGCAGCACTGATGGGTGGCACTGATATGCAGCACTGATGGGCATTGATATGCAGCACTGGGCACTCATGGGTGGCACTGGGTGGCACTGGTGGGCACTGATGGGCACTGATAGGCGGCACTGATGGGCACTGATACGTGGCAATAATGGGCACTGATACGCGGCACTGATAGGCATCCCTGGTGGCACTGGCAGTGATAGGCATTGGAGTGGGCACTGATTGGCAGCTGCCTGGGCATTGATTGGCAGCTGCCTGGGCACTGATTAGTATTTCCCTGGGGGTCTAGGTTGCATACCTGGTGGTCCAGTGTGGATGGTTTCTCTGGTGGTCCTGGGCGGCTTCCCTGGTGGTCCTGGGTAGGATCCGAGGGGGGGCTGTGCTGATAAACAATCAGCACAGACCCCCCTGTCAGGAGAGCAGCCGATCGGCTCTCCTCTACTCACGTCTGTCAGATGCGAGTGAGGAAAAGGTGATCACTGGCTCTTCCTCTTTACATCGTGATCAGCCGTGATTGGACACGGCTGATCACGTGGTAAAGAGTCTCTGTCAGAGACTCTTTACCTAGATCGGTGTTGCGGGGTGTCAGACTGACACCCCGCAACAACGATCACCGCGATGCGTGCCCCCGGGGGCGCGCAGCGGCTCAATATCCTGCGGACGTCATATGACGCCCAGTCAGGAGATTGAAACCACTTTGCCGTCGTCATTCTGCTATATGGCGAGGAGCAAGTGATTAATGTTGGCCGGGGTTCCCCTTAATATCCATACCAGACCTGAAGGGCCTGGTATGGAATTTAGGGGGACCCCCCACGTCATTTCTTTTTAATTTTAGTTCGGGGTTCCCCTGTGGGGAATTCCCATGCCGTTTTTATCAATGAACTTTTATGTGTATTGTCGGACTGGAAATTCATTAATAGCCGCGAGTAGTTTTAAATGACTTTTTTTCCTTTGAAATGTCATCTTGCTATCAGACTGTTCTAAACATGGGAAACATGCGCCCCTTTACAGGCATACTATAGACACCCCCCAGGTACGAAATATGAAGGAATATTACACTTTTATTGTTTCACTTTAAGCATTATTAAAATCACTGCTCCCGAAAAAACGTCCGTTTTTAAAACTTTTTTTGCATTGATCCATGTCCCCTGGGGCAGGACCCAGGTCCCCAAACACTTTTTATGACAATAACTTGCATATAAGCCTTTAAAATGAGCACTTTTGATTATTCATGTTCGTGTCCCATAGACTTTAACGGTGTTCGTGTGTTCGAACACATTTTTTGCCTGTTCGCAAGTTCTGGTGCGAACCGAACAGGGGGGTGTTCGGCTCATCCCTAATTTGGATCTCTCTCATGTGGTGCTCACTAGAATTTCGTACCTCAGATTTGCGTCATTTGGCTCCCCCTCAAGGTGTCATTCCCAGGAACACTTTCCAGCAGGAGTCCGTCTTTAATCATCTAAGCACCTCCTATGGTATTTGAACAACAAAGATGAACAACAAAGATTTCCATGTAAAAGCTGTAGTCATTTCTTCATCCGGATAGGGTATAGGGCAGGGTATAAATGGGGTGTAGGGTATGACTGGGGTGTGTATTTCTTCATGTCATGTGTATGGGGCTGTGGGTGAATGCTGGCTGGCTGGGGCAGATACTCCTCATCTGACATGAGTAATCACAGAATCTACCTGATCAATTCAGGTCTTAACCATTGGGAGTATTAAAAACAATATTCTTCATTGACTCAAACATAAGTAAAGCATGCAGGAATGAAAATGTTTCTCAGCAAGGATTTTCATTTTATAGATCCAATATATTTAATTAATTTAATTTTTAAACATTTTTCCAAATTCAGTATTACAGCAGAACTTTAACAAAACTTAAACCCCTTTAGTTTTTTCTATTCCCAGGACCCAAGTGGATCCGAGGGACTTAGGACAGAACATTTTACCCAAACATATATTCTGACTCAGAAGTCTCCCAACTTTACAAATATGTCTGATCATCAGCAACAAATGAAACATTGATGGATAAACAACATTACATCATTAACAATGACTGACACTCTAGTCATTCTGATTACCTATTTCAAACAAATCCTTCCCATCACTTTTTAGTACCCCATGGACTCAATATATGCAGCAACTTTTTTCCCAAATTCCACCCTTCTGTTACCAGCGTGGCCCTAAGCACAATATGAGACAACTTGCTGTGCACATTTTTAACACACATTTAAAATACTTTACTAATCAAAATGATACCCTATGCATTCATTAAACACAATACAACCACTTTCTCATTCCACATTAATTTGGCCAGTTCATTCACTCTCCAATTTTTCATATTTTTTCATTTGAACACCTTTAAACATCTTTAAACCTTAATATTTTTTCTCTAGTGTGTAGAATTCCAACCTTAAATCACTTCCTTTTTCTTTACCAACCACAATTTATCTGGCATAACGCTCAGAATATATAACTTCCTCATTCTTAGCATAGATATACTTCCCAAATATAATATTTTTAAAATTGCATTTGGTTAAAATCAACATTTTAAAATCCCCAGTTATTGTTAATACAGCTTAAACACAATTAAAACCATTTGCACAAATATAGCACATTTTCCATTATTAGAAAAGAAACACCTTTTAACTTCAATAATGTAAGGATAGGCAACTACAACTAAACAGTCTTTAAACTCAGACTCTAACCAAAATAATCAAGATACCCTATACATAAATTGAAATGCTACTTTTAAAAATTCCACAAAGCTGCGACCCCAGTGCCTCACTGGCGATCCACGTAAGAACTCACACCCCCAAACTCACCAGCCCAGAGGTGGAGAATCGGGGAGCGAAGAGGAAATATGGGGGAATCTGAGGGGGAAGGAGGAAAATTTATAACTTCCCTGCACCTTATTCAGACCCCCAAAACAGTAACCATATCCCCTTTAAGTGTACCAAGCAGCGACAATTTTATCACTGCCCAATAAACTGACATCTCTGTGTTTCTGTGAATCTCTGGTACCATAATCCCGCAAAGTCCCACGATATCCCAGCACCAGGGGCTGCTCATTGCAGGAGGTGGGGTGCTTTCAACAAGGGTTCTAGCCTCCCCACCAGCTCTCTCTCTCTTTTTACCCTTGGTTGAACCTTTTCCTGTACAAGCAGGTGTGGGTGCCCCTACTCCCCTACATCAGATATGTCTGGTGCAGTATAGGCACCATGTCCCGATGCCACCTGGGAATCAGTTCCCACCACCCTCTGTACCTGTGCCTGTTGCCGAACAGTGATCTGCCCTGATCTGCACATCTTACCAACCCACCTGTACCGACTCATTATAACTTCAGCAAACAACAATAAACAAAACGGGGCACGTTTACACAAAAATCCTTATTTTAACAACATAATCCAAATTTTAAACCTGTCCGTAACACTTCCTTATTTTAAACAAAACACTTTCTGTTTTTGTTTACTTAACTACTTAAAACCTCCTGTCTCGACTGTCCTTAAAAATCGTTCCTCAAAGATACTTCATAATCAATAAATACATGAAAACAAATATCTCCACATTGCTACAGCAAACATAAAAAAATCCTTCAAGCTCGGTATGCAATGCCGGTAAAATGGATACAGAACACATGCAGCGCTAGTAAATGTGCATATACATCTAAGACATATATAAGTGACAAAGTGCTAGGTACATAACTTATGCCAAATGGGCAAATAGGTGTAGTAGGTGGACATTTAACAAATGAAAAAACGAGGAAAGAAGTCCATAAGTGTGTAGTGAATCATATGTAAGTCCACAGAGAAGTGACCCTGTTCTGGGCTCAGTATTGCCCACTAAGGCATGTGTCACTTTTAGGGGGGCTCCATTGCTGCAGAACTGCATTTCCCATATTACCCCTGCAAAAAATGCAGTGGTAATCGTAGATCTGTGTGTTTTGAGTCTGCCGTTAACTCTACAATATACCAGATTAAACATTTTGTCACATGCACCACGCATTACATTGTGTACCTCATCACATGCCCCTGTAATATGCAGTATGTAGGTCGCACCATCAGATCATTCAGTACTCGAGTTAATGAACACATTACTGCTATTAAAAAAGGTTGTACCAACCACAGCGTCCCTCGCCATTTTCTGGAGTTTCACAATAAGAATCCGAGGGGCTCTAAATTTCAGGTTATAGATAAATTTGTTCCATCATGGAGAGGGGGTCCACGCATCAGGGGGTTATCACAGCTTGAAACGTTCTGCATTTACCAATTAAGAAGCTATTCCCCCCATGGGTTGAACGTAGAATGGGACGTTAACGCATTTATAAACAAGTCCTAAGTCCTTGATATATATATAGATATATCTTTGTGCCATTCTTTATGGGACCCTGTTATATGGCCACTGGGTAAGATCTTATACTACTGAATAGGTATCTCAAGTTTTAAGTTTTTGTATATTTTTAAAAAATTTTTATAAAAATTTTTTTTTTTGGTGAGTTTATACCATTTGGATCCAATGTTATATGCACAGATACATGTATGTAACAACTGTCTTTGATACCGCCTCCGTTTTACTGAATTATATATGTATGTGTTCATATTCCTCCTCTTACAATCCATTATGCTCATTTCCCCTCTTTGGGGACACCGGAAGTCGAGCGAATTGGAGCGCCTCGGACTGTCGCGCTATGACAGCCCTTCTGGGCCACTGTGGGTGTAACCACTCCACTGTTTAGCCTATCACTTCCTCGTCTGATAAGGAGGCTTGGAGCGTGATGTCCGTGGCGCGATGACGTCACGCTCTGTAACGCTGTCACGTGACTCCGGTTTGAGCACCGTGATTGGAGGATCGCCTCAGGTTTAGTTTAGAACTGTCATCAATGTAGGGCATTACACGGAGATGACTACAGGTTAGCTGCTGGACACAGCTGACAAGGATTCTTGTGCAATCACCCATACAATTATCTAGGTTTTACACAGCTGATTAATACTTGGTTTATTTATTCTTGTATAAATGTAAGCGTGGTACAGATATTCAGGTTTATGCCCCAGTAGAAGGACGATGGTCCGAAACATGTCGGGTTGCTAAAGCCTAGAGATGCTCTGATACCACGCGATTTTATTTTATTCTGTTCTTTGTGATCACGTTTTACTTATTGAAGTGCGCTGCTTGGCACTTTCTAGCTTTTCAATAAAAGCTTTTTTTAACGGATTCATGCCCTATGTGGAGATTTTTTGTTCTTCCTTCCTTCCATGAATGTGACCTCGCTGAGCCCCAGCCATCTTTCTCTGCATGTTCATTCCATCTAAGAGAGACACCCCGATTGGCCGTGGACCTACACATTACTGAACAGTGACGGTCGCCCCGGATGGGACTCCCCGCCACGACTTCTCCAGCCAGATATGCCTGGGATCATTGGATCCCTCAAGCTCGTATGACACTCCACCGTACGGTGACTGTGTCCATCCTCTCTGGTAAGGATATTCATTCCTATCGTTTGCAGTTTTAGGTTGGAATCTTAGAAGACCTGTGTGCTAAGTGTCTCCTCATATACACATAGCTTGCTCCAGCTTCTATCCCATGCGCAGGTGTGACACCGCATACGCTTATGAACCCCCAGTTTCTGTGGACTTACATATGATTCACTACACACTTCTTTCCTCATTTTTTCATTTGTTAAATGTCCACCTATTTGCCCATTTGGCATAAGTTATGAACCTAGCACTTTGTCACTTATATATGTCTTAGATGTATATGCACATTTACTAGTACTGCATGTGTTCTGTATCTATTTATTCCCACATTGTTTACCACATTGTTACATGCTGGCAGCTATCACTCGCACCACTCCTTTGTAATAGCACAATTATTGATTGGTCCTATATGCCGGTAAAATACCCCAACATTCAACGCTCCCTTTAAACCTCAAACAACTCAGACTGTCACTTCCCGTTTTTAAAAACACTATTTTTCTCTGCATGTCATTTCTTTAAAACTGCTCTGAAATCAGCTTTCATTACTAAATAACTCCTCTCTCTCTCTCTCTTTAAACTACTCACTAATCTCATCCCACCGTAGGGCGTTCTCCGAACACTCCCTTACCTTACACAAACCCCCTTCCAACTAAAACATTTCTTCACAAGCTTCAAAAATACCATTCTTTTTACCTTCAAAGAGTCATCAAACATGTATGTAAACATGTTCGTCAAACAATTACACATCTTGCAAACAAATTAAGCACTTATAATTCTAAAGCTTTAACCAAAATACTAGCAAAGGGAAGGGGAGAAGCCAGATTATTCAATATAACAGTACTTACCACTTCCACAATACCAGAACATAACAAGGGAAACTTACTTCACTCTAAATTAATTTGCCCCTGTTGGAACATCATAAAACACAGTGAAAACAGTGGTACAGGGCTGCCTTACCCCTTACAGCCCCGTATTCCACACAACAGATATCTTATTTATTATTATTACTTTTATGCAAATGCAATAGACAAGAAAAGCCAGATAGAGCAAAAGTTTGTGGGTCCCGGTAGTAATTGCCTTATTACACCCTTATCTTATTCTCCTTCACCAAAAAAGAGCGTAATATTACGTTTTAAAACTTCTTACAGGCTTACCTAAAACCAGGGGCTTCCCAAAAGCCACACTACATTTTAAACTTCTTAAAAGGCTTACCTAAAGCCAGGCTTCCCAAAAGCCACTTCTCAACAGGCATGGTCTGTCTCACACTTCTCTTTTTTTTTTTTTAACGGCTAAGGTTTTAATCACAGCTGAGGCAAGAAGAACCTTACCACAGGTGAGCCTTACCTAAATTCAGCCCTAAATCCAAAAAGCTCAAGCGGTGCCTCCAAACTGAAGTGGAATCAAACGGTATTTTTATATACCTGACAAGACCAACAGTCCCATCATGCCCTGGGACTGTGACATCATAAGGGATGGGGTCACTGAGTGACATCATCCGGTGACCACGCCCCATTCTATATAAAAGTTGCGCATAGCACACATGGCATTTCAGCAGGAGAGAGCATCGGGTCAACATCGGAAGAAGAGAAGAGGGAAGAAGACCGGGCCAACGCTAGCAAAAGAGTGGCAGAAGACAATGGAGGAGCCCGGCAGTAGAACCGTAGAGCGGGAGAAGAACCAGAGATGGGGAGAAGAGGCCGGAGAGCAGGAGAAGAGGCCAGAGAGAGCGGAGGAGTCGGAAGAGACCCCCAAAGTCATAAGAGACCCCCGGAGCTGCCTAATAAATTACTTTAAAAACCTGTCTAGTGTGTTTTTTTATTGACACTTTTTTCCCCCAGGTGAATGGGTAGGGGTACGATGTACCCCCATACTCATTCACATAGGGTGGGGGTCGAGATCTGGGGACCCCCTTATTAAAGGAGGCTCCCAGATTCTGATAAGCCCCCCATCCGCAGACCCCGACAACCAACGGCCAGGGTTGTCGGGAAGAGGCCCTTGTCCTCATCAACATGGGGACAAGGTGCTTTGAGGTGGAGTGGCCACAGGGCACGCCCCTTCCCCAAATCACCCCCCATGTTGAGGGCATGTGGCCTGGTATGGTTAGGGAGGGGGGGCCAGCTCGCTCATCCCCACCCCCCTTTCCTGACCGGCCGGACTGCATGCTCAGATAAGGTTCTGGTATGGATTTTGGGGGACCCCCACACCGTTTTTTCAGCATAGGGGGTTCTCCTTAAAATTCATACCAGACCTAAGGGCCTGGTATGCCCTTGGAGGGGAACCCATGCCAGTGTTTTATTTAAAATTTGGCGTGGAGTGCCCCCTCACGATTCATACCAAATACATGTCAGCAATGCTTGTCGCTCATTGTGAAAGGAGAAAACACATTTTTCCTTTCCCGATGAGTGAGCCAGCTTGGCGCTGGCTCCCACAACGGGGCTTGTAGGTGTCCATCTCACCAATAACAGCGGCGAGATTGACACAATATCACAGTCACCTACTGTACCTCTTTTGTGTTCATATTTATGGATGAATTCACCAAAGCATGTCGTGCAAGTGCCTGCCTGAATACTTTCAAATGGTACTGTTTAAAGTTTTGTTCTCCTATTATCTTCATAGGTAATTGCAGAATGTAAAAATGTGCTTCAATTTGTACAGTGTGTATTCATATTTTTGGATTATGACACCTCTTACCTGTCCAGTGGGCTGCCAATAGTGTAAGTGAGGAGGGGCTGGCCAAAGTAACACACATTATTTATGCATTCAGCTCTCAATGAAGTGGAGAGGGTTACCTGTCCAAAACATCTCCCCCCACCCTAAAATTTTTACAATGGGCCATCAGAGTGGGTGAGGAATCTGATAAGTGGACCTTGTACTTTTGTCTTTAAATACTCATTTCAATAAATGTTATACTTATGTTGGCCAAGAATGTTTGTGTCTAATCTGCTTGCAATGTTATGTGCAAAAGTACTATTTTTTTTTCTTTTTTGACTCCACAGTTTCGTTCCAACTCACAGGAATGGCAGACTGTGGCCTCCCAATTCCACAAGCAGTGGGACTTTCCCAATTGTGGTGGTGCGATCAATGGGAAGCACGTCTGGATCATCCCACCACCCAACTCGGGGTCATACTACTTCAATTATAAGAGGTTCAGTAGTATCGTGTTGTTGGCGGTGGTGACAGCGAATTATGAATTCCTATACCTGGACGCAGGGAAGAATGGCCATATGTCTGATGGAGCAGTGATAGCCCAGATGTAATTTTACCGGCGCCTCCAAAATGACACCTTGGGGTTGCCACCTCCAGGGGATAACATTGCGGGCCTCAAGTTTGTTTGTGTGGCGGATGAGGCCTTTGCGCTGGGGGAACATCTGATGAGGCTTTTCCCCATGAGGACCCTGACCCCGGAGCAGAGGGTTTTTAATTACTGGCTGGCCCGTGCCAGAAGAGTGGCCGAGAATGCCTTTGGCATAATGGCCAGCTGGTTCCGGCTTTTCCTTACGGCCATCAACATGGCCGAATACAAACTCAATCACATTGTCTTGAGCTGCTGCATTCTTCACAATTTCCTTCAGAAGAATGCAGCCAACTATCTGGCCTGAGTTGCGACTGAGGCCAACTTTTCACCTGACCAAACAATGACGGTGCTTGAAAGTGGCCGTCCTGGCTTGCCCCCCAAAGCGCCCGTCAAGTACGGCAAAACTATGTCAAGTACTTTGTGGGGAGGGGGCAATTGATTTACAAGAAAATCTGAAATCTGTTTAATAATTTTTTTTAAACTACTCACCTAATCTCATCCCACCGTAGGGCGTTCTCCGAACACTCCCTTACCTTACACAAACCCCCTTCCAACTAAAACATTTCTTCACAAGCTTCAAAAATACCATTCTTTTTACCTTCAAAGAGTCATCAAACATGTATGTAAACATGTTCGTCAAACAATTACACATCTTGCAAACAAATTAAGCACTTATAATTCTAAAGCTTTAACCAAAATACTAGCAAAGGGAAGGGGAGAAGCCAGATTATTCAATATAACAGTACTTACCACTTCCACAATACCAGAACATAACAAGGGAAACTTACTTCACTCTAAATTAATTTGCCCCTCTTGGAACATCATAAAACTGGCCTGAGTTGTGACTGAGGCCAACTTTTCACCTGACCAAACAATGACGGTGCTTGAAAGTGGCCGTCCTGGCTTGCCCCCCAAAGCGCCCGTCAAGTACGGCAAAACTATGTCAAGTACTTTGTGGGGAGGGGGCAATTGATTTACAAGAAAATCTGAAATCTGTTTAATAATTTTTTTTAAGAAACTAAACTCATATTTCATTTGAATTTCTGTTTGTGTTTCTTATCTGTCCCCTAGGTTCTCAAATGGCCTTTTATTTTTCACCATTTTCTTCAATAGGGCAAATGTAACTTATTTGATACATGAGGTGACAATCTCTTCTTCAGCTAACTATTATGTTGTGGGTCTGCTACACACACACAATGTTATTGTTGGCAATGTATGTAATGCATTAAAGATAAAAATAATCATCCATTTCAACTCAATGAATTAATTGCTTGGAGTCCCTAAAATGGCCTGATTTCGGCAAATTTTACAGCACAATGAGGGTTATTTACTAGAGGCAAATCCACTGTGCACTACAAGTGCACTGCACGTGCACTTGTAGTGCACAGTGGTTTGCCTTTAGTAAATAACCCCCATTGTCACTGTAACTACACCAACTTAAAAAATAAACTGGTATTGAGCATTGAAAGAAGCCACACATTGTTGAGTATAAAACATTTTACTCCAAGCACATTCACATGTGTGTTATAAACGGTTTTGGAACAAACCAACATCTTGGTGTATAACATGTATGTTTGACATAAATTTGCCTTTTTGGGGACTAAACAGGCATGCTTAAAAACATAACATACACATCCTCAACTAAGGAACTTACAAAGTTCAACTTTGCTAAAGTTAAGGCCATATGAGACAATAGTATGTCAAAACTGTGTTGATTTTGCCTTCATCAGATGGGTTGATCTCACCCCTGTAAAAGCCAAATTTTGAAGATGCACACAAATTGGGACTCAAAATTTGGATTTCCCTCATGATCCCATGCCTAAAATGTGTGTATTTTCCCTACATTATTATTTTGCTAAAGCCACAAAACACACAGTGTGTCAATATGTGCTATCTGCCATCATGGGATATCAATGTACGCGTTTTGTGGGTGCAACCCCTTCCTCCAAACTAAAGTAGGTGAGAGGAAGGGGTTGCACCCCTGAACATGTCCATTGATCCCCCATGATGGGAGCTAGCACATGTTGACACACTGGGCCTTATTTCAGAAAGGACAATCCACTTTGCCCTACAAGTGCACTTTCAAGTGCACTTGCATTGCACTTGTAGTGCAAAGTGGTTTTGCTTTGTTTAAATAAGCCACAGTGTGTCAACATGTGCTAGCTCCCATCATGGGGGATCAATGGATGTGTTTCAGGGGTGCAACCCCTTCCTCTCACCTACTTTAGTTTGGAGGAAGGGGTTGCACCCACAAAACGCGTACATTGATATCCCATGATGGCAGATAGCACATGTTGACACACTGTGTGCATCTTCAAAATTTGGCTTTGCAATTCATTTAAAACTTTTAAAACACATACAACAATAACGCAACTTAAAAAAAAATTTTTTGTTTAGATTTTGCCTAAAATATCAATGATGTTGCTCAGTCTTTTTTGAACATCAAATTTTGCTTAATCTTTTCTAAATCACGATTGCACACTATGATCTCACTGATGAGTACTTGTGCACGTACACTGCTGAAGTGAGTTTCTTCTTCCACAACATCCACATAATCAAAAAAAAAAAAAAACACACCATGTATTATAAATATGCAGGCATCCATTTATTACCTGATGCTGTGGTCTCAGACACTGACCTGTTGTCGACACCATTTCAACCACTTCACCCAGCACTTCCTGAACCTCTGCTTTCACATCCTCATGTTGTGTGATGAGTTTCTTTTCTTCAGTAGGTGTGGGGTTACTGGTGACCTCAGATGTCCCGATTCTTTTCTCCCCTATGTGAATATAAAAAAGGTATACTTAGCAGACAGATATTTTAGGCTATAAATAGTAATATGAAACATTGCTTGGAACTGTCGTCCAATTGTCTGTTTTGGTAGAGTTACAAACTGAAGACATGATTCTTTTCCCTGTCAAAAGCAGGAATACTTACCATAACAAGGGTGTTATGGTGTCCCACACTAGTGCTCCTGCGTCCAGATGTGTAAACAGCTGCTGAGTGTCCTCTCCTTACACTGAATCAAGTTGCTTTTGGGACAGTAGACTTGGTGGGTTCTGATAATGGTATGTGTTGGTATCCTAGATTTGCTGACGCATTTCGTGTTTGCACACTCATCGGGGCAGATGCTTCCCAAATATCTAAAAAAGGACTGAAAAGTATTAAGCCTAATGTATCACTAAGCATATCAGGAAGAGGCATATATGCCAGTCCTGGATACTTAAATGTAAAAAGTAGATGGGGGCGTGTTGGATGTGGGACCAGGGCCAACAAGGAGGTGTCCATCCCAGAAGCTGGGGTATAGTCGGGTCGCGTGTAACTGGGGCGCACTGCACAGAGCTTCCCAGAGAGAAAGTAGCCACTCTAAATCATGAGCCACAATGATAGGGGGGTGATGTGTAACTGGGTGCACTGCATTGGAGGTCATTGTCACGGAGGACATAGAAATATACCTTCTTTTCACAGATGAAAAAATACAGGAGCTACAGTATTTGGAATCTGCTAGTTAATAATGACAAAGAGGTCAAGGATAACTAATCTCGCTATCAATACAGGAATTCAGTTGCTTAATAATCACTGTATTCATTGTCTGCACTATGAAGGAGCATGAATAGCAGTAAATAAAAGTAATTTGGAGAAGATTACGTATTCATAATCAGACAATGCATTCCAGTTATTTAGTGTCTAAGGCAAGATGGTGGCAAGGTCAGATAGTTTAAAGAATAGTATTTATATTGTAAAAATGTGTTTTAGCATTTTAAAGGAAGAGCAAAATCCAAAGCATGTATTGCAGAAATGTAATTACTAGGCTACTTCATAGAAACCGGGCAGATTAAACAATAACTGAAAAAAAAATTAAAAACATACATGTAAAAAATTACCAGGATCACAAAGAATTTTCACTGTGACTGTTTAAAATCATATCTTTACTATACAGTACCGTTTATCTAGTACTGATTCAAGGTACTATGACTGAGCTCATTTTTCTTATAAAGTGTGCTAATATACAAGGAATGAGAGAAAATACATAAGAAAAAAACTATAAAATATGAGAGATATGAAGCATAAGGCCCAATTTACCAATGCAAATGAACCAGAGCAAGGATAAATTATTATGGTATGCTTCCATCATGGGCTTGCATCCATGAACTTATTGCAAAGAGTCTATAAAATGCTGGAGTTGCCATTTTGTGATATAATTCCTCACATTTTTGTACAGATCCGAACAATAGACACACTACCTGTAGGTGTGTCACCATGTCTTCCTAAGATCTCAGTACAATTAATGCCGCTATGATACTCCCTGCAAAACCATTCACCACTGGAGAAGACCAACTGAGCAGAGTAACCTGGAAAAAAGTATATACATTATGTGTGTATGAGGAGGGGGGCTTTAAAGACTCCCTCATGTAAGCCTTCATTTTAGCACAGAGTGCTCAAGCAAGCTTGAAGTGCTATTCCAGCCAAAACCTTTTCTTGGTTGTTGATGGTGTGAGAAGGATTAGAAACTCTTTTTTTATTTGTTTTTATTGATATTCAGGGCTCCAATAGAGAATGTTCCCCTTTACTACTGGCATGGCTACCACAGTTTAATCAGAAAGTAGAAGAAAATCAGCAACAGGGACATGGGTAGCAGTACAAAATTTTTCAGGGTTCTCTATTGTTGTTGGAAATATTCTCTTAATTCTTGCCTGGTGAAATCACTGTGACTGGAGCAATAAGTGTAGGGAATCTTTCTAATTGAGCTCAGAAAGCAATAAAGACCCAGTTGGGGTTGTATTGCTTCCCTACTCAATGTAAAACATATACTTCTTTGTAGGAATCTGTGTAAATATGAAATCTTACAAAAAGGTGCCCCCCTTCCTATATTTCTATTGTTAGTTGCCTGCTGTTTGTTGGCTGACCAGGACATAAATTACAAACAGAAATTGTCAGAACAAACCAATAAACAGATGGCAATAGCAGAAAGTAATTAGGTATTGAGAATTAAACATATCTTTACAGAGAAAAGACTGAATGTTTAATCACACACTTGAATAGTGAGATCAAGCACTCAGGAAAATGTTTGCAGAGCTTTGATAGTCTATTTTGTATACAAAATAAGCTTTTGAAATAAATTGAATATTTATAGAAATCAAGAGGAGTATTTGCATCTATTTGAATTGTATGATTTATTAACATGAAAAATAAATAAACCAACCACAGACTGAGTGTGAATGGCTGATTTGCCAAGCTTTGTGAAATTTGGTTGTAGAAGCAGTAACGAAATTAGGGTGATATTATGTGACATGTTATATAGTGAAAGGTTTTTCTTTTATAAACTTGTACAGATTAATATACAAATAATAATAACATTTCAGATACACTAAAACAAATATTTGAAAATATTGCTATTGTTACTATGAGAGGTTAGTACTATTGCTTTGTAGTACTGGGTCAGTGGAAGGATCTCCATACAATGGTAACATTTTATTAACATGCTTGATAAAACATATGTGCAAGGGATGGTACATGGCATAAAAAAGCTTTTGTTGTTAAAACCAAGACATAACAATTTTTAGGCCATTTGTTTAAGGGCTTGTGATACTATTTCCTGACCATTTGTAAATACAGCCACTGTAATTTAATATATGTAACAGTTAATCATGCCTTTAAGCAAGAATTTTCCCAGGTTCAACAAGGAAAAATATGCTGATCTAATCAGCAAGCTTACTATGCTTAAAGGAGAAATAGGACCAAAGCTGTTTTGGTCCTACTTCTCCTGTGGGTCACCAAAGTGTCCTTCGTTCTGCACTCCTGTGACTCATATTCCACCGAGAGTGGGCTGAAGTCAACTCTCGGCTGATGTCACTCAGTCAGTCCAGGCTTTGCAGAGATCCTGACTTTAATGTTGGGATCCACCCAGATGCCTGAGCAGTTGGTGCAGATCCAGCAGCTCCTGCCCCCCCTCCACAGCCCAGTATTCCAGTGAGCACAGGAAGGGCAGAGTAGAGAGACAATGACGGACAGGTCGGTCTCGAGGTGGAAGTGTACAGATGCAACATCGGATCAATTCTGCATCCACCTGGGTGAGTATGTATGTTTGTTTTTATCATATCCTGCACTTCTCTTTTAAAGAGAATGTTACTTTGGACATTCATGGTAAAGTGGCAAGTTCCCTTAAACTGGAACTGAACTAATAAAAAAAGAAAGATTTTCTATGTTGTAGAGAACATCTAGAAATTTTAATTGTGTCTAAGCAGTACCCTGAATGTACTTGAATGCCTCCTGACAAATAGCACTGCACTTCCTGTTATGTGAGTGTTCCTAGGCACTCCTGTGCCTACAGCTCCACAGCTGTAAATCTGCAGATTGAGATTAAAGGTGCTGCCTCTGACTGCTAGCCTCAGGAGATTTGGAGTGAGATTTTGTGATGTCACTATTGTGCTGCTTACTGTTCTCTTTTCTGAAAATAATGACTTAATGACGTAAAGTACTACCTTTACCAAGATGAACACCTCCACATAAAAGCACAGCACAGCAAAATCAGTAAAAAGGAAAGATCAGCTGCAGGGAGACCACAGGCAATACTGGGAAAGTCAACACCACAGTGAAAATCTGCTATTGAATATCCATTTATTAATACAAAGGGCTAAAATTCAGCATAGCAAAAACCATAGCAATGATAAGGGTCTACAAGGCTGAAACGCATAGGCCTTTTGTTATGCTGGATTTTAGCCTTTTGTATCAATAGATTGCTAGTCAATAGCAGATCTTTACTCCAGTGCCAGCTTTCAACACAAGTGGTATCTATTACAATGCTTACAGAGCTGCAGTCTGAGCACCAGTCTTCCTCATTGACCAGGATTGGGTGAGAAGGTAGAGCACAGATCTTTGTTTTATGGGGAATACTGCTGACTTTTTTTGGGCTCAGCTTCCAGAGTTCAGTTCCTCTTTAATCCTCCTCCAACGGTGATACTGAAATTTGCCATGCTCCTCTGCTGCTTTGATATTCATTCATATTGCCTTCTCCTCCTCCTCCCAGAATGCAGTACTTGTGCAACCTATTTCCAGCCCAAAATACAGTATGTGTATAATTGTATGCATGCATAGTAATCAGAGTCCCTGAACCTATCCTGCTGATTGCATAGCGGTGTTCAATTTGTACAATCCAGTTCTAGTTTATTGACATGCTTAACAAATAATCCTGCTTTTCTTCCCTGCTGTTCCTATAGAATGCACCATGGAATGCTCATAAGAGCATTTTATTTAAAAAAATAACAGTTAAAATAACAGAAAAATCCTTGGTTCAGTTAAAATTGAGCACTTTTCGTGATACTTTTTTTATTTGCATTAACATACAATTTTTCAGGACAACAAGCTTTCAGGGCATGTCCCCTTCTTCAAGGTCCAAGCAGTACTGATTCACAAATTTTTAAGCAGAATGTTAAAGAAAAAAAAAAAAAAGAAAAACACATACAAATCAATGGTAATAAGGATAGCAGCAGAGTTAGTGAGATAAGACAGAGGGAGAGCTATAGAATGGAGGGGGGGGGATACTAGTCACAGAGAGGGTCGTAAAACTTTAGCATAATGTGTAAGGAAACCAATATCTAAATTCAGGCCATTATTTTTCGTGTCAAAAAGAAGTATCATTTTTAGTTCAAACGTTTTCCTTTCCTGTATAGTTCTGAAATTCCCTTTAAGAACTAAAACATTGACGTCTTCTTTAGTGTGGTCCGATTGTAAGAAATGATGTCCCACAGGTGTGCATAAACTGTCTTCTTTATGTTCTTTGATGGTATGGCTGTGCAAATTCAACCTCGCTTGCAACTTCTGTCCTGTTTCACCAACATAAGATCCTTTGCTGCACCTTTTGCATCGGATGAGGTACACAACATTACTGGAGGTACAGTTGTAAGATCCCATGATATTGAAGGTCCCATTTGTGTGTGTGACACTTTTGGATAGATTGATCTGGTTGCATAGTTTGCAGCGTTTTTTATTGCAGGGTTTGCTTCCATTATTTGTGACTTCATAATCAGAGTGAAGTTTCCTGCTGATTAGTTTGTGTCTGAGGTTGGGTGGTTGTCTGAAAGCCAATAATGGGGATTGTTGGAATATTCCTTTCAGAGTTTCATCCTCTGTTATAATGGGTTGTAAATCTTTAATTATCTTTTTGATCCCTTCAAGTGCTGGGTTGTATGTGGTGACTAGAGGTACTCGGTTATTTGTTTTTTTCTCTGTGTGTTGGAGGAGATTTTCTCTTCGGGTTTTCAAAGCTGTGTTTTTGCTGTTGTTGATGGTTTTGTCTTTGTAACCGTTCTTATGGAAGGAGTCTGCCAGTGTTCTGAGACGTTTATCTCTGTCTTCTGGGTCTGAACAAATTTGGTGGTATCTGATGGCCTGGCTGTGTATGAAGGCCCGTTTAGTGTGTTGGGGGTGAAAACTGGAACTATGAAGATAGCTGCATCGGTCAGTTGGTTTTTTGTATATCGACGTGTAATACTTCTTTTTGACACGAAAAATAATGGCCTAAATTTAGATATTGGTTTCCTTACACGTTATGCTAAAGTTTTACGACCCCCTCTGTGACTAGTATCCCCCCCCCTCCATTCTATAGCTCTTCCTCTGTCTTATCTCACTAACTCTGCTGCTATCTTTATTACCATTGCTTTGTATGTGTTTGTTTTTCTTTTTCCTTTTTTTTTTTTCTTTAACATTCTGCTTAAAAATTTGTGAATCAGTACTGCTTGGACCTTGAAGAAGGGGACATGCCCCGAAAGCTTGTCCTGAAAAATTGTATGTTAGTGCAAATAAAAAAAGTATCACGGACAGTACTCAATTTTCTCTGTCACAATTGCAGTAATACGGCTACAATCAAATCAAGTATCTTGGTTCAGTTAGGAATAAAATGGACCAGTGTATGATATCTTGGCTGGTTTGTGAACATTGTTACCCGTTTACTATATTTGAGATTTAATATCTCTCAGATATGATTTGGATTAAATCTTTAACCATGTTCTTTAACCATGAGTGAAAGCTTTAACACAATAACAAAAATGTATTGGCATATAGTAAAGAGGCCTAGACTAATACACACTCAATCTATCTATTTGTAAAGGGAAAGGGTAAAATCATGGATTACATGAAGGAATACAGAGTATATTCCTTAAAACATTAATCTACAAATAGTAGGACATAAAAGATATAAGACAAACATATTTAGTTACAAGTACAAGGAAGACATTTCCCATAATTACCAGGCTATAACCCACAAAGTTTCCATTCGGGTGACCGCTCTTCCAGAGAGTGTGTGTTTCCCTCCCATCTAGTCTGTGTATATCATTACAGGCTGATGTCTCATTGGTTGGCATGGCATGGCTCTGATTGGCTGGCATGGCATGGCTTCCCTATTCCTGATTCAGGATTGGCTACATCTCCAATCCCTATATTTTGCATAAGTCAATCCCCTTTAATACAGATCTTTGGCACTGACTATTTTGAGTGGAAGACTTAACTTGTAGGTACATGACCTTCAGGAAAGTTAAGTATTGATGGCCACCCTCATTGCATATCTAAACATGGGATCCTTTGAAGTGAATATGTGTAGAACAAAGAGGGTTGTGTCCCATTATTTAGATACACAAGCCTAGGCACCGACTTGTCTGTCTAACATAGACTTCTGGGACATTATGTTACATAGATACAAGCTAACTGAATTATATTCATGATTACAATATTTTACAGCTATTAATGGAGATTTCATTTAAACTCATAAGGCAACAGATGGCCCCTTGTGGCCAGTTGAGAATATGAGACTCGGCCACACCTAAAATAATGATTTATGTGTAATCTCCTTTAATATTTGGAACTTTTGGCTTTGCCTTCTGAAATAAAAAAAAATCTTTGAGAAGAAAAACTTTTAAACTCTCCATCTCTACAGTCCACCTCTCAGGATCCCAGTATTGGTAGTCACCACTTATTCTGGATGTAATAAGTCCATAATAAAAATCATAAGAGACAAAACACCAAGAAAAAAATAAAATACGTGAGGATCCTTGTTCTCAACAGTCCAATATAAATAGTACGAAAGACCATAATGCCAATCTGGTCATGTTGCTCTTGCTACTGGGACAGCCTTCAATGGTGATTCCAGTTGGATACAGCATACAGTAATGGCCTTTGGACCAGCTTTCCTGGCTTTCTGAGATTATACTTTATTAATGTGGACTAAGATAGAGAAAGAAAAACACAAGTACTTTTAAGACATATGCAGTCAAATGAATGCTTATCTTAAAATTCTGAGTAGTAAGGACCTTTGATTAGAATTTCCATAGATATACTGCGACATAATAATGAGACCCTTTCCCAGTGACACATCTAACAATTTGAATGGTTACCCCCTTCAGCCAGGTTGTCTGATTTTCATCACTCATCTTTCTTCCTCTATTGTCATATGCCTGCAAGTAACTCTGCCCCACCTGCTGAATACCACTGTGTGTGTGTGTGTGTGTGTGTATAACCCTTCAAGTGTCCAGGGGGATCCTGTTGCCATCGAAACTCACCACTATCTCCTTTTACTGAAACTGTGTTCAGTTATACCAACCCTGATGGGCTAAAACCTTGGCTGTGCCAAACATTTGTGCATATAGCTCTGTCCTTGGCTACAGTGTGTAGCTACTGTACGAGTCCTACCTTTAGCAGGCTGTGGAAGAGGTCATAAATTTAAGAGGTCTCAGTGCAGATTAGGCAGTGTCAACTAAGCAGACAAAAAAAACTTGATTTCAGAATATGGAAAAGTTGATGTCACCAGTTACTTGTGGCTTAAGGAACAATCAGACAAAATTACTCTTAAGTACAATTGTACTATACTCCCTGCTATTTGCCAATCACCATGAGTCTCACAAGTCACAGTATATCTATATGATATTCAAGCAAAGCTCTTTGAACTTAGTTATGGCACAAAAAAATTTGACCAACCAAAAAAAAAAAAAATTGACCAATGACCACATATGATGGCTGACACATATTAGGACTGTAGAGAGGACTGTGTGTCACATATACAAAGAAAATAGTCACATGACTGTTGCTAAACCCTGGTGTTGCTGTTATGCCAGGTACAGATGATCGGAATTTCCAACAACCAAATTTATTTCCGACGGATGTTGGCTGAAACTTGTCTTGCATACACACAGTCGAACAAATGTTGTCGGAAATTCCGATTGGCAAGAATGCGCTGACGTACAACGGGACTAGAAAAAGGAAGTTCAATAGCCAGTGTGCCACCCTTTGGGCTCCTTCTGCTAATCTTGTGTTAGTAGAAGTTTGGTGAGAGACGATTTGCGCTTTCCAGCCTCGTGCTTTTCAGATCGTTACTGCTCTTCAGTTTGTGCTTGTGGGTTCGTATCTGTTTTTCAGTGCGTGTAGTCAGTTTGTATCTGTTTTTTCCGTGTGTTCTTATCTGCTCATTTCTGATTTTCAGCTCGCTCTTCTCAGGAGTTTCTGATTTTCTGTGTGTTCTGTTAGCTCGTTCTGACCAGCTGACTGTTTTAAAGCCATGTTGCGTTTACGTACTTGTCATAGAGTTTGTGCTATGCATTGGCTTGGTGTTGGGGTTCTTACTTTGACCCAAGCCCAGTAAATGAACAGGGGGAGGAGGAGTTCATGGACCAAGAATTGGTTGCTCCAGCGTGACCAATTCTTGCACATGCCTTTGCAGTGGGAGATCCAGGAGAATAATCCTGATGATTTCAGGAATTATCTCCGGATGACGGACCCCGTATTTCACCAGCTCTTGGCTTTGCTGTCTCCCTATATTACCAAGCAGGACACCTGCATGCGGCAAGCCATCACTCTGGAATAAAAGCTAATTGCCACCTTGTGGTACTTGGCGACAGGGAAAAGTCTGCAGGACATCATGTTCTTGAAAGGCATCTCCCCCCAAGCTCTGGGAATCATTATTCCACAGACCTGTTCTGCCATCATTCAGGTCGACAGGGAGAAGTCTGCAGGACATCATGTTCTTGAAAGGCATCTCCCCCCAAGCTCTGGGAATCATTATTCCACAGACCTGTTCTGCCATCATTCAGGTCCTGCAGGACTATATTAAGGTAAGTTTTATCCTTTAACATCACATTGTATGTATTTAATGTTAGCTAATGTATTGGATTTGTTTCATTATTCCCTAACTACCATGATTGTAATATGCTGTGAATGTCCTATTTGTCCTTATGCATGCTGGAAGCTTTAATGCTCCTTTTTTGTCCTTCATGCATATTTGCCATCACTAACCTCCCCAGCATGCTGTCCTGGGCTCATACACACCTAGTTTAGTGACTTAACAATGTATTTTGTCAGCTCCATTGTAGTGCTTTACCCTAAACACCCCCTAAAATGTGTACAAATGTTATTGTTGTCTTTAAATTCATGCATAGTGCAAGAGGCTTTTTTTTGGGGGGGGGGGGCAAACTCATTTGGAACCCTCCCCCCCAACTGCTAAGTCATCTGATACCAATCCTCTATCTATCTGACTTTGCCAAACCCATATACACTATACCTTCCTCTTTTGTGGTCATATTTATGAATGAATTCACCAAAGCATGTAGTGCAAGGGCCTGCATGAATACTTTCAAATGGTACTGTTTAAAGTTTTGTTCTCCTGTTATCTAGATATGTAATTGCAGAATGTAAAATTGTGCTTCAATTTGGACAATGTGTATTCATATTTTTGTATTATGACACTTCTTACCTGTCCAGTGGGCTGCCAATAGTGTAAGTAAGGAGGGGCTGGCCAAAGTAACACACATTATTTATGCATTCAGCTCTCAATGAAGTGGAGAGGGTTACCTGTCCAAAACATCTCCCCCCCAACATAACATTTTTTCACTGGGCCATCAAAGGGGAGGAGGAATCTGATAAGTGTACCTTATACTTTTGTCTTTAAATACTCCTTAAAATAAATGTTTTACTTATGTTGGCCAAGAATGTTTGTGTCTAATCTGCTTGCAATGTTTATGTGCAAATGTACTATTTTTTTTTTCTTGTTTGACTCCACAGTTTCCTTAAACTCCACAGGAATGGCAGACTGTGGCATCCCACTTTTCCCAGCGGTGGAACTTTCCCAACTGGGAAATAGATGGCAAACATGTCCACATCGTCCCACCCCCCAAATCGGGGTCATACTATTATAATTACAAGGGGTTTAATAGTATTGTGATGTTGGTGGTGGTGTAAGCGACATACGAGTTTTTGTATGTGGACGTGGGGAAGAATGGCCGGATGTTGGATGGTGGAGTCATCGCCAAGATGGAATTTTACAGACGGCTCCAGAATGGTGGCTTGGGTTTTCCACCTATGGAAGACAACGTGGCTGGTCTTCCGTTTGTGTTCATCACTGATAAAGCCTTTGGGCTAGGTGACCATCTCATAAGGCCATTTCCGATGAGGACCCTCACCCCAGAAAAGAGGGTTTTTAACTACCGGCTGACCAGAGCCAGAAGAGTGGTGGAGAATACTTTCAGCATAATGGCCAGCCGGTTCCGCCTATTTCTAACACTCATACACATGTCGAAATATAAACTCAACCATACAGTGCTTTCCTGCTGAATTTTGCACAATTTCCTAAGGAAAAATGCTACGAACTATGTGGCCTCAGTTGGGCCTGAGGCCGGATTTCCAGATCAAGCAACCCTGATGGCACTTGAAGCTGGCCGTCCTGGCTTTCCCCCCCAAAGCGCCCGCAAAGTCAGACAAAAATATCTGGAGTACTTTACGGGTAGGGGGGCCATTGATATGCCAGCAAATGTATAAAACATTTTTCAAATAAATTTTTAATTTAAAATGAACTAATATTTAATTTGATTTCTGCTTGTTTTTCTTTTCGCTGTCTCCTAGGTTCTCCAATGGGCTTTTCTTTTTGGAGATTTTCTTCAATAGTTCAAATGTAATTTATTTGATACATGAGGTGACAATCTTTTCTTCAGCTAACTATTATGTTGTGGGTTTGCTACACACATACATTGTTTTTGTTGTTAATGTATGTAATGCATTAATGATAAAAAGAATCATCCTTTTCAGCACCATGAATTAATTGTTTGGAGTCCCTAAAATGGCCTGATTGGGGCCAACTTTAGAGCGCTGTGTGGGTTATTTACTAAAGGCAAATCCACTTTGCAATACAAGTGCACTGCAAGTGCGCTTGAAAGTGCACCGAAACTACACTTGTAGTGCAAAGTGGATTTGCCTTTAGTAAATAACCCCCATTGTCACTGTAAACACCAACTTACTTAAACACCAAAAACTGGTATTGAGCATTGAAAGAAGAAGCCACACATTGTTGAGTATAAAACATTTTACTCTGTGCACATTCACATGTGCGTTAGAAAAGGGTTTTTGAACAAACCAACATCTTTGGTGTATAATATTTTTATGGTTGACATTATAAATATCCTTTTTTTGGTTAAACAGGCATGTTTAAAACCATAACATACACAAATCAGAAACTTACAAAGTTCAACTTTGAAAAAGTGAAGGCAATGTCAGGCATTAGTATGTTAAAACTGTGTTGATCTTGCCTTCATCAAATGGGGTGATGTCACCCCTGTAAAAGACAAATTTTGAAGATGCACACAAATTGGGATTGAAAATGTGGATTTCCCTCCTGATCCCATGCTTAATGTCAACATGTGCTAGCTCCCATCATGGGGGATCAATAGACGTGTTTTGAGGGTGCAACTCCTTCCTCGTCTCATCTGCTTTAGTTGCGAGGAAGGAGTTGCACCCCCAAAATGCGTACCTTGATATCCCGTGATGGCAGATAGCACATGTTAACACACTGCGTGCATCTTCAAAATTTGGCTTTTAAAATACGTTTAAACTTGAATTAAAGTTTTAAAAAGTCCTAGACAAAACAATACATTTTTTGTGTGTTTTATATTCTGCCTAAAACATCAATGATGTTCTTCATTTTTTGTTGAACATCATTGATGTTTTCCTTTATCTTTTCTAAATCATGATTTCACACCATGATCTCCCCGGTGAGGACGTGTGCACTTACACTTGTGAAATTAATTTCTTTTTCCACAACATCCACATCACCTTAAAAGAAAAAAACACAACATATATTATAAATATGCAGGCATACATCTATTACCTGAAGCTGTGGTCTCAGACACTCAATTGTCTGTTTTGGCAGAGTTCCAAGCTGAAGACATGATTTTTTCCCTTTCTTAAAGCTGGAATACTTACCTTTTTTGGTAAAGTTTCCCACATGGAGACACCCCTAGTATCCACTGGAGCACCTGCGTGGGACACCCTAAAAAGGGTGTTCTGGTGTCCCACACTAGTCCAGATGTGTAAACAGCTGCTGAGTGTCCTCTCCTTACACTGAATCAAGTTTGCATGTCATTCTAGTTACAAACCCATCTAGACAACAAACTTCTTTTAATACAAATAGGCCTGAACAAATGTAGTTAACCTGCACCTGCCAAATACATTGTATTAGTGAGCAAACAAACGATGTTTACTACAAACGATTACTGTGCCCACGAACCTGAAACTTACCATTTTAAACTCCATTTTAAACTATACAATAGTAAAGAAAAGCACATGGAGCAGCACTAAAGTAATAATAATAATAGGAACACACAACAAAATACTTACTTTTTTGCAGCACTCTCTTGATTCTTCTGTACTGATCGTGCTCCCTCAATTTGAGGTCTGACCATCATTTCCTCAGTTGATCCTTGGATCGCCGTACCCAAAAATTCTTCTGCAGACTTTTCATAACTTTAGTAATGATTTTGGCCTTTCTCACATTTGGGTTTCAATACGGTCCATATTTCCCATCATAGGCGGCCCTCTTCAAGATGTCCACCATCTCCACCATCTCACCAAAGGACATATTTGAGGCCTTAAATCTCCTGGATCCGGACATTTGTGGCTCCAGGCTTTCCTCTTCATTACTGCTATTCTCATGCACCTGCTCTCTCTCCGCCATGTGCTCTCCCACTGTGCAGAAAGAGAAGGGGCGGGGTATATACTAGAAAGAAGGTCGGGCGGGCTGAGTTTCATACATGCGCAGTGTATATAAAGTGTAACACGCGTGTGTCGTATGTATGATCTGTGAGCGGAGGACGGAATAGTGGAAGCGCTGATCGTGCTAACGAAGGTACCATTTTAACTTGGGACATCAGTGGCCTATACTGCTTATAGATTGAGGCCTATATTGGGACAAGATTAGGAGAGTTTAGCCTGACATTAGAGTTTGTATCGTGTTGTGTCTTGCAGATGAAATGGATAGATTCAATGATCATGACTTCCTCCCCAACTTCATTGATAAATACAGGGAGCTGCCCTGTCTGTGGCAGGTGAAACACTCTTTTTATAATAATAAAATAAAGAGGAAGGCTGCACTGGATCAATTGCTGGAATTGGTGAAGCCAGTGATTCCCACGGCAACCATCCCCTATTTGAAGTGCAAAATTGGTGGCCTGAGGAGCACATATAACAGGGAGTGCAAAAAGGTCCAGGATTCCATGAGATCAGGAGCAACAGCAGATAACGTTTATGTCCCCAGGCTGTGGTAATACGACAGACTGTGGTTTTTGTCAGACCAGACTGAAATCAGGCCATCACTCTCAACCCTTCTTTCCACTCTTCCTTCTGCTCTTCCTTCCACTCTTTCTTCCACCTCAGATGATGCTTTAGAGGTCCAATCTGGGCCTTCCAACCAGGAAGATGTGGAGGAGACCAGCTTGAGCCAGGTATAGCATTGTTCAACATATTTCTTGTCTAAAATTAATTATGTTAACTAGATGTTATCATTGTTAATATTGATCACTAATTTCTGATTTAACAAAGTTGTTTACATATCAATAGACAGTAGTATCCAAAAATGATTGGGACAAGAATGACAAATGCTGGGGTCAGAAGTATAGTCTTTTCTATTTGTTAACATTCAATTTGCAACAGTCATGAGCTTTAA
This sequence comes from Aquarana catesbeiana, assembly GCF_042186555.1. NCBI lineage: Eukaryota > Metazoa > Chordata > Amphibia > Anura > Ranidae > Aquarana > Aquarana catesbeiana. Next base: position 439,697,758 of record NC_133328.1, on the reverse strand, counting down.
ATTGTGTGTGACTGATGACCAAAAAACTAAAACTATGTCCCATTTTCATACACAGGAAAGTCTCAGCCAGGAGGCCGTGGAAGTCTCAGCCAGGAGGAGGCCGTGGAAAGTGGCAGCCAGGAGGTGGATGTAGAAAGTAGCATCCAGGAGGTTGCCATGGAAAGTGGCAGCCAGGAGGTGGCCATGCCCAGTAGCCTGACTGAATCACAGGTTCCTCCCCTCCGACTTCCAACAAAAAAGCCCAGGAAGGGGAGTAACGTGGAGGAGTCAGCACTTTCTTTGATTCAGAAGGCTACTGCGGCCCTCAGAACCACCCCCAATCTTCAAGAGGCCTATGGCTGCATGGCAGCCAGCAAATTGCAGGAAATGGAGGTGGGCCAACACCTCATTTGTGAGGAAGTCACATATCAGGCCCTAAATAAGGGGGTGATGGGCGAACTCACAAAAAAAGTCACGTATGTGAATTGGACCATACTCCTCCTCCACCTCCTGCCACAACTCCAACACCACTGCCACAGCCTGGAAGGAAGCATGGAAGGAAGACAAGAGTGTGATGGCCTGGTTTCGGTCTAGTCTGGCAAAAGACGCAGGCTGTTGTAAGACCACAGCCTCGGGACATACATGTCATCTACTGCTGCTCCCGATCTCTCGGAGTCCTAGACCGGCTTGTGCTCCCTATTAAATGGACTCCTCAGGCTACCAATTTAGCCTGTCAAATAATTGATGTCTGCCCTGGGGTACAAAGGCTTCGCCAATTTCATCCAGTGTTGCCTTCCTCTTTATTTTGTTATGACTCCTAATAAATGTCTATTTGTTTCACAAATACTTGGCTATGTGTTTTAGTTCAAAAAAGGACAGTTTGTTTGTGAGTAGGCAGGTACATTTCAAAAAGACAATGTCAAATTAACAAGGGACACCAACACCAACCTCCTTGAGGTTAAAAAATATAAGATAATAATGGTGTTGTGGTAACTTGACACACAAAACAAAAAAAATGTTATGTAGATCACTATAAAAAAAACATAAAAAAAAAAAAACCAGGAGATCTTGATAAAAAAAGGGAGATCACTATAAAAAAAAATAGAAACATTATTTTGGAGATCTGGCGAAAAAAATAAAGATTATTCAGGAGATCACGAGAAATAATAAAGAAATCAGTTTGTTAGAACTCTATGTGAATATCAGCAGCAAAACAACTTCATTATTCTAGCATGCTAAAGAAGAAGAGAATGCGCTGCATTAAACAATTTTAAAATTTGCAGTGTGACGAATTTGCTATCTCCATTACGAACGTTAGTTTTACCAGACCGAGCAGTTCCTTCTCGTACTTGATTCAGAGCATGCATGGAATTTGGTGCGTCGGAATTGTTTACACATGCTTGGAATTTACGAAAATGGATTTTGCTGTCGGAAAATTTGAGATCCAGCTCTCAAATATTTGTTGTCGGAAATTCCGACTGGAAATGTCTGATGGAGCCTACACACAGTCGGAACTTCCGACAACAAGCTCACATAGAACATTTGTTGTCGGAAATTCCAATCGTGTGTACGCGGCATTACTTTTGTCATAGTTGGTAATAGATACAATGACATAAATGTATATGAAACAATTATTCAACATCAAAAAAGAAAAAAAAGAACTGCTGGAACTTGGCCCAACCCCAAAATGCTATAGGGTAGATTTAATATTCTATATCAACATTTTTACCTGTTTTAAATGTTCTCCATATAATGTTCCCCATACTCCTTTTTTTTTTTTCATTTATTTCACCATAGCAAAACCAAACTCCAGAATCACCAAAAATCACCAAATAAAGGTGATACAGGAAAGAAAGAAAATAGTTAATATTAAAAGAAAAAAACACAATTGAAAATGCTTCCAAACATTGCAGCTATACCAAAGGAAATGCCCTTTAATATGTTGTGATCAACATATTAATTGACCTTCCATTGAAGACCAATTTGCAAGTCAAGCAGACAACAAAAGGTTGTATTAGAGAGAGGATAGAAACTCTGTTTCATGGAACAGACAACAAATATACATATATATAGATAGATAGATAGATAGATAGATAGATAGATAGATAGATAGATAGATAGATAGATAGATAGATAGATAGATAGATAGATAGATAGATAGATAGATATATCTATATCTATATAGATATATAGATGTAGATATATAGATATAGATATATATATATATATAGAGAGAGAGAGAGAGAGAGAGAGAGGGAGATCTATATATCAATATATATATATATATATATATATATATATATATATATATATATATATATATATATATATATATATATATATATATATATATATATTGATATATATATATATATATATATATATATATTGATATATATATATTGATATATATATATATATATATATATATATATATATATATATATATATATATATATTGATATATATTTATAGATATCTATAGATATCTATTTATCTATAGATATCTGTAGATATAGATATATATCTATGTATATATCTATATATTAGAATTTAGTTAGGCCTGACTACAATTAATTCAATGCAAGGCTTCTCCTTAAAACAAACATAAAAACTATGCTTTAAGGTCCTCTGTGTTTCAAATTAATTTACCCAGTCTGGGTCCGCTCTGGATTATCCGTCCATGTTTGTGTATTTACCCTAAAATACAAAACTCAAAAACCATTAATAATAACTCACTCTACCTCTCTGAGAGGTTCCTAATGGACTAAACTAGTAGTGGATGCTTGGAACAGACTTCCAGCAGAAGTAATGAGTCCATCAACAGTAAGTACAGTCAAAAATGTAAAAGGACCCACCCACATATCTATACTCTGACAGACAAAAAAAGTTATAGGAAAACTTGGCAGGTCTGTAAGTACTTAAAGTCTAAGAAGAAAACATTTAAACATATAACCTTCACACATATTAATAGCACATGAGTCAATATGGAAGGAAAAACAAAACACAAGACATACTGAATCCATAAGATGCCACAAGGTGCAAAGTAATGTATTATTATGTACTTTCCGAGTGTCAGAGTGAATGAAACTTCACTCTAAGCCACAGGAAAGGAAAAAGAAACAAAACAAAATGCCTACAGTTTCTCATGGTTATATGGATTGAGATCTCATATCTGTGCACAGGTTATTTATTCGCGAATAAATTTAAGCTTGTAAAAAAAGGTATAAATATAAACTGGTGCCAGTACTGAACTCATTACAAACTGAAACTTGTTTACACATAGACAGTTTATACACATCTAGCTCGTATAATACAAAAGAAGAAAAAAAACCAATGGAACAGGAGTACCTAGTCTATTATACTTTACCTTCTGTTAGGCGTGTGTATTTACGCATATGTACAGCTATCTAGATACAGTTGCTTTATATGTAAATATACTTTCAGGAACTCACTTAACCTGAAAAAAGATAACTTGTAGACAACAGTTATTACTCTATCCTTTTTTTTTCCTTTAACCTATTTAAAGCAAACAATACAACGTTCTTACATGTACATTGGTAAATGGTCAATGACATTCCCACTATGATCTAGTGAAACTAAAATGCCATAGACCTCTAAAACATATCTTATATATTGTATTTCATCCCCTGTTTTAGTGTACTGGTTTGGTTCCCGGTGGACAAGTTACTCCCTCCATTTTTCCAATTCAAGGATTCAATAACATTTCATTTAAAGCATTGAAATTGTTTCACAAACTCATCCCGTTCCTGTTTCATTTGCCTAATCTCATACTGTAAAGCCTCATTCTTGGCCTTAATGGTTGAGGAAGGGATGTATGATATCGTATTTTCATATTTATTACTCCTAGGCCCTTCACCCCAGCATGGTGAGTACACTTCCACGTCACACCTCTTTGTTGTATAATGATTCTGTTTTAATATCTTTTCACCAGAAGACAAACAAAATTGGGCAATGTGACCGAATAATCCACAGGTGTAGCATTTTATCTTTTGTAAAGTAATAAAGCGTCTCTTAACAACTGGTGTGGTTTTAGGTTGAGAATATTCAATGGCTAAAACCCTATTAACAACTTTTCCTGTCTTCATAAGAGATAGGGGCACTTTCAAAAGGGCTCCCACCTTTCAATGATTTGTTGAAACTAGCACATACTCCAGATGGGGATAATTTCCTGTTACATTTAGAAATACTCACACCAGTTGCATTACAATATATGGTATGTGGGGATTGCACAAGCTGCCCTGGGCTGAAAGATGTAGACAATTGTTTACATTTACTCTCTGCAGCCTTCAGCCAACGTGCGTGGATCAACTCTCTCCCTGTTCATTTTGGGTGTCTATTGTTGGTTGCTGGTGGCTAGCATTCAAATTTGTCATAGAAACTTTTAGAGTACAGATATTACTTTTGGCTTTTTCTAGATCCTCCTTGAGAGATATGTTTTGCAACAATAACTGTTGGTAATTGTTAGCCAACCAGCAAGTAGCAAAAATTAGTGCAGTCTTACCCTCACGTTTTCTGTATTTTTCTCTTTAAATTTACATACTCTTGTGCCTGCTGCCATGGGCTTTAGGATTCCTCCATTGCACTTATTATTTCAGAGCTATTTCTAACTTTAGCAATCCTGGCCATCAATTTCTCCATGATGTACAAGTTCAGTGACGATACAACAATACACCACAGAACAGACTTCTGACACAGTACATTAAAGTAACACTAGTATCTTCACAGAATAAAGTCTACATCCAAGAAACAAAAGAAAGAGGAGACGTGCTGAACAATAGAGATGGAGATACAGTATGTACAGTATACACACAACAAACAATAGTGCTGAAATACAGTAAGCACACAAGGAACAATAGGGTAACTCTCTAGCGAGACAATAGAAAGGTAAACACAGCCATGTTTAGACCCATAACTGTTACACCCAATTCGGTTTAACACAAAGAAACAATCCACCACAAACTCAGCTGCATGTACCCATGTTAGCATGTTAACTTTATGCTGGAACGCATGCCGATGGGTGAGTGGGCGTGGTTTTGCGTTCCAAAGGCCGGTCACTCATCTGTATGGCGGCCTTTCCTCAGAGGAGGCTGATCCGAACAGACACTGGTTTTGTATAGAGCTGGATCTATGTGCACTGTAAGGACAGCACACATAGGCAGCAGGCACATGATAATATGTGGAGGTGTACAATGTGTATGATCCCAATTGTAGGTGTAGTCTATAAGTGTCATGCCTGTCTGGGGGACGCATTTAAAGGGATCCATACACATACTGTATACTGTATGTGAATTTGGACTGGTGTAATGGTATTAGGCTGCAGAATACAATTAGTCTGGAAGAGGCAATAGGTGGAGATTAGGGTGCTTACAGCAGGTATTAAGAAGGTAGAGGAATAATATAACAATGAATTAACAAAAAATGAAAATATATATATATGTAAAAAAAAACATATATAAAAATGTATTTCTATTTTTTTTTAAATATATATAATATAATATAAATATATGTATATATGCATATATGTATGTGTGTGTGTGTGTATATATATATATATATATATATATATATATATATATACACATGTCTTATTGACAGACGATACATTACCAGACAATCTTTTGTACAGATGATGTTCACGTTATAGTCTAATGTTGTGAAGTAAATTGGTTTGGGATGACAATGGTGTGTACACGGGTGTGATTATGTAAAGATATTAAAATTTGGATTGTGGTAAGAAGGGAAAGGGGAAGGGGCTGTTAACCTTATAGATGTATATTTATGATTTATTAACCATAAGATATGAGGTTGGTTAAATAAGAGTTCATTTGACCTGAAGTGAAAGCTTTAATATAATAACATTTATTAGAGTGTCGTTAAAAGTCTACCTAATACACAGACAATGTCTATAGTCTTGAACAAGGGAGGAAAAATTAGGTTTAAAATACAAGAATACAGAGTATAGTCATCACAATACAAATAGTAAACAAACAAACACATGACAAGCAGGTATACCTTTAAGTGCTGGGAGATGCTCTGATAATTACCTATATTAATGGTCCTGGGCCCAGGTCAGTTTTCTGTTCTGTTTCAATGTTTTTATTGAGATTTTTGCAATGAAAATGTAATATGAACAAAACATACAACATAATACTCCTCAATGACTAAGGCAGCCAAAAGAGGGAAATACATGGAAGAAACAACATATCACTTACACAGATGATGTATCCAAGGTAGAGCAAAGAACCTGGCATGTTTACTGTCTTAATAATGAATTGTTAATTTCCGCTAGGAAAACGGACAACCTGAGAAGAATTTCAAACTGGGAACTCCCCCCAGGAAGGCCCCCGAGATCATCACTCCACCCCAATGGGAACAGACTGTGGAGTGCGAGAGCTTCAGGGTTCCCACCCAAGGAGGTGCCTCCCCATCTCCTGCTAGCTCCCCCGGGGAAGCGCTCATGCCGGGAAGATACCCAGGTGGGGCAGCCCCCCAGACGGAGCTGACAGACACATTGTCCAGGATAGAAACCTGAGAGTAACTGGCTGCCACCTAGGCTGGGACGCCAAGTGAATAGTTTAGGACAACCTAAGAGAACAATTGAGTATGCTTTGGCTTAGTAAAACTGTTATTAGCCGTTAGCGGGCATAAGAAAGCTGAGGATAGAACATAAAAAGAATGAGCAGAGAAGAAAGATGAAGAAGAGAGAGGAGGCTAGAAGAGGACAGAGGGAGGGAGGAGGGGTGGGGTATACAGAAAGAGGTGGTAATCTCGCCGGACTCTCCCCTATGTTAGTAGGTGACCTGGGTAAAGTGAGACACCGACATACCTAGCCCAAGGTTCCCAAATCCCTTCAAAGCGTGGGACCGTGTCACGCAGTTTAGCCACTATTTGTTCCTGTGACATTATCCAAGAAATCTTCCGTTTGGTGGCCGAGATGGACACCGAAGGAGTCTTCCAGGCTTTCGCTAGAGTAACTTTGACTCCCAAACACATAAAGAATATAAGTTGTTGTGTATTTGTAGGAGTGTTGTGTATTTTGCAATTCAGTAGAATGTATGTGGGGTCCTGTGGTACCTCTGTCCCAGAGACTCTCCTTAGAATATGAAGGAATTTATTCCAGTAACTCCGTATGCGGGGGCATGTCCACCAGATATGATGCATCGTGCCAATATGACCGCAACCTCTGTAGCAGAGGGGAGAGGAGTCCGGGAATATCCTGGAGAGCCTGGCTGGGACATAGTACCATTTAGTAAGGACTTTAATGTTAGCCTCAATCAAGGCCATATTTAAGATACCTTTAGATGATCTGCTGAAGGCTTGGAACCACTTAGCAGGGTCCCACTGAATGTCCAGGTCCGATTCCCAGGATCGAGCGTATGCCAGGGTGTCCGTCCTATCTGCCAGGGACGGGTAGATAATGGATATCCCACCTTTTTGGGGGGCTGACGAAGAGCACCATAGCTCATACATTGTGGCCTTAGGAGTGTTCGTCTTATCAGTACAAAGTGAGTGGAGAAAGTGTCGTATTTGCGAAAGTCGGAACGTTTCCGAGGTAGGCATTTCCATTGTACTCAAACAATGGCCCAATGAAATGGGGCCATTAGGTGTAAAGGAATGGCCTATTCGGAAAAGGCCTTTGTTCAGCCACCAATGAAATGCATGAATGTTCATCCCAGGGGGAAAATCAGGATTGTGAAATAGGTGTGTGAGAGGCCTTAAGGGAGAAATCAAGTTGGCGTGGATATGCAATTGGTCGCAGAGGGCTAGGGAGTGAGACAAAGTGGGGGCTAAGATGGCCGGTCTATGTTTGGGAGGTCTCCATGTTAAGAAGTCGAGTGTGAAATGCGGTACCGCTTGTCACTCAATGGAGATCCAATCTGGCCTGCAGATTTTAGTGTAGATGGCTGAGAACTGTGCTAGCTGTGCTGCCTGGTAATATAGCCACAAGTTTGGTAGACCCAGGCCCCCTTGCGACCGAAGTCTAAACAATATTTCTTTAGCAAAGCGATGACCTCTGTCCCCCCAGACAAATCTAATCACCCCGGACTGAAATTTGGACAAGACAGATTTTTTAATCGGTATAGGAAGTGAGCGAAACAGGTATAAAAGGCATGGCAGGAGAGTCATTTTGACTGCGTTGAGTCTACCTAACCATGACAGGCCCTCCCTCGACCATTTCTGTAGGTCTAGCTCTAGAGAGCGGAGCATGGGGGGGTAGTTAGCGGCATATAAGTCTCCAATGTTTTTCGTCAGCTTGATACCCATATAGGGGATTGAGTCGCTAGCCCATGTGAAGGGAAAGTGTGGTCGGAGTTGATCTATGAGAGGAACCGGGACCGAAACATTGAGGGCCACAGACTTAGTCATGTTCACCTGGAGACCAGAGATGAGATCGAAGTCTCTCAGGAGTCTGAGGACATTTGGTGTGGATGTGAGAGGAGCAGTGAGGAACAGGAGCATGTCGTCAGCAAATAGGGCACATTTGTGAATGTCAGGACCACATTTCACTCCCTTGATGTTCTCGTTTGATCTGATGGCTATAGCCAGTGTCTCGATCGCAATAGCGAAAATCAAGGGTGAAAGGGGGCAACCCTGTCTAGTTCCCCTATGAATATTGAAGGGTTCCGAGTAATGGCCCATTAGTCGCACCTGTGCTGAGGGTGAGGAATATGATGTGTGAATTATCGTGCGAAAACCGTCTCCAAACCCCCAGCGTTCTAGAATGTCAAAAATGTAGGGCCAGGACACGGAATCAAAGGCCTTCTGCAGATCCAGCAACAGCAAGAAGCCCTCTTGAGCAGGGCCTCCGTCCCACTGGGACTGCAGAAGGGAAATCAAATCAATAGCTCTGCGAACCTGGTCCGGGCCCTGTCTCCCTGGGATGAAGCCCACTTGGTCCCTATGTATATAATTAGCAATAAAGTTAGACATCCTGTTTGCCAGTATTTTAGTCATTATTTTGAGATCGTTATTGATTAACGAAATAGGGCGGTAGCTGCCCACCTCGCTTGGGTCTTTACCCTGTTTAGGTATGACCGAGATAAAAGCCGAGTTTAAATCGCTAGGGAGAGGGGCTCCATCCCGGAGGCAGTTGAAGAACCGGGCCATGTAAGGAGCCAGACGAGGGCCAAACGTCTTATAGTAACATACCGAAAAACCGTCTGGACCCGGGGCAGAATTCGTTTTCAAGGATTTAATGATATCTAAGATTTCCTCGGAGGAGAAGGGGGCGTCTAGCAGATCACGGTGTGTTTGCTGTAGGTGAGGCAGATTAATGTCTCGGAGAAACCGCTCTCTGGCCTTGGAATGTGTGTGGGGTACTTTCTCATAGAGATGTGAGTAAAAATCATGGAATGATTTCATAATGATGGTTGGATTTTGCGTCAGATTGCCCGACGAGGCACGAATTTTGGGAAAAACCAAGGTACGGATCCTCGGGCTAAGTTTGGTAGCCAACTTAGAGCCTATACTATCCGATTGGTAATAAAAACGCGCGCCGGACCACCGTAAGTGTTTCTCCGTGGAAGTAGTAACAGAGAGGTTGAGTTTCACTCAAGCTGAGTCAAGTTTGACCAGGTTATCCGGTGTAGGGTGTTGTTTGTGGGTTTTACTCAGCAAGCGGAAATCAGCCGTGAGTCGCGAAACTTCCGCCCTGCTTTCCTTTTTAAGTTGAGAGGAGAGTTGTAAGAGCCTGCCCCTCATCACCGCCTTGTGTGCTGCCCAAAGACATCCCGGGGAGACTAACCCCATGTCATTCTCAATAAAGTAGTCGGAGAGAGCCTTGTCTAGGAGCGTGCAATGGGTCGGGTTGCTTAGGAGAGTTTCATTAAGGCGCCATTGAAAGGGACCCTTCACCCCTGACCCGCCCTTGAGCGACATAGACATTATCGAGTGGTCGGATAGTGGAGTGTCATATATTTTGGAGGAGGTTACTCTCGGGATTACGTGTGGTGGGACAAATATGTGGTCAATCCTAGAGAAGGTGTGGTGGGGAACCGAGTAGTGCATGTAGTCTCTAGTTTGGGGGTTCATTTCCCTCCAGATATCAATCAGGCCAAAAGATTGTACTATTTGCGCCACCCGAAGGCTACGTTTAGGGGGCCGTTTTGAATTGGGCCGCAGGGGGTTTGATTTGTCAGAGGAGTAGTCAAATGGGGTATTGGAGTCTCCCCCCAATATTACTGTGCCAACGAAAAGCGGCTTAAGTACCTTCAGTGTGGTGTCAAAAAAGAGGTCCTGGTGAGTGTTAGGAGTATAATATGAGACAAACGTGTAGGCTTCGGCATTTATCGTACCTGACACTAGAATGTAACGTCCCTCTGGATCTGTGATGGTGATTGCATGCACGAATTGAGTTCTGTTGGAGAAGCAGACCGCCACTCCTCTCGTCTTGTTGTCAGCATTAGCTAGGTGGAAGTTCATGAAGCTTTTGTGAAGGAATTTGGGCTGATAGGAAGCGGGGAAATGAGTTTCCTGGAGCAGTACTACATCAGCCCTCAGTGTGTGAAGCTGTTGCAGTATGTTGCGTCTCTTCACAGGGGAATTAAGGCCCTGTACATTGTGGGATAGAATCTTAAGTGTCCCGTTCAGTGGCGTGGAGTCAGTCATGGGGAAGCAATGAGTGTGGTACTAAGTTTTTGTAATTCTCACCTGAAGTCGTAATTGCCCTGGCAGATAGGAGACACCCCCAGCAACATGACGGGCTCGATCTGTGTTACGGCAAACGAGAGATCCAGCGAGAACCTGTAGCTGAAGAGGAGGGGGGGAGGGGAAGAGGAAAGGAGAAAGGAGAGAAGAGCAGAAAAAAGAGGTAGAGAGGAGTGAAAAAACGAACCATTAGGTATTGCATCAGAAAGTTTTTACCCAAATCCCCCCGGACCAGCGAGGGACCCCTCCCTGCCTGGACCAGGAACCCAAAACAAAGCAAAAATTCTGCGACCCAAGGGTCGAGAGAGTCTGGGTCCGATAGATGAGTGAACAAGGGTTCAGCTATCGGAGCCAGAGAGAGGCGCACTACGACCACTCCGGTCAACGCCGCCTCTGATTGAAATCGTGGCAGTACATAAACAATGCAATGTAAGCCCTGCTATCACATAGTAGTAGTGATCAAAAAGCTTAGAATATTTGGGAGGGAAAAAAAAAAAAAAACATTATTAAAAACGGAGCAGTACAACAATTTCCCCGGAAAATCTGGACCCGTAGGGATCCGATAGGAAGTCCTGGGGAGAACTCAGAAGAGGAAATTCACCAAAAAAACCGACATCAGGTCGGTTGTCGACACAGACCTAAGGGAGGATCAAAAACAGAGATTGATGATGCTGCAGGCCCAATCATGGGGGAAAGGACTCTTTCGATCGCTTGGGAAGCTGTTTCTGCCACACTGGCGACACTGGGCTGGTGGGGGATGTTCTCTTGACAGACGATGCTCCTCGAGAGGCAGAAGACTGTGGGAAGTCCTGAGTGATCAGACCCAGATGGAGGAGAAGTCGTTCCCTGTCTTGGAAAGTTGTATGGTTTGTTGCGGTATGAGAAGTTCAATCTCAGCGGGAAGGCCCATCTGTAGGTGATCTCTTTGCTCGCCAGGACTTATAGTAACGGTTTCAGGGCCCTTCTTTTTTGTACGGTATATGGGGATATATCAGCAAAGATTTGGACCTGATGGCCTTGGAACATCAGTTTCTCCGCTGACCTGGAGAGTTTCATCACTTCTTCCTTGACTGCATAGAAATGCAGTTTCACAATGATGTCTCGTGGCAGACCATCGGAGCGAGGTGGTTGTAGCACCCTGTGGGCTCTGCCGAGCTCTAAGCGATGAGCCGGAATATTGGGGATTAAACTTTTGATGAAGTCCTGGACTGCCATGTGGGTGTCTTTAACGGATTCGGGGAGCCCCCTGAGACGAAAGTTGTAACGTCTCGACCTGTTCTCGAGGTCATCTATTTTAGAGGTGGCGGATTCCAGTTGGTCCTGGAGGTCCTGGATTCTGGAAGTATTTTGGTTAATTCTCAGGATGGCCTGATCAGATTTTTGTTCGATCACTTCAATTCTGGCACCAATCTGCTGCAAATCTGCGTGTATGGAAGCAGTGATCTGTGTAGCTGTGTGGGCTAGGCCTTTTGATAGCATCTGGGAGAAAGCAGCCATCATGGAAGGGAAATCAGTAGGGGAGGGAGAGAGATCCCTGGCCTGTATGTCCCAGGGGCCCAGGCTGTGAGGCAGATCCTGCTGAGGGGTGAGAGCTGCCCCTCCAAATGTCCTCCTTAACAGAGAGTCAGTGGATGCTGGAGAGGGGAACCCCGGGAGAGTACTCACTGTGGCATCCGATGCTTGTGAGGACGGGAGGGCCCCTTGATCCTGATCTGCGATGGACTCTGACAGGCAGGGCAGGTCTTGTGAGGAGACGGCCGCCATTTTGGGATGGCCGGGCCGCTCCAGGGATCCATTTAGGGCGTCAATGAGGTTCCGCCGGGAGGTAGAAAAGGACATCCACGTGTAGCTGGAGGTGTCCCCAAGCTGCAGGGACAAGAGCCGGGCCGAAACGAGGGCTTACACTGCCGCTATGGACGGCGTTAGGTCGGAGTGGCGCGGAGCTCCCGGGCTAAGTGGCCATCTTGGACGCTGCCACGCATGCGCCCTCCCCAGGTCAGTTTTCATCTCTCTAACCACTCTCTTTGGGACTACTTTTTATAGGCCCATCTCTCATTGACTTGAATAGGGCCACTCTGATTGGGTATTCTGTTAGCCCTCTACTCCCTCCAGGCGTAGCTCCTAATTTGGGCAACTTCCTCTTGTTGGGGTAACGAGTTAGTGATAATTTTTTTGTAGAGGAATTAAGGTGAAGGTCGTCACCTTCTCTTGAATGGGGCACTTAACTATGCATGGCATCAGCCAGGGCAAAACCTCTGTAACGAGCCCCTTGCTCGCTCAGTTCCACTCTCCCGACACTCCTCTGCTGCTATAGAATCAGATTGCAACGTCTGATGGTTCAGTCATCCAATGCTCCGGGATTAGAACTTCAGCTATGTGCCGTTCTAACCCAGTTGTGATAGCTCAGAACAAACACCAGGCAGGCTGTATGTAAGTTCAAACAGGAATCTCACTTTATTGACAAGAAGTCTTATTTATACAATAAAAGAGGAGGTGCAGGCCTCCTGCTCATATTACTCTAACAATACAGCTGTAACCTAATTAACCTAATTAACATGAGCTAATTAACTAATCCCTTTAGACAGCCTAGATAACTCAGACATGACTGTTAGGCCAGACTGGCCATCTTGTAGTTCAGAAAATCCAATCAACATTATCACAATCAACATAGATCCTTCTTCACACAATAGCAGAGTTAATTAACACAAATAACAATGGGGATCTAATGACTCTTAGATCCCATAGTAGACTTATTTACAATACACATTTTAGCAGACAATAGACAGACAGGTGTTGGAATTTGCATCAGCATCTCCTAACAGTATCTGTCCCAGCATTATGAATCAGCCACTATTCCAATATGGCAAATCCAGGGTCCCCAGAGTCTGTGTGTCCTGGGGGACCAGGACCCAAATCCACAGTAATACCACCTCAAGGGTCCCCAGGCATACAGCTCACAAAGAGCACCGTTCCCCCAAATGCAAGGGCCCCCGATCGATTGGCAAGAGGCTAGCATACAGTCCCCTCCAAAAGTCTCTTTCCCGGCTAGGTCTGTCACAACCTCCTTTCCTGAACAGATTAAATAAATATTCTCATCCTATCAAACACCCCTTTGAAATGGATAAATGGTTGATTAGCATGGAGGAATACAAAGGCCTTTATTGAGCTAATGAATTTGGCCCTGTGACACAGATGGTATCTCTTCCTGGCCCTTTGAATATTAAGCTAGGTAAACAGCAGATCGTCTCCACAGCACATCCTTCTCGCATACTACAAGTAACTGTTAAATGAATTAGCTCTTCTCAGGTACAGCCTGTCGTATATTTACATCTACCTAAGTTAACCCTTTACTGAAACCCTGTCACGTACACACTACTATTATTTCTTATCCAAAAATATATATACCTCTATATACAAATATTCTCAGTTGCTAATGGAGATTACTCATAAACTCCTCATAAGGCAACAGGGCTTTGATAAGCGAAACATGTAAGCCACATTTGCCACGGCAACAACGAGTTTACAATCCGCCCCTCATCTGAAGCTCTCTTCCCTTTCGGCTCCAGTTTCCGTATCCGGCCTGCATGTCCATGCTATCCAGCGCACCACTTGTATGACACCTACTTCAGCCTCAGCCAGCCTGATCAGCCCGTTGAGAGGTACATTCAGGAGTGCGGTCCACAATATATCTCCCGAAAACTGGCAGGTCCGACACTCACTACACAGCCATTGCCACAGCTTTGAGACCTGGGCTTCCCCACCTGGATATCTCTCTTGCTGAGCGGGCAATAGGGTTTTCCAATTTTGATAGGGAACTTGAAGTCTTCTGATGTTAACCCTTTGTCATCTGGCGGTATCGTATATAACAATTATCAAAGTGTTTCCATAATGACTATGAGCTTGGTGTTACCAATTTATTTTTGCTTATTTTAATCTTATTGACAGTTGTTTTTAATTTTAAAGTGCATCCAGTAAATTAACTTACTTGTTTGAATTCACCATTTGTCAAGAACTTTTGTGCTGGCCCCACTGAGCGCTGCTAATGTTGTTTTTTGTACTTCTGTCTCAGTCTGATTTTATGGTTTCTGACAGGGACACTAAAATGAAAAACCAAAAGTGCTAATTTTAAAGGCTTATATGCAAGTTATTCTCATAAAAAGTGTTTGAGGACTCGGGTACTGCCCCAGAGGACTTGTATCAAGGCAAAAAAAAGTTTTAAAAACAGCCGTTTTTTTCCGGAGCAGTGATTTTAATAAGGCTTAAAGTGAAACAATAAAAATGAAATATTTCTTTAAATATCGTGCCTGGGGGGGTGTCTATAGTATGCCTGTAAAATGACACAGTTTTCCCATGTTTAGAGCAGTACCACAGCAAAATGACATTTCTAAAGTAAAAAAAGTAATTTAAAACTGCTCATGGCTGTAATAAATTGTCGGGTCTCAGCAATATAGATAAAACTCATTGAAAGAAAACGGCATGGGTTTCCCCCAGTCCACTACCAGGCCGCTTGGGTCTGGTATGAATATTAAGGGGAACCCTGAACCAAAAATGTAAAAAAAAATTGTGTGGGGGGAACCCTGCGCCAAATAAAAAAAAATGCCATAGGGGTCCCCCCAAAATCCATACCAGACCTGAAGGGTCTGGTATGTATTTTAACGGAAATCCTGCCCCAAAATTTTTAAAAAATGGCGTAGGGGTCCCCCTACAAAATCCATACCAGACCCTTATCCGAGCACGTAACCTGGCAGGCCGCAGGAAAAGAGGGGGGATGAGAGAGCGCCCCCCTTCTGAACTGTACCAGGCCACGTGCCCTCAACACGTGGAGGGTAATTTGGAATAGCCCCCAAAGCACCTTGTCCCCATGTTGACGAGAACAAGGGCCTCATCCCCACAACCCTTGCACGGTGGTTGTGGGGATCTTCAGGGGCTTATCGGAGTCTGGAAGCCCCCTTTAACAAGGGGACCCCAAGATCCTGGCCTCCCCCGCATGTGAATTGGTAACAGGTACATTGTACTCCTACCATTTCACAAAAAAATAGTCAAAAAAAGACAAGAGACACTTTGGGACAAGTCCTTTATTAAAAAAGTAAATAAATAAAAAATGTCCCACGATGTAAATCCATCTCACGCCGCCCGACGAGCCGAAAAAAGAAAAAAAAGAGCCGCAACATCTCCGCCTCCATGGGAGGCTCCCGCCATGTGACGCTTCTTCTCGATGACAGCTGTTAGATAGCTTAGGGCGGGGCCACTCGGTGACATAAACGGGTGACCCCACCCCCCTCTGATGCCATGTGAGGTCAGAGAAAGGCGGGGTCACCTGTTTATGTCACAGAGTGGTCCCGCCCTCAGCTATATAACAGCTGTCAATTAGAAGAGGGAAGGTCTGGACAGCCGCACTCCAAGAAAAATACCTTTATTATGCAAAATAACAAAAGTACAAACCACAACAGGGTACAGAATAAAAAATCTGACGTGTTTCACACTCTCAACAGTGCTTAGTCATAGCTATGACTAAGCACTGTTGAGAGTGTGAAACGCGTCAGTTTTCCAGACCTTCCCTCTTCTAATTTTCCAGACCTTCCCTCTTCTAATTGCTATATGCTTAGCCTGCACCTGATGCTTCCACCTTGAGGAGAGTGCCATTTCCACACATCCACCTGGAGCAGTGATCCCTTCCCCAAATGTTCCTATATAACAGCTGTCACTGAAAAGAAACATCACTCAGTGGGAGCCTCCCATGGAGGCGGAGCAGTTTTGGCTTTTTTTTGCAGCTCGGTGTGCAGCGTGAGATGGATTTACATCGTGGGACATTTTTATTTTTTAATTTATTATTAAAGGACTTCTCCCAAAGTGTCTCATGTCTTTTTTACTATTTTTGACACTTTTGTGAAATGGTAGGGGTATAATGTACCCATTACCAATTCACATAGGGGAGGAGGCCGGGATCTGGGGGACCCCTTGTTAAAGGGAGTTTCCAGATTCCGATAAGCCCCCCGCCTGCAGACCCCCACAACCACAGCAAGGGTTGTGGGGATGAGGCCCTTGTCCCCATCAACATGGGGACAAGGTGCTTTGGGGGGCTACTCCAAAGCACCCTCCCCATGTTATGGGCATGTGGCCTGATTCATTTCAGATGGCCAGTCACAGAGCTGGAGTTTGCAGCCCCGAAGGAAGAGGGTTGAAGAAGAACTCTCCCTGCTAGTGGGGACAACGGAGACATCGCAGGCTTCAGTTTCAGTTAAGTGACACATAATGGGCTACTATGTGTTGCATAGTAGCCCATTATGCTTTACCTTTGCAGGGAAATAAAGAGGAAGTAAAACCCACCAGAGTTTACGTCCTCTTTAAAGTGACCGGTTTTTAATGGTTCATTCATTATTTTTTTTTCAACTATAATTGCTGGCTATTAACCAAAACAAAATATGTGGCGTATCCTATCTCCTTTTTTTTTTAGCGTTCATCTAATACCCACTAATAAAACAAAAAACATTTACCTATATTTTTCCCTAGATAAACTTGCTGTGACCTCCAAACTAACAGAAAAACTGACTCAGTTTAAAATCCAGCCCAATAACCTAAATCTGCATTACACAAATCTTGGTATTATATTAAATACTTTCAGTCCTCGTCCTCAACTTTGTGTGTCACCAATTATGTTACCTGTTTCCTATATTTGAAATTTAAAATCTCTCAAATATGTTTTGGGTTAAATGAGAGTTCAATAACAAAAATATATTGACATATAGTAAAGAGGCCTAGACTAATACACACAATCTATCTATTTGTACAGGGAAAGGATAAAAAATCATGGATTACATGAAGGAATACAGAGTATACTCCTTAAAACGTTAATCTACAAACAGTAGGACATAAAAGACATAAGACAAACATATTTTGTTACAAGTACAAGGCAGACATTTCCCATAATTACCAGGCTATGACCCACAAAGGTTCCATTTGGGTAACTGCTCTCCCAGAGAGTGTGTGTTTCTCTCCCATCTAGTCTGTGTATATCATTACAGGCTGATGCCTCATTGGTTGGCATGGCGAGGCTCTGATCGGTGAGCTTCCCTATTCCTGGTTAAGGATTAGCTACATATCCATTCCCTATACTTTGCATAAGTCAACCCCCTTTAATGCAGTTCTTTGGCACCGACTATTTTGAGTGGAATATTTAACTTGTAGGTACATGACCCTCAGGAAAGTTAAGTATTGATGACCACCCTCATTGCATATCTAAACACGGGATCCTTTGAAGTGAATATGTGTAGAACAAAGAGAGTTGGGTGCCATTGTTTAGATACACAAGCCTAGGCAGACTTGTCTGTCTAACATAGACTTCTGGGATGCTATGTTACATAGATACAAAGCTAACTGAAATATATTCATAATTACAATATTTTACAGCTCTTAATGGAGATTTCACATAAACTCATAAGGCAACAACATATGTGCAAAAATATACCCATCTCTGCGGCACAATACCCCTCTGGGTATGAATCACTGAGGCTTTTTACAAATTAGGGTATTAAATAAGTCCCCTCAAATGACAGCTGTGTGCACTTGTTGTAGTTTATTCCTACATGGTATACACAATTAAACATTTTAACAGACCCAAAAACTTTAGAGAAAATTACATTTTTATTTTAGACACAACATGGCTTAGCTTCTGTACATTCTGACTCTTGAGTGTACATTCCATATCAAACCACAATTATTAATAAATTCCATGTGTACAGTATATGATGTACCTTGTACATGTTGGTCCACATGCATCCCAAATTAATAGTAAATTCTGTGAGGATATAATTTACTTGTTGTGTGGGATTGAAGAGCAGGCTTATCTACATTTCCTCTTTTATAAATGCCTAATTGTGCTGTTTTTTGCTGGTTAAGGGACTGTGCATACTCGTGTATTTATTTGATATTTTTATACATTACTGTGCTGACAGTTCTCCCCTATGCTTGAAACACATCCACACAATCCAGGAGAAAAGCAGAGATCCATGTGAACACAGAACATACAAGCTTCAACGACAAGGCCCTAGTCCTTCTTGCTATAAGGGAAGATTGCTAATCACACTTTAGGCCACTCTGCTGCACTAATCCATATATTATTGCAGAATAAATTAGCTGTACAAAATAATTTTTGTTGAAGTGTTTAAATCTCTGTGCCTATGACAAAACCATTTCAAAAAAACTAATAAAGCTATACAGCTATTACCATATATCTATACATGAGTGTTTCATTTGGGAACAATCTCTGCTAATGCAGTGCATAGCTGTATGCAACTAAAAGCCTCTTTGTGTTATTATATACATAAACTATGTTCATTCAGTAAAAGTGTAAATGTGTGTATGAGGCAGGACACTCCACTAGGCAGTGAAATATGAATTCAGAGACCAAATAATAGGCAGGGATAATTTGCTTACATGAAATATGTAACAACTGCAGAATTGCAATTTAGCTAGTGAATTCTTCAAGAAGTTTGCTATTGTATTGCATATTACATGATATTGTATAGATCACATTACATATCTAAACTCCCAGTTGGGTCAGTATGTTTTTCACTGTATTTTATCTGCCGTATTTGTATCCACTCATTTTGCTAAATGAAGCAGCACTTAAATAATAGGTTGCTCACTTTGCAAAAGACCCTGTACTTTGCAAGGAAATTTGCCCCAGAGCTTAGTGAATGAGGTGAAGCTCTGATGACTTCCATCATCCAATAATGTGCAAGAAAAAAATATTATTTTTTTTTCCTTGCATGTGATTAGGCATTCATTGCTAAGTAAAATGTTACCATATTTACTGAACTCTGGGCCAAATTCCCTTGCAAAGTAAAACTACCGTATTTATCGGCGTATAACACGCACCGGCGTATAACACGCACCTCAATTTAGAAGGGAATTTTAAGGAAAAAAAACTTTTAGGAGGGAACTTGAAGGGAAAAAAACTTACATTTAAATGCCCATCATTGCAGCCTTCTCAGTAAAGCCTTGCCCCAGTGCAGCCATGTCAGTGCAGCCTTGCTAGTGCAGCCTTGTCAGTGCAGCCATGTCAGTGCAGCCATGTCAGTGCAGCCTTCCCCAGTGTCCAGTGCAGCCTTGCCCCAGTCCAGCCTTGCCCCAGTCCAGCCTTGCCCCAGTGCAGTCTTGCTGAAGCCTCTGAGCTTCAAAATCGCCGACCGCGATTTGAAAATGGCGCCGCCGGCGCCGAAATACACAGAGCCGGTCCTCGGCTCTTCTCGGCGGCTCTCGTTCACTTTCGGCTCCACTCGGACGGTGAGCGGAGCTATCCGAAACTAGCCGAGTATACTCGGCTAGGTTCGGGCGGCGCTCGAGTGAAACCGAAAGCGGCCGAGAAGATCCGAGGACCGGCACTGTGTATTTCGGCGCCGGCGGCGCCATTTTCAAATCGCGGTCAGCGATTTTTTCGTTGTGACAGGTCAGGATCGCAGGGGATCGGCGTATAACACGCACCCGCGATTTTCCCCTGATTTTAAGGGGAAAAAAGTGCGTGTTATACGCCGATAAATACGGTATTTGCTTTCAGTAAATAAACTCCATTGCTACAAGACAGAAATAGTCTCTTGGCAAAAACATTTGTTCTGTACCTCCATTAGTCCTTTGTAATGGAGACTTTTTAGAAGGGGACTTAAAGTGAATTTAAGCCCTAACAATGAAATTCTCCTTTGTGGTCCCTTTTGGTCTGTTAAATACTTTATCCCATTACAAGTGTTTTGTTATATCTTGTTAGCTGCTATGTCTGAAATGTCAGTAACATAATTCCAAGTTATTTTTGAGGACTATAGAACTCCTCCCATGTATGTGATGCAAAAAAGTAGAGAATGTCTGTAGCTCTGCTCTGTTTATATTCACCTGATACAGTAGAGTGAGCGATTGTTGTCACCTGAGGACTGGAAAAAAAAAAAACATGCTAATCACAATTCTTATTTTATTGGGTGATCATATATATATATATATATATATATATATATATATATATATATATGTATATATATATATATATATATATATATGTATATATATATATGTGTATGTATATATATATATATATATATATATATATATATATATATATATATATATATAAACATTTTTAAGATAATAGATACTATTTACATCTGCTCATGCAAACTTGAAGAATATGATAAGATATATTTTCCATTTTTCAGTTGAGCCAATCAATAAAATCAATGAGGCTCTGTCCATACACTGTAGTACTTCTGTACATATGTTGTACAGGAACATGTTGTAAATAAAAAAAATTCCAAAAGCCTTTGTGGTATCTGTGTTGAAGAATATCGAATGTGATAGGACTGGAATTTTATTTTAGTATGCTTAGTATGTGACTGTGAAGGCCATTCCTAATATTGTCAACACACAAGCAGATTTTTCATTGCTGCTGACGATGATGTCAACACATTGCCACTCTGCAATCATAAAGCTGCAGATTTTTCCTCAGGTATGTGAGTTTTTTTTCAGTTTTTCTTCAGTTTTTATTGAAATGTCCTTACATACCGGATAGTTTTCTTTTTTTTTTTTGCTTTTGTTAACTGTGGCTTCTTTTCGAAAACAATGTTGCTCTCAAAACCCCAGGGATTTCTCAGTATGTTATAAGCCATATTTCTTATTCAGGAATGCTTGCAATCACTTGATATAGTATCCAGTTATTGCAAAATGCTAAAGTCTATTTTTACTTACAGTATTTATTTACAATATTTATTTATAAGATTCAGAAGAAAAATGACATACCATACATATGAACAAATACAGATTTTCTATTCAGAAAAAGCTTGTGTGTGTAATAAAAAATAACTCGTTAAATTTTACAGTAAAAGCTATAACATGGTATGACACATGTCAAAGACCTAGCCAGAACAGAGGCTGTTGGAGAGGACTGTATGCAAGCCTGTTGCCTTTTGATTATGGGCCCTGGATTTTCAATGGAACAATACTCTTTGTGAGGTGAATGAGAAATCCAGTCTGAACTGTATTAATCGGACTCAGTCGTGTATATTTGAATATATTGTATGGGGACTCCTTACTGTAGATTTGTGTCCCTGAAGAGGGAGGGGGGATTCCTCCAGCAGCCCCCTGCTGATAAGACTGATTCATTCTGTTGGGACACATCCTGTGAGGAGATGCTGGTGTTATCAACATGTGTTTATGTTAATTGAGAGAGCTGATCACATTAGCCACCAGCACTGGCTAATAGACGAATGGTCTAGGCTGAGGAGGGGGGAGATTGTTGTTTGTATTGTTAATTGTAATTAGCTCCAGCTATTGTGTTTATATTAATGTGTGAAGCTCGGTGCCCACAAGACTGTCATCTGGTCTGGGTACATTTTGTAGTAAATTAGCTCATGTTAATTAGGTTAGCTTTGAGTCATCCCTGCTGTATAAAGGTCTGTGAGATCTCAAATAAAAAGTTAGTTCTGATGTACTCCAAGACTGGTGTTGTCTAGTTCTTGGGGTTCCTATAGCCAGATCCATTGGACTCGTGTTCCAAAACTTAGGAAGCGGTATATGACGGAAGCACTCAAGCGGAGTGTGGGGCGTTCCGTGACATTGGTGGCAAGCAGCGGGAAAGCTTCCTGAAGTCTGGGACATCCAAACCTCCAACTGGATCCAAGATCAGCATAGCAGACTGCAGTCACCCCAGCGGAGATATGGACCTGGCATCAGAGTTCCCGGGGCTGCTGCGGATCATCCTTTCAACATACACCAGGACTGTGTCTGAGGATGAATACCTGGAGCTTAGGCAGCAAATTCGGGTGGAGCTCTGGATTGCAGCCCTCCGTCTCGCTGGTATAAAACAGGGCAAGTGCTTTCCAACCCAAGAGCAACGGGCCAGTGACCAACGGGCATTGCGGATGGCATTCCTGGGAGAGCAGCCCCAGGAGCAATGGGTGACTGAGTTGGACAGGTTGGTCCAGCAGGAGATAGAGCTGGACAATCGTTATCGGGCTCTGCAATGGCACGCAGAGGAGGGATATTTAGGGGAGACAACAGAATGCTCTCCGGAGGGATATGACTTTGGCGGCCCTGGATTGCTGTGGGAGAACCTTACAGATCTTTTTATGTTTGGCGATGAGGGGGAACCTGACCTCGAGGACATGAGAGACTATAGAGAGTCTATGCTCAGTCTTGCAGGGGTCTCAGAGCTCAAACCTGATCTGGACCATTTGCTAAGGAAGGAACAGCATCTGGAAAGGGCATACAGGAAACTGCTAGAACAAGTTCAGCAGCATGCCAGAGAATCGGCAGTGGAAAATCCGGAGATTGCTGTCCCCAAACCTGAAGTGCTGACAACAGGGCAGAGATCTGATAACCTCTGCCCAGAAATGATAGCATCTTCTGGGTTCCATGGACAGGAGATGGTGAACCTCTATCCCTGGACATCAGTTGCAGAGACATGGGATTTGATAGACTTTTCTGCTGAGGAAGAACAACCTGATGAGCCTCCAGCAGAAGAGCTGCTATCAGGGCCAAAGTTCACTGTGTTCTGCCCAGCACCAACAGTGGCTTCAGCCTTCCTGAGAGAAGAGGTAGTCGGCCTTTCTCCCACAACACTGACAGGGACATGTGATTTTCTGCCAGCAGCATCTATGGAGTTAAAACAAACTTCTCCAGCTGAAGATCTGGTAACTGAACAGAGGGTCCAAGACCTCTGTCCCACACTTTTACCACTTCCAGAGACTGGGGATTTAATAGACATTTCTGTAGAGGAGGAACCACCTAGCAAACCCCCAGCAGAAGTGCTGGCAACCGGACAGAGGGTCCAAGACCTCTGCCCCACACCTGCAGCAATTGTGGAGGCTCAGGGTGAGAAGATGGCAATCACTTCCCAGCAGCAGATACAGGGGGAAAAGGGAGAGGAGGTGTGTGTTGTCCCTCCCCAACAGTTGGCCAGGGTGGAGGAAGTGGGCTTTCCTCCCCAGCAAAGATCCGTGTACCTGGGAGACAGTACCATCGACATGTCGTCCCAGCAGCCAGATGAGGGAATGGAAAAGGAAGCAGCCGGCTCACCTCCCCAATGGCAGCTACACAGTTTGGGAGGGGAGGAAGCCAGCTGCCTGCCCCAACAGTTAGCCGGAGCAGAGGATGCGGAGTCCCCAGCAGAAGTGCTGGCAACAGGGCAGAGTGCTACCAACCTCTGCCCAGCACCAGCAACAACTACAGAGTTCCAGGGAGGCGGGGCAGTCGGCCTCCCTCTCCAACAGTTAGCCGGAACAGATGGTGTGGGGTTTCCAGCAGAAGGGCTGGCAACAGGGCCGAGGACTGCTGGACTCTGCCCTCAACTAACAGAGGATGGATTTCCTGTGAAGGTGGATGGGACTTCAGTCTCCACTTGTATACCCCAGGGATGCTGGGCAGTGGGCCCAGATCCCCAACAGCATGACAGAGTGAGCCCAGTCACCCTGTCTTCTCTCCAGCGGCAGAAAGGATTCCAGGGAGAAGAGCCAGTCCAGGCCTCTCCCCAGCGGCAGATATGTTCTCTGAGAGAGGTAGAGGTTGGCTGGGTGAGTGATACTCTGTTTGGAATAATTTATTTGGGGTACTGTGTGGGTACAGGCAGTAGAGGACTGGAACTATGGACTAACTTCGGAGTCAACCCGTCTGGGGTCTCCTCCTGTGTTAGTCTCCTGCCGAAAGGGGAGAAATGTCACAGACCTAGCCAGAACAGAGGCTGTTGGAGAGGACTGTATGCAAGCCTGTTGCCTTTTGATTAAGGGCCCTGGATTTTCAATGGAACAATACTCTTTGTGAGGTGAATGAGAAATCCAGTCTGAACTGTATTAATCGGACTCAGTCGTGTATATTTGTATATATTGTATGGGGACTCCTTACTGTAGATTTGTGTCCCTGAAGAGGGAGGGGGGATTCCTCCAGCAGCCCCCTGCTGATAAGACTGATTCATTCTGTTGGGACACATCCTGTGAGGAGATGCTGGTGTTATCAACATGTGTTTATGTTAATTGAGAGAGCTGATCACATTAGCCACCAGCACTGGCTAATAGACGAATGGTCTAGGCTGAGGAGGGGGGAGATTGTTGTTTGTATTGTTAATTGTAATTAGCTCCAGCTATTGTGTTTATATTAATGTGTGAAGCTCGGTGCCCACAAGACTGTCATCTGGTCTGGGTACATTTTGTAGTAAATTAGCTCATGTTAATTAGGTTTGCTTTGAGTCATCCCTGCTGTATAAAGGTCTGTGAGATCTCAAATAAAAAGTTAGTTCTGATGTACTCTAAGACTGGTGTTGTCTAGTTCTTGGGGTTCCTATAGCCAGATCCATTGGACTCGTGTTCCAAAACTTAGGAAGCGGTATATGACGGAAGCACTCAAGCGGAGTGTGGGGCGTTCCGTGACAACACATATAAGGAGTCTGAAAGGCTGTACACCCCGAATAACAAAATGTAGGAAAGGAAAATTTCCCCGTGTGGTTTTTTAGCAGCAATTGTGAGTCAACAAATTTATAAAAGAATATAAATAATTTTATTATCAAAGGAAGCAAATGGACAATGTAAACACATAAGTTAAAACATGAGCTCTGGGTATATACAGTGCAAGACTATTACATTATAAAAGGAGAAAAAAATCACAATATTGGCAATACCATAAAGGTTGGAAAAGGGATGAAATTATCTAATCTTGCAACCTACAATAATTGAATTGTGTTTGTGCTATCTGATGTTTGGAACGAAGCCCCAATGCATTTCGACTTATATATTTATGGTCTTCCCAAGGGGCTTCTTGTGTTTCTATAATTACATCAAAAGACAGTTTTCAATAATATGAAATATGATATCCATTCATAATCATTTATGCATATATCATGTATAAAAATCAAAAAGCACAACAATAATTGCATCATATTTACCCTCTTCATCAAATAGGTGTGCTTATCCAGAGACTTCTTAATAAAACAAACACACACGAATTAGCTGATATTCCCACTGGTGGTCTTGAAGGCTGCTGAGGAGCCGTCCCCACCTCAACCCCTTAAAGGGCCGCCCACGGCCGCAGGACTCACAAGTGGTCACGAATTATGGGCACTCCAAAAGGTTGAGAGTGAGGACCATAGGCACCTGGAAATCATCGCAATTGAGGTAGTTAATATATTATATACATATTAATTTTTGAGGTAATCAAGCTAATGGGGAAATTGGAATTTGGAAAAATGTAAGTTTTTTTATCTAATAAAGGTGACGCCGAGCAGGTCCCGTTGTGAAAAGAGAAAAAGTGCGGGGCTCAAGTCCCAGTATGTTCTGAATGTGCAATAAATTAAGTGTATAAACACTTAAATTAAAATATTGATTATTGTGAATATTCATAAATTTTCCAACAAATCAAGTGTATGAGTGAAAATGATCAAAATCAGATGGCGGGAGCCTCCCATGGAGGTGGATCGGTGGCATTTTTTTTTTTTTCGGTCCGTTGGAGGAGCCATAGAAGAAGATTAATGGACTTTGTGGGACTTTTTTTCTTGTTTTTAATAAAGGACTTGCGTGTGTCTTGTGGTTTTTTAACATTTTGACACTTTTTTGTGAAATGGTACGGGTACAATGTACCCGTTACCATTTCAAACGGGGGGGTGGGATCTGGGGGTCACTATGTTAAAGGGGGCTTCCAGATTCCGATAAGCCCCCCGCACGCAGACCCCCACAACCAACAGGCAAGGGCTGTGGGAATGAGGCCCTTGTCCTCATCAACATGGGGACAAAGTGCTTTGGGGGGCTACCCCAAAGAACCACCCCATGTTGAGGGCATGTGGCCTGGTAC
Organism: Aquarana catesbeiana; assembly: GCF_042186555.1. Classification (NCBI taxonomy): domain Eukaryota; kingdom Metazoa; phylum Chordata; class Amphibia; order Anura; family Ranidae; genus Aquarana; species Aquarana catesbeiana. The sequence goes on along the minus strand of NC_133328.1, from coordinate 439,671,295 downwards.
TATTCAGGAGGGGGGAGTTCTCTCATCCACCTCTTTTCCTGCTGCCTGCCAGGTTGTGTGCTTGGATAAGGGTCTGGTATGGATTTTTGGGGGGACCCCCACGCCTTTTTTTTTAATTTTGGCACGGGGTTCCCCTTAAAATCCATACCAGACCCTTCAGGTCTGGTATGGATTTTGAGGGGGACCTCCCACTCCATTAAAAAAAAAATGGTGCGGGGTTCCCCTTAATATCCATACCAGACCTGAAGGGCCTGGTAATGGACTGGGGGATCCCATGCCATTTTTTTCAATGACTTTTATCTGTATTGCCAGGCTCGACAATTCATCATAGCAGCTAGTAGTTTTAAATTACCTTTTTTCCTTTAGAAATGTCATTTTCTGCAGGGACTGTTCTAAACATGGGGAAAATGCGCCACTTTATAGACATACTATAGGCACCCCCCAGGTACAAAATTTGAAGGAATACTTTACTTTTATTGTTTCACTTTAAGCATTATTAAAATCACTGCTCCCGAAAAAACGTCCGTTTTTAAAACTTTTTTTGCATTGATACATGTCCCCTGGGGCAGAACCCAGGTCCTCAAACATTTTTTATGACAATACCATGCATATAAGCCTTTAAAATGAGCACCTTCGATTTCTCCCATAGACAATTCATTATAGCCGTGAGTAGTTTTAAATGACTTTTTTTCCTTTAGAAATGTCATATTGTGCAGGGACTGTTCTAAACACGGGAAAAATGCACCACTTTACAGGCATACTATAGACACCCCAGGTATGAAATTTAAAGGAATATTTCACTTTTATTGTTTCACTTTAAGCATTATTAAAATCACTGCTCCCAAAAAATGTCTGTTTTTAAAACTTTTTTTTGCATTTATACATGTCCCCTGGGCAGGACCCAGGTCCCCAAACACTTTTTATGACAATAACTTGCATAGTAACCCTTAAAATTATCACTTTTAATTTTTCACGTTCGTGTCCCATAGACTTTATTGGTGTTCGTGTGTTCGAACAAATTTTTACCTGTTCCCATGTTCTGAGTGTGTTCGGCTCATCCCTAGAAGGAAGGCGCAAGTAGGCGTCTGCGGTCAGTATGGTGTCTGTACCTATCATTGGCACGTCGCAAGGACTCTTGGACCTGTACTCAAGTGGAACGAAGACGACGGAGATGCTCCTCCAATGCAGGAATACTCTGAGGAACAAATGAGTCAGGCAACATGGATGGTTGGAAACCATAATTCGCCATGTATGGAGACAATTGGGAAGCAGTATTGACAGCGTTAATGTGAGCAAACTCCACCCAAGGTAAGAGGTCTGACCCATTGTTATGGTGGTCAGAAATGTAGCAATGTGAAAACTGCTCCAAGGACTGGTTGACTTGTTCTGCGGCCCCATTGTACTGCAGGTGATACGCAGAGGAGAAGGAAAGCTGAATTTCCAACTGTGCACAAAAGGCTTACAATAAAATGGACACAAACTGGCTACCCCTGTCTGAGATGATAACCTTGGGTAGCCCATGTAAGCAAAAGATCTCCCAAGCAAAAATGGAAGCCTGTTCTTTGGATGTGGGCAACTTCTTAAGTGGAATACAATTTTCGAGAACCGGTCAACCACCATAAGGATAACTGTGTTGCGCTGAGAGTTGGGTAACTCCAAAATCCATAGACAGGTGGCTCCAAGACCTCTCTCCATTGTGTATGGGTTGTAGGAGGTCCACTGGAAGGTGTTGTGGTGTCTTACTCTGAACACACACAGAACAAGCAGCTACAAAGGCAGCTACATCAGCACGAAGCCTAGGTCACCAGAATTGTTGAGAAATAGCCAAAATGAGTTGATTCTTCCCTGGGTGGCCAGCAGCCCTGGGAGAATGGTAAGTCTGGAGCATGGCAGTACGGAGACTCTCAGGGACAAAGCAGTGATCACAAGGTTTCTCAGGAGGAGAATGGATCTGAGCGGCAAGAATTATGTCACCCAAAGGCGGTGGTCAGCAACCAGTAGATCCTGATATACCAGTAGATCGAGGCCAGGTGATTGGTAGATCGCGGTTTGGGCTTGCTGACCTGCCATCCCAGAGCAGCAGAGTGCAATGCAGAGGGACTACTTGTAAAGTTGGAGCTGTAGTAGGGAACAAGAGCTGCATAAGACATGTTTTTACCACCCCAGCCCCAACCGCACCCCCTTTAGCTGCAGTGGCCAGGGATGTACATATGTCACAGCTGCAGCAGGAGTTATACACCCTGTCATGGTTGGTGGGTGTAGTACCTGCCAAGCATGACCCATTCAAGTGAACGAGGCCACGCTGCAAGTGCCCTGCAACCTTGTGCAGTTCAGCATACAAGGGGTTAAAGTAGGCAGCCTTGCATTGCTTTATCACCATCTGCTTTAACCTCTTGGACCCCGCAAAAGCATGCAATTGCAGCGTGCTTGCAGAGTGGCCCCATTTCCTTGAATGGGTCATGATTGACAGGCGGTAGCATCCATCAAAAGCAACAAGGGGTTTAATTCCTCCTGCGGCATGTGTACAATTTTGGCTGCTGCCTCAGCAGCCAAAGAGGGTAGGGATTGGGGGCACTAAACTCAACCACAGGGCCTAAGGGTGTTGCTGCCGAATGCAGCAAAGGGCTCATTCACAAGTGCAGCAGGCACTGCTGCTTCTCTGAAAAGCGACCAGAGTGTGTTTGACAGGTGGTGAGGAGGCAATGTGTTGCCTCCTCACCACCTGATTGACACCCATAATTTCCATGCAATGCATGCAATTGCGACACGCTAGTATGGCAATTAGAAATTTAAATCAGGTGTAAGGAGGTGACACTGTGCCCGGTGATCTTTGACTTCTCCCATGTTGTTCAGATAGATCTCCACCTCTTTAAGGTTGCCTACCCCTGCCCAAAGGTGAAGTGAGACTGGTACAAACAATAGCCAGATTACGATCAAGAGGTATCACAGGAACAGGAACCAACTCCATCTTGGAAGCGGAGGAAAACTGTTGCAACAAAGCATCAGCCCTTACATTCTCAGTACCGGGTAAGAATGAGACTATGTAATTGAAGCTTGACAAGAAAAGAGCCCATTGCGCCCTTCTAGGAGAGAGGCATTTAACCTCAGACAAGAATGTTAGATCCTTATGGTCAGTCAGAATAACAAACCAGCACAGTGGTACCTTTGAGTAGATGCCTCCATTCTTTAAGGGCTAAAATGATCGCTAACAACTCTCTGTCCCAAATCTCATAATTGCATTCCGCAGGAAACAATTTCTTGGAAAAGTAGCCACAAGGATGCATAGCTCTCTCAGAGGTAGAACGTTGAGACAGTAGGGCACCAACTCCATTTTGGGATGCATCAACCTCAAGGATGAAAGGTACCATAGGATCAGGATGTACCAACACAGGAGCACAAACAAAGGCAGCCTTGAGACTCTCAAAGGCATTAATGGAATCCGGAGAACAATTCTGTGGGTTACCGTCCTTCCTGGTCATATCTGTCAGGGGTTTAACCAGAGACAAGAAGTTACGAATAAACTTCAGATAATAATTGGCAAAGCCAAGAAAACATTGCAATGGATGTAAACCCACGGGACGGGGCCACTGTAGAACTGCCGAAAGTTTCTCTGGGTCCATTGAAAAACCAGCAGTGGAAATTACATAACCCAGGAATCTAACCTGTTCACAATGTAACTCGCACTTCTCCAATTTACAATACAGGTTATTATCTTTCAGCCTTTGAAACACACAGTAGATATCTGTGTTGTGGCTCTCTAGGGACTTGTAAAAAATGATAATATCCTTGAGATAAACCACCACACATAGCTGCAAAAATCTCAGAAGAATCGTTAATAAATTCCTGGAAAGCTACTGGGGCCTTGCAAAGACCAAATGGCATTACAAGGTATTCGTAATGTCCTGTTCTGGTATTAAACGCTGTTTTCCATTCATCGCCCTCCTTGATCCTCACAAGATTGTACTGTATGCCACTCTCAGACCAATCTTCGTGAAAACCGTTGCTTCCATGAGGCAGTCCAATAACTCCGTAATCAAAAGAATCGGATAAACATTCTTAATCGTGAAGTGATTGAGACCCCTATAATCAATACAAGGTCTCAGTTCACTACTCTTCTTTTTCACAAAGAAGAAACCAGCACCAGCAGGAGACAAGGATTTACCTATCCTGGAGAACAACATACTCCTCCATGGCTTTGTCCTCGAAGACAGACAAAGGGTAAACCCAGCCATGAGGGGGGTATGGCACCAGGTTGAAGGTCAATAGAGCAATCATATGACCGGTGTGGAGGTAAACTACCGACTTGACCTTTGTCAAAGACCTCTCTAAATTTTCGGTACTCCTCCGGCAGGGAGGAGACTGAAGAGGTGCACAAGACCTTAGCCACTTTTTCAAAACATGTCTTCCTACATTGTGGCAACTAGGAAAGAACCTCAGTATTAAGCCAATCAAAAGAGGGATTGTGCCTCTGTAACCAAGGATAACCAATACCCACCGGGAAAGGAGGTGAGGAAATGACTTGGAATTGGATTATCTCATGGTGAAGAGCCCCTACAGCCATGGTCAATGGAGCAGTCTCATGAGTCACATGGGCAGGTTGTAGAGGTCTCCCATCAATAGCCTCATGATGGCATGACATATGACATTTATCTTTGTTATATAATTCTCATTGATATTTTTATTCTGTAGATACACTGCATTTACATCTACTCCTGAAGAAACAAAAGCAGTGACTCATGAAAGTTTTATGATGCCTGTGTATTACTGTATATCAACAATTCCAATATATATGTGTGTGGCCGCTTGTTTATGCATCCCATATACGATGAATGTGTTACATTTTTAATAAATTCATAAACTATGTTTACTCTGTATACTCTTACACCCTACACCCTCTGGCAGTAGTCGCAATCTATGCAATTTAGTCTCTATTCCTCTCCTTCCCAACGCGAGCCTCCCTCTCTTCTGCACCCTCTGGAACACCCGCTCTGTCTGCAACAAACTTACCGCTGTTCATGACCTCTTTGTCACTAATTCCTTTAATCTACTTGCTGTCACCGAAACCTGGCTCCACAAATCTGACACCCCTTTTCCTACTTCCCTATCCCAGGGTGGCCTTCACTGGACTCATTCCCCTAGGCCTAATGGATGCAAGGGAGGTGGATTCCTCCTATCCCCCAGAGCACCTTCTAGGTTATTCACTATCCTCCCTCTTTTTCCTTCTCATCATTTGAAGCTCACTGTATACATCTATTCTCTCCAACTTCCCTAAGAATTGCTGTGATCTACCGGCCCCCTGGACCATTATCAACTTTCCTTGATGCGTTTTCTGCCTGGCTACCCTACTTTCTTTCTTCAGAAATTCCCACAATCCTTCTCGGTGATTTCAATATCCCTGCTAATACAAACACTCCTGCTACTTCTAAACATCTTAGTCTAACCTCTTCATTTGACCTGAAGCAATGGGTACAGGCTCCTACTCACTCTGATGGCAACACCCTTGACCTTGTATTCTCCTACCTATGCACTCCATGCAGCTTCTCAAACAATCTGTTTCCTCTCCATTCACCACCTTATTAGTTTCTCTCTCCCCCTGTCTTCCACCACCTTTCCCTCCAATCGCCTAACCATTACCCGTAGAAACTTTCGAAACTTCAACTCCTCTCTCCTCTATTCTGCTACTGACCACTTTCAGTTGCCTTTGACACAGTTGACCACCCCCTCCTCCTCAAAAAACTTAACTCCCTTGGTCTCCATGACTGTGCTCTTCAGTGGCTCTTATCCTACCTATCCCAATGCACCTTCAGTGTCACTTACAATTCTACTTCCTCCACTCCTCTTCCCTTCTCCGTTGGGGTTCCCCAAGGTTCTTTTCTTGGGCCTCTTTTATTTTCAATCTACACCTCTTCCCTGGGTCAGCCTCTCATGGCTTTCAATATTATTGCTACGCTGACGACACACAAATCTATCTCTCCACCCCTCAACTCGCTCCATCAGTCTCCTCACGCATCACTAACTTACTAACAGACATATCTGTATGGATGCCACACCACTTCCTCAAACTCAACTTGTCCAAAACCGAGCTTATAATATTTCCTCCCCCACATGCCTCTTCCCCTGTTTCATCTGTCAAGTGTAATGACACAACCATCCACCCATCCCCACATGTCAGGGTGCTAGGTGTTATCCTGGAATCTGAAATCTCCTTTAGGCCCCACATCGAATCACTTTCCAAAGCTTGCTGCCTCAACCTCCACAACATCTCTAAACGACGTCCCTTTCTAACCAATGAAACCACAAAGCTCCTGATTCACTCCACGGTTATCTATCGCCTTGACTACTTCAACTCACTCCTCATTGGCTTACCTTTAATAGACTATCCCCCCTTCAGTCCACTCAGTGTCTGCTACCCCTCTCTGCCAATCCCTCCATTGGCTGCTACTCACCCAACATATTAAATTCAAAATACTAACAATAAGTTACAAAGCCATCCACAACTCTGCCCCCAGTTACATCACTAGCCTAGTCTCAAAATACCAACCTAATCGCCCTCTTCGTTACTCCCAAGACCTCCTGCTCTCTAGCTCCCTCATCACTTCCTCCCATATCCGCCTCCAGAACTTCTCCAGAGCCTCACCCATCTTCTGGAATTCCCTACCCCAATCTGTCAGACTGTCTCCAAATTTATCCACTTTTAGGTGATCCCTGAAAACTTTCCTCTTCATAGAAGCCTATCCTGCCTCCATCTAACAACTGCACTATTTTCTCCATTAGCTCATCCCCCACAGCTATTACCCTTTTGTATAACTTGACCCTCCCTCCTAGATTGTAAGCTCTAACGAGCAGGGCTCTCTGATTCCTCCTGTATTGAATTGTATTGTTATTGTACTGTCTGCCCTAATGTTGTAAAGCGCTGCGTAAACTGTCGGCGCTATATAAATCCTGTATAATAATAATAATAATTATTTACCTTTTTGTGCTCACCTCATTTGGGGATGGAGGTGTGTCACTGGCAACACCAGACCATTTTCCCTTTCTCTTTGTATATATCAATAGCCTCAATGGCAAGTGGAGTGGCACAAAGCTGCAGCGGAGTGCTTAGACACAAAGGCACCATCTGTGAACCGGTCTGCAGCCCCAGAGTCGATTAGAACCTGTATCTTGATGGATGACTCAGACCAAGAAAGGGTAACCAGAACCAGGGGCTTTTCCTTCTGGATAACTGGGGACGTAATAATGCCACCTAAGGTCTGTCCCCTACAGGACCTCAGGTGGATGAGGCTTCAGGAAGTGACCTGTCTGGCCACAATAAAGGCACAATCTCTCCCTCCTCCTAAAGGCCCTCTCCTCACAGAGAAACGTGTGAAGCCCAACTGCATGGGTTCTACTTCACATGCAGACTCGGTACCAGGAGGCATGGGAGGTGAGGGAGGCAAGGGTGGGACTGCAAAGCTCAGAGCCAAATGTACAGGAGACTTCCGCAAGAGCTCCTTAAGGGAAGGTCTGGAGTCAATGAGAATGGCAAATGTGAGCAACTTCTCCAGCTCAGTGGGTATGTCTCGGGCTGCTATCTCATCTTTGATGGTATCCGAGAGACCATGAGAAAAAGCAGCCAGGAGGGCATCATTGTTCCAAGCAACCTCTGCTGCCAGAGTCTGTAATTCAATGGCAAAATTGGCAACAGTTCTCGCACTCTGTTTGATGGACAGGAGGCACTTGGCAGCAGAAGTGGAGCTGAAGAATGGGGTTGTGATCTGTCCACACAATTTTAAAGGAATGCACCGACATGCCTCCATCCCAATTGGTACAAGAAGAATTAGAGGATAGAAGTGGGACTTTGCGTGAGGCATGTAAGTGGGTGTGTAAGAGTGTATGGTGTGATATGATGTCTAGGGTAAATCCTTTACATTGTTATATCTACAAAGGATTTGCAAGGTAATGATGGTAAAAAAGTTTAATAACATAAATCCTAGAACATAGTACAATCATGAATGAAAGCATCATGGGGCACAGTTAGACATATATAAACAGTATGTTAAAAGGTGTAATTCAAACACAAATTGTACAGTTGTACAATTGTAAAGCTACCTGAAGAAAATTGCTGTTGTTCTGCTCCTAATAATACCACAGGCAGGCAGCTACAGTATTTACAGTTAGTGTACTGCGTCCTCTGCATAGTGTGCACCTAAAGCTACCTGAAGAAAATTGGTGGCGTTCTTCTGATCCTATATTAATACCACAGGCAGGCAGCTACAGTATTTACAGTTAGTGTACTATATCCTCTGCACAGTGTGCACCTAAAGCTACCTGAAGACAATTGCTGGTGTTCTCATACTAATAATACTACAGGCAGGCAGTTGATTCTGCTAGCTGCAGTATCAGTATATATATATATATACATCCCAGCTTTGTGTACACAAGCCAATAAAAGAGGGCAAGCAGGCTCTGTGTCTAGAGGCAACAGTGCTGGTCATGGAGACGGTGCATCCTCATCAGCACATGGCTGTGGGACACCCTTGTCCTTTTTTGGCAGCTGGCCATGTTGAGCCGCAACATGTGGAAGACTTGGTAGAGTGGATGACCAAGCTGTCCTCATCCTCCTCATCCTCTCTCACCCAGGCTCTGGTTACTTTGGCAAAGCAGCTGCCAACGTGGCCTCTTCCCTCGGCTCAATGGCATCAGTCACTTCTTCCCTAGCCCCACCATGTCCTCCTGAGGAGTCCCCCAAACCAAACACTGTGGTCAAGAACTTTATTACATTTTCAAGGATAAACATAGGCAATAACCATACAATCTTTACAGTACACTTAAAGTTGTTGTAAACCCTTTACAACCACTTTTTACTACAGGCAAGACTATAATTAAGCTTAACTGTAGCTACACTGGATATCTCCTAAACCTGCACGGTTTAGGAGATATCCCCTGTATTTGCATGTGCCGACGTCATCGGCACATGCACACTTAAGCAAACTGAAGCAATGGTACGTACATGCCATTGCTTCAGTTAGACTGTGCCGTTACTGGCGGCACCTGCGCGGGAGTGATGTCTTTGCGACTCCGGCCAATCACTGCTCCAGAGCCGCGATACCCGGAAGTAACCCCCAGGAGCGACGCCGGCGAGCGGTGAACAAGGACTGCTGCGGGGGCTTTGATCTCAGGTAAGTAATTCATAATGAGCTAGTATCCTATGTATACTAGCTCATTTTTTAGGATTTACAACCACTAAGAAGATGTCAAATGGGGCTCATACCCCTGAAGGGAAAGGATATAAAGTAAGTGGATAAATTAATGTATAGGAACCATAGTAACCTAATAAATTGTATTAAACATTTCCCCCCTGCTAATAATAAATAAATGGTGCGCTAATTCAAGAAGCTATGCAGCACAAATAGATAAATATGCATAAATGACTATCCCTAATTTAGAAAAATAAATAAAAAATGTGTATTATGCGATAATATGCGATAATATGCAATAATATGCGATAATATGCAAAACAGTGATGAAGTGCGCTAATTCAAGAAGCTATAGAGCAAAAATAGACAAATCTGCATGAATGCCTATTCATAATTTCCAAAAAAACAAAAATACAAATTGCAGTAAAATGCGATAATATGTGAAACAGTGATAAGGTGCACTAATTCAAGAAGCTAACCAGCAAAAATAGACACATATGCATGAATGACTATCCCTAATCTCAAAAAAAAAAAATACAGTAATATGTGATAATATGCAATAATATGTGACACAGTGATAAAATGCTTGAATTAAAAGCATATATTTATCTGATTTTACATTAAAAATAATAAAATAAGTCCCAGATAATAAAGTGCATGAAAAAGTGATGAGATGTGAAGATCAAGTGCTCAAAAAACAGTTCTTGAAAGTTTTGAACACAATTGCACCCACCATCCAATCATCCACCAGGATTGTACCCTAGCAGCTCACCCTAAACAAAGACCACAACAGGTCTAGTGGTGCTTTGGTATACATATCCTTAACGGCAGTTCACGTTCCACTCTCTTCCCCTCTCCTGCATTGAAATCCACAGCTGGTCTGACAAGGCTTTAATATATGGATCTTTTATGAAAAAATCACATTCCACTCTTCTCTCCTCTCCTTATAGCATAAACTCAGGGATAAATATCCACTATTCTATATTGGATCTCCTCCTCTCCTCCATTCACAGGCCATACAACACAAATAAGAACTTCATAGTGTAGTAATTTCACATAAGAAATAGTTTTATTAAAACATAATACCTTACAGCTAGGTTAAAAGCAAGCAGCATTGATAAAATCCCTACTACCGGTCTTGGCCATGACCGGAAGCGATGTCACCGGCACCTCCTATGCATTACGCCACTGGTCAGTATACTTCTTCACTATTACTACTACTATTTCTGAAACAGCATTTTTTCAACCATGGGTGTCTTTGGTTGGATGGAATATCTACAGGCTATCAGAACTAGTACGATGTATATTCTTAACTTGTAGTTCTAATCAAATTAGTGAAATTGAGAAGGGGAATACCGTATCTTATAGAGAAACTGGGAGGGCTTAAGTAGCATTTGAATTATGGTGTAGGAGCCTATAATGTCTAATGTTATAATGAAGGGGATAGGTAGATGAATACATTAATCTTAATCTGCTTACCCACTACCAACTACCGCTTACCCGCTTGAGAGCTAGGAACAAAGAGAAATTAAATGAGGAGAGGAGGGGCGGGGTAGGGTAGGAGTTTGGGTGCAAGTAGAATGGTAGGAAGGGTAATAGGAACAGAAAAAGGGTGGGTCACCTCCCCCTCTGTTGTTCATACATTACCATACTGAGGTGCGTACGGGCAAGCTATGTGTTGTGCATATTCGGCTGTTATCATAAAGTGGTGCCAACAGGCCCAGACATATCTAAACTTGGTAGGCATTTCCATTGCCTGGTGTACAAGCTCCTCCATGCGTGCAATTTTATCTACTTGCTTAAGCCAATCGGTTATGGTTGGCGGGGATGTGGAAGACCATTGCACCAGCACGCACATCTTAGCCACATTAACTAGGTGTATGGCCAGGGACCAGTGGTAAACTTTGCAAGACGGTGTAGTGTGTTGGAGAAGACATTGGGCCGGGGTAAAATCCAGTGTATACGTAGTGATATGGCATATAAGTCTGTGAATTTATTTTGAGTAAGGTCAAATGTTTGAGTAGGACCACCAGATGTGTAGCAGAGATCCTAAATCATCATGACAGTGCCAGCACTTGGGAGAAATTGTGGGTGTGAATTTATGTAGTCGTGGGGGGTTCTATACCAGTGTGAGTATATATTGAATCCATTTTCCTGTGCGGCTACATTGACAGTACCCTTGTGGATATGTAGAAAGATTCACTCCCATTCCTCAGTAGATTGGTCTAGATCTAGTTCCTGCTCCCAACGTTAACACCCTCTACTGGATTTCGGCTTATAGTCTATAAACAGAAGAGCATAGATATCTGATATGAGACGTCTTTGGGGTTCCTTCCATGTACAGATGGCTTCAAAATGTATACGCAACCACTCTGAGGTAAGAGAGGGGGGCCTAAGAAGTGCTTTAGTTGCACGTAGGACCAAAAAGGAAATGAATGGCCTGCCATATGTGAGGCTAGCGCAGTGTGAGATAGAAAGATACCTTTGTCAAAAAAATGTTTGGCCCGAACATGTGTCTGTGGCCATATATCAGAAAGAAATGCTGCAGACATTCCAGGTGGAAAAGCCAGGTTAAGTCTAATAGACGTTAAGGGGCCTGGGGTAGAGGAAAGGCCATACTTCTGGCATGCTGTGTGGAAGATCTGCAACGTTGAGTCAACTAAGGTTTGTGGTTTACAGTCAGAGGGTATATAGCTTGGTGCTGTCCAAGAAAGTTGGTGTAGAGGCAGCGATATCAAGGTATGTTCGAGCTGTACCCAATCTTTAATCGAGGAGTGTCCACCAATCTAGACAAGTGGCATGCCCAGTGATAGCGTTCTATGTCTGGGAGGCCTATGCCACCCTTCAGTTTGGGGATTGTGAGTCTGTCATAGCTTAGTCTGGGACGCTTAGAGCCCCAAAGAAATGTTGTACATGCTTGTCAATAGGAAAAGAAAAAGGTCTTGGGGAGTTTGATTGGGATTGTCTGCATGACATATGGTATTCTAGGTAAAATATTCATTTTGAATGGCTGCTCTCCCAAACCATGAGAAGAGCCCCGAGCTCCATGTCTGAAGGTCAAGCCGGATATTTCTAAGGATTGGTAGGAGGTTTTTAGCATAGAGGTCCGATAGTTTTGAGGGGAGTTGGATTCTGAAATAGGTAATAGCATCTTGATTCCAACTGAAAGGGAAGTTGGCTTGACATTGTGACAAAATTTCTTGTCGTAGAAGACGTTTAGGGCACAGGATTTTGAGAAGTTGATTTGTAGGTTCACTAGAGATTTAAACAGTGTGAAGTTTTAAAGTAAGATGGGAATGGTTGTGTGTGGTTCAGTGAGGAACATGAAATTATCGTCCGAAAAGGGCGCAAGTTTGTTAGCTTGTTAATGGTTATACCTTTGATGTCCGGATTCATCCTCAGTCGACATAACAAGGGTTCTAAAGTTAGGATGAAAATCAGGGGGGCTAGGGGGCAGCCCTGTGTGATCCTGTTGGATTTGGAGAAGGCATCCAACAGGTGTCCACTGACCTTGACTTGTGCTGTGGGATTTGAATATAAAGCTAGGGTGAAGTTGAGCATATGTTCCTGTAATTCAATTGCTTTGAGAGCTTCCGTCATGTAGTCCCAGGCCACTCTATCAAATGCCTTCTCCACACAGATACTTGTTAATGGCATGACCAATGTTGAGTTGTGGCACATCGGTGTGTATAATATTAGGAAGCTGGTAAGCTGGTTGTGCAGCTGCTGCTTTTTGGCCTGGTGAAAACTGGGCATGACTGCATGGCTTCTAGCCTGACAAAGTACCTCCTATCCAAGATCTGTTGCTCCACCAGGTTAAGGACATGTGCCAAACAAGGTACATGTGTGAACTTTCCCTGCTGAAGGGTGGATAGCATGTTGGTGCTATAGTCACTATGGTTGGGCTTACATATTCCGATAAGCCCCCTGCCCGTAGACCCCCACAACCACTGCCCAGGGTTGTGGGAAGAGTCCCTTGTCCCCATCAACAAAAGAACAAGGTGCTTTGGGGCAGGGGGGCAGAGCCCCCCCTGCCCCAAAGCACCCCCCATATTAAGGGCATGTGGCCTGGCACGGTTCAGGAGGGGGGGCGCTCGCTCATCCCCCCTTTCCTGGCCTTCCAGGCTGCATGCTCAGATAAGGGTCTGGTATGGATTTTAAGGGGGACCCTGTGCCATTTTTAAAAAAAATTTAGCGCATGGGTTCCCCTTAAAATCCATACCTGACCTAAGGGTCAGGTATGGGTTTTGCGAAGGACCCTACGCCATTTTTATTTAAATTTTGGCGTGGGGTTCCCCTTAAAATCCATACCAGACCCACACAATTTTTTTTCACAATTTTGTATTGCCGGCAATGTTTTGGTTTTTTTCAAGAAATTTTACAAGAAATCAAATGAGATGTCATTTTTTGCTGCAGCAGGTTCTTTACACGGTACAGATGCACCACTTTACAGACAGACTAAGGCACTATATTTAAAGGAATTTTTCATTTTTATTGTTTCACTTTAAGCATCATTAAAATCACTACTCCTTTAACCACTTCAATCCCAGAAAGATTTATCCCCTTAATGACCAGGCTAACTGACAATTGCGTGGTCGTACAACATTACACCAAAACAAAATTGTCGTTCTTTTTTTCCCACAAATAGAGCTTTCTTTTGGTGGTATTTGATAACCTCTGCGGTTTTTATTTTCTGCGCTATAAACAAAAAAAGAAAATATTTTTTACTTTCTGCTATAATACATATCCACAATATATATATATTTATATATATATATATATATATATATATATATATATATATATATATATATATATATATATATGTAGAAAAAAAATATGTGTCAGTTTAGGCCAATATGTATTCTTCTACATATTTTTGGTAAAAAAATCCCAATAAGCGTATATTGATTTGTTTGCGCAAAAGTTATAGCGTCTACAAAATAGGGGTTAGATTTATGGCATTTTTATTTATCACTATCAGTTTCGTTTGTCCGCCGGCACTCGGACCTGAGTGCCGTTATATGTAAGTGCAACTTATCTTTTTTACCTTAATAAAAGATTGAACATACAGGGAGCATTAGATCACTTTGTTATCTCTTTCCACATGCCATGTTGACTGAGACGCATCCTGGAGTACCCCTACCATTTCACAAAAAAAGTCAAAAATGTTAAAAATGACAAGAGACAGTTTTTGACAATTCCTTTATTTAAAGTCTTCTTTTTTATCTTCTTTCTTCTATCTTCTTTCTTCTATCTTCCTTCGGTTTCTTCCTCCATCTTCTTCTTCTTCTGGTTCTTCTGGTTCTTCCTTCGGTGTTCTCGTCCGACATCTTCCGACATCTTCCTCCGCGGCGTCTTCTTCCCTTCTTCTTCTCGGGCCGCTCCACATCCATGATGGGAGGCTCCCGCTGTGTGATGCTTCTTGTCTTCTGACAGTTCTTGAATAACGGAGGGCGGGGCCACCCGGTGACCCCACCCCCCTCTGATGCACGGGGACTTGACGGGGACTTCCCTGTGGCATTCCCCCGTGACGTCAGAGGGGGCAGGGTCACCTGTTACATAAGTGGGAGCCTCCCATCATGGATGCGGAGCGGCCCAAGAAGAAGAAGGGAAGAAGACACCATGGAGGAAGATGCCGGATGAGAACACCGGAGGAAGAACCAGAAGAACCAGAAAAAGAAGAAGATGGAGGAAGAAACCAAAGGAGGATAGAAGATAGAAGAAAGAAGATAGAAGATAGAAGATAGAAGATAGAAGAAAGAAGAAGCATTTAAATAAAGGAATTGTCAAAAACTCTCTCTGCCAACCGGGAGACCCCAAAGCACCCTCTCAATGTTGAGGGCATGTGGCTTGTTATAAAATAACGAGGACTAATGCGCAAAACCACAACCTCATACACAATAAAATCTAAATGCTAAAATGCGATACTAGATAGAGAAGCCGCCAACATGAATGGGTGCACTCAACACCTAAATACACAAAATAAATATTGCAAGGTATGTGGCGCTAATCTACCCTCCTGTCCCACACTGTGGATAGTAAAGGGACTACTAGAAATGACCGTCAGTGTGTCTAAAGAATTTCTAATCCAGAAGATAATGATAGCACAATACAGGACAATGTGGAAATGACAATACGTAATAATATAAAGCCCCACCACACCACCTGATGTACAGAATAATAAAGTGACTAGTGCACAATGGATAAACAGATGTAAACGAACCAACAAAATAACATGTGTCGCAAAATAATTTCCAAATGAAAGCAAGATGTAGATGAGTAAAAAAGTGTCTGGTGCACAATGAAAACTCTAGTGCAAAGAATCATCAAATAGCATATATAACAAAATATATCCAAATGGATGACATCAAAAAAGGCTGTCAGTACAGCCCACACCACTAACTAAAATCCAGTACTGAATATATAAATAATAAAAGTGTGGAGATCCTAAATAAGTGCACATAACACCTCAAACCCAGCGATAAATAAAAATGCAAAGAAATGTCATAAGTGATAATATGCAACTGAAGATGAGGAAAATAACTTTCTGCAGCAATACATATAGAAAAATATAGTGACAAAAGTGCAAAAAATATTATTGAATATAAAATAATGAAAGTTCAAAACCGTGACAATAGTGCAATAAAAGTCCACACCGATGCTATTGTCATACAAACAGTGACTTCTGGTGTTCACACAAAAGAAAAGTCAATGTATAAAGTGCATATAACAGTGCTTAGTGCTGTTCTTCTTAAATTCTTCTGGTGCACACACCAAATTGTTCCCCCCAGCCTCTCACCTCTAGTAGCGGCCCCCAAATGGGCCGAGTAAGGCAGATGGATAATGCTCAGGTGGAGGGGTTCCTGCAATGGTAGTCCTTTCTTGGGGGATATCCGTGGAACTGTCTATTCGTCTCACCTCTCGCCTCACCCAGCACTCACTGCTCCCGAAAAAACGTCAGTTTTTAAAACTTTTTTGTGCAGGACCCAGGTCCCCAAACACTTTTTATGACAATAACTTGCATATAAGCCTTGAAAATTAGCACTTTTGATTATTCATGTTCGTGTCCCATAGACTTTAACGGTGTTCGCGTGTTCAAACTAATTTTTTGCCTGTTTGCATGTTCTGGTGCGAACCGAACAGGGGGGTGTTCGGCTCATCGCTACCCACCATATTGCAATTCACAATAATGTAGCACAATTCAGCACTTTATAGCATTGTATATAGCATTGTCAATGAAGATTCTCCTTTATCTAGGTCATGGCATATCTAGTAGCAATAAGTCTCATTCAACAGGATTTGTTCTGTAATGTTGAAGATGTTTTGTAGCTTATCCAAGCCAACTTCAGTCCTATTGAATGTCAGTAACATACCCCGGGGTTCACACAGGTAGCGCAACCACCCTAATCCAAACACCATTGAATATGTTGAGACAGATGTTTGGCCAAGAACAGGATGGGGGGGGGTGAAAGTTGTTGTGGACTAACTCTCTTTAGTTACATAATCCCAGCTTTGGTGCAGGGAAGATTGCATTGGTGTTAGTCGATTTATTTACTTGTACTAAAGTTGTGAACTGTTGTCAAATTGCCAAGGAAGAGATGTAAAAATATTTTTTTATAATATAAGGAAGACAGTCCTCCACACCTGTTCAGGGTTGCTCCAATTTGAAAAGGATATGCACTGTATAGAACTTTAGAGCAACAATTAGCTCTACCTGATCACACACTGTCAGTTCATTCTATTTACTCTAACACACAATGAAAATGGCCTTTGGGAACCCTGCCTTTTTAGTAAGTGGGGTGCCAAAGAGGAGGAAAGTGAAAGAGAAGCAGAACAGCAGTAAAGGAGAATTTCATCCAGGGGCAGCTTGCAGAGGACTAGAGGGATCATCCATCCTATTCCATCAGACGGCACTGCTCCATGGATAAAGACCAGTGGTTCTCAACCCTGTCCTGAAGTTCCCCCAATAGGCCATGTTTGCAGGTTTTCCTTTATCTTGCACAGGTGCTTTAAATCAGAGTCAATGGCTTGGTATTTTGGACAGCTATTTTATCTAAGAGAAATTACCAAAACATGGCCTGTTGGGGGTACTTGATGACAGGGTTGAGAACCACTGGTATAGACCATTGCAATCCCTAGGGTTTCCCCACATATCTGTGTAGTCAGGGCATTCTTTTACACACCTGCTGTAGACAGCATCTTTGTGGTTTGCTGCCTCTGTCTGCAGTGTATCAATAGCTGTTAAACTACCAGTCATTTGAGTACCACATTCATGAGTCTGTATAACAAAACTTGGTCAGAGAACCATCTCAATAATACAGGTCTGCAGCAAAACACCCTCCTCCTCATTTCTCACGTTCCACCTCTGCCCCAATCTACAATATTCTCTGCCTTTCCCCTGTTCTAGTAGAAAATGGCCAAACATACTAAGAAGGTTGACATTGGAGGTCATTTAATATAGCGCGACTATGGGATTGCACGGTACATGATAATAGCGCCCAATTAAGCCAATTAAGACTTCAATTGGATGGGCATGCAAATGGAAAATCACGCTATTGCCGGTGAACATGTCTGTCAAATCGGCATATGCAGGAATAGTTGAAGTCAATGGGGCTTGAACCTGCAAAATCAAAGGTCCCCATTGAAGGCTTGTATGCCAGTTATTTGCCATAAAAAGTATATGGGGACCCGGGTACTGCTCTGGGGTACATGTATCAATGCAAAAAAAAGTTTTTAAAATGATCAATTTTAAAGGAGCAATGATTTTAATGATGCTTAAAGTGAAACAAGAAAAATTAAAAATTCCTTTAAATATCATGCCTGGGGGTGTCCTTTGTCTGCCTGTAAAGTGGTGCATCTGTGCGATGTCTAGAAAATGCCACAGCAATAATGACATTTTTAAAAGAAAAAAATGTCATTTAAACTTACTCGCGGCTGTAATGTGTTGCCGGCTCCTGGCAATATAGATTAAAAAATGAAAAAAAAACGGAGTGCGGCCCTACTCCAGTCCATACCAGGCCCTTTGGGTCTGGTATGGATTTTAAGGGGAAACCCATGCCAAAATTAAAATAAAAATTGACGTGGGGTCCCCCCAAAATCCATACCATTCCCTTATCCGAGCATGCAGCCTGGAGGTCAGGAAAAGGGGGGGGTAAGCGAGCGCCCCTCCCTGAACTGTACCCATTGTACCCCTACTCATTCACCAGAAAAGTAGTGTAATGTGACAAAAGACAATAGCCAGTTTTTGACAAGTCCTTTAATAAAAATGTCTTCTTCTTGCCCTGCTTCTTCATTCCGTATTCCTCCGGCTTTTCCTTCCCCGATTCTTCCTCTGATCTTCTTCCTTCGGTCTCCCTCTGGCTTATTCTTCCTATGGTCTTCTTCTTCTTCCTCCACCTCCGCTGCCCCTGCTGACCTGCTGAAGATTAAAAAAAACGAACCTCCTCTGATGATATGATGGGGGGATGATGTCATTCAGAGACCCCACCCCATGACTTCACCACCCAGGCCATGATGGGTCTGTGATGTCACAAGGCTGGGGTTTCTGGATGATGCCATCTGGTGGCCACGCCCCATAGTTATGTATGACATGTGCGCCAGAAAGAGGACAGATCGGGGGGCGGCAGCGTCAAAGGAGGGTTGTTTTTGGATCTTCAGCGGGTCTGTGGCAGGAGCGGCAGCAGAGGAAGAAGAAGACCGGAAGAAGAAGTGGGGGAAGAAGAAAATGGAAGAAGACCAAAGGAAGAAGGAGAAGACCAGAGGAAGAAGTGGGGAAGGAGAAGCCAGAGGCAGACCGGAGGAAGAAGGGGGGAAGAAGAAGACATTTTTAATAAAGGACTTGTCAAAAACTGGCTATTGTATTTTGTCACATTACACTACTTCTTTGGTGAATGGGTATGGGGTTGTACCCCATACTCTTTCCTGACCAGCCTGGCCACATGCCAGGATAAGTGTCTGGTATGGATTTTGGGGAGGACCCCATGCCATTTGTTAAAATATTTTGGTGTAGGGTTCCCTTTAAAATCCAGACTAGATCCAAGGGCCTGGTATAGATTGGGGGGTGTCGCACGCCATTTTTTTTGTTTTGATTTTTGAATAGCTGGATTTTTGGAATTCCACACCAAAATATTATTGAATATTACATACCATTGCATGCATTTGAAGAGTTAAAATCGTGAAATCAACCAAACTGATGTGCATTGGCTAATTATGCTGCTGAGTACAATGCAAGTTTTCAATAGTTGATACCATTGGTGGGGATTAAGCCCATTGCTTGAACCTTTGAAGGTAGCAGGTCATACAACTACACTACAGAGCTGAGCACAATCATATATAGAAAATACAATTACTAACGTTTGATTCTTTTCATTCTATACAATAATGTTTTGGATTTGAGGCATTAATGTTATGGTAACAACTATGCTCATGTAATAAACTGAAAAGAATATGCTAAGTGCGCTTACAATCCAGTGGCTGATAATGTAAGTGAATGGTGACAAAGTAGATAATTAAATCAATCTAAAGTGAGTATATCAGTCCCCAATAATATTGTGAATAAATAATAAAAACAAATATAAAAAATGTGACAAACACAAATATGAGTTCAGTGATCTTATACCAAAAAAGTCAAGTCCATAATAACTGAAATCATTCCAAAATTGATAAGTGACTGATAAAAAGTTAACAGATATAAATAGTGAAGGTGAAACATAAGCTGATGATCACAGGGGTCAGCGAGTGCCTCCCTTGAGACTGACATGCTGGAATTGCCTCTGATCGGAACGAGGATTCAGACGCCGCCATCCACCTGTCCCTGCAGAGGGCTGTATCTGCACGCTCACAAGACCTTGCTATTTAGGAGGTCCACCGTGTCCGGTAAGGGTCCATCCTTATTGCCCCCTGAAGTCACCGGTGGCTGGGATTCTTCTTCATACTTTTTCTCCCCTCCTTTTCCATCTACATGGGCTGTGTTTAAACGAACTGTGGATATGTGATCCCTTCCCATATGATTGGTGTATCTTCATTGAACTCTCTATGAATGGACCTAATTCACCTTCACTATTTATATCTGTTAACTTTTTATCAGTCACTTATCAATTTTGGAATGATTTCAGTTATTATGGACTTGACTTTTTTGGTATAAGATCACTGAACTCATATTTGTGTTTGTCACATTTTTTATATTTGTTTTTATTATTTATTCACAATATTATTGGTAACTGATATACTCACTTTAGATTGATTTAATTATCTACTTTGTCATCATTCACTTACATTTTTCAGCCACTGGATTGTAAGCGCACTTAGCATATTCTTTTCAGTTTATTACACCGATATTAGTGTTTTTCTGTTGCAGCTGCAATCTAAGGTGTTCTATTAGCTCTTTAGCGCAGTTTCCTTTTTTCCTTTATAGAACTATGCTCATGTGGCATTGGCTATTAGGCATTTGCCTATTGTCAGCATATTCTGCTGATTAAGATGTAAGCTTTGCAATTATTTTCACAGTACATACAGTATCTCACAAAAGTTAGTACACCCCTCACATTTTTGTAAATATTTTATTATATCTTTCATGTGACAACACTGAAGAAATTACACTTTGCTACAATGTAAAGTAGTGAGGGTACAGCTTGTATAACATCGTAAATTTGCTGTCACCTCAAAATAACTCAACACACAGCCATTAATGTCTAAACTGCTGGCAACAAAAGTGAGTACACCCCTAAGTGAAAATGTTCAAATTGGGCACAAAGTGTCAATATTTTGTGTGGCCACCATTATTTTCGAGCATTGCCTTGGGCATGGAGTTCACCAGAGCTTCATAGGTTGCAACATATAAAATGCCCTGCGCTCAGGCTATTGTTGGAAAACAAAATACAACAAGTATAAAAGTTTATGATTTTTAATAAACCAATAATGAGCCAATGGTTAGCAATAGTCCAAAGTAACAATATTAACTGCAAAAAAAAACAGGTTCAGAGGCTCTGTTTAAAAGCAAAAAAGCACACAATAAAAACTATTAAAAATTACAGACTCTTGGTGATGTTGTAAGTAATCAAATAAACATCAATAAGGTGACAGAGGCATCAAACAGCAGGAGGTTACCACCGGAGATCCATCTAATGAAAGTATACGGAGACTGCTGTGTAAAGTGTGAAAGCAAACATATGGGCTCAAAGCAGATGAATAAAGGCAGGGTGGTGGAGATATGTCAAAGTACTCACAGTCAGGTAAGAGGGCTCAGAGCTGCCTCATATGGTGAAGACCTTGGCGCCATAGGGAATGAACAGGCTGAGGTAGAAGTGAAGTGGCCGCCGTGTTGAGATGTGTAGCTCCGCCGTGCGGAGAACAGTCTGGCCGGAGCTGTGTGTCGATGGAGGATGACGTCAGCACGGGGGAGCCGCTGTAGCATCTGAGAAGTGAAACGGAACCGCTGCTAGGCTGGGACGTGTCTCCACAGAGGTGAAGTCTCATCAGTGAGACTTGGTGACACTGCGCTGAGGTCGAAACTGACACTGAGAGGCCATCTAAAGGAGAAATTGGTGGCGGCAGGCTGATGGAGCTCGCATCAGCCTGACCTGCCTGGGGAGATAGCCAACAGTCATATGGAAAAATGGATATGGCAATGGGTAAAAAAATAAAATAAAATAAATTGAATCGATGGATGTAAAAACGAAGCTGCCCCACCCAGATGGGGTAGTGGAGATGGTGAAGTTGCAGGAAACGCTTGCTGGTGAAAAAAACGGCTTCACATAAAAAGTGGATAAAAATGTGAATGGATGAAAACTCGCAGTGAAGAACTCAAGCTGGGGCCTCTGCCATGTGGGGGGGGAGAGGTTGCCTTGACGATGCATTTCGCGCATGAGCGCTTTGTCATAGTCAAGGATGATAGGCAACTCGCAGGGTTTAAACAAAGATCTCCAGTGTTAACCCCCTCAGCTCCAAACAATTTACCAATGGGTATACGTGCCTTACTTCACATACAAGTATGAAAATAAACCAAATATATAACCAAGGAACACATAGTTTACACTTCAACATGAAAACTTAACATTTTTCTATAAAAAACATAGTCAAACATATTAAAAACATTTTAAAAACCTATTAAAATCAATATTAACCCAGAGATGATCTAAAAGGTATATATATAGACTCTCATTAAAATTACACAAAACTACATGTTTCTAGTTCTTC
Source organism: Aquarana catesbeiana (assembly GCF_042186555.1). Classification (NCBI taxonomy): domain Eukaryota; kingdom Metazoa; phylum Chordata; class Amphibia; order Anura; family Ranidae; genus Aquarana; species Aquarana catesbeiana. Next base: position 439,648,922 of record NC_133328.1, on the reverse strand, counting down.
GTTCAACCCCTTGGGGGCAAGCGAGTCAAACATGTAGATCCAAAAAACCTCACGCTTGCACAACAGGGAGAATCTTTCATTATTGGTTAGCGTGCCCTTGGGGATTGTTTCGATAGCAAAGACTTCCAAGAGTCTAATGTCCTTGTCATGGAAACGCAAGAAATGACAGGGTACACTATGTTCATCGCACCCCTTCGAAATCGGTAGAACAGGTAATGAATTGTCTAATCTCATATTTTTTGCCTGTATTGGTTGTGATGATATTAGTGCCATGGGTGATAAATTGGCAAGTAAGGCACCCCTTCTTTTTGCACTGGAATATGCCCTTTCTGTCATGAAAATAAGACCTAATATCAAGGAAAGATTTGGACGGTTTATTTGTTATTTTACTGGGTGCTAGCAAGTTTTTTATGGTGCGTGCTTTACGGAACGTCACTTGTGGGATCTCGGGTAGCACCGGGGCAAGGCGTTGGTCCAGATGAAGAATACCAAAGTGTTTTCTAACTATATTAGAGATAGATTTGTAATTCTCATTAAAAGTCGAAATAAATCTGACTGTCTGATTAGTTCTTAATTTGTCACTCGGACTCTAATAGGGGGATTCAGATGAGACAGGAAAGCGTCATTAATAAGATCAGGTGGATAACCTTTCTCTTGGAATTTCTTAGTCATCACTGTTCCCTGTTCAACATAATCTTCCAATTTCGAGCAATTGCATCTACGTCTATAAAATTGGCCACTATGGATATTACGTTTCCATACTGGGTGGTGGCAACTTCTGAAATGAAGGTAGGAGTTGCCACTTGTTGGCTTAACATGGTTTCTAGTGAGAATCCTCTGTTGGTCATGGAATAGGACCAAATCTAGGAATACAACCTCCCGAGAATCTATAACATGGGTAAAAGCCAGACCCAGTGTATTGGAGTTACAATGGGCCACGAAGGAGGCTATGTGTTCCTTGGTTATATATTTGGTTTATTTTCATACTTTTATGTGAAGTAAGGCACGTATACCCATTGGTAAATTGTTTGGAGCTGAGGGGGTTAACATTGGAGATCTTTGTTTAAACCCTGCGAGTTGCCTATCATCCTTGACTATGACAAAGCGCTCATGCGCGAAACGCGTCGTCAAGGCAACCTCTCCCCCCCCCACATGGCAGAGGCCCCAGCTTGAGTTCTTCACTGCGAGTTTTCATCCATTCACATTTTTATCCACTTTTTATGTGAAGCCGCTTTTTTCACCAGCAAGCGTTTCCTGCAACTTCACCATCTCCACTACCCCATCTGGGTGGGGCAGCTTCGTTTTTACATCCATCGATTCAATTTATTTTATTTTATTTTTTTACCCATTACCATATCCATTTTTCCATATGACTGTTGGCTATCTCCCCAGGCAGGTCAGGCTGATGTGAGCTCCATCAGCCTGCCGCCACCAATTTCTCCTTTAGATGGCCTCTCAGTGTCAGTTTCGACCTCAGCGCAGTGTCACCAAGTCTCACTGATGAGACTTCACCTCTGTGGAGACACGTCCCAGCCCAGCAGCGGTTCCGTTTCACTTCTCAGACGCTACAGCGGCTCCCCCGTGCTGACGTCATCCTCCATCGACACACAGCTCCGGCCAGACTGTTCTCCGCACGGCGGAGCTACACATCTCCACACGGCGGCCACTTCACTTCTACCTCAGCCTGTTCATTCCCTATGGCGCCAAGGTCTTCACCATATGAGGCAGCTCTGAGCCCTCTTACCTGACTGTGAGTACTTTGACATATCTCCACCACCCTGCCTTTATTCATCTGCTTTGAGCCCATATGTTTGCTTTCACACTTTACACAGCAGTCTCCGTATACTTTCATTAGATGGATCTCCGGTGGTAACCTCCTGCTGTTTGATGCCTCTGTCACCTTATTGATGTTTATTTGATTACTTACAACATCACCAAGAGTCTGTAATTTTTAATAGTTTTTATCGTGTGCTTTTTTGCTTTTAAACAGAGTCTCTGAACCTGGTTTTTTTGCAGTTAATATTGTTACTTTGGACTATTGCTAACCATTGGCTCATTATTGGTTTATTAAAAATCATAAACTTTTATACTTGTTGTATTTTGTTTTCCAACAATAGCCTGAGCGCTGGACATTTTATATGTTGCTTCCTGGTATGATCTGTTTTCACCAATTACAGTTTGTCTGGCAGCACGGGTTATTACTATTATGTTTATTGGAGTTTCTAGTTTCCTGTTTTATCCCTGTACATGCATTATGCTATATATACATTAACATTTTTTGAATGGATGGTACAGGTTATACATCTATTTTATATGTTTGTTACATTCTCTGGGTGGCCTACCACTGGCGGTAGGTTACTCTTCTCTGTGTTTTTTCCCCTGTTTTTCTTTGGTGCTCCGGCAGCCTCTGGAAAGTCACCCTGAGTAACATTGAGGGTCAAGTCCCATTTTATCCAACTATACACCCATCCCAACTCCCCCCCTTTTTTTTTATCCTCCCCATTATGGGGACCGAGAGAACACATCGGCTACGGGCCATTTTTGAAAATATGAATAACAATAATACTGTTCGATCTAAAATAGACGAAATATCCACGGGTGCTTCCTCCCAACGACCACATACGGAAGCTTATGAAATTCATATGAGGAAAGCCTTCTTACGATTGCAAGATGCGAAACAGTATGAACAAACCCAATGGTGGGATTTAGCATTTCTTAAGAAATATATAGAATTGGGTATCACCCCTAGAGGACTTCGGATCAAGAAGCAATGTAGCTTCTTGGACGAAGATCTCCACAAGGAATGGCGATCGCTAGCAGAATTTTGTACAATCAAATGGATTAAAATTCTTATTTCACAAAGAGAAAGAAAATTAGAACTAGCAACACAACAGGTAAAGGACAAAGAAGACACTGTTCATGAATTTAGTGCTTCATGTTTATATCCGAAGTGGCTTCAGGTTCTTGAGAGAAATGTCAAGAAGGATGAAGACGCTTTGGTTTTTAAGAAAACTAAAAAACTGGAACGAGACCTGTTTGATTATGGCAATGGCCAGGTATTCGACTGGCAACGCCATAAACAGAGGGCCAATGAAATTGTAGCACATTCAACCTGTTCAAAACCTATAAATACATCTAAGTCTAAAAAAACAAAGTCGAAAAAACACAACTCTAATAATTCCAAGAAAACCACTCCCAAGTCTATCCCTCATTCACAAACTAGGGAAGTTTCCAAATCAACTAGTTCAAGCATACCAATATCTGCTACTAGAGGTGGGATTGTACCAACCACCACTATTTTAGACCTGAATCCTTCCCCCTTAGTGTCATCCTCCTCTTTGATGGTACCGCTAATTCCACCTGCTGACAGACACGAGATGACCACTGTTTCACCACCTACTACCCAACTCAAACTGGCATACAATTTACCTATTCATAACAGTTTTAGCCCCTTATCCCAAGACCTGGAAAACTACATTCTATTGGGAGCTAGACCTAAATCCCAAGACATTAGAGACGAACTTCATCCTCAGGATACCAACTGTTGTAATTTATCCCCTAAGGGCTCCAACCCTCCAAATTTTCAGTTCTCTCCTCCAAAGGGAGTGTCCAAAGAGAAAAGAAAACTAGAAGAGGACGGAGAGGAGGAACCATTAGGAAGACTAAACAAAAAAGAGAGGTCGTAACAAATAGAAATAATAGTACTATAAAAATATATAACCTATCCTCACATACTCTCACTCCGTCTGAAGAAATGCTACTTCGGAAAGGCCTAGGTTTTTCTCCAACTATAGGCCCAAATAAGTTTGGTCTTTTCAAAGATCTACACCGTTTTATACGGCTGCTAACTCTAAAACGTCACTATGCCCCTAACCCATTAGCCTTATATAAAAAAGAGAGGAAAGAGGCTACGTCCACACAGGATCCGACACCAGAGTGCACATCTTCCGCAGAACTTGACGAAGTGGCATTACAGGCCCTAGAGGAATTATGGGCCGAAGGACATACAGAGGGCTTTGTACCCTCTGCTTGTCTAGAACCATCAGTTATACATACTCCTTTTCGGCCCAAATCAACTTTTTTTCCAACCAATTCAAAGGGCCCTTATATTGAAACCTACTACCAAGCGGTATATAAAGATTTTCTATCACTATGTGAGAATCCTAGTAGGCGGAAACATCGGAATTTAAATAGATGTGAGAATTTAGCCTTGAAAGAGCTAATGTCCAATACCAAAATCATCATTAGGCAGGCAGACAAGGGTGGAAGTTTGGTGATACAAAATCGCACCGACTACATCAAAGAGGCCAGCAGACTGTTAGCTGACACTGATACATATCTGAAACTACAGTCTGATCCTCTTCCAGAATTTCAACTAGAATTAAAGTCGCTTGTCCAAGAAGCATGGCATAATGGAGTACTTACCAATAAAGAAAGACAATTCTTATTACCATCTGAATGCAGTACTCCCTACTTCTACCATCTCCCAAAGGTCCACAAATCCTTGGTGGACCCCCCTGGGAGACCAATTGTAGCAAGTACAAATAGCTTCAGTAATGGTTTGTCAATGTACATCGACTATTGTCTCCAACCCCTTGTGTGCCAGTTACCGTCCTATATTAAAGACTCTAATGATATAATCACTGCCCTTCAGAACTATTCATGGGAAGAGGGCTACTGGTGGGCATCTCTCGATGTGTCCTCTCTATACACCTCGATACCCCATGATATAGGTTTGAGAGCCGTTCAACATTTCTTGACCAAGAGTGGCGATTTCAATTCGTTACAGTCACAATTCCTGGTACAAGCCACCGAGTTCTGCCTAAGATGGAATTACTTTACGTTTGGAGAACAATTCTATCTGCAGCGTAGAGGTACCGCCATGGGAGCGAATTTTGCTCCGGTTTACGCAAATCTTACTATGGGCTACTGGGAGGAACGTAACATCTGGGCTAACAATCCTTTTGCTGAACACATTGTCTTTTTTGGGTGCTACATTGATGACATTGTGGTCATTTGGAGTGGAAGCCCAGAGTTGTTTTCCTCCTTCGTGGCCCATTGTAACTCCAATACACTTGGTCTGGCTTTCACCCATGTTATAGATTCTCGGGAGCTTGTATTCCTAGATTTGGTCCTATTCCATGACGAACAGAGGATTCTCACTAGAAACCATGTTAAGCCAACAAGTGGCAACTCCTACCTTCATTTCAGAAGTTGCCACCACCCAGTATGGAAACGTAATATCCCTAGTGGCCAATTTTATAGACTTAGACGCAATTGCTCGAAATTGGAAGATTATGTTGAACAGGGAACAGTGATGACTAAGAAATTCCAAGAGAAAGGTTATCCACCTGATCTTATTAATGACGCTTTCCTGTCTCATCTGAATCCCCCTATTAGAGACAAGCGTCCGAGTGACAAATTAAGAACTAATCAGACAGTCAGATTTATTTCGACTTTTAATGAGAATTACAAATCTATCTCTAATATAGTTAGAAAACACTTTGGTATTCTTCATCTGGACCAACGCCTTGCCCCGGTGCTACCCGAGATCCCACAAGTGACGTTCCTTAAAGCACGCACCATAAAAAACTTGCTAGCACCCAGTAAAATAACAAATAAACCGTCCAAATCTTTCCTTGATATTAGGTCTTATTTTCATGACAGAAAGGGCATATTCCAGTGCAAAAAGAAGGGGTGCCTTACTTGCCAATTTATCACCCATGGCACTAATATCATCACAACCAATACAGGCAAAAAATATGAGATTAGACAATTCATTACCTGTTCTACTGATTTTGTTGTATATGTTTTGCGTTGCCCTTGTGGGTTGGTCTACGTTGGCCGGACTATTCGTGCCTTACGGGCTAGAGTAGGTGACCACCGGAGACTAATTTCGAAGGGGTGCGATGAACATAGTGTACCCCGTCATTTCTTGCGTTTCCATGACAAGGACATTAGACTCTTGGAAGTCTTTGCTATCGAAACAATCCCCAAGGGCACGCTAACCAATAATGAAAGATTCTCCCTGTTGTGCAAGCGTGAGGTTTTTTGGATCTACATGTTTGACTCGCTTGCCCCCAAGGGGTTGAACGAAGAACTAGAAACATGTAGTTTTGTGTAATTTTAATGAGAGTCTATATATATACCTTTTAGATCATCTCTGGGTTAATATTGATTTTAATAGGTTTTTAAAATGTTTTTAATATGTTTGACTATGTTTTTTATAGAAAAATGTTAAGTTTTCATGTTGAAGTGTAAACTATGTGTTCCTTGGTTATATATTTGGTTTATTTTCATACTTTTATGTGAAGTAAGGCACGTATACCCATTGGTAAATTGTTTGGAGCTGAGGGGGTTAACATTGGAGATCTTTGTTTAAACCCTGCGAGTTGCCTATCATCCTTGACTATGACAAAGCGCTCATGCGCGAAACGCGTCGTCAAGGCAACCTCTCCCCCCCCCACATGGCAGAGGCCCCAGCTTGAGTTCTTCACTGCGAGTTTTCATCCATTCACATTTTTATCCACTTTTTATGTGAAGCCGCTTTTTTCACCAGCAAGCGTTTCCTGCAACTTCACCATCTCCACTACCCCATCTGGGTGGGGCAGCTTCGTTTTTACATCCATCGATTCAATTTATTTTATTTTATTTTTTTACCCATTACCATATCCATTTTTCCATATGACTGTTGGCTATCTCCCCAGGCAGGTCAGGCTGATGTGAGCTCCATCAGCCTGCCGCCACCAATTTCTCCTTTAGATGGCCTCTCAGTGTCAGTTTCGACCTCAGCGCAGTGTCACCAAGTCTCACTGATGAGACTTCACCTCTGTGGAGACACGTCCCAGCCCAGCAGCGGTTCCGTTTCACTTCTCAGACGCTACAGCGGCTCCCCCGTGCTGACGTCATCCTCCATCGACACACAGCTCCGGCCAGACTGTTCTCCGCACGGCGGAGCTACACATCTCCACACGGCGGCCACTTCACTTCTACCTCAGCCTGTTTTTTCCCTATGGCGCCAAGGTCTTCACCATATGAGGCAGCTCTGAGCCCTCTTACCTGACTGTGAGTACTTTGACATATCTCCACCACCCTGCCTTTATTCATCTGCTTTGAGCCCATATGTTTGCTTTCACACTTTACACAGCAGTCTCCGTATACTTTCATTAGATGGATCTCCGGTGGTAACCTCCTGCTGTTTGATGCCTCTGTCACCTTATTGATGTTTATTTGATTACTTACAACATCACCAAGAGTCTGTAATTTTTAATAGTTTTTATCGTGTGCTTTTTTGCTTTTAAACAGAGTCTCTGAACCTGGTTTTTTTGCAGTTAATATTGTTACTTTGGACTATTGCTAACCATTGGCTCATTATTGGTTTATTAAAAATCATAAACTTTTATACTTGTTGTATTTTGTTTTCCAACAATAGCCTGAGCGCTGGACATTTTATATGTTGCTTCCTGGTACGATCTGTTTTCACCAATTACAGTTTGTCTGGCAGCACGGGTTATTACTATTATGTTTATTGGAGTTTCTAGTTTCCTGTTTTATCCCTGTACATGCATTATGCTATATATACATTAACATTTTTTGAATGGATGGTACAGGTTATACATCTATTTTATATGTTTGTTACATTCTCTGGGTGGCCTACCACTGGCGCTAGGTTACTCTTCTCTGTGTTTTTTCCAGAGCTTCATAGGTTGCCACTGGAGTCCTCTTCCACTCCTCCATGACGGCATCACAGAGCTGGTGGATGTTAGAGACCCTTCCTCCACCTTCCATTTGAGGATGCCCCACCGATGCTCAATAGGGTTTAGGTCTGGAGACATGCTTGGCCAGTCCATTACCTTTACCCTCAGCTTCTTTAGTAAGGCAGTGGTCATCTTTGAGGTGTGTTTGGGGTCGTTATCATGTTGGAATACTGCCCTACAGCCCAGTCTCCAAAGAGAGGGGATCATGATCTGCTTTAGTATGTCACAGTACATTCATGGTTCCTCCAATGAACTGCAGCTCCCCAGTGCCATCAGCACTCATGCAGCCCCAGACCATGACACTCCTCCACCATACTTGACTGTAGGCAAGACACACGCTTTACACCATCTTAACCAAATTAGTTTATCTTGGTACCATCAGACCACAGGACATGGTTCCAGTAATCCATGTCCTTAGTCTGCTTGTCTTCAGCAAACTGTTTGCAGGCTTTCTTGTGCATCATCTTTAGAAGAGGCTTCCTTTTGGTACAACAGCCATGCAGACCAATTTGATGCAGTGTGAGCATCTGCAGGTCTGAGCACTGACAGGTTGATCCCCACTTCTTCAACCTCTGCAGCAATGCTGGCAGCACTCATATGTCTATTTCCCAAAGACAACCACTGGATATGATGCTGAGCACTTGCACTTAACTTCTTTGGTCAACCATGGCGAGGCCTGTTCTGAGTGGAACCTGTCCTGTTAAACCACTGTGTGGTCTTGGCCACCATGCTGCAGCTCAGTTTCAGGGTCTTGGCAATCTTTTTATAGCCTAGGCAATCTTATTTATAGCCTAGGCCATCTTTATGTAGAGCAACAATTTTTTTTTCAGATTCTCAGAGAGTTCTTTGCCATGAGGTGCCATGTTGAACTTCCAGTGACCAGTATGAGAGAGTGAGAGCAATAACACCAAATTTAACACACCTGCTCCCCATTCACACCTGAGACCTTGTAACACTAACGAGTCACATGACATCGGGGAGGAAAAATGGCTAATTGGGCCCAATGTGGACATTTTCACTTAGGGGTGTACTCACTTTTGTTGCCAGTGGTTTTGACATGATTGGCTGTGTGTTGAGTTATTTTAAGGGGACAGCAAATTTACACTGTTATACAAGCTGTACATTCACTACTTTACATTGTAGCAAAGTGTCATTTCTTCAGTGTTGTCACATGAAAAGATATAATAAAATATTGACAAAAATGTGAGGGGTGTACTCACTTTCCCCGCTGACAGCTGAATGTACAAAAAACAAAACATTGCCGTCCAAAAGTAAATTGCAAACAAAAAACGGCGTGGGGTCCCCCCTGAAATCTATACCAGACCCTTATCCAAGCATGTAGCCTGGAGGTCAGGAAAGGGAAGGAACAAGCCAGCGCCCCCCCTCTCCTGAACAATACCAGGTTGCATGCCCTCAACATGGGGTGGTGGGTGCTTTGGGGCAGGGGGGGCTCTGCGCCCCCCCATGCTGCTACAGATAAATACACATATACTGCATTTCTTTGGACATATAGGTGGTGAAATTATATTAGTCAGGAGTTGTTCTTCTTGATTTATTCTGTGATATTAGGTGGTTCTTGGTATGTAAGTGTAGAATAGTGATGTTACCCTTTAATTTTATTTCTGATATTGGTACACATATCACATTTTTTGGGTTCAAATTAGGATCATTTGGAAATAATAAAAATTTGCATCAGCAATATTATTGTTTGTGGTTTGTAAAGACCCTGTGTGAGTTTGGGTAAAGATTTTTGTGAGGTGGACAGCAACAAGTGAAAGTGACAGAAAATATATATAAATATATTTTACCAAAAACCAAAACATCAAAACATTACACATTCTAGCATTCTTAACCACTTTCTTACTGGGCATTTAAACCCCACTCCTGCCCAGACCAATTTTTAGCTTTCAGCGCTGTCACACTTTGAATGACAATTGCGCGGTCATGCTACACTGTACTCAAATGAAATTTTTATCATTTTTTTCACACAAATGGAGATTTCTTTCGGTGGTATTTAATCTCTGCTTGGGTTTTTATTTTTTGCTAAACAAGCCAAAAAACAGACATTTAAAAAAAAAAAAAAAAAAACATGTTTCATAGTTTGTTATAAAATTTTGTAAATGGGTAATTTTTCTCCTTCATTGATATTCACTGATGGGCACTGATGGGCTGCATTGATGGGCACTGATGGGCTGCACTGATAGGCACAGATAAGGCAACACTGATAGGCACAGATAAGGCGACACTGATAGGCATTGATGGGCCCTGATGGGTGGCACTGATGGGTGGCACTGATGGGCACTGATAGATGTCACTGATGGGCACTGATGGGCACTGGTAGGTGGCACTGATGGGCACTGGTAGGTGGTATTGATAGGCAGCACTGGTGATAGGCAGAACTGGTGATGAGGCACTGAAAAATAGCCGATTACTGGCTCTGTTTATATCACATGATCAGCTGTCATTGGCTGACAGCTGATCATGTGGTAAGGAGTCTGGATTGACCCCTTACTGCGATCAGTGATCAGCTGAGTCTCATAGAATCGGTGATCACAAAGCGCGCTGCGCGCGCCCTGCAATGGACGAGCAAGCCGCTCGAGCATGGGAGGACGTCTATGGATGCCCTCCCAGCAAAGTAGGCCCGCGCTGTAGCCGTTTTTCGGCTATAGCACAGACGGGAAGTGGTTAAAAACAAAATAGATGATGAAGAAGCAACATTGTTGCAAGGACAATTTCTTTGAGAGAAAGATACATCAATCTCAATAGGTATGAGCCCGATGTTCGTTCAACTCGAACATCCGGTGTTAGCTGAAATTAGAACATTATGGGGCGTTCACGGCAAATTCGAGTGCCCGTGGAATGCCCCATAATGAACTGCAGCTTTTTCACGATGACAGCTGTTATATAGCTGAGGGCGGGGCCACCCGGTGATGTAAACGAGTGACCCTGCCCCCCTCTGACATCACATGTCAGAAGGGGAGGGGTCACCAGGTTACATCACCGGGTGGTCCCACCCTCAGCTATATAACAGCTGTCAAAGCAAAAAGACAGCAGTCACAAGGACGTCACCTATGGAGGCAGAGTTTTTTTCTTCTTGGGAACATAGGACGCTGTGATTGAAGATGAATGGACATCGCAGGACCCTCTTTTTTATTTTATTTTTTAATAAAGGACTTGTCCAAAACTGTCTCCTGTCATTTTTACTTTTTTGACACTTTTTTTTGTGAATGAGTAGGGGTACAATGTACCTGATACCCATTCACATGGGGGGGGGATCTGGGTGCACCCTTGTTAAAGGTGGCTTACAAATTCCCATAAGCCCCCTGCCTGCAGACCCCCCACCACCACTGGGCAAGGATTATTTATATTGATTCATCTATTGTTTAAGACACTGGTTGTTGGATGGCTCTCCCACGACACTTGGCACGTCATTCTCTAAGTCCCCATTTATGCTACTTTCCATTCAATTGGATATGTTGAAATTAATTTTGTTGCACCCCCATACAATCTAAATGTAAAAAAATGTTTATATGTCTCTTTTGGTTTTTGACTAGGATCTCTGTTTTAAGTCAAGAACATAAGGTCCTGAAGAAGCAAAGATGTGAAGCGCTTCAATAGCAGATTATCTTTAACCACTTGCAGACCAACCGCTGTCATTATACTGTGGCAGGTCGGCACTTTCCCACAAACCATCATAGCTGTATGTCGGCCCCTTAAGCGGGGATAGCAGGCGTGCACTGCGAGGGTGCTGATGCGCGTGGTTGGCAGTCATCGTGACCGCCGGCCACGTGCAACAGCACTCCCGCAGTGCATGCCTGTTATCCCTGCTTAAAGGGCCAAAGTACAGCTACGTGCAATCGCCGGCACAAGAACCAGAACAGGAACATGTGTGTGTAAACACACAAATCCCTGTTCTGTAAGGAGAGGAGAGGCAGATTGTGTGTTCCTACTAGCTAGGAAAAACTATCTGTTATCTCCTCTATCAGTCCCATCCCCCTACAATTAGAACACACATGAGGGAATACAGTTGATCGCCCCCTCGTGTTAACCTCTTCTCTGCCAGTGACATTTACACAGTAATCAGTGCATTTTTATAGCACTGATTGCTGTATAAATGTCAATGGTTCCAAAAATGTGCCAAAAGTTTCTGATCTGTCTGCCATATTGTCGTAGTCCCGATAAAAAACGCTATTCACCGCCATTACTAGTAAAAAAATAATAATAATAATAAAAATGGCATAAATCTTTCCCCTATTTTGTAGACACTATAACTTTTGCGCAAACAAATCAATATACGCTTATTGTGATTTTATTACCAAAAATATGTAGAAGAAATACACATCGGCCTAAACTGAGGAAAAAATTAGCTTTTTAAAAAAAAAAAAAATGGGGATATTTATTATAGCAAAAACTACAAAATATTGTGTTTTTTTCAAAATTGTTGCTTTTTTTGTTTATAGAACAAAAATAAAAACGGCAGAGATGATCAAATACCACCAAAAGAAAGCTCTATTTGTGGGAAAAAAAGGACGTCAATTTTGTCTGGGTACAGCATTGCTCAACCGCGCAATTGTCAGTTAAAGCGACGCAGCGCCGTATCGCAAAAAAATGGCCTGGTCATTGAGCAGCCAAATCTTCCGGGGCTGAAGTGGTTAAACAATATATCACATATTTCAGTACAATTTAGGTGATCATATCATGCTCTAAACATCATTTCCTTGTGCGATTCTCCAGGTCCTAACAAGAGTAAGGGTTTCGGCACTATATGTTGTCTGGGCGCTATAGTGAATTTGATTTTGGGAGTATTTGTTCGCCAGAGCAATTGTGAATTCCGTTTAGGCACTATTTGGCATCCTGAGCACTAATTACCACACGTTTGCATATTCTATAGTAAATAACCCCCATTGTGGATAAATAGGACCCATTATGGTGTTTCTCTAAAGAAAATAAGCTGGTCAAGAAAATTGAAGTCAACTAACACGATAAGTACACATTATCCTTCTGTGTCAAGAGCAAAAGAAAGAGGAAGGTTGCTGGATTCTGGCATTGTAGTTCTTGCATGAAAAATGTAGCTGGATGAACCTGGTGAACAACAAACCTACAATACCATCAGAAGAATTAAAGACCAACGAAAATGTGCTCCTGGTCTGTCTTTATAAATTGCTCTTTAATGCACAACTCCTGCCATTGCCCCCCCCAACCACCACTTGCCTCTATAACCACCTGTCTCCGTCACCACCTGGAGCATCCCATGAATTTTTATTTTGAGAAGCTCTATTAACATACCATATTTTGTCACCAGGTGGAGGGGTCAGCTAGTCTTCCTGAACAGTGCAGCTCTCACATATTGTATAGCCCAGCCTGCTTGATGATCCACTCCCTCGGGGGTCATGTAAATGACAGGCTGGGCTCAGAGGAAATGGGTGAATGACAAAGTTTTGTTCTGCAGGGAAGAGGACCTGAACTGAGCAGAAAATAGAATTGGGGATTTATAAAACTGTGTATATACTGTATAGTTCAGTTACTGTACAATATTTCTGTTTATTGTTTCTGAAAGAATAGACTCTGGTTTAATTTAAAGATTTAATGCCTGGGCACACCCTAATATGGGGGTTGGAAACCCATTAATCATGATCTACCTGTCAATCGCAGGCAGGTGATGGGTGGACCGCGATCCTTCTTTGCCAACCCCTGGAACCTGGACAGGAGGGGCTGTGGGAGTGGCATATATTGGCACAATCTATATTTTTTTTCCTGCAGCAGGTCAAAGTTGGTTTCTTCTCGTCTCCCTCCCACCTGTATTTAGCTGCCACAGGTATAAAATACAATGCATCAGTACCATTATATGTCTGCCCCTCCTGTCCTCTTCTTTCTGTTGCCTGTGCCTTCCGTTTTCTCCCCTCGTCCTCCCCCAATCTTTACTCTCCTGCCAGCGGCTGCAGGGGATAATTTCAGGACCAAGAGCAGGGAAGGGGCCCTTCCTTTTCTAAGTGAACACAATGAGCGATCAGTACAGATCACTTACTGTGTTCATTCATAACCGAAGCGTTTGACTTCACCAAGAGGTTTTCCACACTGTCAGACTGTGACAGCTCGACTAGGTCAAACTCTCATCGCCAGTACTGCTTATGCTAACACATCCACCAGCAGCTCTGCAGTGTTCACCAGATGTTAACCCTCTATTGCCTGTGACCTGTAAATATCTTACAATATAAATTATATCTTACAAGTGAGTGGATATTTATTCTTGTATTTAATACATTTTCTAATTGCTGCACTTAGAGGCACCTTCTTGTGTTCCCTTGGTATGTTTCAGATATCTCTTCTATCTGTTGAGGACCTCTCCTAAGGATCTTGTGGCTGGGCACTGATATTATTTAACCTTTAATGAGATTTTGCTGTTTCTACTTCTAGCATTGTGCGCGTGAAACAGATTTACAGTTTACACATAATAAAACTGCTTATCTAGTCTTCAGCCACTTAACCACTTGCTCACTGGGCATTTAAATCCCCCATTTTCAGCTTTCAGCGCTGTCACACTTTGAATGACAATTGCGCAGTCATGCTACACTGTACCCAAATGAAATTTTTATCATTTTATCACACAAATAAAGCTTTCTTTTGGTGGTATTTAGTCACTACTGGGTTTTTATCTTTTGCTAAACAAACAAAAAAGATGGAAATTAAAAAAAAAAAAAAAACGAACATGTTTCATAGTTTGTCATAAAATTTAGCAAACAGGTAATTATTCTGCTTCATTGATATGCGCTGATGAGGCTGCACTGATGGGCACTGATAGGCAGCACTGGTGGGCACTGATAGGCACAGATAAGGCGGCACTGAGAGCAACAGATAAAGCGGCACTGATGGCCACTGATAAGATGGCACTGATGAGGTGGGACTGATGGGCCCTGATAGGTGCCACTGATAGATGGCACTAATGGGCTCTGATAGGTGGCACCGATGGGCACTAGTAGATGACACTGATGGCCACTGGTAGGTGGCACTGATGGGCAGCACTGGTGATTAGGCACTGATTGGTGATATGGATAGGTGGCACTGTGGGCACTGATGGGTGGAACTGTGGGCACTGGTAGGTGGCGCTGGTGGGAACTGATGGGTGGAACTTTGGGCACTGGTAGGTGGCACTGGTGGGCACTTGTAGGCGGCACTGTTGTGCACTGGTAGGTGGCACAGGTGGGCGCAGATGAGGCGGAGGCTGCTCTCCTTGATCGGGACCGATGTCCCTCTGACAGCCGCCGGTGATCGGCTTTTTTTCTCTCCTCATGCTATCAGCTTGAGGAGGAAAAATAGCCGATTATGGCTCTGTTTACATCACATGATCAGCTGTCTTTGGCTGACAGCTGATCACATGGTAATCGGTCGGGACTGACCCCTTACTCCGATCTGAGATCAGGTGAGTCTCATAGACTCGCTGATCACAGAGCGCGCCACGCACATCCTGCAGGGTGCATGCAGGCCGCTCAAGCATGGGAGGACGTCTATTGATTCCCTCCCGGCAAAGGAGGTCCACGCTGTAACCACCATTCAGCCATAGCACGGATCTAAACGAGTTAAAAGCTAAGTTTACTTTTTTTTTTCTAAATGTCACCTTTCCTATGTACCAATATATCATTAATGTTCCTCTGTTGCAGAAAAGAAAAAGCCTTCTCTATCTTTTAGGACAGGCCCTACCTCCAGATTCCTCCATGATAAGTCCTGGATTTGGTATTTAGGACAGAAAAACCAGTAGAAGGAAGCACTTCACCAGCTGACCTCATTAACACACACATTGCACCTGTCCCCCCTCTAGGAGATTGCTCCCACCCACCTCTGTGCTCATATACAATTATTATCAGTCTATATATCATTATCTGTTCTCATTAAATACATAGCCAGTGATCATTTTTTTCCTCCATCTTTCATAAATTGTTCATTTGGGGGAGTGTGCAGGAGCTAAGCGATTACATAGCAGCCTATGTGGAGCAGAGCTGTAGCATTAAAAACAGGAGAAGTGTGTCCCTGGAAGTCCGTAAAGCTCATCATACACTATACAGTCTGATTGTATAGTCTCCTTTAGATACTTCATCAACTATGAAATGCAAGAGCCTGCCTGACTGGATACAGAGTGACTGGATAGATACTGTAGATGCTTCCTCTTATTATATAGTTGTGGTAAATCTAAAGGTGATTGTAAAGAGATTGTACAACCAGATTGGGCATGGCCACGTTTATACACCTAAAGTAAACTAGTCGGTCTTTTGGTGCCATTAATTGTTAATGGTACCCCAAATGCAGAAGCAAACACAATTTGCTGTGTGGAAAAAACAAGCAACAAACACAGCAAAAATGCACAATACAAAAGTGCAAACTGCAACACACCAAAATGTCCCATGAGCTACTTTGCCACGTGTAGGCCAACCCATTGCAATCAATGGGCTTCCATATCTGTGTCATGGGAAAAACAAGCCAAAAAATATTCATTCCCACTACACTATGTAAAATGGGGCCTGAAAATGAAATTTACATCTCCACATTTCCAAACACACGTCAAACTGCATAAAAAATGGAATGAAATGGAAATAAAACAAGAGGTGGTATAGTAATGAGGGAGATGTGGTCCAGAGTGGTGAACACCCTTTTGTGTGATGCAGCAAGGCAGGGTGCTTCCTGGATGTCACATGATCTAGAGGAAGTGATGTAATCAGAATGCATCAATTAAAAATTCAAATGGACAGGTGAAACTTCAAAGCTGCCATAGATGAGGTAAGTGAGAGATAAGCACATTGGGGTGGCTTGAGCAGAAATTACATTAGAAACGGCTTCTTTTTATTATGAAATGTGAAATTCTGTCCGAAAAGGTGAACTTAGCCTTTAATTATATGTGAATCTATTGTCTCTAAAATAAAACATTAACATTTTTATTTTGTAAATAAAACTGCCCTTTCGCTCCTTTTGGCATTGCAGCCTAATAAAGTGGCAAAAATATCTCTACCAAAACTCTTTATTTTTTTATTTTTACAAATGTAACATTTATTGACACACTAGATCCTCCGTAGGCCTGAGTCTAAAAATGATTTTGTCTGAGTGCTAACACACCCTTAAATAAATAGTTCCTGCTCCAAAGGACCATTTTTATAGGTAGTTTACACATGTTTTGATTATGCAGAATGAAGCAATGCTCATTATCATGTCTATAGCATTTATGACATGTTTTTGATGTGTGTTGCTGTGTTTTTGACATGCTGAAAAAGCATGCTTGTTAATAACCACTTGCTTACTGGGCACTTAAACCCCCCTCCTGTCCAGACTAATATTCAGCTTTCAGCGCTGTTGCACTTTGAATGACAATTGCGTGGTCATACAACACTGTACCCAAATGAAATTTTTATCTTTTTTTCCCACAAATAGAGCTTTCTTTTGGTGGTATTTGATCACCTCTGCAGTTTTTATTTTTTGTTAAAAAAAATGTAAAAGCGATTTTAAAAAAAAAATTATTTTTTTTTATATTTTGTTATAAAATTTTGCAAACAGGTAATTGTTCTCCTTCATTGATGTACGCTGATGAGGCTGCACTGATGGGCACTGATAGGCTGCACTGATGGGCACCTGTGGGCTGCATTGATGGGCACCGATGGGCTGCACTGATGGGCACTGATGGGCTGCACTGATGGGCACTGATAAGGAGGCACTGGTGGGCACTGATAGGCGGCACTAATGGGCACTGCTAGGCGGCACTTGTGTGCACTGAGAGGTGACACTGAGAGGTAGCAGTGATGGGTGGCACTGAAGGGCATTGATAGGTGGCATTGGTGGGCACTGAGAAGTGGCACCAATAGGTGGCACTGATAGGTGGCACTGATAGCTGGCAGTGATGGGCACTGATAGGTGGCAGTGATGGGCACTGATGGGTGGCAGTGATGGGCACTGATAGGTTACACTGAAAGGCAGCACTGCTAGGTGGCACTGATGAGGCAATGATTTGTGGTAGGCTTTGAAGGGCAGTTATGAGGCTTTTAAATGCTGTTTAAATGTTGCTAAAACACAGGGTATTAAAGCACATGTGAACAAGCCCTTAAAATGTTTGAAAAACTTAGATGTGAAATATAAACAAAACATATCCTTCTATAGTGCGTACATGTCTCAATTCAGAGCACTAAGTCTCTGAACAAATGCTGACAAGTTTTCCTGACACCAAGAGAATAAAGGTGACAGGGAGGGAGCTCCAGCACACAGCCTATGACTGACAGCCTCAGCTCTGTTCTTGCATGCTGCGTGAACTGGGATGTACCCCTTCCCTCCAATCAGCTCTCAGAGCTCTCCTCACTCTCCACCCCCTGTTTTCTGACAGCTCAGACAAGCTTTATACATTCTGGACAGGTGTTGAGAAGAGAAGACTTCAGATAAACAGGTACAACTTGTAGGAGGACATGTTTCAGCTTTGTGTATCACGTGAGGCTAGTCACTTCACTAGGTGTATGTAAGGGTTTACATCCACTTTAAAAATGCTGCAACACTACAGCAAAACTGTTCTATTTTACTGTTGACAGTCTTGCTCACTCTCTGGATCAAAGCACATTCATTAATAGGTTATAGAGCTTCTGCAAACCTGTAAAGTCCTGTTATTATAAATGAATGATTTTATTATTTTCCACCATCTGCTATAAATGGCAAATCTTTGAAATGTCTCTTCTTTCTGTGTTGTCTTATACAGGCAGTCTATTATTTATAACCATTTTTTACATGTATGTGTGTATTTATTTTAATCAATATCTGCTTGGAACCTATAGCTCATGATGCTTTTCTATGGAGCTATAACACCGCTGAAAAATATCCTAAAAAACATACATGTAATCTCTTTCATTGTTGGACACCTTATCTGTTCCATGGGTGAGAGAACATGATATTGGTTTACTGTGGTAGTACTGTACCTTTTTCAAAATCTTTTTCAGTTATCTGTTAATGGCTGCTTAGATGTCTCTTATATCATCAACAATGTCCTGGCTTAGATTTGCCTCTTTATACATTATTTTCTTGTTTGTATCTCTGGCGGGTCAAAGGTTGGTCCTTTATGTTTTACTGTGTATCTGCAACACAAAAAAATCAATCCTTAAATAAAAGCCCAGACTGTATAATTATTGGCCTTCCTGCCTGATCAAAGATGCTGTTGGTGTTGATGCTGCTAAAATACAAAAACTATTTTGATCTATCCAAGTACCCTTAGAAACTGTTCCTTTCTTGTATATTATAATGATATTATATATTATTGTATATTATAAACTGTGCACATTTCTGGATGTATATCCAAAGAGTTGTTGTGTGTGAGAATGCTATTGGGGAACATTTTTAATTTTATTTCCATTATAAAATTAACCCTAGATAAGAATATCATTAGAAAATATGTGCATCGTGGCTGGTTTTCATCGTACATTATGGATCTGGTGGGCACATTTGACAAAGTGGTAAAACAGATTTTAGGAAGTTAATTTATCTCTGCCATAGGCTTACCCTATGTGAGTGTGAGAGCAGTAAGTGTTGTCACGCAATTTAATAATATAATTTCTTAATGAATACATGTTGCATATTTATATGACAGTATTATATATGAGAATGCCCTAAATACAGAATGATGAATAATATAAACAGCTCATGCATAACTGCAGAATAGTCATAGAACAATATAGCAGATTATAAATCATTTTATGACTCACTCAGTCTATTGCCAACTCTGGAAACCAAAGAATACATAATATAAGTTAGTATGGAAATATCTTATTCACATTGACTTAAGGAATCTGTCTTGTGCTGTTCACAATACGACATTCCTGTCTTTTCTAGATTATCGCCTATTCTACAATGCCTCGTTTTTGCAATTTAGATATTCAGTAAAGCATGCTTGGGGGAGAGGAGGGGGCTGAACACTGACACTGAGTGGCTGCTTTTGCAGCTAGCTCCTGCTGTTGGACTCCTAGACACAGAGACAGCTCAGCCAGTAAGCGAATGCTGTTATTGGACTCAGAGCCAGTCAGCTAGTATAGCTGTTGGACTACTTAACACAGAAACAGCTCAGCCAGTCTACTGCTGGACACCTTAACACAGGCAGTCTGTCATCTATCGCTGCTGATATTGCCGCCTTGTCAAACACTTGCAGTAGCTTAGGGAGGGTGCATGAAGCAGCCACTAAGGAGAGACGGAGTAAAGCAAGACACTTAGAGGGACCACACTATTCACTATGGCATCTAACTTCAATGATATTGTAAAGCAAGGTTATGTAAAGATCAGAAGTAAAAAGCTGGGGGTAAGTCTTTTTTTTTACCTTGATCATTATTTTTCTGGCTTATTGCTTTTTTTTTTTCTACTAGATCCTGCATTACAGAGCTCTGTGACAGACAGCTACTGTACTATCTTTAGCCACTCCGGTGTATACTGTATATTCCACAGGGAGGGATGAGAATGCATAAATGATTTTGTGTACAGCAGGATTGTGATTATCTGCATTTTTAGAGCAAGTGTGCTGATATTGATGGGGGCAGAGAAGCATGGGGGAATTCAGCTCTTGTTGTGACTGTGTCACCGGCTTTTACTTCCTACCTTGCTCCTAAGTCTTATGTTTTGTCCTAATGTCAAAGACAACAGACTGATTATCTGGTTTGGATTCAGAGGAATAACCTTGCCAGACACTTCAAAGCTATTCAGTGTTTTGCTGTGGACAGCAACCCCTGAGTGGATTAAGTATAGTCTAAAGAATGGATCCACATGGGAATTGTACTGTGGATAACAGGCTATTATTTGTTACGTTGTATTGCATTGTGAGGATTAATCGACTTTTTCATGAGCAGATACAGTGGATTAGCAGGGTACAAAAAGTATGGGAGCTGTGGGATAATTATTACCAAACTGTCTTGTATTATTGCTTTCAGGTTCTCGTGCATGATATTTATCTGAGACTTTAGGAAATGCTTGTTGAGTGATATTTAAAACGCATAAGAGAGACAATAATTGTTACTGATAATGTGGGTAAGAACAAGTGCTGCAACTCATTCCCTGATGGTGTTTTCTAATCTCTTCTTTTACAAGAATGAAAAATATCAGGACTTGGAAGGATTTGATTCAGCAAAAAGCTTTTACTTGTTGTTTAGCCGGGGATTGCAATGAACAAGCTTTGACTGCATAATGTTTGGCCTCTCTATTTTATTACATTCATCTAGTTTAAATGAGCCCATAAACAATGGATGAAGGATGAACATGTTTTGTGGAATTGAAAAGGTAGACACTAATGCTGTGATGGTTATCTTATCTTGGGCACATAGCTAAATGATTAAACATCTGACTTGGACTGTGTGATGCCAACAGACAGGCAGCAGCAGGCTGGATGCAGAGTCTAGCACCTGTGTTATCTAGAGAACTCCTGTCAAATAATGATCCGCTTTCCCAAACTGTGTCAGATAAGCCAGAGTCACTCAGAAAATGAAAATTCTTCAAGTAGCCTAGAATTTAGCTGCCTTTCTTATCGCCAAAATAAATGAGTATAGTAGTGACATAGGAACATTGCATATAGCTTGTATTTTTCTGTCTGTTTTTTCTTATTTTAGTGCACAATCCCTGGAATTCATACGGAGTGTCTTAGATAATCTTTGACTTACCAGTAGTGTGACCAACCTGTGACAAATCCATGGTATATGAATCTGTCTCAACTCTGACAGAATTGTTGCAAGCATCTCTCCTGCAAAGTGGCAGAGTTTTAAAGTCAGAGAAGCTATTTGGAGAAGTTAAGAGTAATGAAAATGTATCAAATATCGGTTCTAGAGGAACTTAAAGACAGTAAAAGTGATGTAAATAAGATCTACTTGAATTTGTTGCACATTAACAATAAAAATGTTGCAAGGAATTTGCCCCAAGGCTTCAGACTACATAAACATCACCAGAAATGTGTTGCAAATGCCTTACTGAATCCCCTCCTATGTCTAATGTTTTGCTAATTATCTTCCTGTGTGTGTTAATGAGCATTCATAAAGGATTATCAACCCACAACTAGTATTTTGGTTATGCTTGTGAGCTCAATCACCTAACAGCTATTTACATTTTTTTGAGATTCTACAGGTGACTGCCCCTTTGAGGTATTTTACCATCTCACTCTTGTTGCTGTGGCTCAAGCAGCCCACATCCTTTTGTATTTTAATAAAAGGAATCAAACATTCAGTATAAAGATGGAAGTAGACCTTAAAACACAGGAGAACGTCTTAAGAAAGATTTCAGAATAAGCCAGGTGGTGACTCAGTCTGTTTATATGTAACAGAGAAGTCAGCTATGGATAGAATTAGCCTTTAAATCCTTTTTAGGTCTACAGTAAGGATCAATGTATCCTCATTTGCTGCATGTAATTATTACGTTTCGTAGGGGCAATGAAGTGAACAATAAAACTAAATACTATATAGGTGTTTGTAAATGCAGGTACTAATCCAACATTTTAGTAAGGAGTTGAGTGTAGAGTTTTGTTGCATTTACCCAAGACCCCTGCAGGCCCTTATTTGTCCTAATGAAATGCCTATATGTTTTCACTTTACTTCATCAAGCCAATTACCTTGTTCAGATAGATGTTCTGATAGATGCTTTTATCTTTTAATACCCTGTTTGCCATTGCAGCGCAGAGATTAGCAAAATGTATTAGGCAAATTTGGCCTGTCTTAATTTGCATTGTACTTAGCGAACAATCAGGTACCAATTACATACATCACTCATTTATGTGCAAACATAAAAGCTTAAAATACTAAAAAAAAAAAAGGGAAAACGGTAAGCAGCAATATCTTCATAGAATGTGCACCAATGTACTTTAAAGGCAACGCAGTGACAAGAAAAACTTTAGGTCACATACTGTAGTGCAACACAGTACAATTGCAAACTAACTGCTGTAGATAACAATGTATGGTAAATGTATTTTAATGTGAGTGATTAACATAGCATATTTGAAAAAATGCTACATCTGATGTTAATTACAATTTATAATCCACTAATATATGCTGTATATATATATATATATATATATATATATATATATATATACACAATATCTCACAAACGGGAATACACCCCTCATATTTTTGTAAATATTTTATTATATATGACAACACTGAAGAAATGACACTTTGCTACAATCTAAAGTAGTAGGTGTACAGCTTGTATAACTGTGTAAATTTGCTGTCCCCTCAAAATAACTCAAAACACAGCCATTAAGGTCTAAACCGCTGGCAACAAAAGTGAGTACACCCCTAAGTGAAAATGTGCGAATTTGGCCCAAAGTGTCAATATTTTGTATGGCCACCATTACTTTCAGGCACTGCCTTAACCCTTTTGGGCATGCAGTTTACCAGAGCTTCACAGGTTGCCACTGGAGTCCTCTTCCACTCCTCCATGACAACATCTCGGAGCTGGTGGATGTTAGAGAACTTGCGCTCCTCCACCTTCCATTTGAGAATGCCCCACAGATGCTCAATAGGGTTTAGGTCTGGAGACATGCTTGGCCAGTCTATCACCTTTAACCTCAGCTTCTTTAGCAGGGCGGTGGTCGTCTTGGAGGTGTGTATGGGGTCATTATCATGTTGGAATACTGCCCTGCAGACCAGTCTCCAAAGGGAGGAGATCATGATCTGCTTCAGTATGTCACAGTACATGTTGGCATTCATGGTTCCCTCAATGAACTGTAGCTCCCCAGTGCCAGCAGCACTCATGCAGCCCCAGACCATGACCCTCCCACCACCATGCTTGACTGTAGGCAAGACACACTTGTCTTTGTACTCCTCACCTGGTTGCTGCCACACACGCTTGACACCATCTGAACCAAATAAGTTTATCTTGGTCTCTTCAGACCACAGGACATGGTTCCAGTAATCCATGTCCTTAGTCTGCTTGTCTTCAGCAAACTGTTTGCGGGCTTTCTTGTGCATCATCTTTAGAAGAGGCTTCCTTCTGGGACAACAGCCATGCAATGATGTAATGTGCGACATATGGTCTGAGCTCTGACAGGCTGACCCCCCACCCCTTCAACCTCTGCAGCAATGCTGGCAGCACTCATACGTCTATTAGCCAAAGATGACCTCTAGATATGAAGCTGAGTATGTGCACGCAACTTCTTTGGTCGACCATGGCGAGACCTGTTCTGAGTGGAAACTGTCCTGTTAAACTACTGTATGGTCTTGGCCACTGTTCTGTAACTCAGTTTCAGGGTCTTTGAAATCTTATAGCCTATGACATCTTTATGTAGAGCAACAATTGTTTTTTTCAGATCCTCAGAGAGTTCTTTGCCCTAAGGTGCCAAATTTAACACACCTGCTCCCCATTCACACCTGAGACCTTTTAACACTAACGAGTCACATGACACTGGGGAGGGAAAATGGCTAATTGTACCCAATTTGGACATTTTCACTTAGGGGTGTACTCACTTTTGTTGCCAGTGGTTTAGAGTTTAATGGCTGTGTGTTGAGTTATTTTGAGGGGACAGCAAATTTACATTGTTATACAAGCTGTACACTTACTACAGATGTAGCATTTTTTCATGCTTTTTTTTTTTCATTACTCATGCTTCCACAGAGTTGTCCAGTAAGTAAAAGACAGTATAAATATAGAGATTTCAAGCCAACCTAGAGACAGACCAGAAAATCCACAGCACAAATGCATAATATAGTAACAATTGTGATAAAGTATTTCAGAAAAAAACACCTTATAGTGAGACAAAACAATGAAATGTAACTGGGCCATCCTAAACCAAAGTTTTTGTAAAAATTAAAGAAAATAAAAGGGGGCATTATTACATTAAAGAACAGATAAAACAGGGGAAGAAACAGACTCAAAATACATTACATTGGGTATGTAGGAATTTAGGCTAAAGGAAAAAGGGACTGGGGGAAGGGGAAAAAATGTAAAGGTAAGGGAGGAAGGGGTGATTGGGTACATCCCTTAAGTAGTATCATGTGAAATAATAGCCAGAATAGACAATTTGGTCTCTAGTTGGTCTGACATGTGCCATGATTGAGAGAGGTAAGAATGGTAGCCTTGAGAAAACTTGAATGAGATCCAAAAAAAACATGTTTTCCACTGTTGCTCCTCTTTCTTGTCCAATTACTGCCATAAGTTCTTCCATCAGTTGGATGTTAGCAAGCACAGAAAACCATTGTCCAATCGGGGAGGGTTTAGTGCACTTCCATATCTAGGGTATGCAGATCCAGGCTGCATTTATTACGTGGTCCAGAAGTGATTTCTTGTAGTGCTTCTGGGTTAATGGAATTAAATGTAGTAAAAGCATATCAGAATGGTTCTAAAGCTGAATATCAGTATGTTCAAAAACAACTTTTTGGACCTTTTCCCAAAAAGGACGTATTAGTGGGTAATGCTAGAAAATGTGAAGGACAGTCATATTCTCCGTTTGACACCTCCAACACAATGGTGAGGTGGTTGGAAACATTTTGTATAAAAGGGAGGATACCCTATACTGCCTGGTTATGAGTTTATACCCAGCCTCTTTGAATCTGCTTGAGATCATTGACTTATGTGCAAAGAATAAAATATGACTCCATTGTTTTTCTGTAAAAGATAAACCTGTATTGCATCTACTCAGAAAAGGTGGGACGTACTCCTCATCTGGGCTCGAGAGGAGATTGTAAGATATAGAGGCATCCTCAAAGTAATTTTCAAATATGGAACACGATTTCATGGTGACAGTATGACAGTATAGGATTTGATGGAACAAAGGAAATCTTTGATTTGAAGGGCTTGCCAGTGTAATAGATGAGGATTTTACTCATTTATATTTATAGAATTGAACTAGTAAATGTATAGTGCATCTTAATCATCGAATTTTCAAAGGTGCACTCTTCAATATATTAACTGTAGTTATGCAATATTGTTATGCATACTTTTCTCACGTTGCTTCGGTTTATGATTGAGAAGCATTTCACCTGTTGTTTATCCTTTTTCTTAATGGATAGTAAAATGCATACTCGTGTCATTATGTGCAGAAAGCATGCCCATCTAAGTATTTAAGTATGTAAACATACATTTTATCCAGAGATAAAAGTTTATAGAGAGTGCCATATAGTTTGCCTTCTGGCTCTTCTCAGTGAAAGACTCAGTATGAGGAAGGAATGAATTCCCTAATCTCTTTAAGTAATACTGTTATTTTGTAAAAGAAAAATAATAATAAAAACATATCCAAAGGGCATATATGAGATTTAAAAGTAAAGAAAACATGGCCCTAACTATTATAGCTTTTCTTAAGCTATTTCATGCAAGAGACAGCAAGAGTAAAAAAGATAGTAATGATATAATCTAAAAGTTTTTAGTGTTTAAAAACGTTAAAATTAAAGTTAAAATTAGTAGTGTTTAATTTCAAATGAACTCGATCCCATTGCCGTTGGTATGACTGATGTCCAGTTATAAAATAAATGTGTTTTCCATAATGACTTAATGCCTTATATGACAGATTTGCAACGCCAGATTGCACCATCAGGTAGCATCACGGGTGTAGTCTGAACATTACAGCTGTGAGTTCAGATAAAATACAGGAACTGGGAGTAGAGGAGGACCCACTGTAGACAAAAATAAACCAAAGATTACTAGTCTTTCTGAAAGACCGAACCTATAAACCTGTAAAGAATGTTTGTTAGTTCTTACTACTTTTAGTTGTTACAGTTTATAAGTCATAAAAGTAATTATATTTTATACTTAAAAATCAGTTTGCCAGCTAGGTATCTAAATGACATCATCAGTCAGGCATCTAGTGGCCCATAAACCAGTAGCATTTTTTCATTTTTCCACTAGAGAATAAGATGGGGTTTCTGTTGATTACATACATTGCTTCATGTGGACTCAAAGGATATAATACAGTATTTGTAAATGTTACTTAATAATAGTGACCTTTAGCAGGCTGAGATATGAATATTGGGCATGTATGCCACATGTATGGATAGTGGCCAAAGGTATGTTCATTTGTTTCCACACCATCAGCTCTTTTCCACGCAACCTGTTGTGAGAAATAACACTACATCTTCTTCTCCCCAGAGTCCATTTGCACCACATACCATGGTTGAGAGCCCATTGAATGTGCAAGAGATGGAAAGGGTGGGCAAGATTTAACACTACAAAGAAGTGCTAGATATAACCCCTGGTGCTGCTACAATCATTTCAGTAGCAGCATCAGGGGTTGAAAGAGGACTCTAATATTGAATTGTGTTCCCCTTTTTTCAATTTTATTAAATTCAGTTGCAAAGAAAACTTAATATAGTGCTAGATCTAAATAATTAATGTCTTAATTTACTTAGGAACAAGGTACATAGAATGCATTCTTCTAGCAGAACTTTAGCAATGAACTTTAGCAGAGAATCCTGTCATCAAGAGTTTTAGCCACTCAAGTATGTCCGGTTTAAAAATCTGGCAAGACCCTGTAACTTACAGCAACAACATGCTGCTGTGAATCTCAACAGCATTTTTCTTATAGTCAAGCTTAACACTTTCAGTGCCATTTGACACAAACCTAAGGAACATCATCAGGTATGTTATCAAGATTACTTATCATAGAATATGACTCAAAGCACAAGCACCCCATAGTATCAGGATCTTATGCTAAGCCACAATGGTTGGTTACATGAAGTGAAAAGAAGTGTTGTCCCTTGACCCTTGAGCTGGCTGTAAAATGCTTTCTTGTAAATTATTTAGCGAATGGCACAGGAAACAAACAGCTTTAACAATGTTAATGCCAAACACAGGGCAGCACAGACACAAAAAATGCTAACCATACAGCTCATGACAAGTAGGTTGTAAGGTCAAAAGCATTTATAATGAGTGTAGAATCTAAGCTAATAGTATTTCACAAAACAAGGAGGAGACACTGGCTGTTTGCCTGAGGTCTAGTCTCAGTTCCTTCGGAAGATATTTTGAAGTATAATTCAAGTACAACAAGTAAGAAAACAAAGTAGGTGGTTAGGGAAAAATGATGAAGAATCAGATAAAGAACACAAAAGGGGAGTGATAATAACAAAAGAGAGAAAAAAAGAAAAGGAGGGGTGGGTCAAGGGAAGAGGGGAGAGCTGAAGTCAGTAAAGGTCTTCAAACTTGACTTGTTACAGGCATATTTCCAACTGAAATGTTCTAGGTCAGAGACTAATGAGCAAAGGTAGGAGGTTGGGGAGGCTTTCCTGGCTGTAACACTTAACCCTCTTCTCAACTGGACTACACATTTATAGTTCATCTTTCTTTTTTTCTGTTAAGGCCACTTTTAAGTGCTGAAACAGACCAAGGGCAGCCATCAGTCACAAGTTGTGTACAAATTTCCCAGTGATATCAGTCAATTGACATAATGTAGCAAGTCCACCCACCACTCTCTCCCTCCTTCCCAACAAAAACAGAAAAGGCTAGGGCACAAAAGAGGATACTTAAGGTTTAATTTCATTATGGAAATCTAAATTCTGCTACAAAAGATGAATTAAGCATTAATGTTCTGGAATTTCCTATCAAATTTAGCACAATTTGTGATGTACACACATCTTGCATACTATTTATAGCCAGACTTGGGACAAATTTTTTTTTTTCTGGTTCAAAAATGATCATATTTATCAGTTTGCCTCTCCAGATCCATCATATTCATTGAACCATGAATCAGATTCACCACCTCTGACCAATAGTCCAGGAGTTGACCCAGCAACCAGTAAAGTTGTCTCGGGAAGTGTTAAGGCTAAACCATTAAGTATTAAAATGTTCATTCTGACAGGCAGAAGGATGTCATAATATCAATGGCTGGTCATAATAAAAAATCCTTTGTTAGTAATAAATTTATATATATATATATATATATATATATATATATATATATATATATATATATATATATATATATAATGTGTTGCTATATGACTAGAGAAATTTAAACTCTGTTCTAAGCCTTAAAGTTACTCTTTCAGGATATTGAAACAAAAAAAAATGGCACGTAAAGTTGTCACATACCTACTGCAGCTACTAACACTTTGCTTTCATGGTCAAAAAGCCATTCTGAAGGGAAAAGTTCTCGTACTTCCTTGTAGTGTTGAATCTTGCTCACCTCTTCCTGTCTTTTGCACATTCCTTATGGCTAGTGAGCTTGCCAGTGATAGTGAATGGCCAAAATAAATGTGTGGGGGGATGAAAGAGTTGGGCAAACTTGACACTACCTGAAAATGTTAAGCTTTGCTCATTAGCGTAGCCTGGAATTGGCCATAGGTCAAGGTTGTAGGGTGCTGTTGGAAAAATGTAGGCAATTTTATGGGGGTTAACACAGCATATCTGACAGCAGTATTTTTGAGTTAGTATCATTACATTTTTGCTTAAACCTAATCCTTTAATCCAACCCTGAAACATAACATTTAACCACATAAATCGTAACCTTAATCTGATAAAACCAATAAAACCCACTCTTACCTTATTGGGTACTAAAAGCTCTCTTCACTCAAATTTAGGAAAAAAAACAAATTTAACAAATTACTACTACTTTCGATGAGGACTGGGTTTGCTGCCACCATGCCACCATGGCAGTCCCTATGTGTTTGAGGTTCGCAGGGGTGGGGGTTTTATTGTAACATTTTCTGGACAGAATTCTTTGCAACAATGATGTACTGCCTGGCTTTTAAACATAGATCTTTCAGCTCCAAATGGGTAGTTATGGAGGATTTGTTATATGCCAGTCTCCTCATTATAAAAGGGTAGATTTAAAGCAGCCAGTATGCGTTGGAGTAGTTTAGGGAGAGCTGATAGCCTGTGTAGGGAGAGTTACACAGTGCTACAGTATATTGTGCTATTGTGCTCAATTCATAGGTCTTTTTTCATTCATGAAAACTATATAAAATGTGATCCCTTGCGCTACTAAGTGAACAGTGCCTAACTAACTGAATAATGTAAAAATGCTGCTGGATCTAAAGTGAACACAATGCACAAAAAAGTATAACAAAAAGGAAAGTGATCTGCGCAATTTCTTAAAGTGATAAAATCTAAAATTCCAGTGAATATAATAATAAAGTCCAATAAAGTGAAACACAACAAAAATGTCCTAACAAGTGAAAGAGTTCTTCTAAAAAGTGACAACCAGTTCTTCTTAATATGTGAATCTTCACAAAAGCTGAATGCTCACAGAGCACTTAGCTCCATTAGGAGCATAATGAGCCTTGAAAGTATCCTGTAGTGGGAATGGATACACCGCGGTGGGATTCCAGTTGATGGCTATATCGGGAGGTATTTTTAAGGTGCTAGTGATGTCCAGCCAGGTTGTAGTCTGCTGCTCCTTTAGACCTCACCATGACTAGATGCCACTCCAGTTCCAACCATATAGAGGAAAGATAAAAGAAAACCTCCCATAGTGTAATATGTAAAACAATTCGATTTATTCAAATGCCAGGTGAATCCTTACATAAAAGCATTAAAAAACAGGCGATTGCAATGAAATATGATATTTATGTCACTTCTGGTTCATAACAACATCCGACCATGCCCTACACGTTACGTCACAGCACATGACTTCATCAGGATCACCTTAGGCTGCATTAAGGTGAAAAAACACGAGAGTTTACAACTCCTTTAATTTCAGCTGCTGTACAGATGATGATCTGGTAGCTGTATGGATGATTTCTTATCACTTTATAATGCTATTACACAGTACAACACACACAGTGGCTGCAACATTTAGTAATGGAAATGGTATGTTTGGTCCAGCAACCTGAACTTAGTAGGTTCAGACTGCTAAACCTAAACCTTGCTTAGTTCAGGTTTTTAGTTCAGGTTCAGGTTAAAGCCGATCAGATACATACTAAAATAAGTAACTTTGTTCAGAGTTTAACTTACATTTAATGACTCATGTTGCATTTTATTAATGACAGTTGTGTGCTTTATTTAGGGACCTTCATTTTTAATAATGCTGAATGTTTGTAAAAAGCCTATAGTCAATACCATTCTGCAGTTAATGTTTTATTGGAATTATCTGAGCTGCCCTGAATTAGAACTGAAGAAATAAATATGCTAGTAGGCAGAGGTTTTTGGTAGAGAAGACTTTGTATGTTTCTTTAGCTAACAAAAATAAAATCCGTAAAATGCTAAAGAGTTGAACCTAGTTGATAAACACTGGCAGAAACATAAGGGAAGATGGCAGTGGCATCTTTGGAGTGGCAATGCAAACCATGGAGTAGTGAAAGGAGAAGAAGTAGACTGATAAGTTCATCTTTTTGTCTCTTTGGTCTGTCCTCCTATTAGCATGCTCCTTGTCATGCATCCCAACTGATTGGCTCCTTGTGCTGATTCCCCTCCAGGTAATGCCAGGGCAATTTGGATACTTACACTGCTTGCATAAAAAAAAAAAAAATATATATATATATATATATATATATATATATATATATATATACAGTGAGGGAAATAAGTATTTGGTCCCCTGCAAATTTTGTAAGTTTGTCCACTTACAAAGAAATGGATGGTCTATAATTTTTATCATAGGTGTATTTTAAATGATAGAGGCAAAATATCAACCAAAAATCCAGAAAAAAACGCATAAAACAAATGTTATAAAGGAAGTTTCAGTTCAGTGAGTGAAATAAGTATTTGATCCCCAAGCAAAACATGACTTTGTACGTGGTGGAGAAACCCTTGTTGGCAAGCAAAGAGATAAGATGTTTATTGTAGTTGGTGACCAGGTTTGCACATATCTCAGGAGGGATTTTGGTCCACTCTTCTTTATCGATCTTCTCTAAATCCTTAGTTTCTTGGCTGTCGCTTGTCAACTCAAAGTTTCAGCTCCCTCCATAAATTTTCTATAGGATTAAGGTCTGGAGACTGACTAGGCCACTCCATGACCTTAATGTGCTTCTTCTTGAGCCACTCTTTTGTTGCCTTGGTGGTATGTTTTGGGTCATTGTTATGCTGGAAGACCCATCCACGACCCATCTTCAGTGATCTGGCTGAGGGAAGAAGGTTCTCATCCAAGATTTTACAATGCATGGCCTCGTCCATTGAACCCTCAATGTGGCAAATTCAGTCTGTACGTTTAGCAGAAAAACAGCCCCAATGCATAATGTTTCCACCTCTGTTCTTGACTGTAGGAATGATGTTCTTGGGGTCATAGTCAGCACTTTTCAGTCATGCCAATGAACATCTAAATGATTCATAGAAGTATTGGGAGAAAGTGCTGTGGTCAGTTGAGACCAAAATTGAGGTCTTTGGCATTAACTCGACTCACTGTGTTTGGAGGAAGAAAAATGCTGACTATAAGCCTAAGAACTACATTCCTACAGTCCAGCATGGAGGTGGAAACCTGATGCTTTTGGACTTTTTCTCTGTTAAAGGTACAGGTCAACTTTGCTGCATTGAGGAGCCAATGGACGGGGCCATGTATTGTAAAATTTTGGATGAGAACCTTCTTCCCTCAGCCAGAACACTGAAGATGGGTCGTGGATGGGTCTTCCAACATGACAATGACCCAAAATATAGCGCCATGGCAACAAAGGAGTGGCTCAAGAAGGAGCACATTAAGGTCACGGAGTGGCCAAGCCAGTCTCCAGACCTTAATCCTATAGAAAATTTATGGAGGGAGCTGAAACTTTGAGTTGCCAAGCAACAGCCAAGAAACCTTAAGGATTTAGAGAAGAACTCTAAAAAGAGTGGACCAAAATGAATGGACCCAAATCCCTCCTGAGATGTGTGCTAACCCGATCACCAACTACAAGAAACATCTTACCTCTTTGCTTGCCAACAAAGGTTTCTCCACCAAGTACCAAGTCATGTTTTGCTTGGGGATCGAATACTTATTTCACTCACTGAACTGCAACTTAATTTATAGCATTTGTTGTATGTGTTTTTTCTGGGTTTTTGGTTAATATTCATTGTATGTTTTATATCAGCTTGAAGTTTAAATAGTATTTTTGTTTCTTTTTGTTACATGTATGAAAGTTTTTTTGTTTTAAATTTCAAATAGAATATGTTATTCCAATATACTGTAAAAAAAGCAGACTACTACAAACAAAAGTGGGAAGAGTTTCTTTTGGCATAGCCTCTAAATTTATAAGATCTATGTGTGTGGCATGTAAACATATTCTTTATTTCATGTTTCAGTCTACTTTTTTTATTTTACTAAAGAACATATTTTTTCTAAGCCAAGTAGAAAATAAAGAGAGATTATATCCCCCCAAAAATTTGTGGAATTGAGGTTAATAATCAAAATTGTGTGTGCTTTTATATGTTAAGACCAGTATAATAAATACTAGTACATACAACTGTTTATTAAAGAAAAGACATACAGATGCAGCAACGTGCATTTTCAAATATGTTTTACATTTTATATAGTTTCATAGTATAGTGAGATTTATAAGTTGCTAAAAAATGTTTATTTTATCTTCCCTGCCTAGATGTGAACTATTGTCTTCTGAGATAAGCAGTGAGACTTCAGGGTCCATTTATTGATTATTGATCAGCCCTTTCTTTCCCTCTTCATCAGATTGGTTTCTATACTAAAAATCACACATGGACTGCATATTTTCTGTAATGTGTGTGCTTTGATTTGTTCTCATTTGTGTCATGCAGGTCATAGTGAAAAACTTTAAGCTGTATATGGGGTTTTAGCTTTTTTAGTTTTGCTACAAGGTTCATTTTTTCATGATATTCTCATCTGAGACTAATGCTAGGTAATCACAGAACAATCTTTCATTTGATATGACAAAGCATTCAGGGTTTGGCTCTTCTGTAATACATTGTAGGACACCATGGGGACACATTGGATTATTTTTGCAAATCTAAGCATATTTTAATCAAGGGACAAATTTTATATTCTGTCTACATTTTTAACACCACACACCTGCACAGTTAAATGATTGACTCAAAGGCTTGGACAATTGTCCCCAGAAGCCTGGTGTTTTTAAAGATTTGGATGATACAACATATTTTGTTATTTAGCATTGCTAATATGTCATTACTTACCATTACTTATACACATAATGAATATCATCAGAGACACAAACCAGTCAGCAACTAATTGGTCACATGTATTAATTATGTACTTGTACATGCATTACTGGAGTATGTAAGAGCATCTTGCTAGGAATGATAAGCTGGGTTCCTGTCACACACTTAATATGCAGCTGAAATACATATGCAGAAGCTGTTTTATCTATCAATTAATTATAATTTTTCCAGCCAGTCATGAGAGTTACACATTTCAGTTTTCTTTAATTTAGTTAAGTAATACAGCTTGGTTACCTTCCTGCTTCCAGCTTGTTACTGGAAAGTGAAGGGGCTGTAGATGGATGAGGTAACTGCTCTCCTCCCCTTATGGCTCAAAGTACTGACAGTCTCTGCCTGGACTGAAAATTACTAGAGGCTAGTATCAAGAAAAATACTAGCTTCATTTAAAAATACATGTATTGATTTTTTTTAATAAATATATAATTGCATTAAATTGTGCTTTGCTATATCTGGCTTGAGTTCAGCTTTAAACTTAACTTATTTACAAGGGTTTGGACTTTTAGTGAAAAAATAACTTCCTCCACCCCAAGTTCCTCCACCACAAACTCGCTCATCCACACTATATTGCTAAAAGTATTAGGCCACCCCACAAATCATTTGGTGGAGGGGGGATTATGGTATGGGGTTATTTTTCAGGGTTTGGGCTTGGCCCCTTAGTTCTAATGAAGGAAACTCTTAAGGCATCAGTATACCAAGACATTTTGAAAAATGTCATGCTCTCAGCATTATGGGAAAAGTTTGGGGATGACCCCTTCCTGTTCCAACATCATCCATAAAGACATGGATGAGCCTGTTTGGGGTGGAGGAACTTGACTGGCCTGCACAGAGTCCTGACCTCAACCTGATAGAACACCTTTGGGATGAATTAGAGCAGAGACTGCAAGCCAGGCCTTCTCGTCCTACTTCAGTGCCTGACCTCACAAATGCACTTCTGCAAGAATGGTCAAACATTCCAATAGACACACTCTTAAACCTTGTTGACAGCCTTCCTAGAAGAGTTGAAGCAGTTATAGCTGCAAAAGATGGGCCAACTCAATATGGAACCCTACGGACTAAGACTGGGATGCTATTAAAGTTCATTTGCGTGTAAAGGTAGGTGTCCCAATACTTTTGGCAATATAGTGTGTGTGTGTGTGTGTGTGTGTGTGTGTGTGTGTGTGTGTGTGTGTGTGTGTGTGTGTGTGTGTGTGTGTGTGTGTGTATATATATATATATATATATATATATATATACATATAGATACATTTATAAAATCTCTGTGTGTCTGTGTGTGGATCAATAAATAAGTGATCTGGGTAAATGTGCCGCTACACCCTACACCATTCATCAGCAAGCTCTGCTAACACAATTACATTAATTAAAGGTTGATGTTGACAGAGTTCCATCAACTAGTAGTAGGCATTTACACAGTTCATAAAAAAGAGAAGAAAAAAAACAAATTTCTACAGTGTAAAATTAACCACACTGTTCTTACCTCTGCCCCTGATTGAAGGGAATGGAGGTTCCTCCACCCCCCTGTCTGGTTTGGTGGAAGGGTAGATCCCTGTGAGGACACACCAGGTATTTATCTGTGGGACGTTTGGTGGCCATTTTAGCATGGGACCACCTGGCAGATGGTGCATTTCAGATGATCTTTTCTATGGGGGTATCAATAGAGATTGTAATATATAAGTAGCTTTTTGACTTATTGTTTTGCCCATATAGATTTTGAATATTGCGTTTACTTCAAGGGATCTGCCTTTGTTTGGGGCTTTGGCATTGTATATTTGGCATCCCAGAATTTCAATATTTTTTCATCCTGTTTATTACTAGAAGGTAATAGGCCCCTACAAGTCCCTGTACTTTACTTTTGGGATTTCACTGTCATTATATTATTATATTATATATCATATTATGTTATTTAGAATTTCGGGTCTTGTGCTTTTCTCTTCTTTAACCATAGATTCCTAGACAGATGGGCATTTTGCTAAGATTTCCTGTCCCATTGAGCTGATTGCCATTTGTCCCTCTTCTTTAGTGTGTCCTTCCACAGGCTGGGTGGGGGGACTTGGTGGGAGCACAAATATCATTGTCCATTGGTTTGGTCTCATAAATGTGAATATGTTATGTTTTTTAGGTAAGTTATATGTGCTAACTATTATTACTATTTTTTTGTCTGTTTTGTTTTATTTTGATTTTTTTTTCTGTGTTCCAGTGGTATTGAATCCAGATAGATTTATGTGTGGTTGACACTAATGTTGTAATTTATTTCCAGATAGAGTATGCTCTTCTCACTCTTCTGACATGTAAATTGCTTCAGAAAATGTCCTGAGGATCCAGGAGAACCTCAAAATGTGTGGACAGAAGCTAACATGTCCAAGATATACTATTATATCTTATGTTTGGTGATATTTTTGTCATTGAATTTTAGATTATTTGTATAATAAAATGGTGTTATTCGATATTGTGCCATTATGATTAATGCATTATACTGGAGAGGTATTTCTTAAGTCCCATTTGGATTCATATGGATCATTGTGGTTTCAAGATTGTAGTATGAGGGATAATACCTACCAGTGTTACTGTCATCTGATAAAGGCATTGAATTGGGAATTTATTATATCTGAACCAAACTGTTCTACTCATATGACAGTGGAAAATGTCTGTAATCATCCAAATCTCAGACTTCTTACCTGCACCCACCTGTGCAGTAATCCAAATTGTGATTCCAAGTGACAATCCCCACACAAAATGATTGACACTCACCTGGACCTTAACTAAAATAAGGTAGCCAGGTCATTCGCAATGTGTCCCCTCACCAGGGATGCAATGGTCTAGGATCTTGCCGACTTTAGATAAGCCTTACAGCACACCAACATGCTCAGAGAGAGGGGGATAAACCAAACAGAAACATAGCATAAAACCAATATAAAAACACACTTACAAAAGGTGTGCACTACACAATTACACAAAGGAAAACTGGGCGTACAAAAGGAACTGACACACACTGCTCACAGTGGGCTAAATATGATCAGTATCTCCAAATTCGTCTCTCCCAGCTAAAGTGTCACTTACGGTTTGAGCATCACCAGGTCCCACCTTATGTGTTATATCACTCAGGATCTTGTCAGAGTTGTCAGAGGTATAGATAGAAATAGAAATCCAGGGCAGAGCAAAATAAAAATCTCAGCACAATGTAAACATACAGAAGAGCGGGTACATTGTACAGGGAGACATACAGCTGATTACCAACCTGTTACCAGCAGAGAGAAAATGGCTCTTGACAAGATGCAGGGACAAGGACTGTCCTCTATTTGCCAGAGCTGTTAAAGGTATAGATGGACTTGTGTAGAACAACTGCAGAGAAAGAGAAAAGAGAGAGAGAGCTCCATTCTGCAGCCCATAGGTAAGAACAGATGTCGTCATAACCAAGAGTATTAGGATTCCAAACCAATTTAGACAGATAAGCTGGATCAGAAGCCGTAGTCAATACAAGTCAAAACTGGTTCTTTCGACATATGATTAGACAGAAAGAATACAGTGATACTAAACTGTGGTTTAAAAAAATGAAAAAACTATATGATTTTCAATGTGTCTAGACCACAACCCATGTGCAATGCTTGTTCCAAAGAAATGAAAGTGAGCAAGAAAAGGAGAGATTTGGCAACTTATAGGACAACAAGGATAATATGTAGTGGCATTTTAGGTACAGATTAAATCAGACACACCAGCACTGGTTGGTGAGGACAGAGCCTCTAAATACTGTAAAAAAAAAAACACCAGCTGAGGTTCAGGTGAGCAAAAACACAGGCTACAGGTTACAGAAAAGCCCTAATAGGAAGAAGACACAAGATTCTAAGCTTTAAAGGGTACTGTACAATAACAAGAAGGAACATCATTCTTTGAAACTAAAAGGGGCTACCTGGTGTTTTTCGCTGGACAAGAAAGTATCTCCATTTTCTCAATTCACACTAATAAATACAAATAATTGATATGTTTAACACCGTCACTTATGAAAGAACAGCCAAGTGTAGTTCAAGGGGTAACACTCTGACACATTTTGTGTCTGGCCCATCCCACCAATGCATCATGCTGGCTGACAACAAAATAGGGCAAGCACCTATTTCATCATATTAGCAGATCAATTTGTATAACCTTTATATCTGCAATGACATGCAAAAACATACTGAATGGGTTAAATCACACAACTTCACTTTGTGCTATGTTAGGTACACTCTTTATTTTCAATTAATAACAGGTAAATCAATATTTATCCTTAGCCTTTAAAATTGTAAAATATATATTCGCCTTGTGTAAAAAGCAAATGCTTAACAAGACATACCCATTTAAATACATATACATAAAGGTATCGTTATAACTATTTTCCCATAACCAGTAGAAATAACACAGTGATCATTTGATGTTTAAATATCATGTGTCTTTAATTTTAGAATTTAAGAGATTAATTTTTAAGACAAGCTAATCTAAGCAGAAGACTTTATGCTATGTCACATTAAAGAATGTAGGTGGCTAATGACATTTTAAATGTCAATGGGGCAGTAAAATGTCCTATGCTGAAGGCATTTAATTAGCCCCAGACAGATATTCCTCCACTGAGACAGATGTGCTTTTTCTTACTGCATGATTCTTAGTGATGCAACTAAGAGATATATTGACCTATAGCAACATACAAGATTGAAACTATATTACAGGACTCGGTGCTGTAAAATCAACTGTAGAGAACACTCAAGGATGAGCTGATGACAGAATGTAGAACATTATTTTATCTACTGTGAAAATCAGTGACTCATTGGTTTTATTGTTACAACAATGAATCCCTTTCTCTTGATTGCTTTCTTAATAAAAAACGATCACCCAAGTTACCAAAAATGGATTTAGCAGCAGAATTGTTCAATTCTCAATGATCTGCTGAAGCATTCTACTTCAACAATCCATTGTTCCTTTGCACCATTGCAAATTCTATGGGATTTTCCATTTGTTGGTTGATAAATGTGTTTACTATGAATATTTTTAGATTATTGAACCAAGTGTTATATAGTAGCATGTGAAAAATAACTGCGCCCGAAACTTAATATTCAGTTCTAAATTAAATAATTTTCAAAGCCAGATTTGTCTGTAAACACACTGGATTTATTACTGGAATCTGTATTCTAAATAACAGCATATAGAACACTGACTAGTGCTGGAACTTCAAGCAAGTGCAAAAAGATATAAGCATGTGCAGTACAATAGGGTACCACATGTACAGTTCACTGATGCTTTTTAGAAATTACTTTTTTTTACTGTTGTCTCCTGTGACAACAGCCCTATGCAACTGATACCACTGTATTCTTATATGTTTTTCACATCTAATATGCTAACAGCAATTAAATACACCAAAAACAGAGAAAATAATATTTTTAGGTGTGCTATGGTTTAGCTAGTGCTAAAGTACCCTTGTTATTAAGTTATTCATATGTTTGCTGTAATCTTTGCATGCATGTTCCCACCTCTTGTGGACAAATAATACTTTCTGAAAGTACTGGATTAAAATGTTTACATGGCATAGATGTCCAATCATACAGGCATATCTGTTTTTAATTTGGCGCTAAACTTACCTTTGAAGTTCCATACTGAGGTGTTTAGCAATAGCACCCACACTACTCTCTGAGGAACAGTGAGTATTGGTTCTTCAAAGTTTAATGGAGTTGCTATATATGCAAAAAAATAACAGAAATAGATATTAAAAAGATCTTGATAACCATGGAATAAATTGCCATTGCAAGTGATCTGCTCTCTGAACACAGTCAACAACCTATTCCATTATGCTCACAGAATGTGTAGTGCCAAAAAATTACATAAAAAACAAACAGTGATATGAAGTGAGAAAATAATTCATGTATATAAAGGCTAAGTGGAAATAAATGCCCTTTCAAGAGAACCAAAATAAAGGTTCATGTGCAAAGTCCCATGAAAAAGTGCAAATTACATCAATGCACATCAATAGGTAAATCCTGAAGTGCAGAAAAGTGATCCAATGGAGTGCTCCAAGATCTGCCACCACACCCCATGAAAAAATGGACACTCACCAGAAAGGATGGCTGCCATTACAGCAGCAAAAAAAACGCATTCAGTAAGTATTAGTCATCCAATGTGTATGGGTTGTCCAGCGTTCAAGATAAATGAAGCTCCCCAGAAGCCCTATTTGTGGATTCATATGGATCATTGTGGTTTCAAGATTGTAGTGTGAGGGATAATACCCACCAGTGTTACTGTCATCTAATAAAGGCATTGAATTAGGAATTTATTATATCTGAACCAAACTGTCCTACTCATATGACAGTGGAAAATGTCTGTAATCATCCAAATCTCTTCTTACCTGCACCCACCTGTGCAGTAATCCAAATTGTGATTCCAAGTGACAATCCTCACACAAAATGATTGACACTCACCTGGACCTTAACTAAAATAAGGTAGCCAGGTCATTCGCAATGTGTCCCCTCACCAGGGATGCAATGGTCTAGGATCTTGCCCACTTTAGATAAGCCTTACAGCATACCGACATGCTCAGAGAGAGGGGGATAAACCAAACAGAAACATAGCATAAAACCAGTATAAAAACATGCTTACAAAAGGTGTGCACTACACAATTACACAAAGGAAAACTGTGCGTCTCAAAAGGAACTGACACCCTGCTCACAGTGGACTAAACCTTATCAGTATCTCCAAATCCGTCTCTCCCAGTACATATCAGTCATCCAATGTGTATGGGTTGTCCAGCATTCAAGATAAATGAAGCTCACCAGAAGCCATATAGAGTCCTCATACTGTAGTATATTTATTGCGGTAGTAAAAGCCAGAGTGAAAAAAACAACAATCCTTTCATTCAATGCCACCGCCGACCCGGAATCGGTCAGCAGCGCAACGTCAGCACTAGTGTCTCCTCTCCGGAGGCATAGAGTGTAAGAATTGTTGTTTTTTACACTCTGGCTTTTAATATTGTTGCAACTGCAATAAAGAAACTACACTATGCGGACTCTATCTGGCTCCTGGTGAGCTTCATTTATTTTAGCTGTATCCTGATGAGGATGACGCTGGACAACCCATACAAATTGGATGCCTGTTACTTACTGAATGCGTGTTTGCTGCTGTAACAGCAGCCATCCTTTCTGTTGAGTTTCCATTTCTCTGGGGTGTGGTGGCAGATCAATGAGCACCATTGGATCACTTTTTTGCACTTCAGGATTTACCTATTGATGTTATTGCATACCATCACATTGGACTTGCTGTCATGAGTTGCACCTTTTCATGAGGCTTTGCACATGAACCTTTATTTTGGAGGTGCTGAAAGGACATTTCTTTTCACTTAGCCTTTATATACATTAATTTTTTTTATTACTTCATATCACTGTTTGTTTTTTATGTAGTTTTTTGGTGCTACACATTCTGTGAACATTGTTTTTAAGTTAGGTATATTGCTTATCTGTGCCAGCGGCAATTCCATTCCACCACAGCGCTAAGATATATCTGTTTACATCTGTTCCATAATGTGACACTATGGAGTCTATTTATAAATAAAATTACTGTGGGAATTTCTCAAGCATGAACACAGCCATCATGAATAATCCCCAAATTTTGCCTCATATGTTTATTTCCTATGATCGTCATAATGCAGTTTTTCTGATTAAGGCATTTCTGAAAAAAATGCATTATGCCCACTAGATGGAACTGACGAGACTTGGAAATAAACATATTGGAAAAACATGGGGATTATTTGTGACAGATGTGCAAATGTTTGAGAAGTTTGCACAGATTTTTTTTTTTTTTTTTAATGAATAGATGTCTATGTTTGTTTAGTATCCAATTTTAATCCGTACCTTCTTAACCACTTGAGCCCCGGACCATTATGCTGCCTAAGGACCAGAGGTCTTTTTCCAATTTGGCACTGCGTCGATTTAACTGCTAATTGCACGGCCATGCAATGCTGTACCCAAACGAAATTTGCGTCCTTTTCTTCCCACAAATAGAGCTTTCTTTTGATGCTATTTGATCACCTCTGCAGTTTTTATTTTTTGCGCTATAAACGGAAAAAGACCGAAAATTTTGAAAAAAAATGATATTTTCTACTTTTTGTTATAAAAAAAATCCAATAAACTAAATTTTAGTCATACATTTAGGCCAAAATGTATTCGGCCACATGTCTTTGGTAAAAAAAAGTCAATAAGCGTATATTTATTGGTTTGCGCAAAAGTTATAGCGTCTACAAACTAGGGTACATTTTCTGTAATTTACACAGCTTTTAGTTTATGACTGCCTATGTCATTTCTTGAGGTGCTAAAATGGCAGGGCAGTACAAACCCCCCCAAATGACCCCATTTTGGAAAGTAGACACCCCAAGGAAATTGCTGAGAGGCATGTTGAACCCATTGAATATTTATTTTTTTTGTCCCAAGTGATTGAATAATGACAAAAAAAAAAAAAATATTTACAAAAAGTTGTCACTAAATGATATATTGCTCACACAGGCCATGGGCCTATGTGGAATTGCACCCCAAAATACATTCAGCTGCTTCTCCTGAGTATGGGGATACCACATGTGTGGGACTTTTTGGGAGCTTAGCCGCGTACGGGGCCCCGAAAACCAATCACCGCCTTCAGGATTTCTAAGGGTGTAAATTTTTGATTTCACTCTTCACTGCCTATCACAGTTTCGGAGGCCATGGAATGCCCAGGTGGCACAAAACCCCCCCAAATGACCCCATTTTGGAAAGTAGACACCCCAAGCTATTTGCTGAGAGGCATATTGAGTCCATGGAATATTTTATATTTTGACACAAGTTGCGGGAAAGTGACACTTTTTTTTTTTTTGCACAAAGTTGTCACTAAATGATATATTGCTCACACAGGCCATGGGCATATGTGGAATTTCACCCCAAAATACATTTAGCTGCTTCTCCTGAGTATGGGGATACCACATGTGTGGGACTTTTTGGGAGCCTAGCCGCGTACGGGGCCCCGAAATCCAATCACCGCCTTCAGGATTTCTAAGGGTGAAAATTTTTGATTTCACTCTTCACTGCCTATCACAGTTTCGGAGGCCATGGAATGCCCAGGTGGCACAAAACCCCCCCAAATGACCCCATTTTGGAAAGTAGACACCCCAAGCTATTTGCTGAGAGGCATGGTGAGTATTTTGCAGCTCTCATTTGTTTTTGAAAATGAAGAAAGACAAGAAAAAAAAATTTTTTTTTCTTTTTTCAATTTTCAAAACTTTGTGACAAAAAGTGAGGTCTGCAAAATACTCACTATACCTCTCAGCAAATAGCTTTGGGTGTCTACTTTCCAAAATGGGGTCATTTGGGGGGGTTTTGTGCCACCTGGGCTTTCCATGGCCTCCGAAACTGTGATAGGCAGTGAAGAGTGAAATAAAAAATTCACGCCCTTAGAAAGCCTGAAGGCGGTGCTTGGTTTTCGGGGTCCCGTACGCGGCTAGGCTCCCAAAAAGTCTCACACATGTGGTGTCCCCATACTCAGGAGAAGCAGCAGAATGTATTTTGGGGTGTAATTTCACATATTCCCATGGCATGTTTGAGCAATATATCATTTAGTGACAACTTTGTGCAAAAAAAAAAAAAATTTGTCTCTTTCCCGCAACTTGTGTCGCAATATAAAATATTCCATGGACTCGACGTGCCTCTCAGCAAATAGCTTGGGGTGTCTACTTTCCAAAATGGGGTCATTTGGGGGGGTTTTGAACTGTCCTGGCATTTTATGCACAACATTTAGAAGCTTATGTCACACATCACTCACTCTTCTAACCACTTGAAGACAAAGCCCTTTCTGACACTCATTGTTTACATGAAAAAGTTTTTTTTTTTTGCAAAAAAATTACTTTGAACCCCCAAACATTATATATTTTTTTAAAGCAAATGCCCTACAGATTAAAATGGTGGGTGTTTCATTTTTTTTTTCACACAGTATTTGCGCAGCGATTTTTCAAACGCATTTTTTGGGGAAAAAACACACTTTTTTAAATTTTAATGCACTAAAACACACTATATTGCCCAAATGTTTGATGAAATAAAAAAGATGATCTTAGGCCGAGTACATGGATACCAAACATGACATGCTTTAAAATTGTGCACAAACGTGCAGTGGCAACAAAATAAATACATTTTTAAAAGCCTTTAAAAGCCTTTACAGGTTACCACTTTAGATTTACAGAGGAGGTCTACTGCAAAAATTACTGCCCTCGATCTGACCTTTGCGGCGATACCTCACATGCATGGTGCAATTGCTGTTTACATTTGACGACAGACCGCCGCTTGAGTTCACCTTAGCGCGAGAGCAGGGGGTGACAGGGGTTTTTTTTTTGTTTTTTTGTTTTTTTATTTATTATTTTTTTGCTTTTTTATCTTATTTTTAAACTGTTCCTTTCATTTTTTTTTTAATCATTTTTATTGTTA
This sequence comes from Aquarana catesbeiana, assembly GCF_042186555.1. Taxonomy (NCBI): domain Eukaryota; kingdom Metazoa; phylum Chordata; class Amphibia; order Anura; family Ranidae; genus Aquarana; species Aquarana catesbeiana. The sequence goes on along the minus strand of NC_133328.1, from coordinate 439,604,707 downwards.
TCTCGGGGAATGTAAATATCCCCTATGATAGCAATAGGTAGTGACAGGTACTCTTTTTTGAAAAAATTGGGGTCTATTAGACCCTAGATCTCTCCTCTGCCCTCAAAGCATCTGACGACACCAAGATCGGTGTGATAAAATGCTTCCCCAATTTCCCAATGGCGCTATTTACATCCGGCGAAATCTAAGTCATAAAATGCTCGTAGCTTCCGGTTTCTTAGGCCATAGAGATGTTTGGAGCCACTCTGGTCTCTGATCAGCTCTATGGTCAGCTGGCTGAATCACCGGCTGCATTCTCAGGTTCCCTGTTGAGACAGGAGAGCCAGAGAAAAACACGGAAGACGGTGGGGGGGGGCATTCCCTCCCACGGCTTGTAAAGCAGTCTAGAGGCTAATTAGCCACTAGGATTGCTTTTACATGAAAGCCGACCGCTGGCTGAAAAGAATGATACCAAGATGATACCTAAACCTGCAGGCATCATTCTGGTATAACCATTCAAAGTCGTGAATGGCGTATCTGAAGACAAAAAAATGGTTAATAAAGCACAGTAAACGGTAAAGTATAAAAAATTGCATACCTGAAAAGCAAACATGATAAAACATAATAACAATAAAACATTGCAGAATAGAATACAGTAAAAAAGAGCAGAACAATAGAGAGAGAGAATAGAGAGAGAGAGAACAATGAAACGACAACTATTTTTTTTTATTTTATATATTTTTTTTTTTTTTACACTTTTTTTGGAACTAACTTCTATAACGGTAACCGGTTCCAGGTTCGGGTCTCTCAAAATGCGATGGCATCTTGGGAGACCCTGTGAAAGTGTGCCTAGTCTGTGCAATGCTGTACCCTAAGCTAATACTCAACTAGTGAATGGTAGCGTTCAAAACATTCACCAATGCAAAGACCAGGATTGTCAGGACAGGAGGGACAATAATAGCGGGTGTCACGCCTATATCCGCACTTGCTGCAGACACAACATCTTTTTTGGGGGGGTTCGTTGGGTAGGGGTACTCGGGAGGACATAAAGAAAATGCCTCTCATGCAGCCGACTGCATTTGGTTGGGGATATGAATGGGGGAAGTACGGGCGCTGCAGAAGCGGTGGGTTCCCAATTAGGATTGGCGAATGCAGCAGGAAGGGCATTATGGGCACGACGGGCCTGTGTTTGTCTTCTTGGTGGCAGCTGGACACTACTTGTGCTTGCCACCTCACCAGCTTGAACTGCACTTATTTGACTCGCCACGTCACCAAGTGTTACTGCAGTGCTGGTTTGACTACGACCGGGGTGTACTAGGCCACTGGCGCTTGCCAGTTCAATAAAAAGCTACCAAAAAAACTGTTAGTGATCGCAGGGATCAGGCCTGACTCTGCGAACGCTGCAGTTATGCGTTAAGTGTTTTGTAAGTGACAGTGATCGATCGATACTGCACTTGGGTGGGCTGGGCTGGGCCGGGCGGAGGGGCAAAATGCAGGTGCTAGCAGGTATCTGAGCTGATCCCGCTAACATTGCGTTTTTGGGAACCCTAAACTGCTGGGGACGCCAGTATAGATCTGATCGGATCAGATATTGATCCGTTCAGATACTATACCACTAAGGGAGGCGTATGCTGCGTGCGTGGGTGTTAGCGGTACTGGCGCTAATCTGACACTGCTTGGGGCTGGTGCTTGCCAGTTCACCAAAATACTACCAAAAAAACTGTTAGCGATCGCAGGGATCAGGCCTGACTCTGCGAACGCTGCAGTTATGCATTTAGTGTTTTGTAAGTGTCAGTGATCGATCAATACTGCACTTGGGTGGGCTGGGCTGGGCCGGGCGGAGGGGCAAAACGCAGGTGCTAGCAGGTATCTGGGCTGATCCCGCTAACACTGCGTTTTTGGGAACCCTAAACTGCTGGGGACGCTAGTATAGATCTGATCGGACCAGATATTGATCCGTTCAGATACTATACCACTAAGGGAGGTGTACGGTGCGTGCGTGGGTGTTAGCGCTACTGGCGCTAACCTGACGCTGCCTGGGGCTGGTGCTTGCCAGTTCACCAAAATGCTACCAAAAAAACTGTTAGCGATCGCAGGGATCAGGCCTGACTCTGCGAACGCTGCAGTTATGCGTTTAGTGTTTTGTAAGTGACAGTGATCGATCGATACTGCACTTGGGTGGGCTGGGCGGAGGGGCAAAACGCAGGTGCTAGCAGGTATCTGGGCTGATCCCGCTAACACTGCGTTTTTGGGAACCCTAAACTGCTGGGGACGCTAGTATAGATCTGATCGGATCAGATATTGATCCGATCAGATACTATACCACTAGGGGAGGCGTATACTGCGTGCGTGGGTGTTAGCGGTACTGGCGCTAATCTGACGCTGCCTGGGGCGACGCATATCACAGCATATTTAGCAGGGGGCTAAACCTTTATTCGGTAATAAACGGCGGGTGCCCTGACACTATAAAAAATAAACAAACTAACCAGCGTCTCCCGTAACAGTTATACGGTGATCAGTGGTGAAAGGGTTAACTAGGGGGCCATCAAGGGGTTAAAACATTTATTCGGTAGTATATGGGGGTCCCTGTCACTATAAAACGCTGACGGCGAACCTAAATATTTAGGTCCCTAACTAGCGTCACCAGCGACACTAATACAGCGATCAGAAAAATGATCGCTTAGCGACACTGGTGACAGGGGGTGATCAAGGGGTTAAAACTTTATTAGGGGGTTTAGGAGGGTATCCTAGACCTACAGGGGGCTAATACTAACTGTCCCAACACTGTAACTGTCACAAACTGACACCAATGCAGTAATCAGAAAAAAAAAAAAAACTGCTTGGTGTCAGTTTGTGACGGGGGGGGGTGATTGGGGGGGGATCGGGGGGCGATCGGGGGGGGGGTCGGGGTGTTTTGTGTGCCTGGCATGTTCTACTGTGTGTGTGTAGCGTTGTGCACTCACATACCTGTCTTCTCTCCTCAGGCCGGAACGGAAATTACCGAGCCGAGGAGAGATGACATCATTTCCTTTGCTGCTGTTTAGCATACAGCAGCAAAGGAATGATTTGATTGGCCGGCGGCGATCGCGAGGGGGGGGCCACGAACGGATGGCCTCCCCCTCACCTCCGATCGCTGTGGGACAAAAGACGACCGCCTCGGGCACCGGGGGGGGGTCCAATCGGACCCCCCACCCGCGGAAGGCAAATCACGTACATGTACATGATTTTGCCTGTCCGTGCCACCTTGCCGACGTACATCGGCGTGAGGCGGTCGTCAAGTGGTTAAAAGGGTAAATTTAAGTTCTTAGTAGCCATGGCACATAGTACTGTGTTTCCCTGAAAATAAGACCAGGTCTTATATTAATTTTGGCTACAACAAACACACTAGGACTTATTTTCAGGGGATATCCTATTTATTTACGGTATGTACAATGACGATCTTAAAGTGGTTGTAACCCTAACAAAAAATAAATAAATCCTGATCCTTTAAAGCATGATAGACAGCATAGTGCTTGTGCTTTGTCATTTACCTCTCTCTATGTTCTAAAAAAACCTGGAATAAAACAATAAAATGTTTTTAAAAAGTTCCTGTGTCCCCTGTCTTCTCTCCCCCTCTCCCCCTGTCAGCTCACGAGTCAGCATTATGACATTCTGTAATCCCAAAAATAAACCTTGGTTAAAGTTATTGTGAAATTATGTAATTTGTTTTGTAAAAAGACTATATAATGTCCAGTGTGTTTCCTATTGTAACCTATTTGTGGAAAATACCTTATTTAGAGCGCCACTGGGTGCTCACGTCACCCGCCAGAGCTCTTCTTCCCAGCTCTGAGCACTGCAGAGGAACGGGCCGCTGACGTCAGCTGGGAGGAGAGGAGAACATCTCCAGCGGGTCATGTGAGCGCCCAGCGGCACTGTAAATAAGGTATTTTCCACAATAAAGTTACAAAAGGAAACACACTGCACATTATATAACCTTTTTACAAAACGGATTACATGTTGTTACAAGGACTTTAACTAGGGCTTATTTTTAGGGTAGGACTTATTTTCAGGGGAAACAGAATAGTTCAAGGACAGTGATACATTTTTTCAGATTCATTGACCATTAGATGACTGCCCCAGAACTAGAATGCTATTCGAGATTCAGGGTGCACTACAGAGGTTGAAGACTTTGCTTCCACAAAGGGATCTAAATGACAGAAACATGTTAATCATAAGAGTATTTAGTTAATGGTACTGTATATTACAGTTTTTCTCAAGAACAAATACTTTTAGTAATTAGAAGGTAACCGATACATATAAGAAATCAGTGATTTTATTATACTTTATATTTCAAGTCAAAGTGAAAAAAAATAAAAGTTTGCTGCAAAGTGATTTACATTAATTACATTGCAAAAACACAAAACAGAGTACAGCACAAGTATACACCCTCTTAAAATTAGTATTTACTATCTTATGATCTTTTGTCACCAACTACCATCTTGGGTATGTGTGGGTAGGTCTCTATCAGCTTTGTACATCTGAACATCTTTTCCCCATCTCTCCTTGCAAAACTGCTCCCGTTCTGTTAAAGGGTACCTCCACTTTGGTGGGGAAAAAATAGCAAATAAAAAAAAATAATAATATAGCATATACAATTGCGAATCAAGTCATATTGTAATTAAATAAGAATAAAAAATGGCCTTTCCTTTTCAATCTGCAGCTCTGTAATTTTCTGTAAAATGCAATGCATTATGCTACCTGGAAGTGTTCTGTACACAGAATGTATACAAAACGCCCCCCAGAAACATAATTTTCTACTTGTGTGATTGACTCACTGATTTTCCCAGAAGTCTACACTAACATACAAGTCAGATTTCAGGCATCTCCTGCAAAAAAAATTTTGGTGAGATCCTGTCAGAAACCATGAATCAGACTGAGACAGAAGTACAATTAAATCACACTTGTTTAATAATAATAATAAAACAAGGAAAACAGAGTAAACGTAGTCAAAACATAGCCAGAGTACAGGAACCAGAACGGATAATCAGACAAGCCAAAATGTCAGGGAGCTACAGATGAGCATAGTGGAACAGCAAGCAGGATCTGGAGCCAGAAGGAATGTCAGCCAAGCAAGTCTTTAACAGGAACACAGGAGAGCATCGCTAGAGATGTGACCAAGGTGAAGGCAGGGATCATCTGCACTGGACGGCTTAAGTAGGCAGGACTAACGAGCAGGATATCATTAACAGGTGAGTCACTGTTAAGAGATAGGAGCTGGCAATTAGCCGACAGCTGAGCGGCCAGCTTTGAGAAGAAAGGGCTAAGCCCAGCCCTGACAGATTCTCCCAATAGGAAATCACGTCTAAAGGGATGCAGACCCTGCAGTTTTCCTCATTAGAGCCCTGCAAGTACAACAACTGATTTATAATTATAAACCACTCCCATTAGATTCACTTTCTAAATGGACACAGTCAAACACACAGGGATTTCTTAAAATAACAAAAGGTAGGATTCTGCAACAAAGTTTGTTAAAATCCTTGTAATGTACAGAGATCACCTAGAGGGGAGTGTTTTTCTGAACAAAAGGGAAGTTACTCTTTAAGAAGTGTACAAGAGTATGACATATATGTAAATTTGTAAAGAGCCCCAAAAAAACTGTGCAAGCAGGAGACTTGAAATAGGGTCTACCTACAGTATGAGTCACATGCCTTAGTGGCTGAGATTGGAGAGACTATGCATACAACTTTTGCCTGGAGACTTTTTCATTTACAGTTTTATGGGGGAGTGGTTAAACAAAGCCACTGTTAACTAAAACTCACATGCCATCTCACACACAATTAGCCATAAGGCACCTGGGAAGTAGCTCAAAAAAGCTTGATGGAGTGATGGCTGAGCTTTTTCTCTTTATAGCCACAAACACTTTTTTTGGAATATGCCAAACATTGTACATCATTACAAATGCAACATTCCTACCAAGAAGAATAGCGGTGGCAGAATAATTCTACAGAGATATTTGTCTGAAGAAGGCCCTGGAAGGTTTGCGAAGATGGAATAAATACAACAAATTACATACGAATACTGGAGGAAAACCTGATGAAGTTTGAAGAAATACCTGAGCCTATGAAGAAAATTGTGTAATAAAATGTTTTATTTTTTTTATTTTTGCGCTTCTCTTAAAAAAGGTGATATATTTATGAAGGTGCTGCTGCTTAAAAATCACATAGATAACACAGCCATGGATCTTGCCACTGCTGTGGAGGCTCTGGTCCCAGCTGAATGCCTCTTACGGGGAAAACACGTTGGGTGGAGCAGCATTCCTTAGATGTCACCACGATCAGCTTGTTGGCAAGATCCACGGCTGTGTTACTGCTTTCTTCAATGTGAATGCTACATACATTTTTTAATACATTTTTGTATGAAGTACTACACTATGAAGTCTTTTACTTCCATTACTCCTTTCATCTGAGATGATCTGGAGACATATGAGCCGTATCAAAGAAAGATCCCTTGTCCAAACAGCCTGGTCCCATTGAGGAGGTGTAGTGTGCAGAGGATTACTAGGACAGGATTTTCTGTGCTGGATTCTTTTGCATAAGTGCAATTGATCTCTATAATTTGAGATCCAACAAATCTTGTAAGCGGCTTTGATTTAATTTGAAGGAGAACACATCAAGTGAATATTGATTCTCGACTGGTTGATTTTGAACACTGGTTGGACTTTTTTTAAATCATTTTCTTTTTTGAAAAACACTTTTTTTTCTTGATTGACATTTTCACACGTTTATTTATCATCATATATAATTTTTTATGTATGCACAATATGATATAATTGTTTGCGTTTTTTTCATTGGGTAGCGCGCTTATATCTACTGTATGAAGAAAATTTGTCTTCCAGCAAGATAATGATACCAAGCCATAAAGCTGAAATTACACGACAATGGCTTGAAAACAAAAAAGTTAATGTTCTGAAATGAGTCAAAGTCCATCATAAGCCAAAAAAGAATCTGTACTTCACTCACAATCCGCTTGCCACTTAACAGAGCTGGAGCAGTTTTGCAAAGTAGGATGGGAGGAAAATCGCAGTGTCCAGATATATAAAGCTGATAGAGACCTATCCACACACTTATTTCCAGGGGTGTATTCAATACTTATGAAGCCAGCTATTTTTCATTTTCCACTGTAATCAATTTAAACCACATTACAGAGATTTTACTTTGACATTTAAGAGTATATTCCTTTTGATTTAAACTCCATTGTGATTCAGTGTTCCATAACAATATTATTAAAAACATGCAAGTGTCCCAGAAAGATATTCCCTTTCTTTCTACTGCCACCATTGAACCAATGTTGCTGTCGGACCACCACCCAATTACAATGACCCTGACGTTCCCTGACAAACACATCCCCAAAAACATTTGGCGCCTAGACTCGTCTCTGCTTACTTCGGATGAAGTAATCAACGATATCAATAGTTGCATACACACCTTTTTCTTAGAAAACGACACGCCGGACACTGCCCCTCTCACACAATGGGAAGCCCACAAGTGCGTAGTCAGAGGTAAACTCATTGCTCTTAAAGCTTCGCGTCAAAAAGCCCAACAACAGAAAATCACAGAGCTCCTTGACAAGATTAAAAGGCTTGAACTTGACCACAAACAAGTACAAGCACAGCAAACTTATCACTAACTCACCCAAATCAGGAAAATGCTACGAGAAGAACTAAACCGTAAGACGCAACGTAAATTTATGTTGCATCAAAAGATTTTCTATGAATTTGGCAGTAAATGCGGTAAATACCTTGCTAAAGCCCTCCAGACCAGGAAAGCACATGCAGCCATTCATACTATTAAAGATCATCAGGGAAAATCTCACATCACCTCGACAGACATAGCAGCCCAATTTGAGACCTACTACTCTAAATTATACAATCTCCCGAAACAAGATACAAGCCATTATGGATCTGAGAATAGACGTAAGATAATCAAATCGTTTCTCAACAAATTTTCCCCCAAACCCATAGATAAAGAAGACGCAGCACACCTTGAAAATCCTATATCAGAAGAAGAACTCAAAGCAGCTATCAAGCAACTTAAAAATGGGAAAAGTCCTGGTCCAGATGGACTTACAGCCACTTACTTCAAAACCTTTACAGATACACTGGCCCCACATTTAATTAGGACCTTTAACTCCTTAACATCATCCACTCTCCCCTTCCATAGATTCCTAGAAGCGCACATCACAGTGATCCCAAAAGATGAAAAAGACCCTACCTCAGTGAGTAATTATAGGCCGATATCCTTATTAAACGTTGACGTAAAACTTTATGCCAAGATTCTAGCCTCCCGTCTTCTTCCTCTCCTACCTTCCCTGATAGGGAGGGATCAAGTGGGGTTCATTCCTGGAAGAGAGGCTAGAGACAACACAATCAAGGCGCTGAATATACACCACTGGATCACGAATCAAAAACATAAGGGATTCTTTCTGTCCCTGGATGCAGAGAAGGCATTCGACAGGTTGGCATGGGACTACCTAGGAGCAGTCCTGAGACGTATTGGTCTCCAAGATCGGATGTTTAATGCTATCATGTCCCTCTATACCACTCCAACCGCTAGGGTACGTGTTAACGGCCACCTGTCGAACGCCTTCTCTATTAGTAATGGAACAAGACAGGGATGTCCACTTTCCCCAATATTATTCGTCTTAACCCTAGAACCCTTCCTCCAATGTCTCAGATCCAACGACAACATTAAAGGTTTCTGCATCGCCGATCGCACCTACAAGATCGCTGCTTTCGCTGATGACATATTACTATTCCTGAGGGAGCCACATATATCGATCCCAAACCTCTTAAAAGAAGCAAATACCTTTCACACCATTTCCAATTTTAAGATCAATTTCACAAAATCCCAGGCCCTAAATATCTCCCTCCCACAGGAACAGGTAACACAATGCAAAAGCAACTTTCCCTTTCAATGGAGACATGACCAGATTAAATATCTTGGGATACAACTACCGACAAAGCTTTCAGACCTATACTCCAAAAATTATCAACCCATCATAAAAGCCATTACGAACGACTTAAGCAAATGGAATAATCCCCATTTTTCCTGGTTTGGTAGGGCAACAATCCTAAAGATGAATATCCTTCCCCGCATCCTCTATATCTTACAAACCATACCTAATAAACTCCCCCCAACTTTCTTCCAACTCTACAAACGATTATGCACTAGATTTCTATGGAGACAGAAAAGACCTAGAATAGCATACGATCAACTAACACACCCTAAGACAAAAGGGGGCATCGGCCTCCCGGATCTCAAGAAATATTATTGGGCTTGTCACCTCTCTAGAATTATAGATTGGTCAGTGCACGACAAATGTAAAGACTGGGTCACCCTTGAACATACATTCTCCCCCCTACCACTACGATCCTTGCCTTGGACTTTGTTCAAACACACCCCAAGAATGCTAAATAGTCATCCTCTCATCGCCCCGACACTCCAATGCTTTAAGGAAGCTTGCCGGAAGCTACACATTTCCTCCAATCCGGGACCCCTCACTCCAGTAAAACACAACCCAGCATTCCCTCCCGGCATGTCCACTAATTTTCTGACGGGTACCTGGCAACACTTAACAGTCCTAGCCCATCACTTCTTTCGATCGGGTACACTTCTGGAGCGTTCCTCCCTACCAATTAATGCAAATAGTAATGCCTTCCCACTCTGGTTATACTTCCAGATCAGACATTTCTGAAAAGAAATGGACAGTGTCTCTTCAGTCTCCCGTCCACTCACGACATTTGAGCAACTCTGCGCTCACTCTACACCCCAGCAACATATGATCTCAAACGTTTACAACCTGCTCTCCTCTGGAGGCTCAATGAAAACTATCAAAGCTTGCGTAAACTGGGAAAGAGACTTACAAACAGAATTAACAGAGGCACAATGGGAACACATTTCTATGATAGCACATAAAGGCTCCCTTAATGTCTCGATTCAAGAGAATAACTATAAAATTTTAATGCGTTGGTACAGAACCCCCGTAGTTATCCACAAATACTATCCTACCCTATCTGACAAATGCTGGAGATGTACCAATGAAGTGGGTACACTAGAACACATATGGTGGTCCTGTCCCTTAATCCAGCCTTTTTGGATCCAAGTTAGGGAACTGACCTCACAAATATCCACATATTCTCTAGAGCACACCTCAGCACAATGCCTTCTTCATCACTCGGACATTCCGTCACATCAATACCGCAAAACGCTAATACCACCCTTATTAAATGCAGCCAAGTTGTGTATCCCTCTTCACTGGGGAACAACAAATGCGCCCACTATCCCAGAAAGGCTCAAACGAGTAGAAAAAATTGCGGAAATGGAGGAACTGATCGCCATAGCCAAAGACTGCCCAACCAAATTCTCATACACATGGGCATGTTGGTTCCACTTCTGTACCACTGATCAATATAAACAGTTGACCAACCAAACTCACACAGATCGCAATCCCTAAGATGCTGGCAACTATCATTAACTTCTTTATTTCATTCAGAAGCTAAATCTATCAAAGTATGTGGTGGCCGGCCTCCCCCACCTAAACAAGGGATGAATGGGGGAGGTCGCCTGACATGTTTTACACGTACCCACCTAAAGACCCACCAGTTGGGCAACCCTACCCGCGGGAATGCAAACCTTCAGATATGCTGGTGGAGACTGCAAGATACTTCTGACTCCTTCCTCACCCCCCCACTCCCTCCTCCCTTCCCCCCCTCCGTTCTCCGTCTTCTCTTCCCCCCTCTTTCCCCACCCCTCTTTGTCTTTCCTTTCCTTTAAATTTAGGTTTACACCATAAGCTAGTTTCCCCTTCAGACAGAATCCCTTCTTTGTTAACACTGATGTTCAATCATCCTTAGCTGTTCAAATGTTGAACGGAAATAGACACTTAACATTAGCCACTGTAATAGAGCAAAGTTTCGATTCTATTTAGGAAATACACCCAAACATCCGTAAATATCAGATAGAACTAATAGCATTGGGACAAATACATATGTAGGAGGTGACCTTTCACAATTATATCTCATTGTTTTTTATAAGTGTCCACCTTACCAAAGTCAGCGGAAGAAAGGTCCCCTTTTTATTTTCTTTTGTTTCTCTCTCTGTTACAAGAGTTACTGTCTGTTAACTTTGAATGTCAGTGTTGCCGAATACCTTGTTATGCCTCATTTTCTGTAACCAAAGGCAATGTAAACCCTATTCGTTTTTTACCAATAAAATATTATGGGAAAAAAAAAAAAAAACATGCAAGGCAGGGTTTTTTATTATATATATATATGACCGCATGGTCACATACTGTACACTCCTGGCTGTAACAGGAACAAATACTGTATGTTGCACTGTGTAAAACAATGTCAATGCAATAAAAAATGAGAAAGTAATGAAAGATTATCATAATACATGATCTGACAGGGAAAATCAGGCTATTTACACCATAAAGAACTAGAGTGCCTGGGAAGTATGATAAAGAGGGCAGCACCATTAAGATTTGCATTTCATATTTCTGCTTTTGTTGTATTCTCTGGGCACCAGTGAGTTAATTCTGATATAAAACCAATGGAGTACAGACCAGGATGGTTAAAAGGAGTCATAATACTTTTTAGCTTCAGTAAGTTACATTTTCTCCTGCTTTTAATGCTTTGTAGACTTTGCAGACAAATAATCTTGATACACAAAAATTAAATAACATGCTGCCTCCATTCTAGTTTTAAAGTGAAGTTAAAAGTAATTTAAAAAAAAATAACAAACATGTTATACATACCTGCTTTGTGTAGAGGTTTTGCACAGAGCAGCCCTGATCCTCCCCTTCTTGAGTCCCTCAGTGACGCTCCTGGTTCCTCCTCTTCTCCGAGTGCCCCCATAGTAAGCCATTTGCTATGGGGCACTCATGCTTAGCCCCACTCCCTGCTCCTTCCTCACTGGCTGTGATTAAAGTGCAGTAACACTATGAGTTAAGTACAATTAGGTGCATGTCACCTTTGGGTCTTATCTCTATTACTTATATGTGACAGGCTTATTGCACACACTAGAGGATACACTGAGAGGAGAGAAGCACACACAACAGCTATGCCCACCCCTCCCCTCTGCTGTCTATTCACAGAAGCCTTTGTATTTTGTGAATGAGTTCACATAATACAAGGGCTTCTGTGAATGGCCAGAAGGGGGGATGTGGCATATCAGTTCCAGCAACTCTCCTGAGCAGTGTCGGAGCTCCAGAAGTTATCTTCTAATAGAGATAAGTCTATGAGGAGGAAAGCACCTTGTTAGACTTAACTCACGGTATGCCTGCAGTATTTACAAAGTAGCTGAATTTCTGCTATTCAGCTTTAATCCTTGGAATGTATACTTTTAATATAGGAGGGATAGTTTTTATTTCAACAACATGCATAAAGGTATTTGTACTTGTATACAGTACATATATATATGTATATATATATATATATATATATATACCTTTTGTATTTCCTTTATTGTATTGTATTGTATTTCTCTATTATCTATTTTTTAGCCCTGATGAGGGAAAGTGCTGAGCCTCCAAAATGTGTTGACTGTTACAAAATACAAATCTTTTAAAGGACTATACAAGCTGGTGTGGCGCTCCCATCCTTGCAAAACTTTTTTTAAAACCTGGAGGATACATTCTGTACTATTTCCAAAAGTCTATCATACATTTTCTTCCCTTTTTGTGATTATGGGAGGAATTGTTTTTATCGCAACAAAACCGAAGTCACATCTAAAACCCACAATATTATACTGTCCCATGCTCTTCCATAAAACCAGTTATTTAAAAATATATTAAGAATGATCCAGATCTACCCATAGTCTCTACTAGAGGCCCCCTGGGGGGCTACTCACAACTCTCCATTATATGAAACATAAGTAAACTGTATAAATAAACCCCAACAACAAGAAAATCTGTGAATATTCTCCAAAACTATAATCAATCATATTATGTTACATATGGGTTAATTCTCTAATGGATAAATAGATCTCATGCATGTATTTCAAATATGTACTAAGCTGTTTGCCTGGATTTCAGCTTTAAATAGTATATACTTCCTACAGCCTACTGCATTAATTGCTGAAATGGAAATGACATGTTTTTAGCTACTGGGGGGCTACTCACAACTCTCCATTAACTGGAACATAAATAAACTGTATAAATAAACCCCAACAACAAGAAAATCTGTGAATATTCTCCAAAACTATAATCAGTCATATTATGTTACATATGGGTTAATTCTCTAATGGATAAATAGATCTCATGCATGTATTTCAAATATGTACTAAGCTGTTTGCCTGGATTTCAGCTTTAAATAGTATATACTTCCTACAGCCTACTGCATTAATTGCTGAAATGGAAATGACATGTTTTTAGCTACTGCAGCATACATTATGTTGAAACTATTACAGGAAAAATTGAATACGGGTCAAATCCTTAAATGGAGAATTTTTACTGCTGTGCATTGTTTGTGACATTTTTTCAGCTGAAATTGATAGTTTTGGTTCTCAAAAGATTGTATCTCAAGACTCACATTTGTTTACTGTGTACTATTCTTTTTTGTTATGTTATCAGCTTTTGTATATATGCATATAAAGTCAGTTCACAAAGATTATTGTGCAGATTATTATTCTTTAAAGGATTATTAGCTTCTGACTGGCATTAATTGTAAGGATTTATGAGATATCTACAAGAACAGTGGAAAATTAAGTCTTTTTAGGTGATTTAAAAATAATGATTCATAGGAAAACAATATTGACTCGTGATAAATAAATGTTGAAATAAAATTATTAGTTAAGATCATAAACATATAAAAGATCACTTGCAGCTAGGTGAATAGACTCCTGTTTTGGCAAAATTTGTATGGTACTTGTCACTTTAGGTGTATTTGACACCATAAGGGCCTGAGCCACTGGACTGTTTATTTCCCTGTTTAAATCAATGATAAAGCAAGAAGAATCCATCGGTAATGGCGGAGGTGAACAGATCCTTCTCCCTGTGTGGTATGGAGCTGAGTGAGGGGAAGATGGCCCCCCCCGGCTCCATACGATTGCAGGGCAGAAGCGACGTCAAAACTTCACTTCCGCCCATAGTTCTTAAAGGGATATTTTTTTTTTCAAACAACATTTTTTTTTTTTTATTGCATTTTAGTGTAAATATGAGATATGAGGTCTTTTTAACCCCAGATCTCATATTTAAGGGGTCCTGTCATGCTTTTTTCAATTACAAAGGATGTTTACATTCCTTGTAATAGGAATAAAAGTGACACTTTTTTTAAAAAAGAACAGTGTGAAAATAAATAATAAAAAGTAAAATAAATAATTAAAAAAACAAAATTTTAATGTACCCCGTCCCGCCGAGCTTGCAAGCAGAAGTGAATGCATATGTGAGTAGCGCCCACATATGTAAACGGTGCTCAAACCACATGTGTGAGGTATCACCGTGATTGTTAGGGAAACAGCAATAATTCTAGCCCTAGACCTCATCTGTAACTCAAAACATGCAACCTGTAGAATTTTTTAAACATCGCCTATGGAGCTTTTTTAGGGTAAAAGTTTGACGCCATTCCAAGAGCGGGCACAATTTTGAAGCGTGACAGGTTGGGTATCAATTTACTCAGCATCATCTTTCACAATATAAAAACAAATTGTCTTAGTCTTATTTTTTAATTCAAAAAGTGTATTTTTTCCAAAAAAAGTATGCTTATAAGACCGCTGCACAAATACGGTGTGACAGAAAGTATTGCAATGACCACCATTTCATCCTCTAGGGTGGTAGAAAAAAATATATAATGTTTGGGGGCTCTAGGTAATTTTCTAGCAAAAAAAACAGTTTTAAACCAGTAAACACCAAATCTCAAAACGAGGCTCTGTCCTTAAAGCAGAGTTCCACCCAAAAGTGGAACTTCCGCTTTAAGTACTCCTTGCCCCCTGACATGCCACAATTGGCATGTCATTTTTTTGGGGGGGAGTGTGTACCTTCTTTTTAGTGGGACTTCCTGTGCCACTTCCTCCATCCTCTTCTTCCTAGGTGACTCCTCCTCTCGCCCTAGGTGGCCCCTTTTTGCCAGCGATTTTCTGGGACACGTCACAGGTCCCAGATGATTGCCTGGCCAATAGCAGAGCGCAGCACGACTCGCTCATTGCGCAGTGCATGCCTGGCCATGAAGCCGTAAGCTGTCATGGCCGTGTACCCACAGTTGCTATGACGGCGCCATGGAGAGGAGGGGGAGAGGAGCGAGGCTCCAGACACCAGCATCACTGGACCATGGAACAGGTAAGTGTCTGTTTATTAAAAGTCAGCAGCTATGCTTTTTGTAGCTGCTGACTTTTAATAAACTAAAAAAATGGGTGGAACTCCGCTTTAAGTTGTTATTAGGTTATAGCATGTTAAGCGTAGCATTATATACAACACAATGCAATATTGCATAAATTAAATATTGTGACTGTTTCAGAATAAATCCATATAACCAATTTATTTGTCCTGGGACTTTAAATGAGGCACAACTCATATGACTAATGAATAACTAGTTTCCAACATTTATAAAGGAACAAACAAAGAAAAAAAATATCAATGGGACTTTGGAGACACATCATGTTTATTTATCATATAATATTCTTTTATTAGAAACATTTATAAAATAGTATATATTTTTTCCATATAGAGTACATCATTTTGTTGAAATATAAAATACACAGGTTGAACTAGATGGACTGTTTTTTATTCAATACAATCATTAAAATCAATTGCTATACAATGTTGTACATTCAAATCACAAGATATAAATTTCCAATGGCCCAACGCATTTCATGGACATTATTCACTTCCTCAGGAGCCAGTGATGCATAGTAGGGATGAGCTTCGTGTTCGAGTCGAACATCGTCTGTTCACCCATTCGCCGAATTGTGAACGATATGGGCCGCTCGCGCCAAATTCGTGTGGCACGTCACGGCCCATAATTTACTGCGGCATCGCAGTGCATTGCTGGCTGATGATTGGCCAAGCATGCACTATGACCCACATGCTTGGCCAATCACAGCGCCGTCTGAACAGAGAGCCGTAATTGGCCAAAGCCAAAGAGGCTTTGGCCAATTATGACTCAGGGGATTTAGTACACGCCCCACACTATATAAGGCCGCCTGCATGGCGGCCCTGTGTAGTGTGTGTTCCGGCGTTGAGAGAGAGATAGACAGAGAGACAGTGTCATTTGATTTAAGTTAGATAGATTAGGCAGGACAATCAGTGAGTTAGCTAGTTAGCTAGTTACAGTGTATTGTGTATATATATATGCATCCCAGGTGTTGTATGTATATATATATATATATATATATATATATATATATATATATATATATATATATATATATATATACACTGTATTCAGTTTGATCCTTTCCAGTTATCTTGCTACTGACAGGCAGGCTTGTGTTGTTACAGTATTTACAGCTACCTGAAGAAAATTGCTGGTGTTCTTTTGATCCTATTAGTACCACAGTCAGGCAGCTAGACTATTTACAGTTAGTGTAGTGTGTCCTCCTCACAGTGTTCAGGTAAAGCTACAAGTTAGTGAGACCTCTGCACAGTGTTCAGCTAAAGCTACAAGTTAGTGTAGTGCGTCCTCTGAACAGTGTTCAGCTAAAGCTACAAGTTAGTGTAGTGCACAGTGTTCAGCTAAAGCTACAAGTTAGTGTAGTGCGTCCTCCTCACAGTGTTCAGATAAAACTACAAGTTAGTGTAGTGCGACCTCTGCACAGTGTTCAGCTAAAGCTACAAGTTAGTGTAGTGCGTCCTCCTCACAGTGTTCAGCTAAAGCTACAAGTTAGTGTAGTGCACAGTGTTCAGCTAAAGCTACAAGTTAGTGTAGTGCATCCTCTGAACAGTGTTCAGCTAAAGCTACAAGTTAGTGTAGTGCGTCCTCCTCACAGTGTTCAACTAAAACTACAAGTTAGTGTAGTGCGACCTCTGCACAGTGTTCAGCTAAAGCTACCTGTAGAAGGTTGGTGGTGTTTTCCTGATCCTATCACTAGCGCAGGCAGCTAAATAAGCTACAAGTTAGTTTTTTGCGAGCTCTGCACAGTGTTCAGCTAAAGCTACCTGTAGAAGGTTGGTGGTGTTTTCCTGATCCTATCACTACTGGAGGCAGCTAAATAAGCTACAAGTTAGTGTAGTGCATCCTCCTCACAGTGTTCAGCTAAATAAGCTACAAGTTCATTTTTTGCGACCTCTGCACAGTGTTCAGTTAAAGCTACCTGTAGAAGGTTGGTGGTGTTTTCCTGATCCTATCACTACCGCAGGCAGCTAAATAAGCTACAAGTTAGTTTTTTGCGACCTCTGCACAGTGTTCAGCTAAAGCTACCTGTAGAAGGTTGGTGGTGTTTTCCTGATCCTATCAGTACCACAGGCAGCTAAATAAGCTACAAGTTAGTGTAGTGCGTCCCCCTCACAGTGTTCAGCTAAAACTACAAGTTAGTGTAGTGTGACCTCTGTACAGTGTTCAGCTAAAACTACCTGTAGAAGGTTGGTGGTGTTTTCCTGATCCTTTCACTAACGCAGGCAGCTATATAAGCTACAAGTTATTTTTTTGCGAGCTCTGCACAGTGTTCAGCTAAAGCTACCTGTAGAAGGTTGGTGGTGTTTTCCTGATCCTATTACTACCGCAGGCAGCTAAGTAAGCTACAAGTTAGTTTTTTGCGAGCGCTGCACTGTGTTCAGCTAAAGCTACCTGTAGAAGGTTGGTGGTGTTTTTCTGATCCTATCACTACCGCAGGCAGCTAAATTATTTACACGTTAGTGTAGTGCGACCTCTGCACAGTGTTTAGCTAAAGCTACCTGTAGAAGGTTGTTGGTGTTCTCATACTACAGGCAGTTGATTTTTCTAGCTGCAGTATCAGTATATATATATCCCAGCTTAATGCAGCTACAGGCCATTAGTATGTCTGGAAGGCCAACAAGGAGAGGCAGACAGTCACAAGCCAATAAAAGAGGGCAAGCAGGCTCTGTGTCTAGAGGCAACAGTGCTGGTTGTGGAGACGGTGCATCCTCATCAACACATGGCCGTGGGACACGCTTGCCCTTTTTTTGGCAGCTGGCCGTGTTGAGCCGCAACATGCGGAAGACTTGGTCGAGTGGATGACCAAGCCATCCTCATCCTCCTCATCCTCTCTCACTAATGCTCAGGGTACTTTGTCTGGCAAAGCAGCTGCCAATGTGGCCTCTTCTCTCGGCTCAATGGCATCAGTGACTCCTTCCCTAGCCCCACCATGTCCTCCTGAGGAGTCCCTCGAACTGTTTGACCACAGTGTTGGGTACATGCTCCAGGAGGATGCCCAGCGTTTAGAAGGCTCTGATGATGATACTGAGCTAGATGAAGGCAGTAACGTGAGCACGGACAGAGGGTGTGCCCAAGAAGGACAGCAATCTGGCAGTCATGCTCCCCCTGCTGCAGCATACTGCCAGGGTTTGCTCCAGTGATGAGGAGGGAGGGGATGATGAAGTCACTGACTCAACGTGGGTGCCTGATAGGAGAGAGGAGGAGGAGGCACATCACCAACGAGGCAAGATGCCCTCCAGGGGCCAGCCTAAGGGCAGCACATTGACTGCATCACACCCCAAAGCTCCGCATGTGCAGGGCGCTGCTGTCTCTGCATGTTATTTTAAAAGTTCTTTGGTGTGGGCCTTTTTTGAGACAAGTGCATCAGATCGCACCGCTGCTATTTGCAACATATGTCTCATGCGTATCTCGCGTGGCCAAAACATCTCCCGCTTGGGCACCACATGCTTGACCAGACATATGTTGACCTGCCATGCAGTTAGTTGGCAAGCGTATATAAAAGACCCACACCAAAGAACAAAGAGGACCTCTCCTTGCTCCTCATCAGCTGAGATCTCCAACCCCACTATACCTTCAGTCCTCTCTGAGACCTGCACTGAGAGGAATGAAGGTGTAGAATTAGGTGTGTCACAGCCAAGTACTTGTGGGCAATCTGCTATCAGGACACCGACGTCAGATTGTACCAGCCATCCACATGCCCAGCGGTTGAATGCTAGCTTGGCAAAATTGCTAGCACTTTAACCGCTACCTTTTCAGTTGGTAGACTCTGCCCCCTTCCGTGAGTTTGTGGAATGTGCGGTTCCTCAGTGGCAGGTACCCAAACGCCACTTTTTCTCACGGAAAGGCTCTCTACCGGCATGTGGAAGGCAATGTCTTGGCCTCGCTGGACAGGGCGGTCAGTGGTAAGGTGCATATTACTGCTGACTCTTGGTCCAGCAGGCATGGACAGGGACTTTACCTAAGTTTCACGGCACATTGGGTCATTCTGCTGGCAGCTGGGAAGGATGCAGGACAAGGTGCAGTAGTGTTGGAGGTGGTTCCGCCACCATGCCTCCAAAATGCCACTACTAATGATTGTGACACACCTCTCTCCTCCACCCCCTCCTCTTCTTCTTCCTCCATGGCCTCTTCCTGTGCTTTGTCCTCGGAACCAGCGGTGCTCCGTAGGCATTCAAGGGGCTACACAAGTACGCAGGCCAAAAGATGCCATGTGGTGCTTGAGCTGGTGTGCTTGGGGAACAGGAGCCACACTGGGGAAGAGGTTCTGTCAGCTCTGCAGGGGCAGGTTCAGAGGTGGTTGACGCCACGCCAACTTAAGGCAGGAATGGTGGTTTGCGACAATGGCACCAACCTCCTCTTCGCCCTCCGACAGGGACAACTGACCCATGTGCCCTGTTTGGCTCATGTTCTTAACTTGGTGGTGCAGCGGTTCTTGGGCAGGTACCCGGGCTTACAGGATGTCCTAAGGCAGGCCAGGAAAGTCTGTGTGCATTTCCACCGGTCATATAATGCCAGTGCTCGACTGGCAGACCTCCAAAAGGAGTTTAACCTGCCCAAGAACCGCCTAATCTGTGACATGCCCACCAGCTGGAACTCAACGTTGGCCATGCTGCAGTGGCTGCACATGCAGCAGAGGGCCATCAATGAGTACCTGTGCGACTATGGCACCAGGACAGGGTCAGGGGATGCATGCACTGTCCTGTCACCATTTGAGGAGGCCATGAGGATGGTGAGCAGTGACAGTGCATGCATCAGTGACACTGTCCCCCTTGTCCACCTGTTGGAGCACACGCTGCGTGGAATAATGGACAGGGCACGTGAGGCAGAACAGAGGCAGGAAGAGGAGGACTTCCTTAGCTCTCAAGGCCCCCTTTATCCAGACAGTGTTAGTGCGTGCCCGCCGATCACACAGGAAGAGGACGAGAAGGAGGAGGAGGATTGTGTCAGTATGGAGGTGGAGCCTGGCACTCAGCATCAGCATCAGTCTTTAAGGGATCAGTCTCAAGAAACACATGGACTTGTACGTGACTGGGAGGAGGTGGCTGCGGACCATGTCGTCCTTAGTGACCCAGAGGACTCCGGACCGAATGTCTCAGCAAACCTACGCTGCATGGCCTCCCTGATCCTGCAAAGCCTGCGTAAGGATCCTCGTATTCGTGGTATCAAGGAGAAGGACCAATACTGGCTGGCAACCCTTCTTGATCCACGTTACAAGGGTAAGGTTGCAGACCTTATCTTGCCATCGCAGAGGGAGCAGAGGATGAGACATCTTCGGGAGGCCTTGCAGAAAGGTCTGTGCAACGCGTTTCCAGAGACTGGGAGGTTACAAACTCCTGTTTCTGGACAACGTGTTGCTGAGGCTTCGGTCAGTCAAAGAAGGAGCGGTGGAGAAGGTGGCCATCTGACCAATGCGTTCAGACAATTTTTTAGTCCACAGCCCCAAGGTATGATCGGTTCCAGCAACCATCACCAGCATCTGTTTTACATGGTGCAGGAATACCTAGGGGCAAGATCTGACTTGCACACCTTTTCCACCGAAAATCCTCTGGGTTACTGGGTCTTGAGGATGGATCACACAGTATGCAATTGAGCTACTGGCCTGTCCTGCATCCACCATTCTTTCGGAACGCACATTCAGTGCTGCTGGAGGCTTTGTAACCGATCACAGGGTGCGTCTGTCCACCGACTCGGTCGATCGACTGACCTTCATAAAAATGAATCAGTCTTGGATCACCACCAGCTACCAAGCACCTGATGCTGATGTAATGAATAATTTTTTTTTGAAATGTCAGATCCCTTCAAAGACTGCCTATGCTGATGCTGAGTGAATATCCTGTTATGCTGAGTAATTATCCTCTTCCTCCTCAATGATCATGCTGATAGCTTGCAAGAACATTTTTGGTTCTGGGTGCCGCCACCAGTGCCTAAGGGCCAATTTTTAAGCCCCTGTTGGCATGTAATTACAATTTTTGATGCAAAATGCAGCAGGGCTCATTCCTGCATTCCAACTAGAGTATCTGTGAGGGGTTGCAGTGTTGTGGCACCAGCAGCAGTGCCTAAGGCCCAATTTTTCAGCCCCTGTTTAACAGGGGCGTGTAATTACAATTTTTGATGCAATTCTTTTGCAGTAGGGCTCGTTCCTGCGTTACAACTAGAGTATCTGTGAGGGGTTGCAGTGTTGTGGCACCAGCACCAGTGCCTAAGGCCCAATTTTTCAGCCCCGTTCAACAGGGACATGTAATTAGAATTCTTGATCTAATATTTCACAGCAGGGCCTGTTTTTGCGCCCACCAAGATTAAGTGTGAGGACTTACAGTGTTGTGGCACCAACACCACCACCACCAAAGGCCCAATTTTTCAGCCCCTGTTCAACAGGGGCATGTAATTACAATTCTTGATTTAATATTTCACAGCAGGGCCTGTTTCAGCGCCCACCAAGAGTAACTGTGAGGACTTACAGTGTTGTGGCACCAGCACCACCACCACCATCACCAAAGGCCCAATTTTTCTGGCCCTGTTCAACAGGGGCATGTAATTACAATTCTTGATCTAATATTTCACAGCAGGGCCCTGTGAGGGCTTACAGTGTTGAGGCCACAACAACACCTAAGGCCCAAATTTCTGCTGAGTATATAGGGCAGACCCCTACTTTCAAACATCCAGCTTACAAACGACTTCTACTTGCAAACTGAAGGAGACAACAGGAAGTGAGATGAAATCTATCCCATAGGAAGGGAAATTCTCTCCTGTAAGAGTTAATATGGGAAAAACTTTTCTCCTTTCCACTGATGCTTTATCACCAATCCTTGTTTCACTAAAAACCCCAAATTTTCAAAAAGCATTTGTCATTGGGACAAAAAGTGAGGTGAAATCTTCTGAAGAGGAACACAGACAGCAAAACAAATGTCACAGGGGTGATAACCCTTCCCTATGTTTTCCAAAAAGCTTAAAAACAGATTTTTTGGCTGGAGCTACATTTTAAAAATGTACCAGTTCAAAATTACAAACAGATTCTACTTAACAACAAACCTACAGTCCCTGTCTTGTTTGCACCGCCTGTATTTGGGTGCGGGGTTTCCCTTAATATCCATACAGAACCCAAAGGGCCTGGTAATGGACTGGGGGGTACCCATGCTGTTTGTCTCACTGATTTTCATCCATATTGCCAGGACCCGACATTACATTAAAGCCGCAAACAGTTTTAAATGACTTTTTTTCCTTTAAAAATGACATTTTGTGCAGGGACTGTTCTAAGCACGGGAAACACGCACCACTTTACAGGCATACTATAGACACCCCCCAGGTATGATATTTAAAGGAATATTTCACTTTTTTTTTTACTTTAAGCATCATTAAAATCACTGCTCCCGAAAAAACTGCCGCTTTTAAAAGTTTTTTATGCATTGATACATGTCCCCTGGGGCAGGAACCGGGTCCCCAAACCCTTTTTAGGACAATACCATGAAAATTAGCCTTTAAAATGAGCGCTTTTAATTTAGAACGTTCGTGTCCCATAGACGTCAATAGGGTTCTAACGTTCGTGCAAATTTTCGGTCCGTTCGCAGGTTCTGGTGCGAACCGAACCGGGGGGGTGTTCGGCTCATCCCTAATGCATAGTATTAATTGAAAAAACACCTAAGCAGAAAAAAACAGAATAATAATAAATATATACAAAGTACAGCATTCCAATGTGTTCCCATCCCAAGTAGATAAGAAGGAAACCAAAAGATGGCAACTAGCCTGGCGGGGGGCTACACAGGGGGAACAGAGTCCAACCCAGTCCAACCCAATAGCTCCATCCATGCATCAAAATAGGGCTATGTACCAATGTTACCTACATAAATAAAAATGCAATTACATTATACTTTCCTAATGTGTTTTTTTCCACTCATAAACTGCCACAGTTGAGTCAGCCTTTTGATATAAGGTTCTAGCAGAGATTATCTATTTAATAAAAAAGAGAACTAAGAAAGAATGTATCTCAAATAAAATAAAATAAATGAAATAAACTGTGATGTGAAACTAGTTTGGCTGGGCAACGAATGTGTGATGTTGTTCAGGCCCTCTGATGCCGGCTGTCGACGAGGCTCCATGTGGCTTCACGTGGTTTGCCACCCGGTGGGATATATCATTTTCTTGAGAAGAATTTGACACACCTTCATTCCACTATATGCTTTCATTGTTATTGGTACATGGACTTATTTCCATATTGACCTTTTTGGACTATTCAATTCACTGTTTCATTGCTTCTATAGTAACCAGGAGCGCACTATTATTCACATCACTTTTGGTATTTGGGTGATTTATAGGTGCAGCTCTTTGATACCTCATTACACTTCAGCACAGAAAAACACTTTTGTTTAAAAAATACCTAATGGTATCCCATAATACCTAGAGTAATTCCAGCCTCAAAAGCTACCAGAGGGGTTTAATACTTACAAATCAGCTAAGAATAGATATGACAGTATTTCCAAATGGTGATCGCCAGGGGAGTCTCCCCTGGGAGCTGTACAAGTGTGACTCAGCGAGAACCCAAGAGGACAAAGAGAAAGCAGATTCAACATGGGTAGGCAATCCATGATGGCACCCAAAGTAGTTGCTATAGAAAGAAGTTTAAGAATGCATTATAGTGATAAATGAATAATAAAATCAAAATGGGTAATAAACAACAAAAATACTGGGCAATGCTGGCTGCAATATAGCAGTGAATAGGGCAAACATATAGCGAGTGTGTGAGGTGCAAAAAGCTGCACTTAGTTGTAAAAGGAAAGTTCAGTCCACAGAAAAAGGAGTGTGCCAGTAAAAAGAAATAGACCACAATGTACCCAGAGCTGAGTACATAAACAAAATATGGGCAGCCAAAAAGAGTAATTCACCAAGAGTCAAAAGTTATCCTCCTTTGCAATATTTATTCATTTATTACACAACAATGTAGGAAACTAGTTATTCATTAGTCGTATGTGTCACGGAACGTCCCACACTCCGCTTGAGTGCTTCCGTCATATACCACTTCCTCCCAGTCTGTATACAGATATCAGATATTCCAACCTCTCTGAGCACAAAACAAGGCGACACTTGCTTGTTGCTAACATGAACTGTTTTTATTTAGAATCAAAATTACAAGACTTTATATGCCGTTGGAACCTCCTCTAACAATACAACTGTAACCTAATTAACATAATTAACATGAGCTAATTAACTAAAAAATTTACCCAGACCAGATGACAGACTTGTGGGCACCGAACTTCACACAGTAGTATAAACACAATAGCTGGAGCTAATTACAATTAACAATTTAAACAACAATCTCCCCCCCTCCTCAGCCTATTCATCAACAATTCGTCTCCTAGCCAGTCCTGGAGGCTAATGTGATCAGCTCACTCAATTAACAGGTTGAGTTCAGAATCAACCAAACCAATAATAGTCTCTACATACATCCTGGGAGATATTGTGGACAAATATTACTGTCCCATTTTAAGTAGTCCACTATATATTTTCTCACTCACCCTGTGCCAGGATGGCACAGGGTGACTTAGACATAACATGTATTCTGAGTTCCATGGGCCCTCCCGTCACATCTCTCCCCTTTCGGCAGAAGACTAACACAGGAGGAGACCCCAGACGGGTTGACTCCGAAGTTAGTAAGCAGCTACAGTCCTCCAATGCCTGTACCCACACAGTACCCCAAACAAATTGTTCCAAACAAAGCACTACTCACCCAGCCAACCTCTGCCTCTTTCAGAGAACATATCTGCCGCTGGGGAGAGGCCTGGACTGGCCCTTCTCCCTGGAGTCCTTTCTGCCGATGGAGAGAAGACAGGGTGACTGGGCTCACTCTGTCATGCTGTTGGGGATCTGGGCCCACTGCCCAGCATCCCTGGGGTATACAGGTGGAGACAGAAGTCCCATCCACCTCCACAGAAAATCCATCCTCTGCCAGTTGAGGGCAGAGTCCAGCAGTCCTCAGCCCCGTTGCCAGCCCCTCCGCTGGAAACTCCACACCATCTGTTCCGGCTAACTGTTGGGGAGGGAGGCCGATGGCCCCGCCTCCCTGGAACTCTGTAGTTGTTGCCGATGCTGGGCTGAGGTTGGTAACACTCTGCCCTGTTGCCAGCACTTCTGCTGGGGACTCCACATCCTCCGCTCCGGCTAACCCTTGGGGCAGGAGGCTGGCTTCCTCCACTCCCAAACTGTGTAGTTGTCATTGGGGAGGTGAGCTGGCTGCTTCCTTTTCCATTCCCTCATCTGGCTGCTGGGACGACATGTCAATGGTACTGTCTCCCAGGTGCACAGATCTTTGCTGGGAAGGAAAGTCCGCTTCCTCCACCCTGGCCAACTGTTGGGGAGGGACAACACACACCTCCTCTCCCTTCTCCCCCTGTATCTGCTGCTGGGAAGTGATTGCCACCTTCTCACCCTGAGCCTCCGAAACTGCCACCGGTGTGGGGCAGAGGTCTTGGACCCTCTGTCCGGTTGCCAGCTCTTCAGCTGGAGAAGTTTGTTGTAACTCCACAGATACTGCTGTTGGTGTTGGGCAGAGCACAGTGAAGTTTGGCCCCAATAGCAGCTCTTCTGCTGGAGGCTCATCAGGTTGTTCTTCCTCAGCAGAAAAGTCTATTAAATCCCCTACCTCTATAACTGGTGTCTGTGGATAGAGGTTCACCATCTCCTGTCCGTGGAACCCAGAAGATGCTATCATTTCTGGGCAGAGGTTAGCAGAGCTCTGCCCTGTTGTCAGCACTTCAGGTTTGGGGACGGCAATCTCCGGATTTTCCACTGCCGATTCTCTGGCATGCTGCTGAACTTGTTCTAGCAGTTTCCTGTATGCCCTTTCCAGATGCTGTTCCTTCCTTAGCAAATGGTCCAGATCAGGTTTGAGCTCTGAGACCCCTGCAAGACCGAGCATAGACTCTCTATATTCTATCAGGTCCTCAAGGTCAGGTTCTCCTTCATCGCCAAACATAAAATGATCTGTAAGGCTCTCCCACAGCAATCCAGGGCCGCCAAAGTCATATCCCTCCGGATAGCATTCTGTTGTCTCCCCTAAATATCCCTCCTCTGCGTGCCATTGCAGAGCCCGATAATGATTGTCCAGCTCTATCTCCTGCTGGACCAGCCTGTCACCCATTGCTCCTGGGGCCACTCTCCCAGGAATGCCATCCGCAATGCCCGTTGGTCACTGGCCCGTTGCTCTTGGGTTGGAAAGCACTTGCCCTGTTTTATACCAGCGAGCTGGAGGGCTCCGATCCAGAGCCCCACCTGAATCAGCTGCCTGAGCTCCAGGTATTCATCCTTAGACACAGTCCTGGTGTATGTTGAAAGGATGATCCACAGCAGCCCCGGGAACTCTGATGCCAGGTCCATATTTCCGCTGGGGTGACTGAAGTCTGCTATGCTGATCTTGGATC
This sequence comes from Aquarana catesbeiana, assembly GCF_042186555.1. NCBI lineage: Eukaryota > Metazoa > Chordata > Amphibia > Anura > Ranidae > Aquarana > Aquarana catesbeiana. The sequence continues at coordinate 439,577,956 of NC_133328.1, read as the reverse complement.
CAATTGGAGGTTTGGATGTCCCAGACTGCAGGAAGCTTTCCCGCTGCTTGCCACCAATGTCACGGAACGTCCCACACTCCGCTTGAGTGCTTCCGTCATATACCACTTCCTCCCAGTCTGTACACAGATATCAGATATTCCAACCTCTCTGAGCACAAAACAAGGCGACACTTGCTTGTTGCTAACATGAACTGTTTTTATTTAGAATCAAAATTACAAGACTTTATATGCCGTTGGAACCTCCTCTAACAATACAACTGTAACCTAATTAACATAATTAACATGAGCTAATTAACTAAAAAATTTACCCAGACCAGATGACAGACTTGTGGGCACCGAGCTTCACACAGTAGTATAAACACAATAGCTGGAGCTAATTACAATTAACAATACAAACAACAATCTCCCCCCCTCCTCAGCCTATTCATCAACAATTCGTCTCCTAGCCAGTCCTGGAGGCTAATGTGATCAGCTCACTCAATTAACAGGTTGAGTTCAGAATCAACCAAACCAATAATAGTCTCTACATACATCCTGGGAGATATTGTGGACAAATATTACTGTCCCATTTTAAGTAGTCCAAGATATATTTTCTCACTCACCCTGTGCCAGGATGGCACAGGGTGACTTAGACATAAGATGTATTCTGAGTTCCACAGGCCCTCCCGTCACAGTATGTGTTGTGCCTCATGTGTTTTTGTCTCAGGACAAATAAATCAGTTGTATAGATATATTAATGAAGGGATGGGGGCACATCACTGGGTGCACCAGGTCACATTCTATTCTGTTGTAGAATAAATAACACAATGTGATTATTACAGCATAAGCAATTTCATGTAACTATCACAGTATAAGTACCATGTGGCAACTGTTAAATCAGAATAGCCTGTGGCACTTAACATTGTAGCTTTGAACATTTACATGTCATATTCTACAACATGTAGTTGATACAGCATAAATTGTATGTTGCAACTGACAGTGAAATTATAGAGAAATAAATGACACATTGTAACTGTTATAGTAGAAAGGGGGGATTATATTTAATCCAGGATAAATGGCAGGTTGCAATTGTTGCAGCTTAAATGGCAAGTTGTAAAGTGGTATGACATAAATGGCATATTGTAACTAGTTTGGAATAAAACGCATTTTTATAATTTTCCATGTAAATGGGTAATGCTGTAGCAGCTACGTTGTAAAATGGCATATTGTAAATGTTACAGTGAAAAAGCATATATTTGACTATTACAGAAAAAAATTACATTAGATTGTGAGGGAAAATAACATGTGCTGTGGGTTTTTATGTAGGAGTATTTCTGATATTTGATGTAATTTCATTATGTTTTACTAAAAGTATAGTATCAAGTAAATTATGTCAGAGGAATTTCTCAGATTTATTCTGTGGCAGTACAGTTTTTATATTGATCATGACGTCTCTGGGGCTTAGTGGGAAGACTTTAGGGAATTGTTATGCTAACAAAAATATTTTTTGTGAAATGTTGCTTGACATTCCTTGTCAAGGACTATGTATGTAGTCCTGTGTATAGGACTGTACTTTAACTGGTAAATGAGATGTATTACGTATGCAGTAATTCACTCATTCACTAATTACATTAAGTGCTTGTACCACAGGGGCCCATTGTAGGCAAATTCTTTGCTGAAAAGACCAGCTCATACATCACTAAATATGCTTATAGACATGAGCTGACCATAACCTTCCAACCCAACCCAACCCCCCCCCCCCAAAAGAAAAAGAAAGACTCTGTTGGATTGGAAATTAGTCTTATGTCTAAGGGTACTCATAGAGAGTCTTATCTAATAACCAATCATAAGGAATAGGTTAGAATACCTTGTTTAGTACTGATCAGTTGTTTGGCTAGTTATAACCTGACACTATGTTAGTACAGTATATCAATAAATTTGTCTGGATATACACTATATCAGGGGTAGGCAACCTAAAAGAGGTAGAGATCTACCTGAACCACATGGGGGAAGTCAAAGATCACCGAGCGCATGTCGCCTCCTCACACCTAAACCTCTAATTGCCGTACTAACGTGTCTCAGTCACGCGCATTGCACAGCAATCATGGGTTTGAATCAGGTGCTGGAGGTGGCATCATATTGCCTCCTCACCACCTGCCAAACACACTTAGATTGCTTTTCAGAAGAGCAGCAGTGCCTGCTGTACTTGTGAACGAGCAGCGGCACCCTTAGGGCTCGTTCGCACATAAAGTTGGGGGGGTGGTAAAGCCCTTTCAGAAATTGCACCAAACTGACGGGGTATAATAGAAGTCTATGGCTAAGTGCAGCAAACCTGCAGGAAAGCTGCAGGTACACTGTACTGGTACAGTAAACTGCAGCACACCAGTGTGAAAACAGCCCTATGCTATTATGCCCAGTGTATTGCTTTACACTAACCTTAAAAACTCTTCTTTCCTGTTGCTGGCACAACTCTGGAGACCACGCGTCGGGATAAGAGGTGGAGTGCAGTTGGAATTACTTTGCATGGGACAGAGCCATCACTAAAGAGGAGACATTGGATTATGCGATGCTTGCTCCCTACTACAGCTCCAACTTTACAAGTAGTCCCTCTGCATTGCACTCTTTGATGCTCTGGAATGGTGGGTCAGCAAGCCCAGACTGCGATTGACCAGTCACCTGTACATGATCTACTGGTAGATTGTGATATGCAGGTTGCTGACCCCCGCACTATATTGTCAAAAGCATTGGGACGTCTGCCTTTACACGCACATGAATTTTAATGGCATTCCAGTCTTAGTCAGTAGGGTTCAATATTTAGTTGGCTCACTCTTTGCAGCTATAACAGATTTAACTCTTCTGGAAAGGCTGTCCACAAGGTTTAGGAGTGTGTCTATGTGAAAGACACCCACAACCACCGGGCAAGGATTGTGGGGATGAGGCCCTTGTCCACATCAACATGTGGACAAGGTGCTTTGGGGGGACCCCAAAGAACCCTCCCTATGTTGAGGGCATGTGACCTGGTATGGTTCAGGAGGGGAGGGGGGCGCTCGCTCACTCACTCCCCCTATCCTGTCCTCCAGGCTGCATGCTCGGATAAGGGTCTAGTATGGATTTTGGGGGGGCCCATGCCAATTTTTTTTTTCATTTTGGTGTGGAGTTCCCCTTAATATCCATACCAGACCCAAAGGGCCTGGTATGTACTTGGGGGGAACCCACACCAGTTTTTTCTTTGATTTTTATTTTATATTACCGGGAGGCGGCAATACATTACAGCTGAAAGCAATTTTGAATGACATTTTTTCCTTTAGAAATATCATTTTGTTGCGGGACTGTAAAACACATCACACAGATGCGCTACTTTACAGGCAGACTAAGGGGACCCCCAGGCATGATATTTAAAGGAATATTTAATTTATTATTGTTTCACTTTAAAGTGGTTGTATACCCTTTTTTTTATATTTTTACTTACTGGCAAGCCTATAATAGGGCTTACCTGTAGGTAAAATGAATATCTCCTAAACCTGTATGGTTTAGGAGATATTCACTTGACATGCAGCCGCTGATGTCAGCGGCGCATACGCTGTGAAGGTCCAGAAAAAAGTCTCCTGCACGCATGCACAGGGGTGACAACATTGCGGCTCTGGCCACTTGGAACACCGGAGCCGCGACCTGGACGCCACACCAAGTGGAAATATCAGCTCCCTCGGCAGTGACTGTGATCAGCTGCTGACGTCTCGTTCTAAGGAAAGTACTTATTAATGAGCTAGTATGCAGTGCATACTAGCTCATTATGCCTTTTGTCTTACAGGGGTTTTTTTGTGCGGGTATACAACCGCTTTAACCACTTCAACACCAGGCACTTTCACCCCTTCCTACCCAGGACAATTTTCAGCTTTCAGCGCTGTCGCATTTTGAATGGAGTTTTTATTTTTTGCTAGACAAACTAAAAAAGGTTTTCTTAGTTTTCTTAGTTACTGTCATAAAATTTTGTTTTCTCTTTCACTGACAAGCGCTGATGGGGTGGAATGGATGGGCACTGATGAGGCAGCACTGGTGGGTACTGATGAGTTGGCACTGATAAGGTGGTACTGATGGGCACTGATGAGGAGCCACTGATATATAGAATTGATGGGCACTGATAGGTGGCACTGATATGCAGCACTGATGGGCACCGATAGGCGGCACTGATATGGAGCACTGATGGGCACTGATAGGGGGCACTGATGGGCACTGACAGGCGGCACTGATGGGTACTGATGGGCGGCACTGATGGGCACTGATAGGTGGCACTGATTGGCACTGACAGATGGCACTGATGGACACTAATAGATAGCACTGATGGGCAGTACTGGGCAGCACTGATGATGAGGTACTGACAGGTGTTACTGCTGGGTACTGATTGGCACTGTGATGGGCAGTGATTGGCACTGTGATGGGCATTGATTGGCACTGTGGTGGGCACTGACATATTTTTTTGAGGGGGCACTGACTGGTAGCTATTGGGCACTGATTGGCAGGTGATGGGCACTTCTGATGGTGGCTCTGCTGATAATCAATGTGCTGATTATCAGCACAGACCCACCCTCTGACAGAAAGAGATTGGCTTTCCCTGTCAGCATGAACTGAGGAATGCCGTTTACCGGCACTTCCTGGTTCACGCGATGAACAGCTGTGATTGGTCACAGCTGATCACATGGTAAGAAGCCGCTGTCAGAGGCTTCTTACCACGATCGGAGATGCTGCATGTCAGACTGACACGCCGCATTTGCGATCGTTGTGCCGGGAGCACACCGGCATGTCACCCTGCTGGACGTCATATGACGCTCAGTCAGGATAACAGAACCACTTCCCGGTCGTCAATCTGCTATAGGCTGTGCTGTAGGTGGTTAAGCATTATTAAAATCACTGCTCCTGAAAAAAAACGGTACTTTTTTAAACTTTTTTTGCTTTAAAACGTGTCTCCTGGGGCAGTACCTGGGTCCCCATACACGTTTTATGGCAATAACTTGCATATAAGCCTCTAAAATGAGCACTTTTGATTTTTCATGTTCGTGTCCCATAGACTTTAACGGGATTCGCATGTACACACAAATTTTTTGCCTGTTCGCATGCAAACCGAACCGGGGGGTGTTTAGCTCATCCCTACTATATTCTTATGTGTATATGCATGAATGTGTCCATGTGTTTATGTATTAGCACACCCTATATGTATACACAAATGTATATGTGTATGATGCCCATGATCTATTCTGTTGCCAGACTTTTTTATTATGATAAATAATAAATAAAACATATTGGCTGTCTTTTGATGCAAACCAGTAAATCAGTTTGGACTTTTTTATCATTTGGTCTGGTGCTCCTTTCTATTGGTACATGTTTTTTTTCTAGCAATTAGTTCCTGATAGAAATTTGAACTCTTCTCGAATCTATCCAATAACAAATGATTCATTCACTTGTGTTTTTGCATTGCACCTTGAATCATACAGTTCTGTAAACCAGTGTGTTCAGGAAAACAGATCGAGCACTGTAATCAAAAGTTGTAAACATCATAGACCCAATCTTCAATATGAAACTATGAACAAGAGAATTTATAAACCAGAAGATATGTAGGTCAAGCAAAAAAAATCTGTCAACTATATATCACTATAAATTCTTTCTTCCTAACAGTAAAAGACATACATTTAAAATAATATAAAAAGTCTTCAAGAGAGAGCCTTATAACATGTGACCCTGTGAATTGTAGATTATCATATAAACAAAAAAAAAGGATGTAAAGTACATCTGGTCAAACAGTGGTCAGAGGTCTTCAAAGAAATTGTGGGAATGCCCAAGGTATCTTTTTTCTTATCAGGATATGTCCACAACATATATGTAGACAAACTGGAAAATCCTTCATGGAAGCTCTTATGCTGCAAAACAAAAAATCCAGCTGTTGCTCCTATGCATTCAGGGGAGTCAATATTAAGTCACCGCAATCTCAAGTAAATCCACTCAATATGTGGAATCAATGTGGATTATAGCTGGCTGCAATGATATGTACATCAGAGGTAGTTATAGTTTGTATACTTCAATGATAAGGGTTTAACTCATTATCCCTGATATACATACAGTATACGCACAGATGCCAGTATTTACTTTTGCTTCATAGTGTCCATAGTTTTGAAATAACAAAGTCATTCCAATTGAAACATAGAACGTGTATACACATATGCCACCAAGCATAATAAGATTTGCAATACTTTGTGGGTATTGATGCTATATAGCCAATCCAAACTATGCACATATTATTTTATATGCTGTGAATTAAAAGATATGCAACTTTTCCAAGAGAGTTTTTTGTCTGAGACCGGGACACATGTCCTATGAGATACTGTAGAATAAGCATAAGGTGAACTTCAATTGAAATATACAGTATCTCACAAAAGTGAGTACACCCCTCACATTTTTGTAAATATTTCATTATATCTTTTCATGTGACAACATTGAAGAAATGACACTTTGCTAAAATGTAAAGTAGTTATTGTACAGCTTGTATAACAGTGTAAATTTGCTGTCCCCTCAAAATAACTCAACACACAGCCATTAATGTCTAAACCACTGGCAACAAAAGTGAGTACACCCCTAAGGGAAAATGTCCAAATTGGGTCCAATCATTTTCCCTCCCCAGTGTCATGCGACTCATTAGTGTTACAAGGTCTCAGGTGTGAATGGGGAGCAGGTGTGGTAAATTTTGTGTTATCGCTCTCACTCTCTCATACTGGTCACTGAAAGTTCAACATGGCACCTCATGGCAAAGGACTCTCTGAAGATCTGAAAAATAGATTTGTTGCTCTACATGAAGATGTCACAGGCTATAAGAAGATTGCCAAGACCCTGAAACTGAGCTGCAGCACAGTGGCCAAGACCATACAGCGGTTTAACAGGACAGGTTCCACTCAGAACAGGCCTCACCATGGTCGTCCAAAGAATGCCCGCAAACAGTTTGCTGAAGACAAGTAGGCTAAGGACATGGATTACTGGAACCATGTCCTGTGGTCTGATGAAACCAAGATAAACTTATTTGGTTCAGATGGTGTCAAGCATGTGTGGCAGCAACCAGGTGAGGAGTACAAAGACAAGTGTGTCTTGCCTACAGTCAAGCATGGTGGTGGGAGTATCATGGTCTGGGGGTGCATGAGTGCTGCCGGAACTGGGGAGCTACAGTTCATTGAGGGAACCATGAATGCCAACATGTACTGTGACATACTGAAGCAGAGCATGATCCCCTCCCTTCAGAGACTGGGCCGCAGGGCAGTATTCCAACATAACAACCCCAAACACACCTCCAAGAAGACCACTGCCTTGCTAAAGAAGCTGAGGGTAAAGGTGATGGACTGGCTAAGAATGTCTCCAGACCTAAACCCTATTAAACATCTGTGGGGCATCCTCAAATCGTAGGTGGAGGAGAGCACGGTCTCTAACATCCACCAGCTCCGTAATGTCATCATGGAGGAGTGGAAGCGGACTCCAGTGGCAACCTGTGAAGCTCTGGTGAACTCCATGCCCAAGAGGGTTAAGGCAGTGCTGGAAAATAATGGTGTCCACACAAAATATTGACACTTTGGGCCTAATTTGGACATTTTCACTTAGGGGTGTTCTCACTTTTGTTTCCAGCGGTTTAGACATTAATGGCTGTGTGTTGAGTTATTTTGAGGGGACAGCAAATTTACACTGTTATACAAGCTGTACACTCACTACTTTACATTGTAGCAAAGTGTCATTTCTTCAGTGTTGTCACATGAATAGATATAATAAAATATTTACAAAAATGTAAGGGGTGTACTCACTTTTGTGAGATACTGTTTATAGGCTGCAAATGGCAGGTATCAAATAAAGAGTCCTTGCAGCAATACAAAAGTATTTAATGCAGATTGTCATAGGGGTGCGCAGGGGGTGTGCCTGGGCACACCCTAATCACTGTGTGTGGTGCTGATTTCCTCTATTGCTTGGGCTTCCCCCCTGGTTGCGCCCCCCACAGTGTTGCTGGTTTCCCTCCTCTCCCCCTGGCTGCTGCGGGGGATGTATCAGAATGGAAAGTGGAGGAAGGGGCTAGTAAATATGTCATTTCCCGGCCACTTTCCTTTTCTAAATGAACACAGTGAACACACTCACTCACTGTGTTCATTCATAACCGAAGCATAGTAAATTGTGTTTACTATGCTTTCGTTTGTGAATGAACAGGAAGCCGCTCAGCACAGAGCACTATCCTGTTCATTCACTGTCCCGTGCAGCTGAGGCTGCAAAGAAAGGTGTGTGGTTGAGCTTTGGGGTACGCACCCTAATGCAATAGGCTGCGCACACCTATGCAGGTTGTATTTGGGCCAATCTTACCAATGTCAAAAAACAGAAAGTGTCCATTAATTGTGGACAAGCCAATGAGGACGAGGCACACTTCTCTTGACACATTTTGCTGTAGTGCGTGGCATGGGTGTCCACAGAACTTTTTTTGGGGGGGACATCATTTAAAGGTTGCCGTTGCTCCGCCTCTTTTTGACAATGTCATGAAGGGGAGGGGCTTAGTCATCATATAAAGCGCATCCATGCAAAGGTTTGAGAAACCTAATGCAAAAGCTTAATAGAAGGATCAAGCTGCCATTGTCTGATTAGCAATTTCTAATCTGTTTTTAACCCCTACCCTGCCCCACCCATAAGTTCGCCCCTAAACACGCCCCCGTAAATTATCTCATGAATTTACACTGTTAAATGTTTTATGCAGAATTAAGTTCCAAAAATAAGTATTAACAACAACTTTAACAATATTAACATAAAGCATATCAGTGCCCATCAGTGCATATTATCAGTGCAGCCTCATCAGTGGCCATCAGTGCAGCGTACCATTGCCCATCAGCGCAGAGTATCATTGCCCATCAGTGCAGCATACCATTGCCCATCAGTGCAGTGTATCATTGCCCATCAGTGCAGCATACCATTGCCCATCAGTGCAGCGTATCATTGCCCATCAGTACAGCATATCATTGCCCATCAATGCAGCCCATCATTGCCATCAGTGCAGCGTATCAGTGCCCATCAGTGCAGTATATCATTGGCCATCATTGCAGCATATGAGTATCCATCAATGCAGCCTATCATTGCCCATACATGCAGCCTCATCAGTGCCCAGCAATGCATCAGGGAGGAATCAGGAGGATCTGCCGGTTGGATGACACAGGGCGGGAATCTCCCACTGAGACGCGGATTGTATATGAATAGCTGCCACCGTCAAACAAAGTCCTGCCTCCTAGACTGACTACTCTAATAGACAGTACATTGGTCCAATGCCAGTCCAGGAGGATGGACTTTTTGACAGTGGCCGGCTATTCATATACAAGCCGCGTCTCAGCGGGAGACCCCCGCTCTGTGTCATCTGGCTGCCCAATCCCTTGGACAGTTTTCTTGGCTGATCACTTCTGGCAGAAGCGGTGCGGCCTTTTGTACAGAACATCAGAGTGGCCCGGGGGCAAGGAGCCCCCCCCCAGGCCACTCTGATGGCTGCACCGGTTTTGCCAGAAGCGATCAGCCAGGAAACTGTCAGCCCAGTCTGCCCCTGCTCCACACTCGCCCTCCACTGATTTCCAGTTGCCAAATGCGAGCAGGCAAGTGGAAATTTTGAGGGCTGCGTGTGTGGACACCTTGCTCCGGGGGGGCACTTCCCCCCCTTGCCCCCCTTGTGGATGCCCATGGTGCGTGGCTTGCTCAAAAGGACATGCCTGTCACATCCAGGAAAACAAGAGACAAAGCACAGTTTGGGCTCCATCTGCTTGGGAACAGGGGAGACATCAGGAATCTAATAGACACCAGATATTTCCATGAAGATTACCTGTGTCACCTGCCTAATGCTATGACATAGGGGCCTTGTCAGTCCCTTGTAAAAGCAAGTTAAATAAAAAAAATTGAAACATATAAAGTGTTAAAAAAATGAAAATGTGATCAAATAAATAAAAAACACATATTAGGTATGCCCACACATACCGGGGTGAGAGAGATAATTCTAGGGCCTTTATTAATGGTTGACTCTAGACTGATGAGCTGTAAAAGTTGTAATGCGTTGCTTATGGACAATTTATAGTGTTGTTTTGCCATTTTGTGGGTGCGCACAGACTTAAGGCTTGACATATTTCTTAACTAACTACTCATCAAAATCTCAGTTAGACTGTATTCTGTTCAATGTGTAAATGTAAATGTAAAATTATATTGAGTGTATTTTTCACTAAAGATAAATGTTTGATAAATAGTTGGCAAAGTAAACCATTGGAACTACCATAATTTCAATCTACAGGTTCTCTGCTTTCATAAAATATATACAATTTTGGGAGGGTTTGAAAAAATTTTAAGGCAAAAATGCTGATTTTATTGTGTACGAAAATTGAAAAAGTTGGTTCAGCACCGAATGGGTTAGCATGCATTTTCTTGGGTGAAAAAGTTACGTGAACCTTGTTTGAAAACATCTAGGAATGTAGACCCTTTACTATTTTGGGGTTCCTGTGATTCATAATCTGAAAAAATATAAAAGGCTTTTTTGGGATCACCCCTGCTTTTAAATGTCATTAGCTGAACACAGAAATAAAAAATATATGCCTCTAAAGATCAGAAAACAAATACTATGAAAGTAGGGATCTGTTTAGGGGTAGGCTAGAGTGAAGTTTAAAATCATAAAAAAAATACAATCTTAGTGATATGTTCTTGTCTGTATTGTTTTTTTTTTCTCTTGTATTAAATAGTTTAATGTCATGCATAATTACCATACACATTGAAAATAAAACATTAAATGCTCACACAGCTGCAGCTATAAGATAATTTTATAAATAGAAAAATAAAACAATCAGCGGACACAAGTGCATAGCGTAATGGAAGAAGAACAATAATTGTTGTAGGCAATGACAAAATAAAACTGTAACAAAGCATCCAAGTTAAAGGTGAATGTGAAAATGGATAAACCTTCAAATATTAAGGCATTAATCCAAAGAATACTTTCCTTTTATGGAAAGGCAAACATATACAGCTGACTGACAAAGGAAATACAATGTGATATTGATACAAGTAGTTCAAAGGACAAGATTTACTCATAGGACATGGACTATGAGTATGTGTCTACATCAAAAACATTGTGAGAATAAATCCAGCCTGTCATGCAATTTCTGGAAAAAGTTATGAATTTAAAAGCATATCCTGCTCTCTAAACTGTCTTGTTTCTACTGAAATGGCAAAGGGTGCCTCTCACAATATTATGAAAGGGGTATACTCCCCTAATCTTGACGCAAGTTCACAAATATCACTATAATATAACATCTTCTATGAGTTCCATTTTCTGTGAACATGTAAATAACATGTAAGTGTAAGACATAAAGGTATTTACTAAAAACCCACAGGGATCACAGTACTTCAGTACTTCTCCTAACAGTGGGGTTGATTTACTAAAACTGGAGACTGCAAAATCTGGTGCAGCTGTGCATGGTAGACAATCAGATTTTAACTTCAGCTTGTTCAATTAAGCTTTGACAAAAAAACTGGAAGCTGATGGTTTCTATGCAGAGATGCACAAGATTTTGCACTCTCCAGTTTTAGCAAATTAACCCCAATGCCTTCATCTGTGTTTCTCTGATTAAGGGCTCTATCCAGAATCAGCATATATTTCCGGGACTGAAATGCAGGCTCATGGATGACCTAATCATGTGCCTCCTGCTGCAGCCTCTTACCCTCTGCCATGCTACAAATTTACAGCGTTGCAGTCTGGAGTAAAGGAAATTGAGGAAATGTTTTTTCCTGCCTGAAGCAAACTGATGACATCTTATCAGCCTAGACAAAGTCACTGGACTGGAGCACAAGGCCTTTTAATGACAAAAGGTAAAGCTTTTTTGGCATATTTACTGTATATTGTTGCTGTATACTGTGACATGTCAGGAATTAATTCTTTGACACCTTACTAAGAAGTAACTTTAAACAGCCATCCCCCAGTCAGATATAATTATTTATAAGGCTAAGGCGATACAGTACTTAACCGCTTAGTGACTGCCCACCATAGATTTACTGTGGCAGGGTGGCCACTGTGCACCAGATCACGTACCTGGTATGTGATCTGACAGTTCCGGGTCTGGGGCGCGCGGGTCCCGCAGACGAGATGTCTGCTGGGACCCACCAATCGTTCGTGAGAAAGGCAGAACAGTGGTCTGCCTATTCCGCTCTGTGAAAGGGGAATGTGCTGATCTTGTGTTCCTGCTAAGCAGACACATGGATCTTTCTTTTACAAAGAGTTTTATTAATATTCATTCTAACATTACTGCTCGACATTTTGATGGTTACATCGCAAATAAGCATGTAATAATACAAAAAGAAAAAAGAAAATATATAAAAATGCTCAAGTCCCAGAAATCCCAAGATTGACTATGTCACAGTCCGGAATTTCGGTACTCTAGGAAACGCTGCAAAAATTATAAAACTAAAATGTCTATGCATAGACAAAGTCACTGGACTGGAGCACAAGGCCTTTTAATGACAAAAGGTAAAGCTTTTTTGGCATATTTACTGTATATTGTTGCTGTATACTGTGACATGTCAGGAATTAATTCTTTGACACCTTACTAAGAAGTAACTTTAAACAGCCATCCCCCAGTCAGATATAATTATTTATAAGGCTAAGGCGATACAGTACTTAACCGCTTAGTGACTGCCCACCATAGATTTACTGTGGCAGGGTGGCCACTGTGCACCAGATCACGTACCTGGTATGTGATCTGACAGTTCCGGGTCTGGGGCGCGCGGGTCCCGCAGACAAGATGTCTGCTGGGACCCACCAATCGTTCGTGAGAAAGGCAGAACAGTGGTCTGCCTATTCCGCTCTGTGAAAGGGGAATGTGCTGATCTTGTGTTCCTGCTAAGCAGACACATGGATCTTTCTTTTACAAAGAGTTTTATTAATATTCATTCTAACATTACTGCTCGACATTTTGATGGTTACATCGCAAATAAGCATGTAATAATACAAAAAGAAAAAAGAAAATATATAAAAATGCTCAAGTCCCAGAAATCCCAAGATTGACTATGTCACAGTCTGGAATTTCGGTACTCTAGGAAACGCTGCAAAAATTATAAAACTAAAATGTCTATGCATAAAGTTAAGTGCAGTCTGATACAAATCCATATATTCAAAAAGTTTATAAAAAAAAAGATATATTATATGACAATGGAAGAATGCTAGCCATGTAACCATCCCACCCAGGCGTACGCCTGGTGGCCTGATGAACTAAAAGGAAGAATGGGAAATTAGACTAAAGAAAGGGAGGAGAAGAAAGAAAAAGGGGACCAGGAATAGGAAAGGAAAGCGAAATAAAGGAGAGTCCACGGGGAGGGGGCCAAAAGCATGTTAAATCGAGAGGAGCGTGGCGTCAAATCTGGAAGGTTGGATATAGGCAACCCATGATTTACTGTGGCAGGGTGGCCACTGTGCACCAAACCTGAAGGAATTTGTCTTGGGTGTCTGAAAAGATAACTGTCAGCTTTTCATTTACCATAATATCATTCATAGGAACATGGATCTTTACATTCCCCCAGTCAAAGCACCCCCCCCCCCACAGTTAGCAATAACTCCTAGAGAACACATTTAACCCTTTGATCGCCCCCTAATGTTAACCCCTTCCCTGCCAGTGCCATTAGTACAGTTACAGTGCATTTTATTTAGCACTAATCACTGTATTAGTCTCACTGGTCCTCAAAAAGTGTCAAAAGTGTCACTTAGTGTCCAATTTGTCTGCTGCAATATCACAGTCCTGCTATAAGTCACTGATCATCGCCATTACTAGTAAAATATATATATATATATATATATATATATATATATATATATATATATATATATATATATATATATATATATATACCATAGTTTGTAGACGGTGTAACTTTTGCACAAACCAATCAATATACAGGTATTGGGATTTTTTTTACCAAATTTGTAGCAAAATACATATTGGCCTTAATTGATGAAGAAATTTGATTCTGGATTGGAAAATGTTTTATAGCAGAAAGTAAAAAAATATTGTTTTGTTTCTTTTAAAAATCGTCAGTTTTTTTTGTACATAGCGCACAAAATAAAAACCACAGAGGTGATCAAATACCACCAAAAGAAAGCACTATTTGTGGGAAAAAAAGGACATACTTTTTTTGGGTACAGCATCGCACGCCTGTGCAATTGTCAGTTAAAGTAAGGCTGTGTCATATCTCAAACAATGGCCTGGTTAGGAAGGGGGTAAATTTTACGGTGCTGAAGTGGTTAAAGAAAAAGAGATTGCATAATGGTTTGGTACATATGTTCTTAATTAATTTTATTTTTTTACAGTCAGGATAAAAATGTGTGATATTTAAGCAATATTTCTTATTGGTATTTTGTGTTCTCCCTCTGCGGCAGCATGTAGAACTTTAGGTGAATTTTCTTCCTGTTATCCAAGTGTTTACAGAGATGGGTAGCTCAAGATGAAATTTCTCATGCAAGTGAATTTGTCAAAGCATTGATTTATTTCTTTTACTCCCCCCATATGGCTGCTTATAGAGTAATAATAAGAGGTAGTAAAATATAGAAAACTCTAAAAATAAAATAAACCCCAAACATCTACAGTTTCCCTTTAAGATTATAAATGCTGCTTCTCTGAGACAACTGGGAAAGAAGGTAGTGGTGTATTTAACACTATAACTGAACTAGGGGTCTTTTCACACTTGCATGAACTTTTTACATGTATTCTTTTTGCAAAGTGAGAGAGAAACATTAATACAAAACTTTTATACGGATGCTTGTGAAATGCTCAAAACTGCATAATACATATGTCCTTGTGTATTCACTCCTCACAAGTGTATCTGCATTTACAGTTTTCATTTAGTTCCCTGAAAAGTCCCACTAATACCTGTTGGCTCTGCTAGTGAAAGTCCCCTAATGTAGATAACTGTGACATGGTGGTAACAATGCTGCACTACTCCTGAATTCAGAGCAGCCCTGCCACGATCATGTAGGTTGTACCTGCTTGCACAGTGGAATGAGAAGATGTTGCAGGGGTGTGGCTACCAGCATTCTCACTGATGATTCAGAAACCAGTAGGTTGTCAATCAGCACCTGACAACAACTAGTCCCACCAACTACTTTCTGGATTGACAGCATTGCCTTTGTTGCTGAAACCCTCATACCATGAGCTGCAGTGTCTGGGAGGGGGATAATGTGAGATACAAATAAAGGAGGATTTGTCTCAGACAATAATGTTTTTTGGTTACTTACTGGATTACTGGATTAGTAACTGGATGTGGTACTTTTTTTAGAATGCCGTATAGGAGGTTTTATTTGTACTTATATACCAGCTTGTAATACCCCTTTATTACCAGGTCATGTTTCAAACTTTTTGTTCTGTGATAGTTTGACTGAGAGTTACTCACTCATTTAACACTGTACCCAAATTAATTTTATGTTTTCAGACAGAGAGAGCTTTTTTGTTGGTATTTTGCTTTTTTTCTATAAAAAAGAAAAAACGCCAACAATTAAGAAAACAGTTACCCCCTTTTTGTTAAAAAGCATAGCAAATACAATGAAAGGACTGTACAATGCCCCCCGCCCCATATTACTCCTTTTTGAGGTTAATATTTTGTCACCCCAAGCTGTTATTGCTGGTATTGATGGGCTCAAACACAGAGCTTGGCAATATGTGCAATAGATACCTTAATGTATAGTTCATACACAGAGGGAGAGGGATGTGAAGGAATTCATATACAGGTCACATACAGTGGGAAGATGGAGATGAAGGGGTACATCTGTAGGATAAGGGAGGAAAAGATTTAATATACAGGTAACATACAGTGGGAAGATTGAGATGAAGGGGTACATCTGTAGGATAAGGGAGGCAAGGATTTAATATACAGGTAACATACAGAGACAACATTTAGATCATATGTATAGGAGATGAGGGGTGGTGAAAGGGTTAAAAAAAAAAAACAAACAGTGTCAGTGAATCTGAATAAATGAATCTGCAGCAGCTGCTGATGATCCATTAACTCTTCCTTCATTCACAAATGACTTTTCCTCTCTTTCCTCTGTTGTTAAAATAATGGTTCAGTAATCAGTGATTAAAGTTCATCTGATCCTCTGTTTAACCACCTCCCACCCGCCTATAGGCAAATGAGGGCTGCGGGGTGGTTCTCTTGTTCTGGGACGACATCATATGATGTTGTCCCAGTCTCACCAGGTGCGCAGCAGGGCAATCAGTGGTGCACTGTGTCCCTGGGACATGGCGCATCCCCAATCTCAGTAAAGAGCCGATAATGAGGCTCTTTACCCATGTGATCAGCTGTGTCCAATCACAGCTGATCACATATAGACAAGGAAATGCGGGTTATGGGCTTTCCTCTCCTCACACTGACAGCGTGTGAGGAGAAGAGAGCCGATCAGCGGCATCTCCTCACATTGCCCTGATTATCAGTGCAGCACCAACAGTTCCCATCAGTGATGCCAATCAGTGCCCATCAGTGATGCCAGCCAGTGCTGCCTTTCAGTGCCTGTTCATCAGTGCCGCCTATGAGTGCTGCCCATCAGTGACACCCATCAGTGCCCATCAGTGCCGCCTATCCGCGCCACCTATCAGTGCCTATCCATGCCACCTATCAGTGCCCATCAGTGCCACCTATCAGTGCCCATCAGTGCCACCTATCAGTGACCATCAGAGCCGCCTATCAGTGCTCAGCAGTGCTGAATATCAGTGCCGCCTATCACTGCCCATCAGTGCTGCATATTAGTGCCTCCTCACCACTGCCGCCCAATCAGTCCAGCCTATCAGTGTACATCAGTGAAGGAGAAAAATTACTTATTTACAAAATTTTCTAACAGAAACTAAAATAAAAAACGTTTTTTTTCCACAATTTTTTCCACAATTTGTGGTCTTTTTTACACTTTTTTTAGCAAAAAATAAAAAAACCCAGTGGTGATTAAATACCACAAAAAGAAAGCTCTATCTGTATAAAAAATGGTAAAAATGTAATTTGGGTACAGCATTGCACGATTGTGCAATTGTCATTCAAAATGCAATAGCACTGAAAGCTGAAATTTGGCCTGGGCAGGAAGGGGGTGAAAGTGTCCAGTATTGAAGAGGTTAAAGACATAGAAAAGGATATATATATTTAACTGGAAAGCACACAAAAATGCAGCATATACTAAACTTTAAAAGCACAATAAGCTGTGAACCAGCCACATAGAAATAAGGACTCATCCACACTAGCAGCCATGCTATAACACAGCCACTGGTGTGCACTGTGAAGTAAACAGTATCAATGCACTGGCTACAATGTGTCTTATTGCTTACCTTTTTTAACCTTACGGAGATACCAAAATGACATTAATTTACCTCCATGCACTGCCATGCAATGCTACTTTGTCCAGCCTATGCACAACACCCCAATCCCAGATAGCAAGCATTTGAGCTGCAAGTTTGAAAATGACTTGCTAAGCTATTGCTAGACTTGCCAGACTTCACAAATTGTTGCACAATTGTAGCAAGTCCACATTGCATGACTCCAGATCAACTTTCTTTGCAAACATTCTGCAAGTCTTCTGCAAGTTCTGGTTCAGTTATGTTGTGCAATAGTCATCCCACCACAGGGGTCACTGTGACTTGCAGAGTCCTTGCTGTAGACTTACCACTGCAACTTTGTGCTTGCTAGAGACTTACCATGCAAATTTGCTACAAATTGGAAAAGTGTCAACTAGAACTTGTTCTTCAAGTGTTCTGCAAGTGTACAATTTTCCAGTGAAAATGTGCAGCAAGTTAACAGACTTACAATTCAACAATGCCACCAATTTTTGTCAAGTTTTCCTTGCTATCTGGGATGTAATGGTGTGAACTGGCAGAGAGCTGAGCTCAACAGTGTGCTGCTTCTCTTTTTACAGGGTGAGGAGGGGACCTGTAAGAAAAAGTTAAACTACGGCAGCAGAAGTTCAGATCCCTTCCCCTGCTAGATAGGACTGTGGGACAGATATGTGTAAATCTCAGGATTAGATGTACAGATATATAAATCTATAGCAAGCTTCTCTCATATATACATGTTATCTATAGGTTTAGCTGTTTTCCTGAAGTTCGGCTTTAAGAAGAAGAATGTGAAAAATTCATCGTCCTTTGTTTTATGCACCATTGTCTACAATAATGTATTTTCACCTTTAAATTACTATTGTGTTTCCCCTAGAATAAGACCTACCCCAAAAATAAGACCTAGCTTTATTTTCCAGGAGGGCTACAATATAAGCCCTACCCCTAAAATAAGCCCTAGTTTTAAATGCTTGTAAAATCTTATAATCCACTCTATTACAGTAGTGTACAATGTACAATGTGTGTGTTTATGTAATATAATTGTGGGGAAGAGAGCTCCGGCAGGTTACAGAAGCACAGAGCGGCGCTATAATGAAGGTATTTGGCACAATTATATTACACATACATTGTACATTATATACTACTGTAATAGAGAGGATTATAGGATTTTACAAGCATTTTAACTCACTTCACACTGGGGATTCCTGTCAGCCAGGGAGAGAGAGGGGGAGAGAAGACAGCACATTACATGTTAAGACCTACCCTGAAAATAAGCCCTGCTGTGTCTTCTGTTGCCAAAATTAATTTAAGACTCTGGCTAATTTTCGGGGAAACACATTTTTTTGGGCACACAGTAATGACCACGATCCTTTTTTAGTGGTGTAATTGTCACCACAGGACAACCTTGTAAAGTACTGTATGTAATATGCTCTAACATCTCTGTTTACTTGGACTTGCAGTTGGAATCTAAAAAGAAAAAAATAGCTGAATGTCTAAAAAAGCTGCAATCTGTGCTGTGTTGCTGAATATACATATTTCCTACAAAGCAGCAATAGCAACTGCTCAAATCAATCGCTCAGCTCGCAGTTTCGGTATTGTCCAGCAATGAAAATTTTCAGCAAGGCAATTTAAAACTAAAAGTAAAAAACAAAAAACAAAAGAAAAACAGTCATTCAAGAGTCATTAGTAGTGCTTCCTAAATACATGTTACAACTGCTATACTACCCTTTAAAAGTGATCAACCTCAATCAATACCACAAGTCTGCAAGATGTCTATTTGTGGGGGGGGGGGGGTAGATTTTGTTTCATACATTTGTAAATATATGTAAATCCATGTTGATGCAGCTTTGTGGATTTTCATGTATTTTTATGTATTCATATATTTTGTATGCAACAAAAACCTTTTACTAGGTGGAATGTGTGTGGGGGTATTTTTGTATTGTTATCTACTTTTCTTTCCCACTTTTATTGTGACTTCGGTGATTCAGATTTTTTTCAGTTCTTTAGATGACCTTTCAATTAATGAATTTAATATTATTTAGAAGTACAGTATGTGTCACATTTTTTAGAATGTAATGCTTAGTTTTCTGTACTTTGATTGATGATTTTCTACCTGTTAGAATAATAAAAAATTTTTGCTTAGGATTCTTTAATTCCTAAAAGCGTGTAGTCTTATGGAAGATTTATAAATGCTCCTTTTTACCTAACCGTTTACCTACTAAGCCTAGCAGAGCAATTCAATTGAGTGTCAGGGATCTAAAATCATGTGAATGTTAACAGTTGCTGCCCTGTCACTTACTAAGGATGTATAACATTGCCTAATACCAGAAGCTTGCTTTTGTTTATTTTCCTCCTCAGCAGCATTCAGTTATTTTTTTCACTCTTAAGACTGAGTATTATAAATTTTAGTTTAAGCCCAATCATGATGGATGCTCCTTAAACCTAATTGTGTAATAAATTACTGCACATCATCACTCTTAACACAATTCAAGTTAACCCACCATAAACCTGGGAAATTGAAGCAAAAAGCAAAAAATAAAACATGTACATAAGCAGATTAAAATTGCATGTAAAAGTGATCAGCAGATGCAGAGTTCAAGAAAGCTGAATTTCTATGTAAATTTCCTTGTCAAAAGAAGTTTATTGAGTATACAATGTTATAAAGATACATAAAGTAAGTTTACAAGGATCTATAAAGTAAGCTCATTGTTTTACAGTAGGGTTTATACAGGTAAATATCATGAAATTTCAAATATTAAACATTGGGTTCACGTAAACCTAAATTAAAGATATATATCATTTCCTTAGTTACTTTTGTAGGTATTTAAATGATTTATACCTACTATACATATTGTTTACAAGTAGAGTGTATATAGGTCAAATAAATTCTGATAATGAGCTTTAATCGTAAGGTGGAGAAAAGGAAAGAGAAAGAAGAAAAAGGGTTGAAAGGTAGAGGTATGGTCCACAAGGTTGTCCCGCTCGTCAGTTTATTAGTCTTTTTAGTTCTCTTTGAAGCCTTAGAATGGGTGTCTCTGTAAGTCATTTAATCTGTTACCATGGCAACAGGACAGAGTCATTGAAGTTTGACAGGAACTGTTGTTTTATCCAAGGATGCCAAAGTTTTTCAAATTTTGGAATTTGATTTTGATCGATGGCTACCATCTTAGCATTGGACATTGTATTATTCATTCTGTGAATTGTTTCTGCTAGTACCAATGTAGGAGACTTCCATGCCTTGGCCACTGTTTGTTTTGCAGCCGTTATTAGTTGGATCATAAGTTTGAATTGAGAGAGTGTTAACCATTCCGGTTTTAGATTAAGTAAAGTTAAATATGGATCTGGTTGTATTATTTTTTTAAATATTTTAGATGCAATCACGAAGACTTCCTTCCAGAAGGTTTGGATTACTGGGCACGTCCACCATATGTGTAAATATGTGCCTATTTCTGGGCATCCTCGAAAACAAAGAGCTGAGGTATTAGGTGAATATTTTGCCACTCTAGTGGGTACAAGGTACCAGCGAGTTAGGACTTTATAATTGGTCTCCAGTGCTAAGATGTTGGGTGAAGATGACTTAGATGTGAGCCATATGTTAGACCAGTCCGTGTCTTCTAAAGTTCGTCCCAGGTCCTCCTCCCACCTCTGAACGTAAGAGGGTCTATTAAGATTTGCTACTCCATATAATTGATTATAAAGTGATGAAATTGTACCTTTAGCAAATGGATCTTTTGTACAGATTGATTCAAAAATGGATAATTGGGATAATGGTGTATCCCCCTTTAGGAATGGTGTATAGAAATTTTTGATTTGGAGATATCTAAATATCTCAGAGTTTGGTAGATCATATTTTTCTCTAAGCGATGGGAATGAAAGGAATGATTTAGATGCTATGAAGTCATTTAGTGTCTGAATGCCTGATGTTGTCCAAGCTTTAAAAGAATTTGGGTAGATCCATGCCGGATAAAAGGCCGGATTTCTGATAAAAGAAAGGAGAGGATTGTGTGAAGATTGTAACTGATATTTGGTTTTTAGTTTATCCCAGAGAGATAAGAAGTGTTTAGTTATGGGATTATGAATTTTAAAGCGGTCTTTAGGATCAAGCCATAATAAATTTGATATTAATAGAGGGTCATTTTCTGAAGCCTCTATAAATACCCATAATGGGATTTCCTGTTTTGTATGGTATTTGGACAGACTGGCCAAATGTGCTGCTCTGTAGTAGTTAGTAAAATTAGGGTATCCCAGGCCTCCTTTATTTTTGGGAAGATGTAGTGTGTGTATAGGTATACGTGGTTTAGAAGAGCCCCATATAAATGAAGTTGCTCTTTTTTGTACTATTCTCAAAAAATAGGAAGGAATTGGAATAGGGAGGACTCTGAATAGATAAAGCAATTTGGGTAGAATAGTCATTTTGATTGCATTAATCTTCCCTATCCAGGATAAAGGAAGTTGCGACCATTGTTTTATTAGATTTGTGATCTGTCTTAATACAGGAGGATAATTGGTTGAGAATAAGTCAGAATGAGATGCTGTTAAATGAATTCCAAGATATGGGATTGATTTTTCTGCCCATGTGAATGGGAGTGCAGCCCTAGCCGGGATCAATTCAATGTTTGTGAGTGAAATATTAAGCACTAGACATTTCTTAGGATTAATCATAAGGCCGGATAGGGCTGCAAATCCATCAAGAGCTGGTATTAAGTTAGGACCAGAGACCTGTGGTGATGATAGAAAAAGTAATATATCGTCTGCAAATATACATAATTTGTGTGTAATACCTCCTACTTCAATGCCAGTTATAGTTTGGTTTGTTCTGATGTATTGGGCCATGGGTTCGAGTATAAGGGCAAATAATAAGGGAGATAATGGGCAACCCTGTCGGGTACCTCTTTCGATATTAAAGGCTTCAGATTTGTATCCAGCATATTTTATATAGGCTTTGGGTTTATTATATAATGCTTTGATCCATGTTAAAAAGTGGGGTCCAAAACCCCATTTTTGTAATGAATATTGCATATATTGCCAGGATACTGTGTCAAATGCCCTCTTAATATCGAGAGATAGAAAACATAAAGGGATTTTCCGTTTTTTAGCAATATGTGCCAATAACACTGCCCTGCGTAAATTATCGCCTGCCTGTCTATTTGGCATGAAGCCTACTTGATCTCTATGTATTAATTTTCCTATAATGCTATTGAGGCGTTTTGCTATTATTTTTGCTAATAATTTAATATCGAGGTTTAACAGAGAGATAGGCCGATAATTCACACAGGAAGTATCATCAGAAAGGGGTTTTGGGATCATACAAACAATTGCCATTAGTGTTTCTTGCCGAAAAGAATGTCCATCTAGAAGTTTGTTAAAAGTTTCAGTGAGAATGGGAGAGAGTATTTCTGAGAATGTTTTATAGTATAAAGCCGAGTAGCCGTCTGGGCCTGGTCTTTTGTTAAGTTTTAGGTCTTTTATGGCGTTAGCAACTTCATCTATAGTTATAGGCTCATCCAAACTGCTTTTTTGATTCTGAGATAACTCAGGTAAGGTTATTTTTGAGAAGAAGGATTCAGCCTCTGTAGGATTAAATTCATTGTTTGTCTTGTATAAAGTTGCGAGATGTGAGTGAAATTTATGGACTATTTTAACTGGATTACAAGTGTAAACATTTTTTGATAATTTCAAACGTATTGGTTTGAAAGATTTGTTAGTTGAATTTAATGCCCGAGCCAAATATGTACCTGGTTTGTTTGTATTCATGTAGAAATTGTGTTTGGAGCGTTTGAGGGATTTATCAACTGACTCAGTGAGAAATAGATCGTATTCCAATATAGATTTTTCCAGATGAGATTTTGTACTCTGGGATGGATTATCTTGAAATGATATGTAGGCTGCATTAAAATTGAGTTCTAGTTTTTTTGCTAGATTTTTGCGTTCCCGTTTAAATAGTGCCATTTGTCTTTGTATTGTACCACGTAAGACAGGCTTATGAGCTTCCCACAGTGTTATTGGGGAGATGTCTGTTGTATTATTAATTGATATGTATACCTTTAAAGCTTGTTCAATGGCCATCTGATGTAGTGGGTGTTTGAGCATTATGTCCGGTAAGTACCACGTTGGGTCATGCGCTTTTGGTATGGCTGAGGCTATAGTAGTGTATACTGCATTATGGTCAGACCACGGAATCGGAATTATATCTGATGCAATAATTTCTGGTATCATTCCTATTGTTAGAAAAATATGATCTATTCTGGTGAAGGTTTGATGAGGGTGCGAGAAATAAGTGAATTTCTTTTTCATTGGGTTACTTTCTCTCCATGAATCTACCAGATTGTATTTGGAAAGAAGTTGAGAAAAAGGTAATCTAGAGGTTATTTTGGATGGTGTAAAAGGTGATTTATCTAGAAATGGGAGGAGGACCTGGTTCGAATCCCCACACATTATCACTGTTCCTATTTTGTGTGTATTAATCACTTGTAATATATGTGAGAGGAATGGTGTAGGTTGTTTGTTAGGAGCGTAGTAGGAAATCATCGTGATTGCTGTATCCATTATATAACCCATGAGTATCAGGTATCTACCTTCTGGGTCTTTAATTTCTGATGATAAGGTGAATGGTGTGGATCGGTGAAAGGCAATTAGAGTTCCCCTTTGCTTGGTACAGGCAGAAGCCGTGTAAATTTGTTGATAAAAAGGAGAAATATATTTTGGAGTAGAATCTTTGGTGAAGTGTGTTTCTTGGAGGCATACTATGTTAGCCTTCTTGTTATGGAAAGTACGGAAGGCTTTGGTCCTTTTTGAGGGACATTCATTCCCTGAACATTCAGGGAAAGTATATTCAGTGGTGCCATGGCAATAGATCAAATAGTTTTGACTTACTTTTTGTTATGCAGAGCTGACTGCGCAGATCAACCTGTGTGGACTGAAGAGATGAATAGATAGAAAAGAAACCAGTGAATTCTGGAGTAAAGAGTAAACAAAAAACATATGAGATTAGATGATACATTGTATAAATTATTTTTTGCAAGTAATCACAATTTACCCGTGAAAGAGAATAAATATCTCTCTCAGGGGAATAAGTGCCTTCGTCACACTCCCACATAATATGGTTGGGAGAATGAGGAGGGCTAATGGGGGTACACGGATCTTCCGCTTACAAGAGAGAAGTGCTATTTTAAAAGACATCAAAATGATGTTTCATTAATTGGAGTGCAGAATATAGTTTTTGTTGAAATTATTTATTCCAGGGTGGTTGTATATGGTTAGTCTTGCCCTAGGCTAAATAATACAGTTAGAAAGGCACTGTTAATAACTTTGGTATTGATGAAGATAGTTTGAATTATTTTGGGATTTTAACCCTTTTAGAGTAAACAATTACATATTTTATTCATATGTAACTGTTTAGATATGTCAACTCATAAAATTGAGGTTGTATTGCTTCAGATTAGAATAAACAAAAACATAATTCTAGGAACTAGTTAGGTAATAATATATTTGTTTTAAGAGAAGAAAGAAAAAGCTTCCTTTACTTCTGGATTATTGAACATATTTTGTCCTAAAAAGTAATAAATCTATTGTTATTACCTGATAATATATAACTGAACAAGAATTTCCTTATTTCACTTATATATTCTAAGGCTATATGAATCAGAAGTAATAAGAAATATAACTGGAATGTAACATGATCCCACACAGTGTGTGACTATCAGAATGCAGTTACATTCAGTTATAAATACAGGTTTTTTATAGAGAACCATCTCTTAGTATAATAAATGAAGAGATATCAGGAATTAGGATGTCAGTCCATTGAATCTTCTTGGTCCATGGATGATGTGGCATAACGGCCTCTTTTGTGAGAATGATGATTCCCATTTTGTTCTGAAATTTTCTGGGTGCTGCCTGAAGGTGAAGATGATGCCATTCTTCTGCGTGTGGGAGTGTTGCTGCTTGTGGGTTCTGTCAGATTTAATTTTAAAAGGGTTTGTTGTAGTTCATCTGCTGATCTGCTTCTGTAAATTGTACCTTGGTAGTTAAATCTGACTGAAAAGGGGAAGCCCCATTGATACATAATGTTGTGGCATTGCAGTTCCATTAGTTGGGGTTTCATGGATCGTCTTTTAGTAATAGTAAGTTGGGATAGGTCAGCAAAAATTTGATAATTGTGTCCTTGAAAATTAAGTTCCTTTTTTTCTCTTGCAGCAATTAGTATTTGTTCTTTCGTTCTGTAATAATGAAATTTTGTGATTATATCACATGGGGGTCCATCTTTCTTTTTGGCTGTGAGGGCTCTGTGTACTCTGTCCAGTTCTAAACGTTCAATAGGGATATCTGGCTTTAGTTCTTGTAATAGAGCAGTAATAGTAGATTGCAGGTCTGTCACAGTTTCAGGTATTCCCCTTATGCGCAAGTTTGAACGTCTGGCTCTATTTTCGTAATCTTCGAGCTTAGTTTGAAGTATTAAATTCTCTTTTTTTAATTTTTCCAATTCTGTTATATTTTCTTGGGTTGTAATTTCAATTTCATCCATTTTTATTTCTAAGGCTGCGGTGCGGTTTCCCAGCTCTCTTATTTCTTTGGTTAGGCTTTTTGTTATTTGGTCTGAGGTTTGTTTTAAAGCCTTATGAAGCATCTTTTAAAATTGTAATAATATTACTGGGGATACTGAGGAGGCTTGTGGAGAAGTTTGTGAGAGGATTTGTTCTGTATCTGACTCAAATGGAGAGTCTTGCTGTGACATTTTCTGTCTGTGAGAGCGCCCTGATGCTGTATCTTGTGAGGTGACTGGAGCTGCTTCAGCTGCAGTGAGTGCCTGTGAGCTCTTTGTGAGGTGATTTTTATTTCTGCCACGGTTTCCTCCCAGTACCATATTTCCTGCCCAAACTTTCACAGTTTGTTCCCTGGGGCAAAAAGGTTCAAATGGATACCTTTTGAGCCTGCAGGCTCCGCTTTGTCCTTCTCTTCTCTCCTCAGCGGTGTGGAGCTCTAACAATGCATGTCTGCTCCGCTAGGCTCCGCCTCCTGCCCCCCTTCTATGTAAATTTCAACCCCCTTCCTGACCAGACCATTTTTTGCAATACAGCACTGCCTTACTTTAACTGAGAATTGCGCGGTCGTGCAAAACTGTACCCAAATAAACTTGATGTCCTTTTTTTCCTACAAATAGAGATTTATTTTGGTGGCATTTGATCACCTCTGTGTTTTTAATTTTTTGCACTAGAAACAAAGAACGACCGACAATTTTGAAAAACAAAAACAAAAAAAAAAACAATATTTTTTACTTTCTGCTCTAAAACACAGCCAATAGAATAATTTAAAAAATACAAATTTCTTCATCAATTTAGGCCAATTGGTATTCTGCTACATATTTTTAGTAAAAAAAAAATCTCAATAAGAATATATTGATTGGTTTGCGCAAAAGTTATAGCTTCTACAAACTATGGGATATTTTTATTTTTTTAATTTTATTTTTTTACTAGTAATGGTGGCAATCAGTGACTTATAGCGGGACGTTATATTGCGGTAGACATATTAGACACCCAACTGACACTTTTGACACTTTTTTGGGGACCAGTGACATTATTACAGTGATCAGTGCTAAACATATGTACTGTCACAGTACTAATGACACTGGCAGGGAAGAGGTTAACATTAGGGGCAATCAAATGGTTAACTGTGTGCCTAGCTAATGTTTCAGTGTAGTGGGGAAGGTGCTTTTACTAGTGGGAGACATGGATGCTTTACAGAAACACAAGATTCATGTCTTCTGTACTGACAGAATGACAATCTGCCTTGTTTGCATAGGCAGACTGGCATTCTGTCAGTGTACCAAATGATCAGCGGAAGCCAGTGGACGTCGGGTCTGCAGAACCCGCTCTGTAAAATCACAGTAGGAGTGAGCCACCAGTGGTGTGCACTCATGCCCAAAACCTGAAAGTGCATAATCACGTATATATACAGGATCCTGCGCAGCAAGGCCACCCTGTAGCAGTAAATTTGCTATGGGGCAGTTGGCAAGTGGTTAACCAAGAGGGCAAGGGGAAATGGGCAAGGACAATCTCAACTTTACAGGAAAAATTAGGATTTGCATATAATTTTAGATCCATGCATTTCTGGATGTTCTAAAACGTCGGGCCTGTAGTTTTTATTATAGGTAATATCTTCTTATGTAATTATTGTATGCTGAGATTGAATAGCCTAACTTTACTTACAGTAAAGTGATACTAAATATTATTTAAAATAATAAACATGTTATACTCACCTGCTCTGTCCAATGGTTTTCCACAGAGCAGCCCCAAACCTCCTCTTCTGGGGTCCCCACCAACTATCTTGGCTCCTCGTCTTCTTAATTTCCCCCCCATAACAAGTCTCAGGCAGGCACGCTCTGAGAATGTCCAAATCACCCTAGTGAAAGGGGACAAGCTTCAGCTGTATGAAAGTATTTGCACCACAAACAGTAACCTTTGCCCAATGGATTAAAGTGCTCAGATGAGCGGGACACTGACTCTGGTGGATCCCTCTGAACACTCTTCTCTGAATATCATTTTGAATTTTAAATCACTGTGGACATTTTTCTGAGTTGATGCTGCTGCTGCGACATATGATTTGGGGAAACCTAGCTGTGTTACCATCATTTTATTCTTAACCTATGAGCCCATGAATGATGTTATTTGATAGCCTTGTATATTATTGGTTACTACAGAAAATACCTTACCTGTTTATAGAGCTGTCTGGAGTCTTGTCCTCATATCACTGGGGTTTGTCATCTCTTACAGCTGCCATAGGGGTCAGGTTTGCTCTCTCACTGCATACTATAGAAAAGGTCCCGATGAAGCATTTTTGAAATGAGTCAACCTTGTAAACCATATGATATGTGATTGGTGCATTTTTGTATACTATGTAATGTGGTACTAAAACACTTTGAGAGGTGTGTATTTATTAAATTTGTTTTAAATATGACTGTGTCATCCACTGTACCAGTAACGTTGTTTCTTTTTTCTTTTTTTGCAGTATCTTGATAGGATGTTATACATAACTTTGGTAGCAATTGCCTAATAGTATATATATATATATATATAGATATATATATATATATATTTATATAGATATATATCTATAGATATAGATATATATCTATAGATATATCTATAGATATATATATATCTATATATATATAAGTTCAGAAGGGTGAGGTGCACGTCGGTCAAAGTAACAAGTGCAAGCAATCCAGCCCTCCCAAAGGCTTATATTATAGGAAACGACAAAAAAGGATTGCTGCACAAAAGTGTTTTAATGAAAAATGGATATATATATATATATACAATATACACACAGTATCTTTATATGTAGTATTTAAAATAACCCCTATGGGTTATCTGTTCCTAACATATTATTTTGTATAGAACCATTCTCTATTTCTCTATTTTAATATTTAATGATCCTTTTTGAAGTTATAAAATTACCTTCATTTATCCATTGTTTTTAGTACCAGTTAGTAACCATTTTACCAAAATCAGCCTAGATTTCAAACAGCGGTTTTGACTCTTAAATACTTTTTATATGGTAATGTATATTTTCATTTGTTTTCAATTTATTCAGTTTGACTGTACTCTTATGCCCCATAAATACGATCGGACATTCTGACAACAAAATCCATGGATTTTTTCCGACGGATGTTGGCCCAAACTTGTCTTGCATACACATGGTCACACAAATCTTGTCGGAAATTCCGAACGTCAAGAACGCGGTGACGTACGACACGTACGACGAGCCAAGGAAAATTAAGTTCAATAGCCAGTGCGCTCTTCTGCTTGATTCCGAGCATGTGTGGAACTTTGTGCGTCGGAATTGTATACACATGATCAGAATTTACGACAACAGATTTTGTTGTTGGAAAATTTGAGATCCAGATCTCAAATTTTGTGTGACGGAAATTCCGATGGAAAATGTCCGATGGAGCCTACACATGGTCATAATTTCCGACAACAAGCTCTGGAAAATCCGACCGTGTATACGGGGCATAACCGTTTACTCAGGCTACATGTTTGAAGAATAAACTTGGAAATAATGTCTTCTCATATAGGCACCTCTGTGGACCTGACCAATGATTTGACTTTTGGGGGCTAATGCTCTACACAACTGCTACCTGCCCTGACTGTCTGCTTGATTCTATCTATACCTTTGACATGTGGTTTGATACTTTGCCTATTTACCTGTTAGTTGATGCCAATGTTGTGACTCTTAAGGTTGTAACCTGGAGTTTTTATGCAGCCAGGTTCCAGCCCACATGGTACTTCTTGGGCTCTACCTGGCACAATACTGTTTGAACATATAACTGATCTAAACGTTCAATGACTCCCAATGAAAATGTTTGTTCATAAAGCATAATTGTTTATTTTTTATATGTTGTTTAATTACATGGCATATGTCATGATATGTTATAACACAATATATAACTGTGTTCATACTGGTTATACGTACTATTTATATGGTATATATGACATTTTCTTTTCTAATTGCTATGTGCACTATAGATTCTATTTTGTAAACATATAAGATAATAGCTGAAAACAATGACAGTTATGTACAGTAGATTACTATATATATCATAGATTTATTTTAAAAATGTCACATTCTTCCTATTAACGTTATGCTAACTGTATGGTATATTAGGAAATTATTTGGCTATAATTTATACAAGCAATAAATGATGTGTCTTACTGTGTCTGTACTTGTACTAAATGTAGGTTGTAGCTTATGAACATGTTTATTAGGTATACCACATATCTGAAATTTATTAAAAGGTATTTAGCATTCTTTCTGAATGTAATGAAATGGCCCCTGGTAATTCCAAATAATATATTGCTAGTCACGAGCAGTCCCATTATGGTGTTAATTATATGGAGATGCAAATATAGGCACCCAGTTTAAGGTTATTCTTCTTAAAGTAATGTACTTAGTAAAGATCATGTCTGTGGGGATTTTTAAGATAATGGCTCTGTTTCAAGCTAGAATTTTCCTGTGCATTAGTCCAGTGTGATTAGGAGAATAATGAGGCAATATTCGGTTTGTGAGCACATTATCCCTGGAGGATTATTACACCACTAGTATCTTGCTGCAATCTCTATAACTATGCTAAGTATTCACTACAACTCTTCAAGGAGACCAGAGCAAACAAAATACAACATAGTATTCAGTATTTATAACCAAATTAAAACTATAGGTTTCAGTATGATATTTAATCACCCTATATCAAAACTGAATGTATACCCACCCACCTAAACATCAAAAATATCACACTTAATGAATTATTTATAATTTATTATTATTTATAATTTATTATTTATAAATATGAATAAAACCTTGTTCCTGCAAACTTCAATGAGTTATGTACATTAAAGTGGAACTCGCTACCAGTTGTTAACTTAGTTAAGTGTATAAGTGAATACATTCCAATCACTATAGGATTATTTACTTGAACACAGCTAGATCTGAGGATTCTTGGACAAAAGTAGTTCAATCTGCAATATACATTTTTGACAGGGTTACATGGTTTTTACAAAAAAACACACTGAACAATATTTACAACACAATGTACAATATAAGTACAGTAGGTTACATGATATTTACAAATACAATTACAATGTACAATACAAGCATGGGGTTAGTTTACCTTTTGACTTCAGGTCTGGTCATACTGAGTGCTCTCCTTCTGTACAGTGGCTAATATAAGGCATTTCAATTGGTCACTGCACCCAGCAAATACACATGGGGCGCAGCCTGATTAGAGGATCTAAATAATGTTGCTGTTTACAACCTAAGTGAGATATGATAAGCAGACAAATCAATAGCCAGGCCTTTAAATTAGAAAAAGGCATGCAGAAGGAGATCGCTGGCAGTCTTCATATTGGAGGATGGGTGAGAACTGATACCATTTCTTTATACCTTCTGCATTAAGGTAGTGGATTCTGATCAGCCATATCATGATGCCTATCACAGTTTAGTGCAAATTGTGCACTTGTTTAATGTGAGTGTTCAATTTTAGATTTGATCTGTTTAACAATAAAGCAATATTACGCTATATGAATCCTTTTGTTTTTTGGGAGTGTCCATGCATACTGTGGCTCCTTGGGGATG
Source organism: Aquarana catesbeiana (assembly GCF_042186555.1). Taxonomy (NCBI): domain Eukaryota; kingdom Metazoa; phylum Chordata; class Amphibia; order Anura; family Ranidae; genus Aquarana; species Aquarana catesbeiana. The sequence continues at coordinate 439,546,490 of NC_133328.1, read as the reverse complement.
AGATGTGATTTCTAGTGTACCTATTTGAAAACAACGCTTCTTTGGCCTTCCTATAATTTGGAGGTCACAATTGTTAGTGGGTGGGTTCTCAATTGATGAAGGTGCATGAAGTCACCAGCTTTGAATGTACAATATTTCCTTAACCACCTGCTGTGCGCCCCCTGCTGACCTCTGTTGTGATTGGACACAGCACTAGTTTGGTCTGTTAACCACTTCAGACCCAGATGGTTTTACCCCCTTAATGACCAGGCCATTTTTTGCGATACAGCACTGCAATAACCACTTAACGCAAAACAACGTAACCGTACATCAGTTTTTTTATGCTAAATACTGGGGTTACGACAGCAGCTAGCTGCCATAACCCCCATTTTTTCGGGAACACTGTGCGTTTCTCTTTAAGATAAAAGTGATCTCCATGGCAGATTCACCGCAAGATCACTTTTATCGGAGGCGGGAGAGTTGCCCACCTTCCTCCCGCCGCTCTCCGGTCGTCTCTGCTACTTAGCAGAGTGGCGGAGATGATCGCAACCTTGCCTGTGGATGCCTGGCTGCTGACTAAGGGGAAGATGGCCCCCATTCGGCTCCATAGCATGGAAGGGGGGAAGTGACGTTTAGTGGCTTTTAAAGGAGTTTTTTATTGTTTATTTTTTTCAAGTGACTTTTTTTTATTGCATTTTAGCGTAAATATGAGAACTGAGGTCTTTTTGACCCCAGATCTCATATTTAAGAGGTCCTGTCATGCTTTTTTTCTATTACAAGGGATGTTTACATTCCTTGTAATAGGAATAAAAGTGACCCAAACATTTTTTTTTTACAAAGACAGTGTCAAAATAAAAACTTAAAAGTAAAATAAATAATAAAAAAAAGTTTATTGTAAAGTGCCCCGTCCCGACGAGCTCGCGCGCAGAAGCGAACGCATACGTGAGTAGCGCTCGCATATGAAAACAGTGTTCAAACCACACATGTGAGGTATCACCGCGATCGTTAGAGCTAGAGCAATAATTCTGGCCCAGGCCTCCTCTGTAATGTAAAACTTGTAACCTGTAGACATTTTTAAACATCGCCTATGGAGATTTTTAAGGGTAAATGTTTGTTGCCATCCATGAGTGGGCACAATTTTTAAGTGTGACATGTTGGGTATCATTACTGATATCATTAATCATTAATCATTAGTATTTACTCGGCATAACATTATCTTTCACAATCTAAAAAATTGGGCTAACTTTACTGTTGTCTTATTTTTTAATTCAAAAAAGTGTATTTTTTCCATAAAATAGTGCGTTTGTAAGACCGCTGCGCAAATACGGTGTGACAGAAAATATTGCAACAACCGCCATTTTATTCTCCAGAGTGTTAGAAAAAAATATATAATGTTTGGGGGTTCTAAGTAATTTTTTGGAAAAAAAATTATTTTAACTTGTAAATAACAAGTGTAAAAAAGAGGCTTGGTCCTTAAGTGGCTAATTTAACTGACAATTGCATGGTCGTATGACACTGTACCCAAATAAAATTGATGTCCTTTTTTCCCACAAATAGAGCTTTCTTTTGGTGGTATTTTATCACCTTTTTATTTTTTGCGCTATAGACAAAAAAGAGTGACAATTTTGAAAAAAAAAAACAATATTTTTACTTACTGCTATAAAACATATCCGATAAAAAAAAATTAAAAAATGTAATTTCTTCATCAATTTAGGCCAATATGTATTCTGCTACATATTTTTGGTAAACAAAAATGCAATAAGTGTCTATTGATTGGTTTGCGCAAAATTTTTATGGAATTTTTATTTTTTTACTAGTAATGGCGGTGATCACCGATTTTTAGCGGGACTGCGACATTACGGCGCACAAATTGGACTCCTAACTGACACTTTTGACTATTTTTTGGGGACCAGTGACACTAATACATTGATCGGTGCTAAAGCTATGCACTGTTACTGTACTAATGACACTGGCAGAGAAGAGGTTAACACCAGGGGCAATCAAAGGGCTAAGTGTGTCCCTGGGGGGGGGGCTTACTAACTGTGTGGGAATTGCCATGACTGGGAGAACACAGAGATCCGTGTTCCTGCTTAGCAGAAACACAGATCTCTGTATTCTCCTCTTTCCCGCTGACAGCTGAATATAAAAATAAAAATCAGAAAATTAAAAATTATGAAAAAAAACTGCGTGGAGCCTCCCCATGCATGCCAGGGTCTTTGGGTCTGGTATGGATTTAAGGGGAACCCCATACTAAAATTTTTAAGAAGAGGGCATGGGATCCCCCCAAATTCCATACCAGACCCTTATCTGAGCATACAGCCCGGCAGGTCAGAAAATGGGGGAAGAGCGAGCGCCCCAAACCCTGAACCATACCAGGCCACATGCCTGGTGGATGCTTTTGGGCAGGGGGGGCTCTGCACCACCTCAGCAGTAAAATGTCATCAAACTAATGAGTGTATTTTGATTGGTTTGTGTGAACATTATAGCATCTACAAACTATAGTATATATATTTGAAAATTGATCAATCCTGATGTGCTGATGGCCTAATTTCTTGAGGCCATAAAAATGCCCCCCAAATGAAACCTTTGTAGAAAGTAGACAGTTTGAGGTATTTAGTAAAGCATGGTGAGTTTTCTGAAGTTGTACGTTTTTGTCACAGTTTTTTGGAAAATTAAGAAATTAAAGAGAAAGTAAATTTCCATCTTTAAATTTTACCTATAGGTAGTGTAAATATTTCCTAAACATGCACCCTTTAGGAGATATTTACTGTACAAGCAGCCAGTGAAATCACTAGCGCATTCCCCCTGAAGGAACGGCCACCCGTGCAGTTTCATTAGAGCCCTTTGCCGTGACCGGCGGCTCCCGCACGCATGCGTGGGAGTGACATCATTGCGGCTCTGGCCAGTCACAGAACAGGAGTCCGCAACGGGGGAAGATGGAAGCTGTCTCCAGAGATGACATTGCATAGTTGAAAGGCTTCCTTTTGAGGTAAGTTTCACATAATGTGCTAGTATGCGATGCATACTAGCACATTATGCCTTTGCCTTGCAGGTAAGAAAAAAAAGTGCAGTGGTTTACAACCGCTTTAAATAAAATTGGCCCACAGCTATCACATGGTAAAGGGTGCTGTGATTGAGCCAGATATCATGTTACATAGTTGCATATGGTTACATAGTTGGTAAGGTTGAATAAAGACACCAGTCCATCCAGTTCAACCTGTGGTGTGCGTGAGTTCATGTAAATAGCAAATCCCATATCCCTGTATGTTGCAATCATTAAGATGACCATAGTTTTCTTTTTAATAGTTTTTTTTAAACTATCAATTCTCCCTGCTGATACCACTGTTTGTGGAAGGGAATTCCACATTCTTACTACTCTAAAAGCAAAGAACCTTCTATGCAGTTTAGGGTTAAACTGCTTCTCTTCTAATTTCAATGAATGGCTGCATGTTTTTTTAAACTCCCTCCCACTAAAAAGTTTTTTTCCCTATTGTAGGGTCACCAGTAGGGATGGGCAGAACACCCCCCCATTCGGTTCACACCAGAACATGCGAACAGGCAAAAAATGTGTTTGAACGTGCGAACACCATTAAAGTCTATGGTACACGAACATGAAAAATCAAAAGTGCTAATTTTAAACGCTTATATGCATGGTATTGTCTTAAAAAGTGTTTGGGGACCTGGGTCCTGCCCCAGGGTACATGTATCAATGCAAAAAAAAGTTTTAAAAATAACCGTTTTTTCAGGAGCAGTGATTTTAATAATGCTTAAAGTAAAACAATAAAAGTGTAATATTCCTTAAAATTTCATACCTGGGGGTGTCTATAGTATGCCTGTAAAGTGGTGCATGTTTCCCCGTGTTTAGAACAGTCTGACAGCAAAATGACATTTCTAAAGGAAAAAAAGTCATTTAAAACTACTCGCGGCTATAATGAATTGTTGGACCGGCAATACACATAAAAGTTAATTGATAAAAACGGCAGGGGAACCCCCAACCAAAATTTTAAAAAAATGGCGTGGGGTTCCCCCTCAAAATCCATACCAGACACTTCAGGTCTGGTATGGATTTTAAGGGGAACCCCGTGCCAAAATGAAAAAAAAGGCGTGGGGTCCCCCCAAAAATCCATACCAGACCCATTTCCAAGCACGCAACCTGGCAGTCCACAGGAAAAGAGGGGGGGACTAGAGAGCGCCCCCCTCCTGAACTGTACCAGGCCACATGCCCTCAACATTGGGAGGGTGCTTTGTGGTAACCCTAAAAGCACCTTGTCCCCATGTTGATGGGGAGAAGGGCCTCATCCCCACAACCCTTGCCCGGTGGTTGTGGGAGTCTGTGGGCGGGGAGCTTATCGGAATCTGTTAAGCCCCCTTTAACAAGGGGACCCCCAGATCCCACCCCCCTGTGTGAATTGTTAATGGTACCCCTACCATTTCACAAAAAATTGTAAAAATTGTTAAAAAAAGACAATAGATGGTTTTTGACAATTCCTTTATTAATGTCTTCTTCTTTCCCCGCTTCTTCTTCCATCTTCTTGTGGTCTTCCTTCGGTGTTTTTCCTCCATCTTGTTCTTCCCCCTCTTCTTCCTCTATCTCCCTCCGCTTCTTCCTCCGGTCTTCTCGTCCGGCATCTTCTTCTCCGCTTCGTCCTCCGATCCGCCTCAATGGGAGTCTCCCACTGTGTGACGCTTCTGTTTAGGTGACAGCTCTTATATAACAGAGGGCGGGGCCACCCAGTGACCCTGCCCCCCCTCTATATAAGAGCTGTCACCTGAACAGAAGCGTTACACAGCGGGAGACTCCCATTGAGGCAGATCGGAGGACGAAGCAGAGAAGAAGAAGCCAGGGGAAGATGCAGGACGAGAAGACTGGAGGCAGAAGCGGAGGAAGATAGAGGAAGAAGCGAGGGAAGAACAATATGGAGGAAGAAAAAGAACACCAAAGGAAGACCAGAAGAAGGTGGTGGAAGAAGCGGAGAAAGAAGAAGACATTAATAAAGGATATGTTAATAACCGTCTATTGTCTTTTTTTTAACATTTTTTGACATTTTTAGTGAAATAGTAGGGGTACATTTGTACCCCATTAACAATTCACACAGGGGGGCCGGGATCTGGGATTCCCTTCCAGATTCCGATAAGCCTCCTGCCCACAGACCCCCACAACCACTGGGCAAGGGTTGTAGGGATGAGGCCCTTCTGCCCATCAACATGGGGAGGAGGTGCTTTGGGGGGCTACCCCAAAGCACCCTCTCCCCATGTTGAGGGCATGTGGCCTGGTATGGTTCAGGAGGGGCAGGGCGCTCTCTCGCCCCCCCCTTTTCCTGCGGCCTGCCAGTTTGCTCAGATAAGGGTCTTGTATGGGATTTTGGGGGGACCCCACACATTTTTTTTTTTAATTTTGGTTGGAGGTTCTCCTGTGGAGGAATCCCGTGCCATTTTTATCAATGAACTTTTATGTGTATTGCCGGACCGACATTTCATTATAGCCGTGACCCGTGAGTAGTTTTAAATGACTTTTTTTCCTTTTAATAATGTCATTTTGCTGTCAGACTGTTATAAACATGGGAAACATGCACCACTTTACAGGCATGCTATTTACAGGCACCCCCAGGTATGAAATTTAAAGGAATATTACACTTTTATTGTTTCACTTTAAGCATTATTAAAATCACTGCTCCCGAAAAAATGGCTGTTTTTAAAACTTTTTTTGCATTGATACATGTCTCCTGGGGCAGAACCCAGGTCCCCAAACACTTTTTATGACAATAACTTACATATTAACCTTTAAAATTAGTACTTTTGATTTCTCCCATAGCCTTTTAAAGGGTGTTCCGTGGCTTTCAACTTTGCTGCGAACACCCCAAATTGTTCGCTATTCGGCAAACGGGGGAACAGCCAATGTTCAAGTCGAGCTCATGTTCGACCTGAACATAAAGCCCATCCCTAGTCACCAGTAAGGGATTTGTATATTGCTATCATATCTCCTCTCAAGCGTCTCTTCTCCAGGGAGAATCATTTCAATGCTTGTAGTCTTTTCTCATAACTAAGGTCCTCTTATCCCTTTCTCAGCTTTGCTGCCCTTCTCTGGACTCTCTCCAGTTCAAGCACATCCTTCTTGAGGACTGGTGCCCAGAACTGGACGGCATACTAAAGATGTAGTTGGACCAGAGTCTTGTAGAGTAGCAGAATTATCATTTTATCTCAGGAGTAAATCTATTTTTTAATGCATGCTAATATTCTGCTGGCTTTGCTTGCAGCTACTTTGCATTGCATGCCATTGCTGAGCCTGTCATCTACTAGGACCCCCAGGTCTTTTTTCATCCTGGATTTTCCCAGTGGTTCTTCCCCTAGCGAGTAACTTGTGTTTGTATTATTAGCATCCAAATGCATTACCTTACATTTTTCAGCATTAAATCTAATTTGCCATGTAGGTGCTCAACCCATTATTTTATTTAGGTCTTCTTATAAGGTTTCCACATCTTGTTGTGACGTTATTGCCCTGCTTAGGTTTGTATCATTAGCAAACACTGAGATTGAGCTATTTATACTATCCTCTATATCATTTATGAATAAATTAAACAGACTTGGTCACAGGACAGATCCTTGGGAGACCAGACCATTTTGAGTTCTCATTATTTATAACCACCATTTGTAAACACCCCTGTCACCTGTTTTCTATCCAGGTACATACCCTATGGTCCATGCTGACAGACCTCACTTTGTAATTAAATATTTACGGGGAACTGTATCAAATGTCTTTGCAAAATCTATATATACCACATCCACAGGCCTACCTTTATCTATATGGCAGCTCACTTCCTCAAATGTTGCTAGACTGGTTTGGCAAGAACAATCCTTCATGAATCCATGCTGATTACTACTAATCATGCTGTTTTCATCAGCAGATTTTTGGATATAGTCCCTTATCATCCCCTCCAATAGTTTACAAACTATTGATGTTAGAATGACTGAACTTTAGTTTCCAGGGATATATCTCGGCCCTTTTTTAAATATTGGTACCACATTGGCTTTTCTTCAATCAGCTGGTACCATTTCAGTCAGTAAACTGTCCATAAAAAGTAGGAACAACGGTCAAGCTATAACCTGACTGAGTTCTTTAGGGACTCTGGTGATTTATTTATGTTAATTTTTGCAAGTCTATTTCTGACACTGGCTTCTGTTAGCCACAAGGGTACATTCTGTAATGCATTATTAACAATACATCTTGGTAACTATATCCCTCCTTTTCCTTTGTGAAAACTGAGGAGAAGAATGCATTTAAAACCAATGCCTTCTCCTTGTCTTTTGTAACCAAATTCCCTTCATTGTCTCTTACGGGGGAAATATGCTCAGGCCTCAATTTATTACTATTAATATATTTTTAAAAAAATCTTTGAATTTTTCTTTACTCTCCTCCACATACCATACAATTTTTTGTTTTTGATTTATGCATTTAGGATGTGGTACTTAAGTGATTCTAGTTTGTCTATGTTGGCTTACATATAGCTGAAATCTAGAAAAACATTAAATATACAGCTTCAACACATATATACTGTAAAAGCTACATTACCTATAAAAAAAGATTTGTATTTCTTTTCAGTCTAGAGATTTACACACACCTACCAGACAGCAGAGTCAAGGCTTTTGAATTGTTCCTCATGGCTACATCGTTAGCACTGAATTAGCACTTTTTTTCTACAGACTCTGTATAGCCTGGGTATTTTCAAAAAGGAATTAAACACTCAAAATGCTCCAGACTGGTAATATATATATATATATATATATATATATATATATATATATATATATATATATTAACATATTCATATATATAAATATATATTCAGTGTATATATATATATATATATTTATGGTCGAAGCCTTATGGCCGATATGGATATGAACAATTAGATTAACCCTAAGACTTACAACATGAAATGGACCTGAAGTGTGCCCTGGTCTGATGGTCGGTATACCAAAATAAGGGGGCATACCCTAGATTAGAAATTAATATTTTGTCAAGAGAAATGAATTTGAGAAATGCCCTGAAAAGGGGATGGGAGGGTGGGTATCGCGCACAGGAAACCGACAAAGACCACAGGCGAGCGGGCTGGTTAAATACCCACCGGGCTCCTCCAATAAATTCAGGCCACCATACTGGCCTTCCTACTTATGGTCGAAGCCCTATGGCTGATACAGATATGAACAATTAGATTAAGCTTAAGACTTACAACATGAAATGGACCTGAAGTGTGCCCTGGTCTGATGGTCAGTATACCAAAATAAGGGGGCATACCCTAGATTAGAAATTAATATTTTGTCAAGAGAAATGAATTTGAGAAATGCCCTGAAAAGCGGATGGGAGGGTGGGTATCGCGCACAGGAAACTGACAAAGACCACAGGCGAGCGGGCTGGTTAAATACCCACCGGGCTCCTCCCATAAATTCAGGCCATCATACTGGCCTTCCTACTTATGGTCGAAGCCCTATGGCCGATACAAATATGAACAATTAGATTAACCTTAAGACTTACAACATGAAATGGACCTGAAGTGTGCCCTGGTCTGATAGTTGGTATACCAAAATAAGGGGGCAAAAACATTCAGGTAGGGGTGTAGTTTTATTAGTTTTAGCTTTATTTATTGAGCAAGTTTGGTGAATGCTTGTGCCATTTCCACCTGAGGAGTGGGGATGTACCGGGTGAGGTAGGCAGAGTTTCACCTGCTAAGTCTCTTAATGACGTGGTTTGGGACCCATGCGGAAATGCCGCCAAGGCTGTCCCAATACTAAAGAGTGACCGGAGTACTGACTGGGGTCGAGGTGTAGGCTGTGTAGAAGACCCCCAGGTGTTTGACAAACTGGCAGGCACTCAAGGGTTTGCCCGAAAAGGTAATGGGGACTAGAGTTTGAGTGTTCCGGTAGGAGTGACAGTAGGCGGTCGAGTATGGTTGCTGGACACTGGACGTGGATATTATATAGAGATGGATGTCTATCCTGGAGCTTAATTGCTGGGTTTTAGACACTGCAAGGTGGAGGATGAAATGGTGTTGGTAGCGAGCCAACTACACAGAACTTGGCCTGCGGGATTGCTGCGGGTGAACTCGCTGGGCTGCCAGAACCCGTAGTAGGCTAAGTAAATTGCTGCTTGTATGAGCAAACTGGGGAGAAGGCCAAATGTTGAACTAGTAAAGATAGTAGATATGTCCCAGAAGATGGCAGCCTGGAATGAACATACAGTGGGCATTAAACTGGTGTTGCCAAGGTAATTGCCCCAGCCTGTGCAGGAAGGACATAACAGAGCGATGCGGACCTGGCTTCATCAACAAGATCGGCCTCAGACCGGTTGTTGGTGGCGAAAGCCACAGCCTGTCCTGTCCAGATATGACCTTAGAGTTGAGCGGCTGCCATAACCGGGTATAGCTTGAGGATGGAGGAAGTCTGGGTAAACATGGGGTTTAGGAGTGTCTCTGGAGGCCATTTTCTTGTAAACCAATGGTGGCCAAAAATTGCAGCGAAGCCTGTGGTGGCTGTGGCATCTGTCACTACCTGGGGTGATAAGGGCGACATAGATGGTATTAACAATGATATACTGATCCACGTAGTACGGAACTTTCCGACATTGATAGTTCAGCTACTGCCACAGCGTCTAAATTAAGGATCTGAAAGGGGTCCTGTGTCTGGGATAGGAAGCCCAGGAAGCATGATACAGAAGATCGACTCTGGGGAATGACCCGTATGCAAAATTGAGCATTCCTAAGAAAGACTGCAGCTGCTTCTTAGTACACACCTGTGTATGGGTGAAGTCTTGGGGAACTGGACTGATGTGGGTCAGCTTGTCAAGGGGAAGGCTGGCCTGCGTAGAGCTGTTAGTCTGAAAGAGGTTATTGTAGACCTTGGTTCCGGATTGTTGAGTTTTGGAGACCGCCAGCTGAAGGACGTAATGGTTTTATCAGCAAGTCAAGTGGTGTCTACACAGTACCTGGCTGCCAGTGCCACTAAAAGTGAATTTGTTAGGCCGTAGAAAACCGCAGAGGGCCAGGTAGATGGCTGCTTGGATGACTAGACTGGGGAACGTGTGAGGATTTTTGACATGTCCTTAAAAGATGGCAGTTGTGATGGGCAAGCGTTTGCCGTTAGCTATAGGCTGATGCTTCTGGATGCCACGTAGAAGGGATCTTACTGTATGGACCGTAAACACAGACGGCTCTCTGGGGTCCCGCAAGGACAGGAGATGCTGGACACTGGCTAGGCATAGCCCGGTAGTGTCATGAGAAGGAGCCAGCTGCATGTGGCAATACCATACCTGGTGCGGGATGGAACCTGAACTCCACTGACCTAAGCGAGAAATGATACAGAAAATGGTGAGTGCCTCGTATGAAGATGTCACTTGAGACAATTGGCCGATTAAGTGCCACTGAAGAATGATGTGTGACTGATTGTGTGCCACTGGGAATGTGTTTGTAATGATTGCACAAAGTCATGCTAAGATGGGAGCCCTGCAAAGATTGCAAAAGTTGTGCTTAAATACGTGCCTGCAACGATCGCAAGGGAGTTTGTGTCAATGGAGATGTATTTGCAGTGACTGTGAGAAGTCCGTATTACTGCATGTGCTTGCACGGACTGCAAGGAGATACTTGGATGAGTGTTTGCAACGATTGCAAGAAGTTATGTTTAGATGTGTGCTTGCAACAATTGCAAGAAGTTGTGACTGGATGCGTGCTTGCAACGATTGCAAGAAGTTATGCTTGGATGCATTCTTGCAATGTTTGCAAGAAGTTATGCTAAGATGCGTGTCTTGTAATGATTGTAAGAGTTGTGCTTGAATTTGTGCTTGCAACGATTGCAAGGGAATTTATGTCGCTGGAGATGTGTTTGTGGTGACTGTGAGAAGTTCGTATTACTGCATGTGCTTGCAAAGACTGCAAGAGTTATGCTTGGATGTGTGCTTGCAACGATTGCAAGAAGTTGTAATTGGCTGCATACTTGCAACGATTGCAAGAAGTTATGCTTGAATGCATGCCTGCAATGTTTGCAAGAAGGTTATGATTGGATGCATGTGTGCAATGATTGCAAGAAATTGTGCTTGGGTTTGCTTGCAATGATTGCAAGAAGTTATGTATGGATGCATACTTGCAACGATTGCAAGAAGTTGTGCTTGGATGTGTACTTGCAACAATTGCAAGAAGTTACGTTTTGATGTGCTTGCAATGAATGCAAGAAGTTTATGCTTGGATGCGTGCTTGCAACGATTGCGGGAAGTTGTGCTTGGATGCATGCTTGCAACGATTGCAAGGAATTTGTGATTCGATGCATGCTTGCAATGATTACAAGAAGTTGTGCTTGAATGTGTATGAAATTTAATCCGATATGAATCGGTTGTAAAGTGTATGAAATGAATCCGATACGAATCGGTTGTATGAAATTAAAATGCTACGAACCGATTGTAGAGTGTATGCAAATTAATCCAATATAACATCGAGTCGTGGAGAGTATGAATATGGATCCGATATGAATCGCTGTGCCACCCACGTGGCTAGATTTAAATCAAACTGTAGCGTGTATGAAATCAAACCGATACGAATCATTCGTATATTGTATACAATGAATCCTGATACGAATCGGTTTGTAAAGTGTATGAAATGAAACCGACATTAATCGGATTGTGCGACTATAAGGGGGGATAGTAGTGAGGCAAAGGTTTTAACTAATGAATCGGGACCATGACTGAACTTCAAAGGAAGATGGGGGGTGGCATTTTTTTTTTGACTGACCTGGAGGAAAATGACAGATGACAACCGGTGAAGGGTTTGGCTACCTGACTTGAAAAGTGACTTGTAACGTTTTAAGCGACAGGTGCATGATTTTTTCTTTTTTTTTTCTTTTTTTTTCTTTTTTTGTTTTTTTTTATGAAATGAAATGAAGCCAAGCCAACTGGGGCACGCTGAGACGAATCAATGCATCTCGGATGCCACTGGATTCGAAACGGAGCGCAGTATGTGACAGCGAAATTAATGAACTGTTTGCCATGACAGAGGCATGAAATGGTGGGGCCGCGGCTGCAGCTGACAATGAACCGGACTCTGGAGCACGTACTGAAATGAGGCCAAAAACAACTGGGGCACACCGGGACGAATCGATGCATCACAGATGTGACTGGATTCGAATTGGAGCACGGTACGTGACGGTGAAATGAAATGATTTGCCATGACAGAGGCACGAATCGGTCGGCCGCAACTGCGACTGACTATGAACCAGACTCTGGAGCATGTACTGAAATGAGGCCAAAAACCCTGGAGCACCCCGGGATGAATCGCTGCATTTCAGATGCGACTGGATTCGACTCGGAACGTGATACGTGACAGTGAAATGATTACCATGACAGAGACTCAAATCGGTGAGCTGAATTTTTGCGAATGACAACAAAAACGGGCTCTGGAGCATGTACTGAAATGAGGCCAAAACCCTGGGGCACGCTGGGACGAATCGGTACATAAGGATGCGACTGGATTCGACCCGGGACGTGATTCGTGACAGTGAAATGATTGCCATGACAGAGGCATGAATCGGTGAGCCGTAAACTGCGAATAACAATGAACCAGACTCTGGAGCATGTACTGAAATGAGGCCGAAAAAACAACTGGGGCACACCGGGACGAATCGGTGCATTACGGATGCCACTAGATTCGAATCAGAGTGCGGTTTGCGACTGGCAACGACCTGTCTGTGGAGCGTGGTACAGTGAAAAAACATTTGTGACACGTTTAAACAAAGCGGTGCAATACTGTTACTACAAGGTACGACTCGTAGTGAAGTATATAAGGTGTCGAAATGTTTGTTTATGATAGCGGTGCGAGTAAGTGGCTAACGATACGGCTATGTGTAGGGTTTTTACGAATGACTCGTAAGTTTTGATATCGAGATTGGTGACAGGATATCTAACATAAATGCAAAAAAATGAAAAGGTCAGACGTAAAAACCCTACCTGCGACAGCCGAGCCAGACACTTTGTATAATCACGATGGTAACGAAAGCCTCTAGAACTTCGAAGCCGGAACTCACGAGCACTAACGAATCTCGAATAGTCGGCCTAATGATGTAGTACCGCGCACAGGAAACCGACAAAGACCACAGGCGAGTGGGCTGGTTAAATACCCACTGGGCTCCTCCCATAAATTCAGGCCACCATACTGGCCTTCCTACATATATATATACAACACCTGGCAAAAATTATGGAATCACCAGTCCCTGAGGATGTTCCTTCAGTTGTTTATTGTTGTAGAAAAAAAGCAGATCACAGACATGGCCAAAAACGAAAGGCATTTCAAATGGCAACTTCCTGGCTTTAAGAAACACTTAAAGAAATCAAGAAAAATAATTGTGGTGGCCAGTAACAGTTAGATTTATAGAACAAGCACAGGGAATAAATTATGGAATCACTCAATTCTGAGGAAAAAATTATGGAATCACCCTGTAAATTTTCATTACAAACACTAACACCTGCATCAGATTAAATCTGCTTGTTAGTATGTAGGTAAAGAGGGTAAATCATCACACAGTGTTGCACAAGATGTTGGTTGTTCACAGTCGGCTGTGTCTAAAACATGGACCAAATACAAACATGGGAAGGTGGTTAAAGGCAAGCATACTGATAGACCAAGGAAGACATCAAAGCGTCAAGACAGAAAACTTAAAGCAATATGCCTTGGAAACAGAAAATGTACAACAAAACAAATGAGGAACAAATGGGAGGAAACTGGAGTCAACATCTGTGACCGAACTGTAAGAAACCGCCTAAAGGAAATGGGATTTACATACAGAAAAGCTAAAAGAAAGCCATCTCTAACACCTAAACACAAAAAAACAAGGTTACAATGGGCTAAGGAAAGACAATTGTGGACTGTGGATGATTGGATGAAAGTCATATTCAGTGATGAATCTCGAATCTGCATTGGGCAAGGTGATGATGCTGGAGCATTTTTTTTTGGTGCCGTTCCAATGAGATTTAAGCAGACGACTGTCTGAAGAAAACATGCAAATTTCCACAGTCAATTATGATATGGGGCTGCATGTCAGGTAAAGGCACTGGGGAGATGGCTGTCATTAAATCTTCAATAAATGCACAGGTTTACATTGAAATTTTGGACACTTTTCTTATCCCATCTATTGAAAGGATGTTTGGGGATGATGAAATCATTTATCAAGATGATAATGTATCTTGCCATAGAGCAAGAACTGTGAAAAAATTCCTTGAGGAAAGACACATAAGGTCAATGTCATGGCCTGCAAACAGTCCGGATCTCAATCCAATTGAAAATCTGTGGTGGAAGTTAAAGAAAATGGTCCATGACAAGGCTCCAACCTGCAAAGATGATTTGGCAACAGCAATCAGAGAAGGCTGGAGCCAGATTGATGAAGAGTACTGTTTATTACTCATTAAGTCAATGCCTCAGAGACTGCAAGCAGTTATAAAAGCCAGAGGTGGTGCAACAAAGTACTAGTGATGTGTTGGAGTGTTATTTTGTTTGTTTGTTTTTCATGATTCCATAATTTTTTCCTCAGAATTGAGTGATTCCATAATTTATTCCCTGTGCTTGTTCTATAAATCTAACTGTTACTGGCCACCACAATTATTTTTCTTGATTTCTGTTAATGTTTCTTAAAGCCAGAAAGTTGACATTTGAAATGCCTTTAGTTTTTGGCCATGTCTGTGATCTGCTTTTTTTCTACAATAATAAACAACTGAAGGAACATCCTCAGGGACTGGTGATTCCAGGGGTTGTATATATATATATATATATATATATATATATATATATATATATATATATATATATATATATATATATATATATATATATATATATATATATATATATATATATATATATATATATATATATATATTTATTTATATATATATATATATTTATTTATTTATTTTTTCTATCCATTAAAGGACACGGGATTGTAATAAGTCTTGGACATTTAAATTATACTATCACCTACAGATTTTGAAACTGGCAAAATCAAAAAAGTTGAGCCCATATAAGCCCACTTCAGTACATAATGCCTCAGTTTTTTGCTTACATCCTAGGAGGTTGGATGCTTTTTCCTGAGCTCTGCTGTGGAAAACTCAAAATGTTTTTTTTACTGTAATTTTTCTTTTAAGTCAATAATCTTTATACATGGATAATTTTTCTTAAGTAAATTCAGTCAAGAGCTCCAACACACTGCTCTTCAGCACTGATACTTGGAAGGCACCCCATACCGGACCTGGACATCCAGAGGAGATAGCCAGTGCGGGACCGTCTTGGATACTGATCCACCTGTTAGGCAGCCTCTATTACACAGGCTCTAATGATTCCTGGTCCCAATTAGACTTGTTCAACACATTCTGACATTGGAAACATAATACACATCTAGCTTCTCCAATATCTGGGCCTGGCATCCATGAAACATTTCATTTGACCTTGGTGTCCTAAGTGCTACCTGAACACAGAGTCATGCCACTGGAACCTATACATTTGTAAAATATTTGCAACTCTCAAACCCCTGATGAAGGTATCAGAATACTGGAAACGCATCGGGCATCGGGGTATACCACCCCTAGGAGAGTACATCTAATATTATCATTTGTATACTTCTTGTTCTGATTCTGTATGGAATGCAATTTTTGTATTTTTGTATGTTATAGACGTTTTCATGTCTTTTTATAGTATACCATAAAAAAGTATATTCTTTTATCATAAGAGTTGGCGGTCTATTAAAGTCCCAATAAAGGGGGGCATTCTCTCTTTTCTGGTCTCTAATGCAAGGGATGGTGCCACCACAATCTACATTTGTAATGATGGAAGCCTCTTTCTTTCTCACTGCTCTTCACAGCAGCTATTCGGATCAATATATCTTCAGCAACATCTTTGGAGACCATACCCAGACCACACTGGACTGAAGATAGTGGAGCCAGTCTGGAATGTGAGCACATTCTGGATTCCAAAAAAAATCTGTTTTTTGGAATCAGTTTGAGTTACCTGGTATAACTGTCTGACCCATATTGGTGGTGGCTCAGATCTGTGCATACATGTCAGAGTTAATTAAAGAGAGCTTTCCATCTCAAGGTCTAACCAGCTGTAATGGTTTCTTGCATGCATCTAAGCTTATGTTTTGGGTGGAATGTCTGTCCACATGCATAGGGTGCTTTCAATTTGTACCTGGCACACTGAGTATACCCTGAAGAAATATGTAATTTTCTCACCTTTTGTGGGTAGACACCCCTCTCAATTCTGTCTTTGATACCTCTGGTTGCAGTTTACAACTACCTCAGTGCAGAAGGTCTGTAGATGAAGAGGAACAGCACCATTCTTCCTATGATTCTACAGGGATAACATAAGATGTTAACAGTATTTCTCCCATTCAATGGGCAGAGCTTGAGCCCACAAATGCTTGGTCTAATCTGCTTATTCTTCTGCATAAGGAAGACCCACATTTTTTTTTATTTGCGAGGCTGTCTGTTGTCATGCTGAATCATTTATTGGTTTCTCATCCTTGCGGTTTTGATGCTCAGGTTTTCCTATGTAGCTCCATTCTGAAATTTAGATCATGCCTCTTCATTTTACTTTCTTTTTTCTATCTTGACATCTCAGATTCCTACCCTGATAGAAATCCATCATTGAGTATGTTATCCCACCCTACTTCTACACTTCTTTCTATGGTGGATTTCTTTTACATTAGTTGGTTTGAACTCTATGCAATGCTTGACCATCTTCAAGTCCTACTCTAGTAGCACGGATTATTATATCTTCCCTTGTACCTCTTTTTTCATTCTGTCTTTATTGGAAAGACTTGGAAATTTTTACTGAAATTTGTCAGTGTCCTACCTACACTCTCCACTTCCTTCAAGTAAGACTCTCAGGGGTTGATTTACAAAAACTGGTGTAGCTCTGCAGAGAAACCAATCAGTTTCCAGGTTTTTGGTCAAAGCCTAAAGTGATTGTAAAGGCTTGCTTTTTATTTTTTTAAATAACAAACATAGAATACTTACCTCCACTGTGCAGCTCGTTTTGCACAGAGTGGCCCCGAACCTCGTCTTCTGGGGTCTCCTGGCAGCTCTCATGGCTCCTCCCTACATCATATAACCCCCTAAGAGAAGAGCTCTCTCGGGGGGTTACCTTGCGGGTGCGTTCCCGAGTCCAGCATTTGCATCCATAGACACGAATGCCAGACTCGGCCCTGCCCACGGCACCTGCGTCATGGGATTTGATTGACAGCAGCAGGAGCCAATGGCTGTGCTGCTATCAAGCTACCCAATCAAGAGCCAGGACCCCATGGAGAGAGGGAGAGTGTGTCTCCACCGACAGAAATATGAGGCTCAGGTAAGTAAAACGGGGGCTAGGGGGCCGGTCACTGCCAGGTGTTTTTTCACCTTAATGCATAGGATGCATTAAGGTGAAAAAACACGAGGGTTTACAACCCCTTTAATTGAACAAGCTGAAGTTAGAAGCTGATTGGCTACAATGCACAGCTGCACCAAATTTTGCACTCTCTAGTTTTAGTAAATAAATCCATTAGGCCTCTTTCACACGATGGATCCGTATGTCCATTTTTCATCCTTCCGTTTTCGGATGAAAAACGGACATACATGTATTCTTATGGAGCGTCGGATGTCAGCAGTGACATGTCCGCTGACATCCGACCCGCTCCGATCCGAAAAGTGTAACGGAGGAAAACCCTACTTTTCCATCCGTTTTCGGATCGGATCGGGTGACGACGGACACTACGGTCCGTCATCACTCGATCCCCCATAGGGGAGAGTGGCGCTCTGACAGGTCCGTCACTGCACAGTGTGCAGCGATGGACCTGTCATCTTCCTGCTCAGCGGGGATCGGCGGAGTGATCCCCGCTGAGCAAGCGGGTGTTCACGGGGTGGATCATCACTGATCTGCCCCGTGTGAAAGAGCCCTTATAGACTATGTCCCTTAGGTATATCAGAGCCTTCCCCATTTCTCTCCTGAAAGAATCTCTGGTATAATATGGGAACTCATATCCCATAGTTCCTTTTTTTATCTTGCAATTCTTCTTCTTGATTAGAAAACCCAAAAATGGGCTATGCATCAATCTGTTGTTTTCCCTTTGATCTCCTACTGTATGTTGATGCTTTCTGCTTACAGAGGGGACTATCTCTTTTCACATCCTGGGAACAATCACCCCTTTGATGTCTTTCTTGCACTTATTGCTTTTGGACATCCCACATGTTCATGAATTGCTACAATCCTGTGTCCCTCAATGGATAATAAAGAAAATAGGATTTTTTTACTTTTCATAAAAGTCCAATGAGAGACACATGTCCCACTCCTTTTGTGTTATCGGCTGTATGTACCGCTTGCTCACAATGTTCTCTGCTTGCTCCACTCTATCCATTTTCAATTTTTTTTTTTAAGTTTTGACTGGACATACACTTTAAGTGTTTTTCTTTAGGTAGTGTGCTTTTATTTAATTATTGCTATTGAAATTTGGCTATATATTGTGACAGCCATTCGCTGAATGTTGGATTATATTCTCTATGTCATATAGATAGGTAGGTTTATAGGAAAATTATCTGCAGAAAGTGCTTATTGACCTATACTTGGTGTAGATCCTAGTGAGAAAGTGAGCAGTTGGTGCAGCTGGTGAAGGGATGCATGTGGTGTATGTGTAAAGGCACAGCATGGTTATTTATGTGCGTAGTTCTGATGTACACAGGAACTAGTGCATGATAATATGTAAGTGGATACTAGCAAGAATTTTACTTGATCCCTTTTGGTTTTAAATTATGTGCATGCTGAAGTACTTGTATTTATCTTTTTGAGCATATATCCTGAAGAACCTGGAATACTGTCGCATATTCATTGTGATACAATCTAAAGTAAAATTTCTTGCAATACTCAAAGCGTATATTGAGCTATACTTGGTGTAGATCATATAGTAAAGGTGAGCAGTTGGTGCACATGGTGAAATATTTAAAGGCACAGCACGTCATTGTGGAAAAACATTTTGGCTGACTTTTTTTAATATTAAGTAGAGGTGAAAGAGTGGACTGAACTATATATTTTTCTTGTTTGCTTATACAGTCACCTATCAGATACAGCATCACTGTGTGGTGTCACCATTATTTATATATTGTTCATATTGTAATATTGCATTGAATGGTTATAATAGGTGATTTAAGAAGTATAATTTCTCTTGATGTAATATTGAACTAAGATTAGTTTTGATACATTCTGCACAGCAGAGGGTTCCACCACTATTCACAAATATTAGTTGCCCTTTTTATTAATTAGATTTTATTCTGTTTGCATTTTTGCAATGCAGTGGCACCTAGAGTGGTTATTATGCACAATTCACATTCAGTTACACTATATATTTTTTTTACCACTTTCCACCCTGCCACAGTTATTTACTGCAGTGGGGTGGCACATGCAGGCATTACGTCATTATGCCTGCTGCAGTTTAGAAGTGTGACCAGTAACTGGGTATCATGTGATCACTATGATTGGTCATAGCAATCACATGATAACAATGTAAACAACCTGTCAAAAATGGCTTTCCATTCATGAACAGCTTGTTTATTGTTGTGATTGTTGCCCCACAGCAATCACATGGTACCTGGCTACCTGTATCATGTGGTTAGCTTAGCCAATCACAGATCACATGAGAAACCTATTCATGACAGCTAAAGCTATTGCATATACAGTGGTCATCACTGTAAAAAAAAAAAATCCCTGATCCCCCCCCCCTCCCACCAGAGGGTGTCTTCAGTCAGTATCCTTGATCACTCCTGCACCAGTCATATGAGGATACTGTCAATGTACTGCAATGTACTTTACAGGATACTGTACAGGATACTGTCAATGTACTGCATTGACAGTATGTAAAAAAAATGATAAAAAAAACAAATTGTATTTAATTTCTTAATTTTCCAAAAAATGATGGCTAAAAAAGTTAAAACATGCCATGCCTATTGCTAAATACCTTAAAACTGTCTACTTCCCAAAAATAAGTCATTTGGGTGTTAATTGTACTGTCCTGGTGTTTTAGGGCCTTAAAAAATGAGATAGGCCATCAGTACACCAGGATAAATACATTTTCAAATATATTTATACTATAGTTTGTTGCAGTTATTGGGGCTTTTTACCATAAAAAAAACTAGTTGTGATCCAATACCACCAAAAGAAAGCTCTATTTGTGTGAAAAAAAATATATATATATATATATATATATATATATATATATATATATATATATATATAAAATGTGGGTAGAGTGTTGCAATACTGCTCAATTGCCAGTCAAAATATCACAGTGCCAAATTGCAAAAAATGGCCTGGTCATGAAGCGGGTAAAACCTTCCGGAGCTCAAGTGGTTAATAAAGGGATTGTGCTGCATTTTATTTGACCTTATTTTCATTTGGAGGTATATAGTTATGCTTTATTTAAAGGATATATTTTCTTTTACCTTGATTAAAAAAAAGAAAATCTGACATCTATTATTTGTCATTATTATATAGCTATGCTAATTGTTGGTGAGTCAGCCATCCAGAACACCTGATAAAATTGATTTATAAATGGCTGAAACAGGTGGCCCTCCTGCATTATCATAGCTGCCCTGTTGTGAAAGTAAAAAAGGAACACACAGACTAATTGCAGTATAAAAATAAATTAATTTATTAAAAGCAAATTGGCAACTCACATCTATAGACGGCAGATAGGCATATCTAATCATCTGAGGCCAGGTAGTTCATCTCCAAGGGGCTCCAAGAAGTACAGGGCTCTTTCTGTCTGGCACACTCTGTAGATGATGAAAGATTGCCTGCCAGAGACTGTAGTAACCAGGGTAGAATGCAGAAGGAGCCGGACCGGATGTGATGTCAGCGGGGGGACTGGGAATGCCACAGATTGATAGGATGATGTGTTTCTCAAACCCAGTTGGGCGATCCACAAGGCAGTCTCATATAGGGCAGGAGGTGGGCACAAGATCCAGAGACAAACAGCCAATGTGGGCTAGTAATATTGGCCTATCTTAAAGGTGACTGCACATAATTACACAAGCAACCAAATTATAATACAAAATAAAAAGACATTATTTTGATTGCACTAAAGGATCTAGTACACTAGAAAACCTGTTAAACACTGCACATGTGGTACATTGGCAACATGTAGTAATACAAATTCAAAATAAAAATGTAAACTGATAATGAGTAAATATACCAACAAATGTATCTGTACAGTGACATAAACATACCACTAGTACAGGTATTATGCCCCAATCGCAGGAGAGAAAATGAATGCTGCTACTACCAATTAGTAGCAGCTGGCTTATATAAATGCATACAAAGAACCATAAAAAGAATATTAAAGTGGGGGCCCATCATACATGAGCACCATACTAGGGAAGCCATATACAGTCAAAGGTCAAGAGACAGAGTCAAACCTACATGCCTAATGCATAATATACATAGGTTCAGAAGTACAGGTACAGAAATAAAAATAAGACAAGGATGAAATGAGAGAGCATAAAAAATAATAAATATATATTTATAATATTTTATATATAAAAGATTAACAAAATAATCTTTAAACAACATGAAAACCTATTCACAATAAGTACGTGATGTGTCATTACTTACCACCCAATGGGTAGCGGAACGTATAAACAAAAATCAAATGAAATAATAAAGTACTTAAAACGTGTAAACAAGAGGTAAGTATATCCACAAAGGGAACTAAAATGTACAAAGGAAATTAATTAGATATAAAATAAAAATAATGATGAGAAGATATGCATTCTTAGATTACAGTGTGGATTTTGATCTCTTCATTGAGGCCTTTAGGAGCCAAGGTGTCAAGAGTAAAGTTACAGTATATTTCCTGCTTGCATAACCGATGGAAGCGTTTATGAATATTGGTCTGGTATAGATTCAGTGACCCATACCTTAGGGTCTGATGAGAACTTGTGGTATTCAGAGAAATGTAGCAGTATACTATGTTTTGCAGTACATTGCCCTCTTCCGCGAACTGCTTATGTTATCCAAACCTTTTCTGCAAAGTTCTAATGGTTCAGCCTACATAAAGCAATCCGCATTGGCAAAAAAGGCAATAAACTATATATGTGGATGAACAGTTACGGAAGGTATTTAGATCAACTGGCCAGCATAATCACAAGGATTTGCATGAAAGGGGGCCTACTTATCGAGTAAGCCCTCCAATGATCCAAGTATGATCAAAGCTAGGCCAACCAATGAGACATCAGCCTGGTTTGATATACTCAGAGCCAAGGGGAGGTAACTCTCTGGGGAACAGCAGCGATCAGAATGGAACTAAAGGGTAATTATGGAAAAGGTCTGTTTTACTTGTAACTTAGATTACTGTTTTAAGGAATATACTCTGTATTCCTTCATGTAAATAGTTTATTTCAACCTAATATTTTCTTCCTTGGTGTAAGACGATAGATAGATGACTGTGTATTAGCTAGACTTTCAACTGCTTCCTAATAAATGTTATTATATTTGAAGCTTTCACTCTTGGTCGAAAAGAACTCTTATTTAACCCACATCATATTTATGAGATATGAAAAATCTTAAATATAGATTTTTCAGGGTAACAGAAGTATTGCTTAGCTGATAAATTATTCTAACTCACTTTGTTATTTTTTGGTGCGAGGTACCAACTTTCCAATTTGCATGCATTTATATAAGCCAGCTGCTACTAATTGGTAGTAGCAGCATTAATTTTCTCTCCTGCGATTGGTGCATAATATCTGTAATAGTGGTATGTTGGTGTCACTGTACAGATAAATTTGTTGGTATATTTACTCATTATCAGTTTATATTTTTATTTAGAATTTTTATTCCTGTATGTTTGCCAATGTATCACATGTGCAGTGTTTAACAGGTTTTCTGGTTTAATAGACCTTTTAGTGTAATCAACATAATTTATTTTTATTTTGTATTATACTTTGGTTGCTTGTTTAATTATGTGTAGTCCCCTTTAAGATAGGCAAATATCACTAGCCCTCATTGGCTGTTTGTCACTGGGTCCCACCCCCACTTTTGGCCCTATATGAGACTCCCTTGTGGAGTGCCCAATCGGGTTTGAGAAAGAAGCGGATACTTGGAAATATGTCACACTATCGATCTGCGACATTCCCAATCCCCTGCTGATGTCACATCCAGTCCAGCTCCTTCCCTGTTCCACGTTGGTTACCAAAGTCTCTGGCCGGCGATCTTCCATCATCTATAGAACACGCCAACCAGCAAGAGCCATGTACCTCTTGGAGCCCCTTGGAGATGACTATGGGACACCGTGAACAACCTGACCTCAGATGATTAGATACGCTTATCTGCCTTTTTATAGATGTGAGTTGCCAATTTGCTTTTAATAAATCCATTTGTTTTTATGCTGCACTTAATCTGGCTCCCCCTTGTAATCCCTTTTGTTACTGCTTTGCTCTATGTGGTGCTGGCACTGATGCTGTATAGCCTTCCTTAATATAGAATCTTTGGACTCATGCTTATGGACATTTTTTCCAAGAATAATTGAATTTAGTAGTTTACAAGATACTGCCTAATCTCTCCAGTGCCATCTACTTTATCTATACCTGTTGTGAAAGTGTCTGTGGTGCAATAGGATACTTGCAATATGGTCAGGCATTTCAGTACTGTTAGAAGGTGATAGCTTTAAGCAAATAGTGTGGCTGTCTATCTCAGCAATAAGTGACACCCCCATCTCATAAAACTGTAAATCTTACAATTAAATATTGCTATGATAAACAGCAACACAACATTAGTTGGGATTTAAAATATGTAATGTCTCAGTTACTAGTGCTGTTTCAAAAACTGAACAGTTCAGCATGACTCACACACTACAGGAAATCAATGTGCCACTTTCAGCAGATGCTATAAGGCCATTCAAAGAAAGTGATAAGCTCCAAGCAGCACATTTTCAAGTATTTGCATATAGTTTTAAACAAGTATTCAATTCATATGTGCATTATGGTGAGTGTAATGCAAAATTTGCTTTACTGACAGCTCTAATCTCAAGCTTAAGGAAAACCTACTGGTATAAGGAAAAGCTTTAAGGAAAAGCTATGATCAGAAATATCTTAAATGTAGAGTTTGTCTGCTTTCAGTTGCTAAACCAGATGTGGTACCCAAAAACTGCATTCTGGCCTTTTGATACTGAAGTCCTGAAAATTAACTCTTGTTTTGGGGCTCTGTTGGCATTACAAATATACTTTATGCCCTGGCTGTTTTTCATGAGTTTTCTTTGTGTCTAAGGTGATCCAAACATGTTGATTAGACTATTGAGATTTATCTAAAGAAATAGTTGACTATTGAGGGCTACACATGGCTTTGTTTTGTACCCTTGGCTGCTTACTGTATTGCTAAAATAGTTTTTTTCTCTCCTCCCTCCATTACTTTCTAGCTTCCACTAGTAGTATATCTTGTACTGATAGATCTGACTACCCTTTCACATGATTCCTAATGGCATGCTACTAAAAACTGCCCATGTTTGGGATTTTGGTATTACCAAGTCAAAATTTGAATACACGTTAGTGAACTTTAACACACTTTAGTCCATGTTAGGTATGTAAGATGGGTCTTGCACAAGAGGCTTAAACCATTAGGGTTAACTACAACAGGAGAGACAATATAGAGGGAGTCAGCTAAATAAATGTTTTACTTAGTGTATAGTAGAATAGTTAATAGCTGTACATTGTGTTCCTGTCCCAGCACTTCTTGGCATGCATACTCACACACAAATGGAAGAAGGGAAATAAGTGTGAAGTAAATTAAAGTGCTCTGTGCTTCAAAATATATTCATACTTGATAAATATATAAAAACATGATAAACATGCATAAAAATACATCAACTAATTAAGCATATTGCTTACAGTAATGATCATTTTTATGTAACCATGGACATTTTTATGCTTTTTCACACATCCATTTTTCGCTTAGAAGAAAGGTATTTGCCATCACTATAATACTGTTATTGTATGTGTCTATGTATTCAGGCAATTCTTTCAATTTTGTTAAACATCTTGCATGACTGAGCAGTGTTGAATGACAGGAATAAATCTGGAAAAGTGCTCCACATTTTTTCATTTTTTTGGTAAATCCAATTATTCGTATGTGAAAATATTGTAGTGTGAACTATTATACTGGAAATTTAGTTTTCCAACTACATTTTTATTTATTCTAGGCCTGTATATGTATGATTTGGTTTGCATGTAAAGCTATTGATACATTTTATCAGCCCTAGCCTAATTAATTGCCTCCCTTGCAATCTGTTAACATTCCCATGCCAAGGATATGCTAATAAACACCCTCCTCTTCAAAAGCAAAAAGCTAACAATTTTGGAGGTTACTTGCTCTAAATTTTGGCCTTCTATGTCAGCTGGGGTCCCCTGTGATGATCAATGATCAATTTGAATGATTGCTGATCAAGTGCCAACTATATCAGTTTGTATCTAGCATTCACATCTAAGCTGGAAGATTCAGACACAAAAATAAAAAACCTAGGGCCTTTATGGGATCACAGACACTTACAGGCTGTAATGTCCTCTATTAATAATTTAGTCTGAGATACCATTGAGTAATAATTTAACTTTCTTATAGAGTTAATAGAGTTATTTGCTCTATTAACCACTTCATGCAAACCGCCATACCGGTAAGTCGGTAGTAGGAAGTGGATGTATCGGGTTATAGCCTGCAGCTGTAGGCTATACCCCGGTACCATTTTTCAGAGCGGGCGGTTGGCTATCTGGTGATAATGGTTGGCAGCTGCTTGGCCGTTATCCCACGCAGCTGGAGGGGACCTCCCCCCTCCCGCCACTGTCCTCCGCTCTTCTTAGGACTCCCGTCCCACCGGGAGACCCGAGCCGCTATCTGGCACGTCCGCTGGCTAGGCTGTCACCTGAACGAAGCCAGATTTTACTTTGATCGGGTCTCTGTAGTAAAATTCTGGAAGCAACATCACAGCCTCACTTCCAGTTTACTCGGCTGCCAATGGCACTGATTTTAAAAAAATGACAGTGTTCAGAATCAACGATTTTGCCGATCTGAATACGTTGAAGTGCAACTCCATAAAGAGTACCTGTCACTGCCTATTATTGTCACAAGGGATGTTTACAATCTTTGTGACAGTAATAGAAGTGATCAGATTTTTTTTAAAGGGACAGTGTTAAAAAAAATATATAAAATAAAATAAATAAGAAAAAATTGTTTAAAGCAGAAAACGCAAACCGTATATACTCGAGTATAAGTCGACCCAAATATAAGCCGAGGCACCTAATTTTACCACAAAAGACTGGGAAAATGTATTGACTCGAGTATAAGCCTAGGGTGAGAAATGCACAGCTACTGTAAGTGAAAAAGAGGGTCAACAATGCCCATTTGCAGCCTCACTGTGCCCATTTGCATGCCTCACTGTGCCCATTTGCAGCCAGAGGTCCCTCAAACTTCACATTCGGTAGTTAAGGTTTCCTAGATGTCCCCTAGCTGCAGCCAAAATTTGGGGTCTCTGGACCCAAAGGGACATTGCTGCAGATGGACACAGTTGACCGACTTTGGGGCCCCGTATCTAGGGGCCACTTAGTGCTAGGCATCCCAAATTCGGTGTTCATACCCAGTGGAACTAGCGCCACAATATATCCAAAACCGGGGTTCTTAGCACCACGTGGCCCTGAGATACAGGGCCCCAAAATTTGGTACAGAAAATGTCAAGCACTTTTCTGCAGCAGAATGACATTTCCCGAACTGACTTTGGGGCCCCATATCTCGGGGCCACTTGGTGCTAGGAACCTCAGCTTTGGATATGTTGTGGTACGAGTTCCACTGGGTTTGCTAGCACCAAGGGGCCCCAAGATACGGGGCCCCAAACTCGGTTCGGAAAATGACATTTTTTGGTGCAGAAAAGTGCTTGACTCGAGGGGGGCACTTTCAGCACAAAAAAATGTGCTGAAAAACTCGGCTTATACTCGAGTATATACGGTACGTAAGTTGGGCCCTTAAATGTAAGCGGTGTTTAAATCACACATGTGAGGTATCGTCTTGATAGTCAGAGTGTGTGCAATAATTCTAGAAATAGTCCTCCTCTGTAACTCTAACCTGATAACCATTAAAAAATTTTAAAGTGCTGCCTATGGAGATTTTTATGTACCGTCGTTTGTCGCCATTCCACAAGTGTGTGCAATTTTCAACCTATTGGTATCTATTTACTCAGCATAACATCCTCTTTCACAATATTCAAAAAAAGGGCTAACTTTACTGTTTTCCTATTTTTAAATTAAAAAATTAATTTTTTTCCCCAAAAATTTGGTTTGACAGACCGCTGTGCAAATATTGTGTGGCATAAAATATTGTAACAACCGCCATTTTATTCTCCAGAGTCTATGCTAAAAAAAATATAATGTTTGGGGTTCTAAGTAATTTTCTAGCAAAAAATAATGATTTTAAACAACAAGTGTCAAAAATGGGCTCTGTCCCTAAGTGGATAAAATTGACTTAATTGAAAAATAAAGAAAAATGTAAAAATATTTTTATTTAGTAATACATGGCACTGGATAGAATGCCTAAATGGATAAAATGCCTATAGTGTGTTCCTAAAAGTATATAACAATTATTGAGTATGCAAATTACTATGTTAATTGACATGTGTGGTCACGTCTACATTTGGCCTAGGTACTGTATCTAGGCATCAATTACCTCTGGCCATAAAAGGAATAAATAACCATAGTCCCTCAAATCAGGTACTACAAAATGCCTGCACATACCTTCAGATTAGTGCAAAAACCTCTTATGCACTTTAAAAAATTCTTTGGGTATGCATATTAGTCATAGAGCTGTTACTATGTTAATTGACGCATGTCATCATTTTTTAATTTGGCCTAGATATCTGGGCATCAATTACCCAATTTCACAAAAGTGTTAAATAATTATAGACCATCAAAGTGCCTGCATATACCTTTAAATTATTGCAAAATCCTCTTGCGCACTTTGAGAAATGTTTCAACTATAGCAACATACTTTTTAGTTTTTGGACTTTTCTACAGGTTTAGTCTATGGTTCTTGACTTTCAGCTTTACTGACAATTTCTGGTATCCCATACAGTGACAGTCAGCCTCACCAGTCAAGAGAGCTGCATTCTGTTGTATTGCGGGATACGGCATGGGGCTAAAACTAGGGACTAACAGTGTTACACAATAAAATAGTTCAATTGGCAAGGGGCAAATCAGAATCTACAGGATCTTGCACTGATATGAATGGCTGGTTTGGGTTATGGCATTTTTAGCTTGTGCTGTTTATGGAGTAAGCCTATCAGTGATGTGATTTATTAGGAAAAAAACACTGAAACATAGTTATTAATTGAACAAACTTCAGCTCATATTTTTCATTTATAAAGCACTGTATAATTGTATAGAGAAGAAGCTTAAGAGGAATAATGGTTGTCATAAGGTTTATGATATATAATTACATTTAAATAAGCATACGCAAAGCAGTAATTGCATGTTAAATGCAATTTGGTGAATATTTATAATTTCATTAAGAACCTCTCTTCTGTATGGATGTTTCTTTGGTTCTGAACATTTTGCTAATTTGTCTTGATAATATTTATTTTATTTTACTAGAAGACTTCCAGTTAATCATTTTACACTCTGGTGGAATGTAATATCTAGAAGGGAAGAGTATCTTGTCATACACATTAGCTTAATTGAAAATGATAACGAGGGATCTAGTCAATTAAATTTACATGTATTTGCTGCACCCATAATGCCTTTTGCTTTGCAAATTATTTAGCACTTTTGAGATACAGTATACAATATGACAGCTGTGTTGTAAAACAAGCGCTAACAATGACATAAGAATTCTCTATTTGTTACAAAACTGCACATATTTATTTGACTTTTAAATTTACTGCTCGATGATGTATGCAGCTTTATTTGTGATTCTATTCAGAACAACTTTAAAAGGTTATGTACCTTATCACAGTATTTGCTGGAGATAGGATAGGCCAAAAATTATGCATTTTTTAAATCAACAAGAGGGTTAAATGAAAAAAAAAAAAAATGTGCTGATTTCCCCACCCATACACTGGATGTGGATGAGGAAATCATTCCCTCTGCGCTTTTGTGCTCCACCGGTGGGGAGCCTCCCCATCGACAAAATACAATGATCAGTTCTGCTGGCTATAGCTGATGGCAGTGATCATTCAGGAAGAAACACGACAACCGGTGGTACACAAGTCAATCGATTTATCAACTTGTGTACATCCAGCTAGTCCATACAGTACATAGATCAAAATTCAGCTGGTCCCTGCTGAACCAGCCAAAATTTGATCCATGTAAAAGCCAAATAAAATGTTATGTCCCTGTAAAATGTCTAATCCTTCCAGTTTGCCTGCTTCAAATGTGCACTTTTGTCAACCCTTATCCTGCTGCCCCTCTATAAAGTTACCATAGTCAAAGCAGGGTATACATAGACTGAAAATTGATCAGTTCAGGATTTCAGTTCATGTACAGGGGCGGACTGACTATTCAGGCAATCGGCACTGCCCGAGGGTCCCATGCCACTAAGGGGCCCCATCAGGGTGGCCAGCCTAAATAAAACTAGGAACAGTATGTAAAAATCTGTGTTTTTTAAAAATCCCAAGATTATAGCTGCCCCGCCTCTCCAGTACCTTTTCAGTGTGTGTATGTGTATTCTGTGTGTGTATACTGTGTGTGTATATTGTGTGTCTGTGTGTGTATACTGTGTGGCCCCATAATCTATTGCCTGGGGGCCCCATAATCTCCTATTGCCCGGGGGCCCCATAATCTTCTCCTATTGCCTGGGGGCCCCATAATCTTCTCCTATTGCCCAGGGCCCCCATAATCCTCTCCTATTGCCTGGGGGCCCCATAATCTTCTCCTATTGCCCGGGGGCCCCATAATCTCCTATTGCCTGGGGGCCCCATGAGTTCTCAGTCCACCCCTGTTCATGTATCACTGTCTGTTTAACAGAAGCCGGTGTAGCGACCGGCTTCTGTTGCATGGTTCTGCTGGAAAACCAGACCTGTGTATTTTGATGGGGGGAATACAACAGAATACAAAACAATAAAAGAACAGCTAGAGAGATCCCTGCAACAGCATTATTTGTGTTGATGGAAGGATTTGTCCATTTTTTTTCATTCAACCCGCTGTTTGAAAGAAAAAAACTGAATGTGTAATTCCTGCCTAAAGGATAAGTTAACCTTTTAAAAATATAATGAATGCTAATTTTTTTGCAGGTGAAAAAAAAGTGCATTTACCATGTTTTTCTTAGGAGCCTGTAAAGTATTGCAGACTGTCAATGTATCTGTCTGCCCATACCTCGGGAAGGCAGTTACTTCAGTCCATAAAGATTAATTGAACCTATGAGGATGCTCACCAGTGTACTCATAGTTCATTGAGAACTACAAGACATCAGCCACTTGTAGTCTATTTATTCTCAGAACTCTATGAATAAATGACACAGCTGTGTGGGCAGAGCCCCGCATGGCCACACTCTTTTCAAATTGTGACAAGGTATGCAGGTAGAAGATCCTAGGTCCGCTGTCACAGAGAGGGGAGACCAGGGGGAGAGCTGCAGGAGCTGCAACATGTTACATGTTCCATCCTAAAAATTGGTAGAACACGTAACATGTTCTCAAAGGTGAACTTTAAGTATGTGAAAATGCAAGTCTACTGCAGCCTCTCTCACTTACACTGGTACATGGGAAGGAGGTTGAGCAAGACAGAATTATGTGAAGCGAGTGGCATGTTTACACCTGACATATAATATTAGTCAGAAATTCTGCAAGTTGAGCCACCTTCAAAATATCTCTTTAAACACAGCAATTTTTTTTTTTTATATAAAAATATAAAAAACTAACTATGATACATACAAGAAAACTAACTATGGTATACTTTCATAAGGGACTATTGCAGTTCTCCTCCAAACTAATTCACTGAAAATCTAAAATCAGAGTTGTACTCATTAAACATAAAGCTTAAAGCATTATGATGATGCTATGTACTTGTCACTGATGTTTATATGAATTTCGAATATAATCTCTACACTGCTTTTTTTATAATAATATTTGTATCTTTTATTTCTGCATAAAACTAAACAAAAGTTAGTAAAACTGTTCACATCATCGCAACTACTTAGAGTATCCAGCTGAATTATATAATTTCCTTAAAATAAAAATTGATTCACCATAAACTCACCCCAAGTGAACTCAAAATAGCAGCGCTAAAACAATCCCTAATCATAAAGTGCCATGAAGTGAAGAGTGATAAGACATTCAATCAACCAATGATATAATTAAATCATATCATCACTCCTCCCCATTATTGTGCATAAAGTGATATGATCAAAAATTCACAAAAAATGGTGCACAAACCAATAAAGTGAATGACATAACTGTGCACACAAAATATGATGTATAAATTATATAATGTGTGAATCAATGTGAATCAATCCACAAAAATATAAAAAATATATAAAAAAATATGTGTCCGCAAACAATCCAAGAATGAATAGTCCAAAAAAAAAAAAAATTCCGTGACGTGATACAGTGCAGATCTTCCACTTAAATGAATCTTCCACCGCACCTCTGTGACTGTGAATCCACTCCCCTTAGGTAAATAAACTCACCGGCTCCTTTTGCCCACACTCTCATGTCAGGGCCACCAAGCCTTTATCCCACACAGTAAGGGGAAATGAATGATCTCCAATGGTACACCTTTACATATCCAGAATGTGATGCCAAAGAGCTCTCTCCGCATGAAAAAAAGAAAATAATCCAATGGTGCAATAACGTACTGATATTTATTTAAAAATAACAAACTCCTCCACCATTAAACTCACATCTTTAAAATTCACTGCAAGCTCAAAAATAGCACAGCACAGCAAACTGTCACAGCATCAACTCAAATCAGTAAACCAGTGTATGGTGGTCGCGGTGGACCCAGGTACTGCGCTCTCAAAATACCCGTCTCATCCGATCCCTGGTGTAGATAGGACCAACTTCTGCACTTCCTCGTATGGCGCTCCCTGTCTCAGCGTCCTACGTCACTAGCGTTCGATTGCCGTGTAGCCACGCCCCGACATGTTTCGTCATAAAGACTCCCATGATTAAGTTTTTATGACGAAACATGTCGGGGCGTGGCTACACGGCAATCGAACGCTAGTGACGTAGGACGCTGTGACAGGGAGCGCCATACGAAGAAGTGCATAAGTTGGTCCTATCTACACCAGGGATCGGGTGAGACGGGTATTTTGAGAGCGCAGTACCTGGGTCCACCGCGACCACCATACACTGGTTTACTGATTTGAGTTGATGCTGTGACAGTTTGCTGTGCTGTGCTATTTTTGAGCTTGCAGTGAATTTTAAAGATGTGAGTTTAATGGTGGAGGAGTTTGTTATTTTTAAATAAATATCAGTACGTTATTGCACCATTGGACTATTTTCTTTTTTTCATGCGGAGAGAGCTCTTTGGCATCACATTCTGGATATGTAAAGGTGTACCATTGGAGATCATTCATTTCCCCTTACTGTGTGGGATAAAGGCTTGGTGGCCCTGACACGAGAGTGTGGGCAAAAGGAGCCGGTGAGTTTATTTACCTAAGGGGAGTGGATTCACAGTCACAGAGGTGCGGTGGAAGATTCATTTAAGTGGAAGATCTGCACTGTATCACGTCACGGAATTTTTTTTTTTTTTTGGACTATTCATTCTTGGATTGTTTGTGGACACATATTTTTTTATATATTTTTTATATTTTTGTGGATTGATTCGCATTGATTCACACATTATATAATTTATACATCATATTTTGTGTGCACAGTTATGTCATTCACTTTATTGGTTTGTGCACCATTTTTTGTGAATTTTTGATCATATCACTTTATGCACAATAATGGGGAGGAGTGATGATATGATTTAATTATATCACTGGTTGATTGAATGTCTTATCACTCTTCACTTTATGACACTTTATGATTAGGGATTGTTTTAGCGCTGCTATTTTGAGTTCACTTGGGGCGAGTTTATGGTGAATCAATTTTTATCTTATGTTTGTTATTATTTAAGCAGCAGCTCAGATTTAGGTTTTTTCCATCAGCGCAGCATTTTTGGGTGTATGAGTGGGCGGATTTTTATACACCTGATTTTTTACATTATATAATTTCCTTCCAGGGCAAATTGGGCTTTCATTTTTTTAGTAACTGGTAATGGATATCTCTTAATATTTTATTATTAAAGGAAAACTAGCACAAAATAGTAAAAAAAAAAAAACAAACATTTTTTTTAAATGTATCTCTTTATTTCTTGCTATTACCATAATCTACCACCAGAGAACAACACAAAATATATTTTCCTGCTCCTGTTATTTATTGTTTGTACCCATAGCAGGGTCCAGAAACAACAATGCACATTTTGATTTTTTTTATCCTACCTAAAACACACTGATACTAACTGACACCAATACTAAATCTAAACAATGTTGTTTTAATACCTACCTAATATACACTAATCCTGACCTTTGACCATGCCCTTTGACTCTAACCATGACCTTTGAGCCTAACCATTACCCTAACGCTGACCTAGATCAAACCATGATCTAGCTATTTTATCTTTATTTTTTATTATTTTTTTTACACACACTTTTTTGTTTACAATTTTCTCTTCTAGAAAGGAGAAAAAGTTACAATACCTTTTCTCCACTCAAGAGGAGAAAACAAAATAGGAGGGGAAGGAGGTGGTCTTTAGAATGACTGATCACTGTGATAGTCAATCAGAGGCTATCACAGTGATCAGATGATCAGCTTCCCAAACATTATTATAAGCTGTCACTGAGCTTGGCCTCTGGGCTGGGAGCGTGCAGTGCAGAACAAACACAGTAGTGCATATATGCAGCCCCTATATGCACAGGCTAGCCGGGAATGGGTTAAGACAGTATTAAACCCAAAAACAAACAATTCATTTATTAAAGCTTAAAAAGGATCAAATATGGTGGCTGCATTGTTTTTTTGTTTTTTTGGGGGGATTTTTTTTTTATTTTCATCTGGTGGTCCAGCCAATATAATGCTTCCTGTCCTAGGGTGACTCTGCTCTGAATGGAGGAACAAAGGGGTCACACTTGAACAGCAGCAGTGTCAGTCCATTCAAAGTATAGGGCACTAGATTTAGATAAAGTTGACTAGCTGGAAAAAGGAGGATTGCCAAATCTCATCACAGGATGGACTGTGGAGATTTCATATATAGGGCAGTGCCAACGTCCTTAACTACAAATGCTAAAAAAATACACCCAAGGGAGTGGAAGACATGGACTTTGTAGGCACCAGTCATAAAATTAAATATGAATTTTTATTATACAAAAAGTACAAAAAAGTACAAACACAAACATTTTTAAAAGATTGCAATACATTGTAAAAATAGTAATAGGTACTCTCACACAGATGGGTTGAAATAGACCGGGGGGTATCCCTTACAGAAGAGGAAAAAGGGATCCGACCCCTCTATTTCAACTAAAAAAACCTCAAACTGATAAAGCTCAGTATAGCTCTACATGTTTCGCAATTGAATGCTTCTTCAGGAGCCTGTTTGAGTCACCTATAGTAGGGGAAAAAAATAGAAAGAGGACATACACCAAAATAGGACAAAGTATTAATATTGTTTTAAAAACCTTGACAATAATGGGGGTCGGATCCCTTTTTCCTCTTCTGTAAGGGATAACCCCCAGTCTATTTCAACCCATCTGTGTGAGAGTACCTATTACTATTTTTGCAATGTATTGTGATCTTTTAAAAATGTTTGTGTTTGTGCTTTTTTGTACTTTTTGTATAATAAAAATTCATATTTAATTTTATGACTGGTGCCTACAAAGTCCATGTCTTCCACTCCCTTGGG
This sequence comes from Aquarana catesbeiana, assembly GCF_042186555.1. Lineage (NCBI taxonomy): Eukaryota > Metazoa > Chordata > Amphibia > Anura > Ranidae > Aquarana > Aquarana catesbeiana. Next base: position 439,511,569 of record NC_133328.1, on the reverse strand, counting down.
TGTATTTTTTTTAAAGTTGACTAGCTATAAAAGCTTAACTCCAGCTAACACTTTTTCTTTTCCAATAATTTTTATTGCAAAGTTTACATGGTATACAAAGGCATAAACATCATCAAATAAATGTCAAAGAGTCGAAGCATCCTTCTATAACATTATATGCCATAATGTAGTGACCATGGAACAGCAAAATCAGGAAAAAATTGGCCTAATGTTCATAGCTAAAACTTTTTAACTAGTTACAGCAACAGTTTGTTTTCCTTTTAGGATAAAGGTTTTACATTATTGAATAAAAGCTGACCATTGTAAACACTCTTGTCAGTGGTAAATGATTTGGCTCAACATTCTGACTGCCAATTTGCTGGATAGCTTGGTATGTAAAAGAAAATAACAGACTTAGTAGCAGAAGCAACGTGTGAAAATAAAGGAAAACATCTAAAAAAGAAAACAAATCACCGTCACCACATCAGAATTGGTTAGCTGCAATATAATCTTTTTTTTTGTTTCTGGGTTTAATATTGCTTTCATTCAGGGGTTACAATAATTAAGGAATAATTAAATGTAATATCCTAATTTAGTATTCAAGAGGCTGTTACAAAAATATGGATCTTAGTGGCTCTTTCCCCCTTTATGCTGATATGGAATCACCCTACATCCTTTGCTTTTACCTACAATTACTGTTTTTCCACTACCTGATTAAAAGAGGCATGAGATGTAACTCTGACCTCACAGATACATCCTTGAAAGATCCTGTCACATGCTTCAGGAGGTAAACATCGAGTTCTAGGCAGAGCTCCAGGAAGAAAAGGAAAATTGATTCATCTGCCCTTAAGCCTAGTATACACCATTATTTTATTTTTTTCCTTCAACCCGCTGGGTTGAAGGAAAAAAACTGACAGCTCCGATTGGAGCAACTGTACTAACAATACAATGTTAGTACAGTAATCTTCCCCACTGAGCTATTGTGTTCTGACAGGGGGATGCCCCCCCGCCAGAACACTCCGGCCAGCCATTGGCCATTGGCTGGGAGCGCTGATCGGGAGCCGGTCGACCGCTTGTTTTCCAACATGCATGCCCGGCTTCTGTTGGACTAGCTGTCATACACACAGGCCGTATGTCAGCTAGTTTTTATTGAACCAGCTGATGTCGCCCGGAATTCGGCCGGTGTGTACTAGGCTTTAGAATTAGTAAAAATAACCACCGTGAAAAGAATGGGACAGAAAAATAAGTTATGCTTGTAAACTACCATTAGTAAACATTTCTAAAGGTGTCTTTGTTGAATTTTTAAGATAAGGGTGAAGTTGCCCTTTAAGATTACCATGCATTGGATTTTTTTTTAAAGTAATGTAGAATCTGATAATTATCCACTCTCTAAAAATTACTAATATCACTGGCAGATAAGAATTCCAATTTCAGTTACACTACTTTGTTCCTAATATGACTATGAGAATTGCAATTTGTTCTATCTAGCTTAGATATTCAGACCAGTTAGAGCAATTGTTGCATATATGATCAGTCTTAGCTTTAAGTTAAACCTTTTATTTTTTATTTTTAGTTCAGAGCTATAGCAGTGAAACAAGAAGTGCAATATTGCCATTGTACTTTTGAACAATAATCCTGAGATATTTAATGCTCATTATTGTCCTTGAAACAATAATTCATCAAGGTAAATGTTAGGCATGCAGCAAATGGTCTGTTCTTTGAGCTATGTAAATGTTACTTAAACAATTTAGACATAGTTAAACTAAACTATCATGTCCGAATTACCATAAAACACCATAAACACATTGTTTTTATTACAATGTTTACATATTTTTTTATAAATGGTGTTAATCAAAATAAGTATTACAATTAATGGCATCCAGAGTTGTGATTGCTTATTATGATTGACTGTTTTAAGATTTGTATAATATTTTATAGAAATGTGTAGATTTATGAATACAAGCATAATAACATGCAAGAAGAATAGCCATGATATATAGTGTATATATACTGTGTATACACCTTGCAAGTATACAGTATATATGTATACTATATTATGAAAAATTATTATCCATATTTACTGTAATTTTATCTTTCCTGGAGGCTCATCATGTCAGCCTACGTATGGGTCAGCTCCACCCATCTGACCCCACAGGACAACCCCCTGTTAAAATAAAAGGAGGGAATCCCATCCGCCTACTGTTCCTATAAATTTTGCAACAGAACCCTGGGAGGGGAATCTTAGACTGACATGATAAGTCTCCAGGAAAGGAAAATTACCATAAGTATGGATAAAAATGTTCCATATTCCTAGCACTAATCATGTCTGCCTAATTACTGGAAATGAATATCATAAAAAGGTAGGGCGGGAACAAAACACAGAAAAATAAAGACACCAAAGTCAAATACATGCAAAATAATCTAACTAAATAAAGAGAACAGAAGCGGGAGGACAGATCACATTGGCCCCATAAAGAATGATGAAGGGAAGCTGGTTACAAAGGATGGAGAGATGGCAAAGGTTTATTCTTCTCCTGAGTCTTCATGGAGGAAAAGGGGAGCTTCAGTAACCAAAACTGCAAGGTTTATCCTTGTGACACATCACAGGAACCACCCTCAAGGCTAATAGAGGATAGAATTAGGAATAGACTTGAAAAACTTAACATAAGTAAGTCACCAATCACCAGGCTTGCACCCGAGGGTCCTTAAGGAACTCAGTCAGGTAATTGCCAGACCATTGTTCTTAATTTTTACGATAGTACCAGCTGGTTGGAGAAAAACCAATGTAGCTCCAATATTTAAAAAAGGACCAAGATACAGTATATCCCTGGGAACTACAGACCAGTTAGCCTAACATCAATAGTATACAAGCTCTTGGAGGGGATGATAAGGGACTATATGCAAGATTTTAGAAATGAAAACGGTATCATTAGCAGTAATCAGCATGGATTCATGAAAAATCGTTCTTGCCAAACCAATCTATTAAATTTCTATGAGGAGGTGAGCTTCCATCTAGATAAAAGAAGGCCAGTAGATGTGGTGTATCTGGATTTTGCAAAGGCATTCCATACAGATCCCCATCAATGTTTACTATACAAACTAAGGTCTGTCGGCACGGACCAAAAGGTGAGCACTTGGATTGAAAACTGGCTACAGGGGTGAGTTCAGAGGGTGGTGATAAATTGGGAGTAATCAGAATGGACCGGTGTGGAAAGTGGGGTCCCCCAGGGTTCTGTCCTGGGACCAATCCTTTTTAGTTTATTCATAAATGATCTGGAGAATGGGATAAACAGCTCAATCTCAGTATTTGTGGGCGATACTAAGTTAAGCAGGGCAATATCTTCTCTGCAGGATGTGGAAACCTTGCAAGAGGATCTAAACAAATTAATGGGGTGGGTAACCACATGGCAGATGAGGTTTAATGTAGAAAAATGTAACATAATTGCATTTAGGTGGCAAAAACATGAATGCAATCTACTCACTAGGGGGAGAACCTCTGGGGGAATCTAGGATGAAAAAGGACCTGGGGGTCCTAGTAGATGACAGGCTCAGCAATGTCAGGCAATGCCAAGCTGCTGCAAGCAAAGCCAACAGTATATTGGCATGCATTAAAAAGAGGATTAACTCCAGAGATAAAATGATAATTCTGCCACTCTACAAGACTCTGGTCCGATTGCACCTGGAGTATGCCGTCCAGTTCAGGGCTCCAGTCCTCAGGAAGGATGTGCTGGAACTGGAGAGAGTCCAGAGAAGGGCAACAAAGTTAATAAAGGGACTGGAGGACCGTAGTTATGAGGAAAGATTACAAGCACTGAACTTATTCTCTCTAGAGAAGAGATGCTTGAGAAGGGATATGATTTTAATGTACAAATACCGTACTGGTGACCCCACAATAGGGATAAAATGTTTCTGCGAAAGGGAATATAACTACTTCCTGCCCGCCATATAGCAATATGACATACGCAAAGTGGTTGTGTTATCCTGAACGGATGTCATATGATGTGATCAGGATAGCAAGCTGGCACGCTAACGCGGGGGCGCGCTCCCTTGGGGGTGCGCAGTGCGGCGATCAGTGGTGCTGTGTGTCAATCTGACACATCGCAACACTGACCTTGGTAAAGAGCCTCTGACAAAGGCTCTTTACCATGTGATCAGCTGTGTCCAATCACAGCTGATCACGATGTAAACAGGAAAAGCCTTGTATCGGCTTTTCCTCACTTGTGTCTGACAGATGTGAGTAGAGGAGAGCTGAGCGGTGGCTTTTCTGACGAGGGGGTCTGCGCTGATTGATTATCAGCGCAGCTCCCCCCGAGGATGCCCACCCAGAACCACCAGGGATGCCACCAGGACCACCAGGGATGCCCACCACTGATGACCACCAGGTATGCTACCCATGGCCACCAGTGCCAATCAGTGCCCACATATGATACCAATGAGTGCCCACATATGATGCCAATCAGTGCCCACCAGCAATGCCTGCCAGTGCCTCCATATCAGTGATGCCCATCAGTGCCATCTATCAATGTCCATCAGTGCCACCCATCAGTGTCCATCAGTGCCACCCATCAGTACCCATCCATGCCCATCAGTGCCACTTATCAGTGCCCATTAGGGATGAGCCGAACACCCCCAGTTTGGTTCGCAGCAAGAACATGTGAACAGGCAAAACATTTGTTTGAACACGCAAACACCGTTAAAGTCTATGGGACACGAACGTTAAAAATCAAAAGTGCTAATTTTAAAGGCTTGTATGTAAGTTATTGCCATAAAAAGTGTTTGGGGATCTGGGTCCTGCCCCAGAGGACATGGATCAATGCAAAAAAAAGTTTTAAAAACTGAAGTTTTTTCGGGAGCAGTGATTTTAATAATGCTTAAAGTGATACAATAAAAATGAAATATTCCTTTAAATATCATACCTGGGGGGCGTCCTTAGTATGCCTGTAAAGTAGTGCATCTTTACCATGTTTATAACAGTGCCACAGTAAAATTACATGTCTAAAGGAAAAAATGTAATTTAACCACTTCAGCCCTGGACCATTTGGCTGGCCAAAGACCAGAGCGTTTTTTTGCGATTCGGCACTGCGTCGCTTTAACTGACAATTGCGTGGTCGTGTGATGTGGCTCCCAAACAAAATTGACGTCCTTTTTTCCCACAAATAGAGCTTTCTTTGGTGGTATTTGATCACCTCTGCGCTTTTTAGTTTTCTGCGCTATAAACAAAAAAAGAGCGACAATTTTGAAAAAAAGCAATATTTTTTACTTTGTGCTATAATAAATATCCCCACAAAATATATAAAAAAACATTTCTTTTCCTCAGTTTAGGCCGATACGTATTCTTCTACATATTTTTGGTAAAAAAAATCGCAATAAGCATTTATTGATTGGTATGCGCAAAAGTTATAGAGTCTACAAAATAGGGGATAGTTTTATAGCATTTTTATTAATTTTTTTTTACTAGTAATGGCGGCGATTTTTATCATGACTGCTACATTATGGTGGACAGATCGGACACTTTTGACACTATTTTGGGACCATTCACATTTATACAGCGATCAGTGCTATTAAAAATGCACTGATTACTGTGTAAATGTGACTGGAAGTGAAGGGGTTAACCACTAGGGGGCGCTTCAGGGGTAAAAAATGTGTCCTAAGGAATGATTCTAACTGTGGGGGGGGGGGGGGGCTACGTGTGACACTACACTGATCACCGCTCCTGATCACAGGGAGCTGTGATCAGTGTCCTGTCACTAGGAAGAATGGGGAAATGCTTGTTTACATCAGCATTTCCCCATTCTTCCTCTCCGTGAGATGATCACGGGTATCCCCACGGACTTCGAGTCCACACTCAAGGAGCTTGCATGCCCACAATGCCGTGTCTTAAAGGGCAATGTACAGGTACGTTAATATGCCTGTACGTGCCCTTCTGCCAATGTATATCGGTGTGAGCCGGTCGGCAAGGGGTTAAAACTGCTCATGGCATACAGATAAAAATACCAAAAATACCGTGGCGTGGATGTCACCCCCAAAATCTATACCAGGCCCTTCAAGTCTTCAGGCCCTTCAGGTCTTCAGGCCCTTCAGGCCTGCCCTATATAATCTGCAGAAAATTGGGCCTTAGGTGTTGGTGGTACCAGAACACTGTAACCCCTCACAGATAATCTTGTTGGGTGCAGGAATGGGCCCTGCTGTGAAATATTATATCAAAAATTTTAATTACATGCCCCTGTTAAATAGGGGCAGAAAAATTGGGCCTTTGGTGGTGGTGGTGCCACAACACTGTTAGCCCTCACCAGGGCTTTTTATCTTAGAGAATATGTGCAGGAACCCCCCCTTTTGGGTCATCCCTTGTCTCCACCCCTACCCACCCCTGAGTACCATCCCTTGTCTCCGTCCCCTCCCCACCCCTGAGTACCATCCCTTGGTTCCGCCCCCTCCCCATCCCTGAGTACCATCCCTTGGTTCTGCCCCATCCCACCCCTGAGTACCATCCCTTGGTTCCGCCCCCTACCCACCCCTAAGTAACATCCCTTGTCTCCCCCCCCACCCCTGAGTACCATTCCTTGGTTCCGCCCCCTACCCACCTCTTTTAGAGAATATAGTACCTATTATTTTATGGCGTTAAATAATTTGTATGCTATTTGTTAATGAAAACAAAAACAAAAAACAATAAAATAGATCCCCTCCAGCCAGCAACAATAGATCCCACCCCAGAAACAATGGATCCCCCAGCAACAATAGATCTTCCCCCAGCAACAATATATACCCCAGCAATAATAGATCCCCCAGCAACAATAGACCCCTTACACAACATTATACCTGCCCAGCAACAATGGGCCACCTGTTACAAAATACCACCTCAGCAACAATAGATCCACCCAGCAACAATAGACCCCCAGCAGCAACAACAGATCTTCCAGCTGCAAGCAACTATAGACCACTCCCACAACAGTAAATCCCTCCCAGCAACAATTGACCCCTCAGCAACATAAGATGCCCCATGCAACAAGACCCCCCATGCAAAAATAGATCCCCTCCAGTTGCAATAGATCCCCCAGCAGCCAGCATCATAGACCCTCCAGCATCCCTTACCACTACATGCATTCAGTGCTGGAGGTGCCAGAACTGTGTTCCCCTGCGTTCCTGCTGAAAAAAAGCCCTGGCCCTAAAGCATACTCTTGTTGGGCGTAGGAATGCATATTGAGCAAGTGCTGGCCACTGGTCCATCCTCAAGACCCAGTAACTCAGTGGATGCTCTGTTGGAAAGGTCTCCAAGTCTGCTCTTGCCACTAGATATTCCTGCATCATGTAATGCAGACGCTGGTGATGATTGCTTGAACCGATCAGACCTTGGCGCTGAGGACTGAAAAATTATTTAAATGCATCAGTCAGCTGGCCGCCTTCTCCACCACTCTTCCTCTGAGCAACACGTTGTCCAGCACCAGGAAATTGTAACCTCCCAGGGTCTGGAAATGCATTGCACAAACCTTTCTTCAAGGCCTCCTGAAGATGTTTCATCCTCTGCTCCCTTTGCAAAGGTAGGATGAGTTCTGCAACCTTACCCTTGTAACGTGAATAAAGAAGGGTTGACAGCCAGTAATGATCCCTCTCCTTGATACCACGAATCCTAGGGTCCTTTCACAGGCTTTGAAGAATCAGGGAGGCCATGCAGCGTAAGTTTGCAGAGCCATTCGATTCTGAGGCCTCTGGGTCACTAAGGATTACATGATCCATAACTACCTCCTCCCAGCCATGTGCAACTCCTTGGGTTTCTGGGGACTGAAAACCATCCTTTGAAGACTGCTGCTGAGTGTTATCTTCTACATCTATGCTGACACAATCCTCCTCCTCCTCTTCTTCCTGTGTGTTTGCCAGGCCCGCAGGAGTGCTATCTGGATAAAGGGGGCCTCCCGCTGTTCTGCCTCAAGTGCCCTGTCCATGATTCCATGAAGCGTGTGCTCCAACAGGAAGACTAGAGGGACAGTGTCACTGATTCATGCATTGTCACTGCTCACCATCCTAGTGGCCTCCTCAAATGGTGACAAGACAGTGCATGCATCCTTGATCAGTAGCCACTGGCGTGGCGAAAAGAAGCCAAGCTCCCCTGACCCTGTCCTGGTGCCATACTCGGACAGGTACTCATTGATGGCCTTCTGCTGTGTGTGCAACTGCTGCAGCATTGCCAATGTTGAGTTCCACTTGGTGGGCATGTCACAAATGAGGCGGTTGGTGGGCAGGTTGCATTCCCTTTGAATGTCAGCCAGCCGAGCACTGCCAATGTATGATCAGCGGAAATGACCACAGACTTTTCTGGCAGGCCTCAGGAGATCCTGTAAGCCTGGGTACCTGATTAAGAACCGCTGCACCACCAAATTCAGGATGTGTGCCAAACATGGAACATGGGTCAAGTGTCCCTGTCGGAGGGCGGAGAGAAGCTTGGTACCATTGTTACATACAACCATTCCTGGCTGAAGCTGGCATGACTTCAACCACCTCTGAGTCTGCCCCTGCAGAGCTGACAGAATCTCTGCCTTAGTGTGGCTCCTGTCCCCTAGGCAGACCAACTCAAGCACCGCATGGCATCTTTTAGCCTGACTGCTTGTGTAGACCCTTGGATGCAAGTTCCAGCAACACTGAACCCTGTCCTGCATCCTTCCCAGCTGCCAGCAGATTTATCCAGTGCGCTGTGAAGGACAGGTAATGTCATGCATGCTGGACCATGAGTCATAAAGGTAATGTGAACCTTACTGCTGACCGCCCTGTTCAACGAGGCCAAAACATTGCCTTCCACATGCTGGTAGAGAGTTGAAATGGCCTTCCATGAAAATAAATGGCGTTTTAGAACCTGCCACTAAGGTACAGCACATTCCACAAATTCACGAAAGGGGGCAGAGTCTACCAGCTGAAAAGGCAGCAGTTGCAGTGCTAGCAATTTGGCCAAGCTAGCATTTAGATGCTGAGTATGTGGATGGCTGGGACCAAATTTCTTTTTACGTGTCAGCAACTGGGGTAGGGAAAGTTGCCTGCTAAAATCAGATGGTGGTGTACTGCTAGCAGATTGGCTGCAAGTACTTGGGACACCTATTGCTATACCTTCATTCCTCTCAGTGCAGGTTTTTGAGAGGACTGGAGGTATAGTAGGGTTGGAGATTCCAGATGAGGAGCAAGGAGAAGTGTACCTTTTTCTTTGATGTGGGTCTTTCAAGTGCTGTTGCCAATGGACTGCATGGCAGGTCGTCACATGTCTGGTCAAGCATGTGGTTCCCAAGCGGCTGCTGTTCTGGCCACACTTGATCCACCTCAGACATAGGTTGCAAACAGCAACGATCTGCTATACACGTGTCGAAAAAGGCCCACACCAGGGAACTTTTAAAAGTCAGCAGGGAGTCAGCAGCGCCCTGCACCTGCAGAGCTCTGCAGTGTGATGCAATAGGGTGGCTGCCCTTAAGCTGCCCCCTAGAGGTCATCCTGCCTCATTGGAATTGTGCCTCCTCCTGCTCCTCCTCCCTTCTCTCAGGCACCCAAGTACAGTCAGTGACCTCATCATCCCCTCCCTCCTCATCACTGGAGCAAACTTGGCAGTACGCTGCAGCTGGGGGAACATGACTGCCAGTTTCTTGTCCTTCTTGGGTACCCCCTCTGTCTAGGCTCATGTTACTCTCTTTATCAACCTGGGAACCAACATCGGAGCATTCAAATTGCTGCGCATCCTCCAGCAGCATGTACCCGACACTGTGGTCGAATAATTCTGGGGAATCCTCCGTGCATGATGGTGGGGCTGCGGAAGACGTGACTGTGGACAAGGAGCCAGTGAAATAGGCAGCTGCATTGGAAGGCAAACTACTCTGAGCCTGGGTGACAGAGGATGAGGAGGATGGGGACAGCTTTGTTATCCACTGCACCAACTCTTCTGCATGTTCTGGCTCAATAACGCGGCCAGCAGCAGAAAAAAAGGACAAGCACGCCCCATGGCCATCTGCAGAGGATGCATCATGTCCATGACCAGCACTGTTGACTGTAGACACAGAGGCTGCTTGCCCTCTTTTAGTGGCCTGTAAGAATCTGCCTCTCCTTGGTGGCCTTCCGGACATGATGTATTTTTTGTTTTGCAACACCCCACTACACTGTAATAGATACTGTTATAAATGGCAAAGAAAAATGAAGGGATTTTGACGGTTCAAATAGACTGAACATAGAAAATTCTAAAAAAATAATTTTTAATGAAACCATTAAAAACATACAATTTGTACATAATTCATAAAATCACAATGTCGATATAGTTACAGTGGTCAAGTAGAGTAAGAGTGTATATTTATTTTGGAAGATGATATAGCTGCATACTAGCCCGACATGTTTCGCAGTGTCGCTTTTTCAAGGGATATGCAAACTGAAAGATGATATCATCCAACACTCTTATAGTTTCTAAAAAGATAGAAAATTACAAAATGACATTCATTATGAGTCACAAGAGAATACAAATATACATAATTTTAAACAAAAACAAGTGCAGTGTCTTCTCTGAAACAGCACTAATAAGGTGCTTACCCCTGTATGACCCACAGCTCGGTCAGTCCCCGCATACACCAACCAATACTGGAACACCGATAGGGCCAAATGTGCAACCACAGGGGACAGAAGGGTAAAACTATATGTGGGATAAAAAATGCAGTGTATCAAAATGGGCTATTTGTTAATATAGAGGGGGTAGATGTATATCTAAATATCGATAAAGTGAAATACTTGTTTTTGTAAACGTATTATTGTTCTAATAAAGCCCGCAGAAAGCGCGCAAAAAGGGAACTAGTTAGCTCAAGAACAGGGAGCTATTGAGTACTTACTCTATATATTATTCAAAACAAAGCCTGTAGAGTGGAGGCGATCTTCAATACACCTGCTAGTAGTAGTTAGAGGGGATGGTTCGATGATGCTGATAAATAAAACAAAATTTGTATATATGTGTATAGGGATTAATTAAAAATAAAAATTAAAAATAAAAATTAAATAAAAATTAAATATTTGAAGGGGGGGAAAAAAGAAGAAAAGAAGAGAAGAGCAGTGAAAATAAATGAAAATAAAAAATGAAACTCTGCTGAGGATAGCAAGATTTAAAGGACTAAAGGGTATAATAAAACGTAGCCTAGAGACCATAGAGTAATTGGGATTAGAGTATGAATCATCCAGTATAAATAACTGGATGGTAATGGACACATAGTCTCAATGGGTACATATGAAAAAGCAAATCAACGATTTAGGTGCTTTTTGCACTAAGTATGAAGAACAATTTGATACTAAGTAGCAGATAAATAAACTGAAAGTGAAAAAGAGACGGCTTGTTTTAGAGCAGTGTGTGGTAAACTTACCAGTCACTGACACTGCTAAGGGATGAGTTCCACCCTCCAGCTCTGGCAGATTGCACTGTCAGATTAGCCGGCTTATGTGCTGTCCCCCAACGAGCTGGCGTGTGACGTCACCAGCTCGATGCGGAGGTGCAGGCGCCATTGCGCATGCCCAAGGAGCCAGGAATCCCATCCTACTACAGATCCCATGGAGCACCATGGCCATACAGGGAACCGACATGCGCACTATGCTGCATGGGGATTCCAATTGCATCTCCGCGATGCCTGGCTGCAGGGATAGGAAGCGGGACGCGATCGTGGCCCACTGATGTTCCGATCACTCAGGAGGCGTGGCGCAGAATGGGCACATCACATGGATGTGCCCCGGGCGTCCGTGTGGTTGCGATAGACCCCGCCGATGCCAATAAAGGGAGAGAGCTGGGGGCAACCAGGCAGAGGGAGATCAAAGGGGCAACTGATCGGAGGGGAGAGGACCACACACAGACCGATCCGATCAGTGGAACAAAGAGACAAAGCGCTTGAAAAACATGATAATAAATCAAAAAATACACACATGTTACAACAAATATAAGTGAGATGTTTGTTATATAGAAATTATATATGGAAATAATGAGTTACATACATCTAAGCATATTAAATCTATAACAATGGAAAATAATGTATGGAGCTTAAATGACAAATTGAAGGGGAACAAAAGGGGAAGGGAAGAGTAAGGAATAAAAGGGAGAGGTGGCAGAGTATATGGAATTACAAAGATCTCTGTGCAGATTCACAGGAAGGGCTTGTAACTTAAGCTCTCATTCAAACCCGGGAAAATAGTTGCCCTGAGGATGTATATCCAGCGGGCCTCAAGCTGGAGCAGCGTACGATCTACCCCCCTCTTTCATCCAACGGGATATGCTCCAAAGCCAGGAATTTGATGGTATATGGATTAAAGTCATGACATGTACCAACGTGTCTACCTATAGCGGTGTTCATTTGTTTTTTGAAAATAGGTTTTATGTGGTCCCTTATCCGTTTGAAAAATGGTCGCTTTGTCTTGCCAACATAAAAGCTGCCACAGACGCATTGAGCCAGGTAGATTACACCAGGAGTTTGACAGGTCACTTTAAATTTAATCGAATGCCATTTCCCATTGGGGAGTAGAAAGCGGGACTTATTGTCTACAAAATTGCAGATATCACATTTTCCACATGGGGAAATACCTATGTTGGTTGGATCGTTGTCAAAGGAAGCTTCATTAAAATGGCTATGAACTAAACGATCCTTTAGGGAGGGAACCCGTCTGAAAGTTATCTCTGGGAATGGATTTATATATTTCCTGGCTATTGGGTCAGCTGATAAGAGGGGCCAGAATCTATTCAAGATTCTTCTGATCTCACTGTGTTGATTGGAGTAGCGGGTAATTAATCTGACTGTATCTACTTTTTTCGAAGATTTTTTAGAAAATATTAAGGAATCCCTGTTTTGGACCTTAACACGATTATATGCCCTCTTGAGGCAAGAGTGACTGTAACCCCGAGAGAGCAATCTTCTATACAGATCCTTAACAGCTACTTGAAAATCTGAATCCTTACTACAGTTGCATTTGAGTCGCAGATATTGGCTATAGGGGATACTCTTCAGCAGCGAATCTGGATGTGAACTATTCGCATGGAGAACTGTATTGCCAGCAGAAGGTTTTCTGTAAAGTGAGGAATCCAATTTTCCATTGGCATCAATGGAAATTGTTAAGTCAAGAAAATTGATTGCAGTTTCACTATATTCCATGGTGAATCTGAGATTGAAATCATTGATAGAGATCAATCTCAGAAAGTCATGCAATTCTACCTCAGAACCAGACCAGAAGATTAACACGTCGTCTATATACCTATACCATGAGACGGCCCTCTCCATGAGATGGGAAAGGTCGTCTCTGGAAAATACATCCTTCTCCCACCCCCCCAGGTACAGGTTGGCATATGATGGGGCACACTTGGTCCCCATCGCAACCCCCTGCACTAGGAGGTAGTGGGAGGAGTTAAACAGAAAGACATTGTGTCTTAAGATATAATCAACGAGTTCCAAAACAAATTCATTGTATTTATTGGAGGAGGGGCCTCTTTCACTTAGGTGGTTTCTTACTACTTCAATACCCTTACTGTGAGGGATGGTATTATACAGACTTTCAATATCAATGTGTTTTTAATTAATTCTCTTTTTTCTTAAATCTGGCACTATTTGAAATGAGACTATAAGCATTATACCATTTTAGTACAGATTCATCTAGGACATCAAGTCCTTGTTCATATTGGGTACATAATAGATCCATCATTCCAAAAGGACAAGATTGCAGGTTTTCTTCCCATTTTGTTTTTAAAGATTCTTCAACTTTACGTATATTAGGAAAAATTTGAACTCTAAGTCCCCAAGGGACTATTTTATTATCAATATATTTGTTGAAGTATCTTTTGTGCCAAAATATTCTAGCCTTGCGTTCCAGAAGGCGTTGAAGTCTTAGGAAAGCACTGATGACGGTATGGCCGGATGCCTCTCTCCACCGGACATGTCGGTCGCGGGTGTGTCCTTCCCCCGCCACAGTCCTTCAAACCCAAGTCTAGGACTTTTCCTCTCTTAAACACCAACCCCAATATCTGGGCATTTGTTAGACAAACTTCCCAGGCTATTGAAGAATCAAATTTTCGGTCACTGGAGACTTCAAATCTGAATGTCGAACAGAAAGCAGCCATTAAATCACTTGAATCCAATCGGAAATTAGTAATCAAGCCCGCGGACAAGGGCGGTAATTTGGTAATCATGGAGGTGCCACAATATGTTAACATGTGTAATAAGACTCTATCCAATCGGGACTGGTATCGACCTATTTCGAAAATATTGATACAAAACTTTTACACAGAATACTATAGCATTATCTTCAGAGCATATCATAAGGGAATTATTGACAAAAACACTTGGAATTATCTAAATGTAAGGGACTCACGGATCCCCATCTTTTATGCTTTACCCAAGGTACATAAGTCGATTTTGGAGCCCCCTGGATGTCCCATAATATCAGGATGTTCATGTCTTACCGAAAATGCGAGCAGTTTAGTGGATAGTTACCTACATCCCCATGTTATCTCTCTTTCCTCCTATATCAAAGACACTATTGATTTACTAAGAACTATTGAGGGCATTTCACTTCCACCAGGCACATGGCTGGTAGCACTTGATATTGAAAGTCTGTATAATACCATCCCTCACAGTAAGGGTATTGAAGTAGTAAGAAACCACCTGATTGAAAGAGGCCCCTCCTCCAATAAATACAATGAATTTGTTTTGGAACTCGTTGATTATATCTTAAGACACAATGTCTTTCTGTTTAACTCCTCCCACTACCTCCAGGTGCAGGGGGTTGCGATGGGGACCAAGTGTGCCCCATCGTATGCCAACCTGCACCTGGGGGGGTGGGAGAAGGATGTATTTTCCAGAGACGACCTTGCCCATCTCATGGTATAGGTATATAGACGACGTGTTAATCTTCTGGTCTGGTTCTGAGGTAGAATTGAATGACTTTCTGAGATTGATCTCTATCAATGATTTCAATCTCAGATTCACCATGGAATATAGTGAAACTGCAATCAATTTTCTTGACTTAACAATTTCCATTGATGCCAATGGAAAATTGGATTCCTCACTTTACAGAAAACCTTCTGCTGGCAATACAGTTCTCCATGCGAATAGTTCACATGCAGATTCGCTGCTGAAGAGTATCCCCTATAGCCAATATCTGCGACTCAAATGCAACTGTAGTAAGGATTCAGATTTTCAAGTAGCTGTTAAGGATCTGTATAGAAGATTGCTCTCTCGGGGTTACAGTCACTCTTGCCTCAAGAGGGCATATAATCGTGTTAAGGTCCAAAACAGGGATTCCTTAATATTTTCTAAAAAATCTTCGAAAAAAAGTAGGTACAGTCAGATTAATTACCCGCTACTCCAATCAACACAGTGAGATCAGAAGAATCTTGAATAGATTCTGGCCCCTCTTATCAGCTGACCCAATAGCCAGGAAATATATAAATCCATTCCCAGAGATAACTTTCAGACGGGTTCCCTCCCTAAAGGATCGTTTAGTTCATAGCCATTTTAATGAAGCTTCCTTTGACAACGATCCAACCAACATAGGTACCGTATTTATCGGCGTATAACACGCACTTTTTTCCCCTTAAAATCAGGGGAAAGTCGCAGGTGCGTGTTATACGCCGATCCCCTGAGCTGCACAACTCAAAAATTGCTGACCGCGATTTGAAAATGGCGCCACCGGCGCCGAAATACACAGAGCCGGTCCTCGGCTCTTTCCGGCGGCTCTCGTTCATTTTCGGCTCCACTCGTAGTCCCGAGCGGAGCTATCCGAACCTACTCGGCTAGGTTTGGATAGCTCCGCTCGGGACTACGAGTGGAGCCGAAAATGAACGAGAGCCGCCGGAAAGAGCCGAGGACCGGCTCTGTGTATTTCGGCGCCGGCGGCGCCATTTTCAAATCGCGGTCGGCGATTTTGAAGACAGGGGATCGAAGGCTGCACTGGGCGAGGCTGCACTGGGGGAGGCTGCACTGGGGGAGGCTGCACTGGGGGAGGCTGCACTGGGGAAGGCTGCACTGGGGAAGGCTGCACTGACATGGCTGCACTGACGAGGCTGCACTGACATGGCTGCACTGACATGGCTGCACTGACAAGGCTGCACTGACAAGGCTGCACTGACAAGGCTGCACTGACATGGCTGCACTGGGGAAGGCTGCACTGAGAAGGCTGCACTGAGAAGGCTGCAATGATGGGCATTTAAATGTAAGTTTTTTTCCCTTCAACTTCCCTCCTAAAAGTTTTTTTTCCTTAAAATTCCCTCCTAAATTGGGGTGCAAGTTATATGTCGGTGCGTGTTATACGCCGATAAATTTCCCCATGTGGAAAATGTGAGATCTGCAATTTTGTAGACAATAAGTCCTGCTTTCTGCTCCTCAATGGGAAGTGGCATTCGATTAAATTTAAAGTGACCTGTCAAACTCCTGGTGTAATCCACCTGGCTCAATGCGTCTGTGGCAGCTTTTATGTTGGCAAGACAAAGCGACCATTTTTCAAACGGATAAGGGACCACATAAAACCTATTTTCAAAAAACAAATGAACACCGCTATAGGTAGACACGTTGGTACATGTCATGACTTTAATCCATATACCATCAAATTCCTGGCTTTGGAGCATATCCCGTTGGATGAAAGAGGGGGCAGCGTAGATCGTACGCTGCTCCAGCTTGAGGCCCGCTGGATATACATCCTCAGGGCAACTATTTTCCCGGGTTTGAATGAGAGCTTAAGTTACAAGCCCTTCCTGTGAATCTGCACAGTGATCTTTGTAATTCCATATTCTCTGCCACCTCTCCATTTTATTCCTTACTCTTCCCTTCCCCTTTTGTTCCCCTTCAATTTGTCATTTAAGCTCCATACATTATTTTCCATTGTTATAGATTTAATATGCTTAGATGTATGTAACTCATTATTTTCATATATAGTTTCTATATAACAAACATCTCACTTGTATTCGTTGTAACTTGTGTGTATTTTTTGATTTATTACCATGTATTTCAAGCGCTTTGTCTCTTTGTTCCACTGATCAGATCGGTCTGTGTGTGGCCCTTTCCCCTCCGATCAGTTGCCCCTTTGATCTCCCTCTGCCTGGTTGCCCCCAGCTCTCTCCCTTTATTGGCATCGGCGGGGTCTATCGCAACCACACGGACGCCCGGGGCACATCCATGTGATGTACCCATTCTGCGCCACGCCTCTTGAGGGATCGGAACATCAGTGGGCCACGATCATGTCTCGCTTCCTATCCTTGCAGCCGGGCGTCGCGGAGATGCAATTGGAATCCCCATGCAGCATAGTGCGCATGCCGGTTCCCTGTATGGCCGCGGTGCTCCATGGGATCTGTAGTAGGATGGGATTCCTGGCTCCTTGGACATGCGCAATGGCGCCTACATGTCCGCATCGAGCTGGTGACGTCACACGCCAGCTCGATGGGGGACAGCACATAAGCCGGCTAATCTAACAGTGCAATCTGCCAGAGCTGGAGGGTGGAACTCATCCCTTAGCAGTGTCAGTGACTGGTAAGTTTACCACACACTGCTCTAAAACAAGCCGTCTCTTTTTCACTTTCAGTTTATTTATCTGCTACTTAGTATCAAATTGCTCTTCATACTTAGTGCAAAAAGCACCTAAATCGTTGATTTGCTTTTTCATATGTACCCATTGAGACTATATGTCCATTACCATCCAGTTATTTATACTGGATGATTCATACTCTAATCCCAATCACTCTATGGTCTCTAGGCTACGTTTTATTATACCCTTTAGTCCTTTAAATCTTGCTATCCTCAGCAGAGTTTCATTTTTTATTTTAATTTATTTTCACTGTTCTTCTCTTCTTTTCTTCTTTTTTCCCCCCTTCAAATATTTAATTTTTATTTAATTTTTATTTTTAATTTTTATTTTTAATTAATCCCTATACACATGTATACAAATTTTGTTTTATTTATCAGCATTATCGAACCATCCCCTGTAACTACTACTAGCAGATGTATTGAAGATCGCCTCCACTCTACAGGCTTTGTTTTGAATAATATATAGAGTAAGTACTCAATAGCTCCCTGTTCTTGAGCTAACTAGTTCCCTTATTTGCGCGCTTTCTGCAGGCTTTATTAGAACAATAATAAGTTTACAAAAACAAGTATTTCACTTTATCGATATATGTATTTAGATATACATCTACTCCCTCTATATTAACAAATAGCCCATTTTGATACACTGCATTTTTGTCCCACATATAGTTTTACCCTTCTGTCCCCTGTGGTTGCACATTTGGCCCTATCGGTGTTCCAGTATTGGTTGGTGTATGCGGGGACTGACCGAGCTGTGGGTCATACAGGGGTAAGCACCTTAGTAGTGCTGTTTCAGAGAAGACACTGCGCTTGTTTTTGTTTAAAATGATGTATATTTGTATTCTCTTGTGACTCATAATGAATGTCATTTTGTCATTTTCTATCTTTTTAGAAACTATAGAGTGTTGGATGATACCATCTTTCAGTTTGCATATCCCTTGAAAAAGTGACACTGCGAAACATGTTGGGCTAGTATGGTTTCATTAAAAATTATTTTTTTTTAATTTTCTATGTTCAGTCTATTTGCACCGTCAAAATCCCTTCATTTTTCTTTGCCATTTATAACCATTTTCAGGGATGTGGTGCCTATTCAGTAAGGTGTTTTACCATTAATCGGAACCGAAATTTCTGTGTACATATTAGATACTGTGTACACCACCTGAAGTGTATTAGAAACTGTATATACTGAATTAGATACTGTGTACATCACCTGCACTGCATTAGAAACTGTACTATGGCTGCACTGTAATGTGTACTGTGTACACCACCAGAAGTGTAGTAGAAACTGTACATACTGTATTAGATACTGTGTACACCACCTGCACTATATTAGAAACTGTGCTACAGCTGCATTGTATTGTGTACTGTGTACACCACCAGAAGTGTAGTAGAAACTGTACACACTGTATTAGATACTGTGTACACTGCCTGCACTCTATTAGAAACTGTACAATGGATGCACTGTATTTTATACTGTGTATACCACCAGAAGTGTAATAGAAACTGTACACACTGTATTAGATACTGTGTACACCGCCTGAAGTGTACTGGAAACAGTACACCACTGAATGCACTGTAGATATAGGCTACACTGGATGCAGAGTATATATATATATATATATATATATATATATATATATACAAGACTGTATGTATGTATATATATATATATATATATATATATATATATATATATATATATATATATTCATACACCACCTGGAGTGTATTAGAAACAGTACACCACAGAATGCATTGCAGATATAGGCTACACCGAATGCGGAATATATATATATATATATATATATATATATATATATATATATATATATATATTGTGTAAGCAGCCTTATATAGTGTGGGGCGTGGACTTAGTCCCCCTGAGCCATGATTGGCCAAAGACACCCTTCATTTGGCCATTTATGGCTTTCTTAGCAAAGCGTGCTGTGATTGGCCAAAGCATGCAGGTCAGGTGCATGCTTTGGCCAATCATCATACAGCAATGCACTGTAATCTCGCAGTGCTCTATGGGGCATTCCGCGGAGCTCACATTTTCCGCAAACGCCCCATAATGTTCGCTGTTCTGCAAACGGGCAAACACCCGATGTTCGAGTCGACCATATGTTCGACCCGAACATCAAGCTCATCCCTAGCGCCTATCAGTGTCCACCAGTGCCACTTTAAAGTGCCCATTAGCGAAGCCTTTCAGTGCCCATCAGTGTCGCCTATCAGTGCCCATCAGTGTCACCTATCAGTGCCCATCAGTGCCACCTATGAGTGCCCATCTGTGCCGCCTATGTGTGTCCATCAGTGCTGCATATCAGTGCCACCTATGAGTGCCCAGTAGTGCCCCCTTTTAGTGATCATCAATGACGCATATCAGTGCCCATCGTCAGTGCCCACCAGTGCCACCTCATTGGTGCCACCTCATCAGTGCCCATAAGTGCCGCCTTATCAGTGTCCATCAGTGCAGCCTCATCAGTGCTCATCAGTGAAGGCGAAAACTTACTTATTTACAACAGTGTATAACAGAAACAAAGAAAAACTTATTTTTTTCAAAATGTTTGGTCTTTTTTTATTTGTTTAGCAAAAAATAAAAACCCTAGAGGTGATCAAATACCACCAAAAGAAAGCTCTATCTGTGGGCACAAAATGATAAAAATTTTGTTTGGATACAATGTAGCATTACCGCGACAGCGCTGAAAGCTGAAAATTGGCTTGGACAGGAAGGGGGGAAAGTGCCCTGTATTGAAGTGGTTAAAAAGACACACGGCCATTCACTAAAACTAGAAGAAAAGCGGTTTAACCTTAAACTGCATAGAGGGTTCTTTACTGTAAGAGTGGTAAGGATGTGGAATTCTCTTCCACATGCAGTGGTTTCAGCAGGGAGCATAGATAGTTTACAAAAGCTATTAGATAGGCACCTAAACGATCACAACATACAGGGATATACAATATAATACTGACATAAAAGTGCACACACACAGGTTGGACTTGATGGACTTGTGTATTTTTTCAACCTTACCAACTATGTAACTATGTAACTATAAAGCAAGCACTGATGAGCCCAAAGAGTAGGATGACCCATAGGCCACTTTTATGTGGTAATGGTTGATAAAGTTGTTAGGGGGATTCCAGCTGGCAACTTTGCAGACCACATCTTTTGTCACCTTGGTATAACTAGCCCACAAAGCTGCTGAGGCCCTTGCAGGGTGCCAAAATCTCCACTGGAGGGGAAAGACTAGAAGCCACATTAGCTTGTTTTTATGGCTTGAACCATCCATGAGGAAATGATCTTTGGTAAGGTTGTCTGAACTCTTTTTTAACCATTAGGAAAGATGAATAGATTATTCGACAACCAGAGACTCTCCGTGCTGTGCAGATACATGGTATTAACTCGAAGCAGGTTGATTCTAGCCCAATCCTCTTGGGCCGCAGTCTATGTTTTTGGAGGAAATGAAGGAAGAACAACTTTCCAATTCAGATAAAATTGCAGGGACCTTGGGGAAAAAAGACAAGATTGGGTGTAAAACCACCTTGTCTTGGAAAATTTCACAAAAAGGAGGACTGGCTGAATGGGTTTCTGAGACCCGTCTGGTCGATGTTAATGCCGTTAATAAAATCGTCTTCAGCATCAACCAGAACAACAGGATATCTTCATCAGCCTAAATGAGACTTTTCAGAGTTAAAATATAGAATTGGTGAGATGGTCTAAACCTCAATACTGCCCTCAAAAAATGTGCTATCAAAGGGTCCTCCACCCATCACACCTTCAATAGAGCTGAAAGCACAGATACCTGCACTCTGATAGTACTATAGATTAATCCATTGTCCAGAGCAGATTGCAAAACAACTAGAATGTCATTTTGAGAGCAAGATTTGGGATTAAATTGCTTAACTGCTGCCACTTTTTCTTTTTCTAAACCCTTTAGTATGTAGCATTGGTGGAAAGTTTTCAAGCCTTTAGCAGAGTTCACTGGACATCCTCCACTACCATCAGCTGGGCGAACTTGTGCAATTAAATAGCGAAGCCATCAAAATGAGATGTGCCACACTGGGGTGATATTTACTGCCCTGGAGGAAGAGGACTGTGGAAGTGCTACCAGAGGAGAGGACCGACATTTGCATCAACAGCAGGAACCACTGCCGATTTAGCCAGAAGGGAGTGATGACAATGGCTGTTACTGCTTCCTGGTGAATCTTCAGA
Organism: Aquarana catesbeiana; assembly: GCF_042186555.1. Lineage (NCBI taxonomy): Eukaryota > Metazoa > Chordata > Amphibia > Anura > Ranidae > Aquarana > Aquarana catesbeiana. The sequence continues at coordinate 439,489,846 of NC_133328.1, read as the reverse complement.
AGCATCTTCAAAATAAGAGTCATCGGAAGACATATGCCAGATGAAAATTCTAGTGCTAAATATGGGCTAAATCATCTTGACCCCTGGCTTTCAGTTGAAAGCGTTGAGAGAAATACACTGGTAGATGGACGTTGAGAGGAGTCGCCATCAAACCCACTTCCGGGGTACCCCACTACACAAACAGATGATTGTGATCTCTCCAGTTTAACAGCCATTCATTTTGACCCAGGATAGTGGTGGCTTAGTTTGTTTGCATGCACATTTTCTATTCCTGGAAGGTAAGATGCTATTAGAGACAGTAGCTTGGCCTCCGCACATTGAAATATATGTGCCACAATCTTCAACAAAGGTATGCTCCTTGTTCCACCCCGGTTTGCCAAGTAAGCCACAGCCGTTCTGTTGTCCATCTGGAGCTTCACGTGATGCTTAAGTAGTGGGGCAAACCATTTCAATGCTTCTCCTGCCACCATCAGCTCTTGGTGATTGGAAGATGTTTCATCTTATTAGGTGGTCTGATCTTGGCAGTGTGCCCTCCAGCCCTTGAGACATGTCAGAAGTAAGTATGGTCACCTCTGTGACTTAAAGTGTCATCCCTTGATGCAAGCTGGCTGGCCTTGTTCATCATGTCAATGCCTGTCTGACAAATTTTGGAATGATAGTACCCTGATCCAGAGATTTTGTCCCACTGCTGGAGAAAAAAGAACTGGAGATGTCTAAGATGCCACCACACGCAGGATACTGTAGGTCTTGCTGAAACTGACTGAGTGATCTTCAGAGCTTGAACAGTCGAGATTGGAATCTGCTAGCAGTAGAACATCATCCAGTTAATGGAAAACCCTCCAATTTTCTACACAAAGGGCAGCAATTACCGTGGGATGGATCTGTGAAAAAATCAGTGAAGCTAATCTGAGAACAAATGCAAGGCAGCCAAATTGGTAGTGAGCATTTCTGACAGCAAATCTGAGAAACTGATGAAAAGCCAGGTGAATTGGCACACGGAGATATGCTTCTGACAGGTCTATGAGCTTCTGAATCTGTGCCGCAGTGTAGGGAAGCCCCCGACTTTGCTGCCACTTTGTCACCACTAAAGAGATTCACCCTCTCTATTTGTTCTTGTGATAACTCTTATGCCACGTACACATGACCAGACTTTCCGTCAGAATAAACTCTGATGGTCTTTCCGACGGAGTTCCGACAGAGTTTCAACGGAGTTCCGCTAAAACGGACTTGCCTACACACGATCACACCAAAGTCCGTTCGTTTAGAATGCGATGACGTACGACAGGACTAGAAAATGAAGTTCAATAGCCAGTAGCCAATAGCTGCTCTTGCCTCATTTTTGGTCCGTCGGAATAGCATACAGACGAACGGTTTTCCCAATAGGAATTGATTCCGTCGGAAAGATTTAAAACATGTTCTATTTCTAGGTCCGTCAGAATTTTTGAAAAAAAAGTCCGCTGAAGCCCACACACAATCAGAATATCCGATGAAATGATTCCGTTGGACCTTTTCTGCTGGAAAATTCGGTCGTGTGTACGTGGCATTACAAGAGCTGAAAATAAGGGAAATCTAAAATTTTGAGTTGCCAATGGAAGATAAATTAGGGTTAAAACTTCCAATAGGGCTCCAGTGACAACAAAGAGGAGTATCCTTATTTGTGAGAATTTTTTTTTCTCATTTCCTGTTGTATCTTGAGACAGGAAGTTAAATTCAATCTGCCAAATGGGGCACAGACTGCACAAGGAAAAAACATCAAGGGTTACAATTATTCCCTACTGAATTGAAACACTAAAAGCAAAAAAAGCTTTGATTTTTAGATATACTTTATATACTATATAGCCTTTATTGTGCAGAGATGTACAGCAAATTAGCATGGTTAAAACATTCCTCTTATGACTTGAAAAGTCACTGTAAATGGTGTTATGTCTACTGCATAGTAAACTATAGGCTACTTAATTGAAAGTGAGACTCATCAACTGAAATGCATACCCTAATAGGGATGAGGTTTGGGTTTGCCACTACCATCGGTTTGCAGTGGATCCAGTTCAGAATTTGTGATCTGGAATACTTATGTGGAAATCCACCAGACTGAATTCCTTCTAACCACAATGGTCTTTGAACTTAGTCAATCCACATCAGGTGGCAGGCGACGGTGGCAAGTGACAATCCAGATCTAGTGCCAGGTGACAGTGGTAAGTGACAATCCACATCTGGTGGCAGGTGACGGTGGCAAGTGACAATCCACATCAGGTGCCAGGCAACAGTGGCAAGTGGCAATCCACATCTGGTGGCAGGTGATGGTGGCAGGTGACAATCCACATCTAGTGCCAGGCAACGGTGGCAAGTAACAAGCTGCACCTGGTAACAGGCGATGGTGGCAAGTGACAAGCTACATCTGGTGGCAGGAGATGCCTGTATTATGGTGAGATGAACCACTTCATTATATATTACATTGTAATAATAAAAATAATGCGTTTCAATCATCCTGACACCATATCAACCATAGTGCCATGATGATTGAAGTGCCAACACCACCCATTGCCCGCAAAAATTGCTTACCACCTGTGTGCCATTCACCCCCCCGGACCTGCAAAAAGGTTGGTGATCGCTGATTTGGGCTCTAGCCCCAGATCTTTTGCAGACCTAGCAACACCCCTGCCCAACAGTCTTATGCCCCATACACACGGTCGGATTTTCCGATGGAAAATGTCCGATCGGAGCGTGTTGTCGGAAATTCCGACCGTGTGTGGGCTCCATCGGACATTTTCCATCGGATTTTCCGACACACAAAGTTGGAGAGCAGGAGATAAAATTTTCCGACAACAAAATCCGTTGTCGGAAATTCTGATCGTGTGTACACAAATCCGACGGACAAAGTGCCACGCATGCTCAGAATAAATAAAGAGATGAAAGCTATTGGCCACTGCCCCGTTCATAGTCCCGACGTACGTGTTTTACGTCACCGCGTTTAGAACGATCGGATTTTCCGACAACTTTGTGTGACCGTGTGTATGCAAGACAAGTTTGAGCCAACATCTGTCTGAAAACATCCTAGGATTTTGTTGTCGGAATGTCCGAACAAAGTCCGACCGTGTGTACGGGGCATTAGTCTTCTTAGGATTACCTTCTTTTGTGTGTCAGCAACAACTGCAGTTGCTCTTTAGCTGTTGCCCTCTGTCTCCCCTTTTTTTAATAAGGTTTAAAAAATGTTCTCATATTTCAGGTTTAGCCAGTTTTTTCGGGTAGGGTAAACATGTGCTGAGCTTTTGTGTTTCAGGACTTATTTTTTTGGGGTGAGGTATGGTTTATTTTCTGCTCTATTTTTGGAGCTAGAGCCTTTTTTATTTTGGGATGCACACCATACACTTGTTGCCCTTTGCAGCCCTTTTGTTTCTGCATTTGTGTGCAGTGAAGTAATGTGCACCAAAACACCCTATTCAATTATTGCTATAGCTGCAATTAAATTTAGGAAGGCTGTAAGTGAGAGGTAGAGGTTCTGCACACAGATGTAGTAGGGGGCAAACAGTTTCTGCAGGACAAAGCGTTGGTCGGTCCACACCATCTAGAGGCACTTCTGCCTTTTCTATGTTAATGTGGCCATGCTATACAGGCACAACACATGTTCTAGAATGCACAGTATGTGCAGGAGCTTCTGGCTTACAGGAGGTTTTGTTATAGAGAGGCAAAATTGCATTTTCCCTGACAGAGTAGACTGACTCCCTTTCATTAAAATGAACCAGTCTTGGATTATAATTGACTACAAAACCCCAGTTGCTGATGCTACAGACTAAACTTTTAAATCAGCTCCTCCCCCCAAACAAATAACTGAAAGGTACCTCTTTTACCAGCTACAGCCACCTCCCCTGACGTATTTTATTATCCAGCACTGTAAAAGTGTCACGCAATGTTTCCACAACTGGACCATTTTTTGAAGCATTTTAAAGTTGCCACACACAGGTTCTGTAGTTGGATCACTGCTGTCAAATTTTTATGTTTGTTATGGTGCGCTGGCACTCAAAAATATTTGAGGCTATTGTCTCCTGGATATTACACTCTAATGTATATTTTACTATAAAACCTGCCTAATCTCTCCTTCTTATATTGTGGCCTAACCTTGCTGCTTATACTGTCCAACCACTGAACAGTGGCTATTGCCTATATGGTATTACACTCTAATTCGGTGGTGACTGGTGGTATATTTTTGTTGGTGGTGGCAAACAATCCACCCGCTGCCAACCCCCCCAGTCAGTAGGGTCACAGGCACCCCCCATCGGTCGGTCAGTCAGTCACCAGCCCCACACTTACCCCATCTAGGTCAGGGCAGCGCTTCCTCCAGGCGGCGGGCATTGGTTTCACCCTGCGTCTCCTCCTCTTTGACTTTGGCAGCCTCCCCTGCATCTCCTCCCTCCTCCTCCCCAGCAGCCAATAGGATCACTTCTTCTCTTGGCCAATTGGGTGACGGGTCTCAGGACCCACATCCTGATTGACCAGGAGGAGAATCGGGAAGACAATAGCCAATATTAATTTGCTATTGTCACACAACTGGGTGGGCTCGGGGCACAGTGCTCTGCAAACCCAAGCCCATCCTTTTTTTAAGCCAATTAGTGCCTCAGGCTCTAATCACATGCCTATAAAAAAAAGAAAAACACATTGGAATCCATGCGTCCAGTGCCCTGCATGTAGATTAGAGGCCGGGCGCATTGATTAGGGGGGCAGCGCCCATGCACCCCATGTGGATAGGCCGCCACTGCTCTAATTTGCAGTGTAAGATGAAACATGCCTTGTCTCTTTCTTTTTGCCTTTTAGATTGCTCAAATACTTTCATGACACTAGCCAATTGCTACCAAAAACATACCTGAAGTCTACATTTTGAAAATGTTGGGAGTAATTGGGGTGCAGGGATGGGAGGGGGTTCGAGTTATGTGGGGTTGTGTTTTTGAAGTGTTGTTGTGCATTCTGTTTTGATTTTTTTTTTTTACTTTTAAGACTATAAAAAATCATGTGCCATTTGATCAGGTTTTATGGCCAGAGCCAACTAAACAATCCTTTTATTTCAAGTTGAAATTAGATTGCTGCTGTATTTAAGCCAAGCTAATTGTAAAAGTCAAAAAAAATAATTACACATCCAAAATATTTGATGCCAGGATACCGTCTCACTGATGTTATACTTTTCCTTAACATCAATTTGAGTTTTTTTTTATATCACCCTCAAAGTTGCATTGAAAGGACTCTCTTCTTATTGTTTCATTCATTTCAAACAGCATTCAATGAACCCTCAGCAAATCCAGTCAGGCTCGCTCATCCGTGACCATTGCTCCTTTAGAAAGAGAGGGAGTTAAATAGATATATAAAATAAAGGCCTCAAAATTGCCATGATGATGAGCAGAGAACAGAAAACCATAGCAGTCATTCAGAATTAGTTTTTAACTGATCTGATCATAGGAAACAAATTTTTGATATGGTCACTGAACTTTGTTCTATGTGATTGCCCCAAGCACTGCATTATTAAATCACCGTTTGCCCTTTTGCACTGGTTTATTGAATAAGGCCAAAGAAATTCTCTATCTGAGGTTGACAATTTATATTTCTTTTTAAGTTAAATCACAGAAATGCTTTTTTTTGGAAACAATAAATCTTTTGAAAGGAAATCTTTTCATTTATTTGTCATTTTACTCTCTTGCTTCTGACTGCTCTGTAAAATATCTTGCATGAATTTATACTTATATCAAAGTGGTTTTGAACTTTTTGAAAATGCACGCTTTCTAACAACATATAGTTAAAATGACAACTTCAGGTATAGCCCAACGTACTACAATGATCAAGTAATAAGCATAACAATGCATAGCTGCTTACTGATGTATGCATTTTGGCTGTGGGTATTATTTGCCACATTGGCCCAGGTATGTTTTTAACTTTTATTTACATATTTCATTTAAAGTATATGTAAACCCTCATCCTGAAAAACAACCCATTTAATTTAACATAGAAATGAAAAGCAAAACATTTACACATACATATAAAATCATTATGAATACCTTTTTTTCCCTCTCTTTATAAGTGATCATATAACCTATGTTCTCAGCTGCATAAGGACCTCAGGAAGCAGAAACAGCAGTGCCCTGGTCTTCCCAGCGAATGCCTGTACAGAGGTGGTGTATAAGCACCAGTCTGAGCATTGTTGAAGAGCAGGCTGAGTTCCAGCACAGCCAGAAAACTGACCATGTTGTGCTCTCCTGCCTAGTGTGGTCAGCTCTTATTAGGAAAGCAGAGGGACTGGCAGGAAAACCAGGTATATCACATAAAATAAGTAATACAAAAATAACAGGATACCTTTTCATACAAGTACATGGTGTAGCAGTCACATTTCAGGCATACAAAATGTTGGGTTCACATATTCTTTAAATATTTTCAACACAAATGTTTCTGTGCATATCCTAAACAAAGATAGCCGTTGCAGAATGTGTGATCTGATTATACAGTAGGCATACAGTAATAAGGTTGATTTTAGAAAAGGGATAAAGAATTTCCTCTTTCCAAAATAAATTAACCCAATAGCTTAGTAATTAAGGTAAAGCAGTATTCGCATTTAATACTCAATCATGTGCATGGAAAATAAACAAAAACTGGATTTTTGCTGGCTAATGATAAGATCATTGAAATGAACAATGTCACCGTATTTACTAAGCTAAGCACACAGTGTATATTTCTTTATTTAATCAACCCCAATGTGTACAATGATTTTAACGCTGCACTGGTGTTGGTAACTACACTGAGCAAAATTATAAACGCAACACTTTTGTGTTTGCCCCTATTTATCATGAGCTGAACTCAAAGATCTACAAATTTTTCTATGTACACAAAAGACCTATTTCTCTCAAATATTGTTCACAAATCTGTCTAAATCTGTGTTAGTGAGCACTTCTTCTTTGCCGAGATAATCCATCCACCTCCCAGGTCTGGAAAATCAAGATGCTGATTAGACAGCATGATTACCGCACAGGTGTACCTTAGGCTGGCTACAATAAAAAGCCACTCTAAAATGTGCAGTTTTACTGTATTGGGGGGGGTCCAGGGGGTCCGAAAACCAGTCAGTATCTGGTGTGACTACCATTTGCTTCACACAGTGCAGCACATCTCCTTCGCATAGAGTTGATCAGGTTGTTGATTGTGGCCTGTGGAATGTTGGTCCATTCCTCTTCAATGGCTGTGCCAAGTTGCTGGATATTTGCAGGAACTGGAACACGCTGTTGTGTACCCTGATCCAGAGTATCCAGAGACCCCCCCAATACAGTAAAACTGCACATTTTAGAGTGGCCTTTTATTGTAGCCAGCCTAAGGTACACCTGTGCGGTAATCATGCTGTCTAATCAGCATCTTGATTTGCCACACCTGTGAAGTGGATGGATTATCTTGGCAAAGGAGAAGTGCTCACTAACACAGATTTAGACAGATTTGTGAACAATATTTGAGAGAATTAGGCCTTTTGTGTACATAGAAAAAGTCATAGATCTTCAGCTCATGAGTTCAGCTCATGATAAATAAGGGCAAACACAAAAGCGTTGTGTTTATAATTTTGCTCAGTGTATGTTTAAATGCCAACACGTGTTCTTCAGGATAAACCAAGTGAACTAATCCATAATGGTACTACCTGCTTAGTCTTTTTATTAAACAATTACATAAATCTTGAAACAAAGTATAGCAGGTTCACAATAAAATCCTTTCATCTTTTAAATATCAGATATCTTAAGAGGTTAAAAAATGTTGATCATAGTCTAATGAATTGTAACTCTAAAAGATACTTTTCAAATAAATGTAAACATCATAAGCTTTCCCATCTTGGTATTAAAACAGAACCATACAAAGTATGTGTCTAAATCCTTATTTGCTCTATCAGATTTTATTAACATTAAGGTCTTCAACTGAAATAAATTAAGTAAAATTTTATCAAATAATCAGTTTTTTAATGAACAAAGTATTCAACAGTAAATGGCACTGTGTAAAAAAATTCACTATTAGTATCAAGCTTTGACTGCACCTTTTGCCCAATCAGAGCCTTGGCTTGAACTTTGAGTAGGTCAGTTCAATATTAAAATTTTTCTTCTGATGATATAGATTTTTCTTTGAGTCTTCTGAGTTCCAGTTCCTACATCTGGGAGCCAATTAGCATTTAACACAGATCAGCTGACTAGGTGTAGTAAGGTTGATTTACTAAAAGCACATAGACTGTTCAAATTGCAAGGGGAATTGCCTGGAGCTTAGCAAATGAGATGAAGTTCTCCCAACTGCCATGATCCACTCATGAGCAAGTAAAATGCAGCTTATTTTATTTTTCTTGCACATGATTAGATATTCTTTGCAAAGAAAAATTTCACAACATTCACTAAACTCTGGGTCAATTTCCCTCACAAAGTGCAACTTACCTTGTAAAATGAGCAGCCTATTTGCCTTTAGAAAATCAAACCCAGTATCACATACCTGACTGTGGAGCCTGAGTTGACAAGGGTGGCCTCTTGTGCAAATCTGGTCCAAGCACCCCTGGTAGTGAAGACAGGGACTGCTAGCACAACGAAAGAACGAAGGTGTTGGGAAGCTGGACTAGTGAATTTGAGCTTGGAAACACAGGAGTCCTTCCAGTGGCAGTAGGGAGACAGGTCACATTCTATGTTCAGCAGCAGCCAGGCACACAGGTTCAGGATCGAGTTCAAGGTCAGGAACAGACAGGGGTAGACTGGCAGCAAGGTACCAAATAAAGAGGCAGAATCATGGTCAGAAGTCCAAGCCGTGGTCAATAACACAAGTGAGCAGTAGACATAACAGGCAGGGGTGACCCAAGAGAAGAGTCAGGCTTAGCTGGGTCAGGAACAAGGTAAGCAGACTTACGGGAACTTGAGATTACAGGGAATAGAACTGAAGACAATCCAGAACCGAGGCTAGGCAGACCTTGGGTTTAAATAACCTGCCTGGTTGCCAGGATCTTTACGCACGCCCATGCATGCATGTATGTTCCAAGGCCTGTGCGTGCCTGGTTCGGTTTCTATGTTCATGACCCTATACATGTGCATGAAAATTAGCACTTTCAACATGGGAATTAGTACTTGCTGCATGAGAATTAGTACTTACTGCATGAGACCCCTGACACCCAGTGTGAACTGAGCATGTCCAGTTGGCTTAGCTGATAGGTGGAATGGATTAGATTTAGCAAGTGTGTAAGTGTGGTTAAAGAAGCACAGAGAGTCTTACTACAGCACAAATAGTTTGTCAGTGCTAATGAAAAACCCAGGCAGGCATAGCATGAGCAGATATGCGGGGTTTATTTACTAAAAGCAAATAGTAGGCTGTTCACTTTGCAAGGGAAATTTCCCATAGCGTATTTAAAAAAATACCCAATCCTATGCAAGGAATGTTAAACAAAAGTATTTTTGCTTTCATATGATCAAATGATAGAAGTCAGCAGAGCTTCACTTCATTCACTTAGATAAAGAAAAAAATCCTTGTAAAGTTAATAGCATATTGGCCTTTAGCAAATCAACCCTACTCAGTGTCAGAAACTTGTATTAAATAAATAAATCAGCAAAAGAAGGGAACACATGCTTTCAAGGTACTAAAAATGTTAACATTTCCGGGCATAAAATATTAGGTCATGCAAAAAGGGAAATGTCTGCCTCTCCTATCTTTGAGAAATATATATCACTGATAAATATATATGGATGGAATAAAGGAATAATTTTAACAGTCAAATATGGACATATTAGTCCACTTGTCCGCTGATCTTGCAATGTATTATATTTAAAGTATTTTGTTGCCTGCTGTAAAGAAACCAGATGCTTTCTGCTGCATTCATAGAGTTTCTGCAGGCCATGAGAGCGCTCAATGAAGAAATATATCATTGAAGACATTCAATGGCCATGCAGATATTTCTTTCAAAATGTTCACATTTTCTTGTTTTTACATATTTAATACTTCTCACATTGCAGAACACAAAAAAGGAGAAAATGTTCCTACCAGCCACACAGATACCAATAAAAGCCTTGGGAAGTAGAAGAAAGGTTCTGCATCTCCTAAGGCAGAACATATTTTCAGTCAGGTCTTAAGAATTGTGGAGAGCAATGATTAAACTTAGGCAGCTCTCTCAGGAGCTCTTTGCATATGTAGGGTGTGCAAGGAGGAATGCATCAAAAGCTGAATGTATAAAGTATTATAAGAGCCAAAATATTTTGGGAGTTTAAAGGGCCCCATAATCTTTGGTACTGTTGAATGAAGCATGTACTGGGCTGTTTAAATTAGAGAGAGTCTTAGAAGTAATCAATATAACCACTTCAGATTCCAGTTAAACCTAACTCACATCTGGAGAGATCACATAAATCAAAATGTTTATGATATGCTAAAGAAGTTTTCGTAAAAAAAAAGTATTTTAAAATCAGCCTTGTGGACCTGTACTTGATGAAAACAAGTATAACAAGCATAATCAAACCTAAGAGCTCTCCACTGATAACTCATAGGTATTGGAGACAGGGCGACACATCCTGTACAGGAATTCCATGTTGTTCTGGTTCAGATACTGTGTGTTGAGATATATGTTAGTGCTAAACTTTCACATATATTTCCACTTTTTATGCTGTCCTACAGCTGCTCGAGGGCTAAGGGACATCTCTTTGGCTGTTACTAACCACTTCCCTCATAGTATATAACAAAAAAATTCCGCGCTAGAAGCATATAAAATTAAGCAGCAGTAAACAGTGCGACAACACCAATCAAAACAAAAAGAATTTATAAACTGCGCTAACCAAAAATCTTATGTTTGAAGTAAAGTGATAGTATAACCTAACACCAACAAATATTTAAAAAATAATATAAAGTCCAAATCTCCAAAATGGTAGGATGTTCGGTTTGAACGTAAATAATAATCCAAATGAGCTATGATTGCTCTTACCAGAAATACCAATGATATGAGCGGATGGCAAAAAACCCTGCCAGGGCCTTTGGAATGATAGACCAGTCAGCACCGTCCGTTTTTCAAATCAAATACCCTTAGTGGATGCAGGAGAAAAAACAAACAAAAGGAAACTGGCCATGGTGTAGTATTTTAAATATTAAGCATGGACAGACAAACATACCAAACACCCTGGTGTGCACATAACAACAACCAAAAACAAAGGGGGGAGGGAAGTGAAAAAAACCCCACCACCGTGGCTGTAGATTGTGCTTACCAAATCACGGTGATAAGCAGGCTCTAAATGAGTTGGAGGCGGATCAAAAGTTGGCAAGGAACACTTTGATTCATCCACATTAGCCCGAAATCCACATCATCAGTACACCACTTTTGGCTAAAGCATGTTTGCCGTCATCCTTCCAATGTACAAATTGTCCACATTATGCATTCAGATCCTGGGTTAGGGTTACATCTCTTCACTTCCCTCATAGGCTTGTGGTCACATGGCCACAGCATTGCTCTAGTGAGTGCCTTTGAAACGTTTCATGCTCCTCTATGATCTAAAATGTCTATGCTCTGACATAGCATTTCTTCAAGAAACTAATTTTAAAGATGGGAACATTTCTTTAACCTCCCTGGCGGTATTCCCGAGTCTGGCTCGGGTTGGATTTTTTATACCAAAAGCGGTATCCCCGAGCCAGACTCGGGCTTGCATCGCAGGATCCAGGAAGAGCATACTTACCTTGTCCCCTGGATCCTGCGATGTCTCCCCGCTGTGATCGGCGAGCCGCTGTGTCTCGCTCGATTCACAGTGCCGAGCTCCGTTCCCTGCGAGCGTTGCGACGCACGGGGACGGAGTTCGGCGGTAAATTCAAAAGTGAAACACACAGTATAGATACAGCATACTGTAATCTTACAGATTACAGTACTGTATCAAATAATTACACATCCCCTTTGTCCCTAGTGGTCTGTCCAGTGTCCTGCATGCAGTTTTATATATATAAAACTGTTCTTTCTGCCAGGAAACTGGAGATTGTCCATAGCAACCAAAACTGTCTCTTTACATCAAAAGTGGTTTTAGAGCAGCTAGAAAAAAGCGATAATAAATTAGAATCACTTGCAGAATTGAGCGATAGTGATTTGTGGGGAGATCCGTCATCAAACACTAAAAGTAACGAAAGCTAAAATTCTGCAACTGAGCAAATTTCAGTGTTTTTGATTTGATTACATTATTATATAATTTTTATTATTATTATATTATTATTTGTTATAATTATTTATAGTTATTTATTATATTATAATTTTTTATTTCGTTTTTCAAACTTTATCATACCCGGGATGTCTACTAGACTCTTGTTTGGACAGATTTAAGTGAACTATTCCTAAGAATTACAGGCCTACAATATAAAACGCCAAATTTCTGTGCAAAATAATTGTACCGCTTTCAGCACCTAAAATCAGAAATAATCATACCGCCAGGGAGGTTAATGAAGAACAGGTTCTACCCCTTTGGCTACCTCCTTTTAACCAAGCATTTAAGTCCAAAGGTGTTTATATTTTGACTTGGACAATTTTGGATATTGAGGGTAGATTTTTTTTTAAAGGCACGATTGATGGTGTTAAGATTACCCTGGCAGCCCTCTATGCACCCAATACTCATCATGATCATTTTCTCAGTCTCACTCTGGAAACCCTCAAATAATTTGCCAAAGGCAGATTATTTTTGGGTGATGACTTTAAGGTGCCTTGGGACCCAAAAATTGATACCTCCACTGATACCTCCTCTGTCTCCCCTGGCACATTTTACAAACCATCCACAAGGCCCAATTGATCGACGTATGGCGCATGATGCATCCCCTGGAAAGGGATTACACCTCTTTCTTCCCTCCATATAAATTGTATTTGCGTATAGATTTCTTCCTGGTCCCCCACCACCAGCTCTCTGGTATAGTAGATGTTGCTATAGGGAACATCACTTGGTCAGCTCACGCCCCACTAATGCTGAAATTGGCACTTGCACCAGTAAGGAATCTCCAGTGCCACACTCTGGGGGAAGAGGACATCAAATCTCCACCTTTATATTTTAAACTTATGAGCTTTATCTAACCTGAAAATTAACTTTTCTAAATCTGAAGTAAATGGGTGTAGCTATGCCCCATTCTCAAGTAAACAACCTAGGGCTCAACTCAAATTCAAGTGGACCTCCACTGCTCTGAAATATTTGGGTACTTTCATCTAGTATTTAGCTAGACCTTTTGCATTTAATTTCTCACCCCTTCTGAGTAAGACCCCTGCAGTACTTAGTAAATGGCATCAAGGCCTTCACTCACAATTTGGGCATGGTAATATTATTAAAATTAATATTTTGCCTAAGTTTTTGTACCTACTTCAGGCCTTGCCCATTAACATTCCTACCTCAAACAAACCCAATGCTATGTTTACTGACTTTATCTGGGACCAGAAAAAGCCCAGAATGTGCCAGACCTTCTGACCCTGCTTAAGCAGCATGATGGAATAGCTGTACCAGACATATAGAAATATCACCAGGCAGCTCGTTTGGGGAGATTGATTGACTAGTGCCCACATTCAGACATTAAGCTATGGCCGAGACTTGATCAACTATATCCAATCTTGGGCAACCTGTGTTTCCCCCGGGACTCCAAGATGGGCCTTTCTGCACATTGCTTGAGTCTCAGTGCTACCAGGCATCTCGTTTCCTTACTATGGCCTCTTGGCATATAATACAGACGTTAATGTTCCCGACTGAGCGCTAAAGCCTAGACTTCTGGAAAGATCTACAGCTTCAGCATTTTTTGGCTCTCTGGACCCTCCAGGTCATTTCAAAAATCCATTAACAACTTTTAAAGAACTCATTGTACCCTACCACACACTCTTTCTCTCTATTTCCTCATGGTCTCCCTGCCGGATGACTTTAAATTGCCCTATCTACAAAAGTGGGAAAATTACCTAGGTAAAACCCTCACAGGGGATCATCGCAGAATTATCATCCCCTCTGAGCTGAAATTGTTTATCTATACATGGATACAAGAAAACAATTTCAAGATCTTGACCAGATGGTACAATACATCATCTGTACTGCATAAATGTTTCCCTTTCACTACAGACCATTGCTGGAGATGCCGGGAGGAACAGGGTACGTTGCTGCATATATTTTGGTCATGTCCAAGATTAGAGCATTTTTGGAAGGAAGTCCACAGAATATCACAGAAATTTACTGATAATCATGTCCCTGTGGACCCTTTCTTTCTTTTTCTGCATCTCCCTGACATCCTTGCCAAATCCTATAAGAAATATATCTTATGCCATCTACTTAATACTGCCAAGTCATGCATTTCACTGAGATGGAAAGACCCTCAACCTCCTTCTATCTCACTAAGGCTCAACAGGGTAGAGGAAAGAAATCAGGTGGAGGACCTAGTGCCATCATTGAATCCCTCTCCTTACAGCCCCCCTTTTTTTTCTGTTCCTCCTTCCTTAACCCACCCAATACCCCTAATTCACATGTTCTTCCTTCTTACCCACCAGTAAAAAGAAAAACATATCCTACCCATATTATAGTTACGGTTTGTTTGATATTACTGGGTTGATTTACTAAAATGGGAAAGTACAATTTCTGGTGCAGCTGTAGTTGGTAGCCAATCAGCTTTTGACTTCAGCTTGTTCAATTATGCTTTAACAAAAAAAAAAAACTGGAAGCTGGTTTCTATGCACAGCTGCACCAGATTTTGCACACTCCAGTTTTAGTAAATGAACACCTTTATGTTAAAAAATGTATTAGATTGCAGCTTACTTGTCATTAGATGTGGTGGCTGCATTAGTTTTCCTTGTTAAGGCTAATAACATTTTTCACAAGTAAAGAAATAACGTGATTACAGAGTGAAAACAAAGGAAAATAAAGTAGACGAATGCAGTCAACTCTTCAAAAGGCAGGTACTATATATATATATATATATATATATATTTTTTTGTTTGTTTTGATTTACACTTATTTTAAAATAAAATTTAAAAATAATTCTGTGTATAAAGTGAGAAAAGGTAAATTACCTCCTAAAAGTCTGTTCTGATCACTGAAGTTTTCGTATGGTTTCTTTTAAAAGAAATTGCCCTAAGCGTCATAACTTTCTTCATTTTTTCAGTATTATTTTTACAGTTTTTGCCTGAAATTAGTTTAGACAATTAAGAAATAGTACTTTCCTGACACTAGGTTTTGGACATTGATTTCATACACTGTTACTAAGCAACTACTGTTCTGTTACATCTTCTTACATGCCCTATGTGCTCTAAATATTTCACACTGTAATAGTCACTCAAACTACATACAGTATATTGCTGCACATGTTATTAAAATTTGATATGCAAACAGTGCAGTGTGCTATACTACATTCTTAATGTCAATCCATGTGGGGTTTGCTGAAAAAAAAATGTTGAGCTGCTAGTGCATGAACACGTTGTTAAGGAAAGACATTATTATGCCTTAGTTTTCCTGTTAGAAGACAGGTGGATTATATTTTATGCTGCTAATTTTAAAAAAGCATAGGCAAGACACATATTTGAGTAATGGTTAAAATTAAGCTTGAGAATTTGTAAAGCTGTAGTTTATTTGCCAGTCCCAACTATATCTAAGGCCCAATACCAATTAACCACTTGCTGACTGCCGCGCGACGATTTAGGTTGGCAGAATGGCACGGGTAGGCAAAAGGGTGTACCTGTACGTCCCTTTGAATCTGCTGACTTTAAATGTCCACCGGTGGCTCGCGATTGCCGTGACGAGAGGCAGAATGTATGTATGTATGTATGTATGTAAACAAGGCATTTCCCTGTTCTGCCTAGCAACATGACAGGGATCAGGAATCTACTGCTCCCTGTCATTGGGAGCATTGATCTCCGCCATGTTGTAGTGAGCCCATCCCCCCTGCAGTTAGAACACATCCAGGGAACACACATAACCCCTTGATCACCTCCTAGTGTTTAACCTCTTCCCTGCCAGTGTCATTTATACAGTAATCAGTGGCTATTTGTAGCTCTGATCGCTGTATAAATGTCAGTGGTCCCAAAATAGTGTCAAAAGTGTCCGATCTGTCCGCCATAATGTCACAGTTCCAAAAAAATTACAGAATGCCACCATTACTAGTAAAAAAATAATAATAATAAGAATGCCATAAATCTATCCACTATTTTGTAGACACTATAACTTTTGCGCAAACCAATCAAATATTCACTTATTGTGATTTTTTTTTGCCAAAAATATGTAGAAGAATACATATCGGCCTAAATTGTGGAAGAAATTTGTTTGTTTATATATTTTTTGGGGATATTTATTATAACAAGAAGTAAAAAATATTGCTTTTTTTTTAATTGTCGGTCTTTTTTTGTTTATAGCGCAAAAAATAAAAACTGCAGAGGTGATCAAATACCACCAAAAGAAAGCTCTATTTGTGGGAAAAAAAGGACATCCATTTTGTTTGGGTACAACAACGCATGACCGCGCAAATGTCAGCTAAAGCGACGCAGTGCCGAATCGCAAAAAATGCTCTGGTCAGGAATGGGGTAAATCCATCCTGGCTGAAGTGGTTAACTGATAGCTATGGGCAATGAGGCATTATCAACATCTCTTTTAACAGATGCTTAGTGTAAGGGATTATATTGAACGTGTGGTCAGCTGCAGATATTTAAAATATTTCAATGCAACCAAACTTTGATCTCTGTCTTTTGACAATATAACAATTCATTAATTTTGCAAATGTTTCATAAAAAAGGGTTAGAGGTGGTATAGTTAGTGTTTGGAGTTTTTACGAGAGGGTTTACAAGAAAATTGTGGAGTAAGGTTAAAGAGTTAAGGGTTAATCTTAAATATTATATATATGTTAAAGTTGGGGTTTGCTAAATGTGAAATTTTAGGGTCAAGTTAAGTTTTAAAAGTTATGCTTAAAAGTTAAGTTAACATTAGTGCCAGGGAGGTTAAACATTAAGGGTTAATTTAAAGCTTAGGTTAAACTTTAAGGTTAAAGTGAATGGGGAATTTTAACTACTTTTGATGACTTTTAAACTGCTTTTATTCACATAAGCAACCAAGTGGATGAATACATTCTACCACCAACAGTTTCAATTAACTTATAAAATGATATTATGGTGGAAGGTTACCTTATTCTTTTCATTTGTTTCTGCAATTGAAAGCTAATAAAAACATATATATATATATATATATATATATATATATATATATATATATATATATATATATATATATATATTTTAAATGTCCTTTACACTCCATTGAATATTCAAAGTAAACATGGCTTTATCTCCTCTGACATTTATTTTGCAAAAAGAAATTTCTTTAGTAAATAACCACAGTGAGTGAAAGAGAAGCAGGTTGTGGAAAGGCAAGGTTTGCTTTTGAACTGGCTTAATAATGTATAACAACAAATAATCAAATAAATAAATATATTACATTGATATCATGAATTTTAAAACTAGTGACTAAATGGTGGTAAAATACTACTGCAGTACACTACAAAAAGCGAATGCTGTAATAGGTGTAATTAAAGAAAACAGTGCATCTCACTGCTGGGTCTTACAAGTGTCTTTAGTAAGAATAACCACCAAAGATTTCAAAGGTTTATTACTTTAGGGGAAGGTATGTCCTTAGCATTTATAGCTTCATCTAAATATAACGTAGGTATCTTACCAAGTACTGCTGTCATCAGTTACTATACATTTTGTTTGAAAACAACATAGGCATCCAACTACATGTCCCCTTCTTTAATTTATCTTGTTTTCATTGATACTTTGTAAGACAAGACAAGAGTATGAGCAGTAATATTAAAAGTGTTTTTTTACAATTTGTTTAACTTGTATTTCCATATTCTATTCAAATTGTACATTAGAATCATCATTGGGATGTGAATACCTCACCAAGTACATGTATTGACCTTTTTATAGTATTCCTCTGTATCAAATTTCCTATCACCTGAATAGCAGTTTTTTCCAAAAATATTGGCAAAAGTATTGGGATGCTTGCCTTTACACGCAAATTAACTTGGCATCCCAGTCTTAGTTTGTAGGGTTCAATATTGAGTTGGCCCACCCTTTGCAGCTATAACAGCTTCAACTCTTCTGGGGAGTCTGTCCAAAGGGTTTAGGAGTGTGTCTATGGGAATGTTTGACCATTCTTCCAGAAGCACATTTGTGAGGTCAGGCACTGATGTGGATGAGAAGGCCCGTCTCACAGTATCTCAATCTCTGCTCCAATTAATCCCAAAGGTGTTTTATCAGGTTGAGGTCAGGACTCTGTGCAGGCCAGTCAAGTTCCTCCATCCCAAACTCGTTCATCCCTGTTTTAATAGACCTTGCTTTGTGCACTGGAGTGCAGTCATGTTGAAACAGGAAGGGGCCATCCCCAAATTGTTCCCACAAAGTTGGGAGAATGAAAATTGTTCATAATGTCTTGGTATGCTGAGGCCTTAAGAGTTCCCTTCACTGGAACTAAGGGGCCAAGCCCAACCCCTGAAAAACCTCCCCACACCATAATCCCTTCTCCACTAAATGATTTGGACCAGTGCACAAAGCAAGGCCCATAAAGACATGAACGAGTTTGGGAGACATGAACGAGTTTGGGATTAGAGGGGAGACTGCGAGCCAGGCCTTCTCGTCATCAGTGCCTGACCTCAAACATTCCTATAGACACACTCCTAAACCTTGTGAACAGCCTTCACAGAAGAGTTGAAGCTGCTATAGGGCCAACTCAATATTGAACCCTACGGACTAAGACTGGGATGCCATTAAAGTTCATGTGCATGTAAAGGCAGGCATCCCAATAGTTTTGGCAATATAGTTTATATTGGAAGGTGAAGGAAATATAAAAAAGTGGTACATTGATTAATACATTTCACCCATCAATCCTACTAAAATGGACTATTTATACACACTTGTGAATGTCCTAGACCAGTGGTCCCCAACCTTTTTGGCACTGGGGACCAGCTGCGTGGAAGAAAATTGTGCCAAGGCCCGGGGGGGTTGGGGGCACGCACGGGGGTAAGTGATTTTTTGTGGGCAATTTATCAGGGCAATAGCTGGTGTTGGCGCTTCAATCATCACGGCACCATGGTTGTTATGGTGTCAGGATGATTGAAGCGTTATATATTACATTGTAATATAAAATTAAAAAGTTTAACTCACCATCATGCAGAATCAGTGGAAGCCCTGAGTGTGTCACTTGCCACATCGCCTGCCACCAGATGCAGCTTGTCACTTGCCATGTTGCCTGCCACTAGCTGAGGAATGTCACTTGCCATGCTGCCTGCCACCAGATGAATGCCACTTGCCACGCTGCCTGCCATCAGATGAGGAATGTCACTTGCCATGCTGCCTGCCACCAGATGAGGAATGTCACTTGCCACACTGCCTGCCACCAGATGAGGAATGCCACGCTGCCTGCCACCAGATGAGGAATGTCACTTGCCACGCTGCATGCCACTGGATGAGGAATGCCACTTGCCACACTGCCTGTCTCCAGATGAGGAATGTCACTTGCCACGTCGCCTGCCATCATATGAGGCATGCCACTTACCACGTCGCCTGCCACCAGATGAATGCCACTTGCCACACTGCCTGCCACCAGATGAGGAATGTTACTTGCCATGTCGCCTGCCACCAGATGAATGGCACTTGCCATGTCACCTGCCACCAGATGAATGCAAATTGCCATGCTGCCTGCCACCAGATGAGGAATGTCACTTGCTGCATTGCCTGCCACCAGATGAGGAATGTCACTTGCCACGCTGCTTGCCAGCAGATGAATGTCACTTGCCACATTGCCTGCCACCAGATGAGGAATGTCACTTGCCACGCTGCCTGCCACCAGATGAATGCCACTTGCCATGCTGCCTGTCAGTGCCACCATACGTATGTGGACTGTCACTGCATTGGTGGCACTGGTTCATTTAGCATAGAGGCAGTGGTTGTTCTTGGGTGAGGGGCAGGAGAGCAGTGATGCGGGGCAGGCAGTGAGAGATGATGTCATCTCTCTGCTCCCTGTCACACCTCTGACACCAGCACTGTAAGGGCAGAAGAGCTGTGATGTGGGGCAGGCACAGAGAGATAATGTCATCTCTGCTTGCCAGCTTCTCTTACCTGCCTGCCTCTGTGATCCAACGGGCTCTCTCACCTGCTCGCCTGCCTCTGTGATCCACTGGGCTCTCTCACCAACCCCTCTGCCTCTGTGATCCACCGGACTCTCTCACCCACCTGCCTGCCCACCTTGCTCTCTCATGCCGCCCGCCACATTCACAGCCCAGCTGCAAAGACGCTGCGGCAACAATACAGGCAACCCACTGACTAATGAAACTCTACAGTTCCAGCTTTCACCCCACCACAAAAAATCAGCCAGCATACACAGTCTGGCCACCAGATACCACAGCATATGCTCAGACCCAGAAGACAGAAATAAAAATCTCAGAATACTAGCAGAATCCCTCCTTAAAAAAATTATGTCAACAAGACCATTAGTTCAAACATTGACACTGCCTTGGAAGCACAAAGAGAATATCTGCTGCAGTACAAAAGAAAAAAAAATAACCGTGTACCTCTTGTAACCACATACAATCCAGCACCAAAAGGGATATAAAAGATAATCAAAGAGCAACTCATCATAACAGAAGATGAAACTCTAAAAGAAATAATCAAAAAAAAAAAAACACTGCTGGATTTCATGCAACCACCCAACCTCAGACATAATTTAATCAGCAGGAAATTTTATTCTGGTCACAGGGATGCAAAAAAGGAAAAAAAAAGCTTGCAACAACAAATGCTGTAAAACTGTGCAACCTCATTAATTAATGAATTAAGTGTCATACACTGTGGTATACTTCATACAATGTAAAAAATGCAACCAAGGATGTTATATTGGTGAAACAGGACAGAAATAATGAAAAAGAATGAATTTATGCTGGCACACCATAAAAGAACATAAGGAAGATGATTACCACACATCTGTGGGACATTTCTCACAACCAGACCCTTCTATGAAAGACACAAATGTTTTGTTTCCTAAAATGAGCTTTACAAATACTCAGGAAAGGAAAATGTTTGAACCACAAATAATATTTATTTTAAACAAGAGTGGGACCTATTTTTCCACATCCCTATTCAACAGTAGGGATTGGAGGAATGGACCCTTGTTCGGTTTGCACCAGAACTTTCGAACAACGCAAAAGTTCGGACCCGAATAACGAACCCCATTAAAGTCAATGGGACCCAAACGTCAAAACTCAAAAGTGCCTATTTTGAAGGCTTATATGCAAGTAATTGGGCATACAATGGTTATAGGGGTCTGGGTCCTGCCCTGGGGGTCATGTATCAATAATAAAAAAAGTTTGTGAAAAACATAATTTTTAAATGAGCAGTGATTTTTTTTTATTTTTAAAGTGAAAGCATAAAAATGAAAAAATCCTTCCAATATAGTGCTGGGGGGTCCCCTCAGTCTACCTGTAAAGTGGCAGATCTGTACCATGTCTAGAATCTGCTGCAGAAATAATTGCATTTATAAAGCCAAAAATTACATTTTCCCTGCAAGCTGAGTTTATTTTATTCAGCGACAGCTGAGGAGCCAGTGTGTATGATGAGGCCACAATGTAGTGCGCTGGAAACAAGATTAGAGATTTTTTGGATACATTATGGTGTCACTTTGACTTTGGATTGAAGTAACGGGTCGGTAAACATTGGTCTTTGGGTGTTGGTGGCACCTTCCCACCGTAACCCTATAGAAGTACTCTTGATGAATGCAAAAATTGGCCTTGCTGTAAAAAATGGCAATGATATGTGCCAGTGATCTATTCTCATGACCCAGTAAGTCAGTGGATAATCACCTGGAAAGCTCTCCATCTCTATTTTGGCCCCGAGGTAATCGTCCACCATGTGATGCAGACGCTACCGATGGGATGTGGAAGCTGACAGCCCTGGGCGGCGAGGACTAAAATTTTTTTGAAATGCCTCACTCAAGCGGACGACTTCTCCAACACTCCTCTCTTGACCAACAGAAGACTCAAAACTATGTTTTCCACAACATTGTAACCTACTGGAGTCAGGAAAAATGTTCAATAAAATCCTCATTAATCTTTCCTGAAGAGATTTTATCTTCTGCACTCTCTGTGGGAACGGGATGAGTTCTGAGACCTCCCCCTTATAATGGTGGTCAAGGAGGATTGCCAACTAGTAATCATCCTTCTCCTTTATGCCATGTATTCTTGGGTTCTTTCGCAGGCTTTGAAGCATGAGGTTGCCTATACGCTCCAAATTTGCCGAGGCTTGAAAAGCAGAGTCCTCGGGGTCACTCAGGATGACAGCATCTGGAACTTCCTCCTCCCAGCCATGTACTACTCCCAAGGGTCCTGGGGTTGGAAAGCCATCATTTACAGATTGACGCATGTCTTGCTCTTCTGCAAAGCCTATGAAAGTGCCAGAATCCTCCTCCTCATTCTCCTTCCCTCTCTCCTCCGGTGTGTTCTGTGACATGGGAATGATTGTGTCTGGATAAAGTTGGCCTTGAGAGGAAAGGAAGTCCCCCTCTTCCTCCTGCTGCTCTGCTTCCAGTGCCCTGTCCAGAGTCTGCTCCAGCAGGAACACAACAGGGATTGTGTCACTGATGCATGCACTGTCACTGCTCACCATCCTTGTGGCCTCCTCAAATGGTGACAATACACTGCATGCATCCTTAATGATCGGCCATTGGCGTGGGGAAAAAAAGCAGAGGAGGTCTGAGCCTGTTGTCGTGCCGTACTGGCACAGGTACTTGTTGACGGCCCTCTGCTGCATGTATAGCCGCTGCAACATTCCCAAAGTTGAGTTCCACCTGGTGGGCATGTCACAAATCAGGTGGTTTACGGGCAGGTGGAATTCCCACTGAATTTCAGCCAATAGAGCACTGGCTGTATATGACCGCCTGAAATGGCTATAGACTCTTCTGGCCTGCTTTAGTACATCTTGCAACCCTGGGAACATACTTAGGAAATGCTGCACCACCAAACTGAGGACATGGCACGTGTGTCAACTTTCCCTCTCTAAGGGCAAACAGGAGGTTTGAGCCATTATTGGACACCATGATTCCTGGCTCCAGCTGGCATGGTGTGAACCACCTCTGGGCCTGTCCCTGCAGAGCTGCAAGAATCTCTGCTTGGGTGTGGTTCCTGTCCCCGAGACACACCAGCTGAAGCACTGCATGGCACCTTTTAGCCTGACTCTAGGAATAGCCCTTCGAACGCTTGGGCTGTACCTGATGTTCATAGGACAATTCTGAAGAGAAGGGCATGGAGGTGGCAGAGGAGGAGGAGGAGGGGGTAGAGCTCACAGGTCTGGCATCCTCACCAATAGCTGTATGGAGATGTGGGGGCACAACAAGCTGCAGCACCGAGCCCTGTCCTGCATCCTTTCGAGTTGCAAGCAGCATCATCCAGTGTGCTGTGAACAAAATATATCGTCCCTGCCCATGCTTGCTGGACCACGTGACAGCAGTAAGGTGGATTTTACGGCTGACTGCCTTGCCCAATGATGCCAGAACATTCCCTTCCACATGATGGTAGTGAGATGGAACGGCCTTAAGTGAAAATTAGTAGCGACTGGGAACCTGCCATTGTGGTACAGTACATTGTGCAAATTCACGGAAGGGGGCAGAATCCACCAGGCTGAAAGGCAGACGTTGGAGAGCCAACAGCTTTGATAAGCTTGCATTCAGATGCTGGACATATGGGTGGCGGGGACTGTATTTTTTTACAGTTTACAGCTGGCTGGTTGGTGTGGTGCTGGCAGATGTGCTGCTAGGACCTGGGACACCTTGTGCTATACTATCATCCCTGTTGAGAGGTAATGACTCTGTATCGCAGGGGCAGACTGAAGTGGGTAAGGAGGAGGAGAAGGGACAGATTTGTGCCCCTCTTGTGTGGCTTTTAGGTGCTCTTGTCAACGGGCTGAGTGGTTGGACCTTAAATGCCTTGTTAAGCATGTGGTACCCAAATGGTTGGTGTTTTTGCCACGTTTGATGTGCCTGAGAAACAGTTTGCAGCTAGCAACAGTGCGATCTGCTGCAGATGTGCTGAAAAAGGCCCAGACTTCTGAGCTTTGGGGAGTGGGCCAGGAGATAACAGCTGCAGAATGTGATGGAATAGGGTGGCTGCGCTCTACTCTTTCTTAATGTCGGCCTCCTTGGTGTTGTGCCACTTCACCTTCAGTTTCCTCCTATGCTCTATCTGGCACCCAAGTGACCTCATCATCATCTCCATCTTCATCATTACCACTGCAGACAACTTGGCAATGCGCTGCGGCTTGGGAAACATGAATCCCAATTTGTCTACCATTGTTCCTCCCTCTCTCTAGGCTCATATTCCTGTCATCCTCAACCTCAGAGCCAAGATCTGAATCCAGTAATGGCTTGGTATCATCAAGGAGCAAGTGGCTGATGCTGTGGTCACATAACTCAGCTGACTCCTCAATGGCTGATGTTTGGGGCTATGACAGGAATAGATGTGGACAAGGAGGCAGGTTTATCCACTCTGGCAACTGCAGGGGACTGCACACTTGTCTCTGCTTGTGTGACAAAGGATGAGGAGGATGAAAAAGGTTTAGTAAGCTAGTCCACCACCTCGTCTGCATGCTGTGGCTGGATAGCATGGGCAAACTCACTAAACAGAGGAAATGATGCCCTGCCCGAGGACTGACCGCCATGTCCACCTTTGCCTGTGGATACATTTGTTGCTGGCCCCCTTATAGTTCCAAGGGAACGTCTGCCTCTCCTTGTTGTCCTCCCAGACATTATTGGGAGGGAGGGAGCGGTGCTTATAAGCAAATGTAAAGAAGAAGTTGAAATCTGTACGTAGATGCATTTTAATCAATGTAAAGAGGTGTTTGGTGCATTTTAATTTGAGTACTTACACTACATAGACACACTCCATGGATACACTATAATATACTGCAATATAATGTGCCACACGTACGGTGACGCACAGAACTATATAGCGTTAAACTGGCAGTAATGCACACAAAACTATATGGTGTTAAACTGGCAGTAATGCAAACAGAATTATATGGCGTTAAACTGGCAGTAACGCACACAGAACTATATGCAGTTAAACTGGCAGTAACACACGCAAAACTATATGGCATTAAACTGGCAGTAATGCACACAGAACTATATGGCATTAAACTTGCAGTAATGCACACAGAACTTTATAGCGTAAAACTGGCAGTAACACAAGCAAAACAATATGGCGTTAAACTGGCAGTAACGCACACAGAACATTATGGCGTTAAATTGTCAGTAACGCACACAAAGCTATATAGCGCTAAACTGGCAGTAACACACACAGAATTATATGGCGCTAAACTGGCAGTAACGCACGCAAACCTATATGGCATTTAACTGGCAGTAACGCACACAAAACGATATGGCGTTAAACTGGCAGTAAAGCACACATAACTATATGGCGTTAAACTGGCAGTAACGCACACTGAACTATATGGCGTTAAACTGGCAGTAATGCACGCAAAACGATATGGCATTAAACTGGCAATAAAACACACACAGAAGTAAACGCCGTTAAACTGGCAGTAATGCACACAGAAGTAAATGGCGTTAAACTGGCATTAATGCAATCAAATAGACGGGGTTCAACCGTCACTACACTGGTGCTATCTGAACTGTCCCTACTCTAGATATACACTAAGGTAAAGATTACTGACACGGTCTCACTACACTACATTGAAACTATATGAGCTGTCCCTACTCTACACAAATGTATGTATGAATGACACAGTCTCACTACACTACAGTGAAACTTTTCTGAGCTGTCCCTACTCTAGCTGCACACTATGCAAAGCTGAATGATGATCCTCCTCACTACACTCACACTATCCCTAGACTGACACTAAACAAATATTCTACACTGACAATTGAAGAAAAATAGTACAGTATAGCACACTAACTAATAGCACTGAACAAAGCCCTGTTCTATCTCTCTCCACACCAAAATCACACTGAAAATGGCTGCCATTGAAAGAATACTTTTATACTGTGGGGTGGGAATGAGCCATGATTGGATAAAGTCATGATGACATTGTCCAATCATGACTCTGACAGTGCTCTGTGCCCTGATTGGCTGAAGCTTTCACTGCTTCAGCCAATCAGGGCTTGCAATGCACTATTCAGTGCCGCAATGCACTGTGGTCGATTCGGGTGCCGAACAAACAGTCAAACGACCCGTTTGTTCGGCTGTTTGGCGAACAATGAAAGTTCGGCCCAAACTTATGCTCGGGCCGAACTGTACGCCCATCCCTATTTAACAGTTGTATGACCAATATCACCCAGGTAACACTTAGATTTCCCCTTCCCACTCCTTATCTTATCAGCTATCCTAGTTTAATTACCATTGCTGTGTGTGTTTTCTCTTTTCAGAGATTACACTACATCAAATGTTGATAACATTTTATGAAGGGAACACCCTGAAAGCTTGTCTTTCAGGGTGTTAATGCTAATGCAAATAAATGCTAATGCAAATAGATAAAGTATTAGCGACAGTACTCAATTCATCCTGTGTTTTACCCTCTCTGAACACTATCTTATTAGCTTCACTTTCTGCCACTCTTTCACCCTCCAGCTGCCAAACAATTACCTGTAGAAACCTTTGCCATTTTAGTCATTCTCTTCTCTATTCTTTAACAGACCATCTCTCACCCATATTCTGCAATAGACTCTCAGTCCCACCTCTGTCCTGCCCTGACCTAGACTCTTCTGTCTATGACAGTTTACTCTCACCCTCCCTGGACACAATAACCCCCTCACTAAACAAAGTATCAGGTACCAATTGCTACAAACCTGGCAAACAGATGACACAAGAAGTCTCAAAAAACATAGCCTTGCTCTTGAACATCGATGGTGTAAAGTCCCAGCAAGACTTCACCAAGTATAATTTTGACCTCTTAAAACACAATTACTACTTCTGCACTGCCAAACAGACCTACTGAATAATTCTTATTAATACCCTCTCTCACAGTCCCTCTCAACTTGTTTCTACCTTTAACTCTCTACATCTTCCTCCACTGCTTCCACCCACTAACTCACTCACTGCCAATCACTTCAAAAATAAGCTTGACACAATTCATGATGGGATCTCCACTGTACAGATATGTCCCTTGCCCCACATTCAATGTTCACCTGTACAGTCAATACCATCTTTTAACCCTGTTATGATAGAGGAGGTTTCTAAATTTTTTTCTAGTTCCCCCATAACTGCCTGCCATGAACCCTGTTCCATTGCAACCATTATAATCACTTTCCAGCTTTATCCTAAACCCACTAACTCACACCTTCATCTTGTCCTTCACTACTGGCATCTTCCCCAACCCTCTAAAACATGCATTTGTCACCCTATACTTAAAAATCCCTCACTAGACCCAACCAATCTTAAAAGAGAAGTATTGCCAAAGCCTTTTTTGGTCATACTTCTCTTCTGGGTCACAATAGTGCACTTACTTTTGCACTACGGTGACCCAAAATTGGCCAACAGCAGGCTGACATCACTGAGCTGCTCCAGGCTCTGAAAGGATTCCAACCATTTTGACAGGATCCATCCACATGTCTGATCAGAAGCTGGCTCAACCTCTCAGCATGCACTGAGAGCCAGATCCAGGACAAACCACTCTCACCACCTCCCTAGCCCCATGTTCCAGTGGGCGCTAGAGTGTGAGTGCAGAAAACAGTGATGGACAGTCACCACTCTCTGCTCAGAGATGACCGAAAGCTGAGCAATCAGTGGTCATGTGATTGCTCAGTTCTTGGGATTAGAGATGGCGAGGGACAGCTTCAACATCACACAAATGCTACAGCATGGAGGTAGGTATAGATGTATGTTTTTTTATTCTCATACATGAATGTATTTTAGCAACCTAATACCCATCTCCTTGCTTCAGTCTACTGCCAAACTCCTAGAAGGCCTAGTCTACAACTGCCCGAGCTACCACCTCAATGATAACAACCTTCTTGACCCCCTATAGTCTGTATTTCGCATACAACACTCCAGAGAAACTGCTCTCCTTAAACTTACTAACGACTTACAAACCACTAAAACAAATGGTCACTATTCTGTACTTATACTCTTGGACAGCTCTGCTGCTTTTGATACAGTTGACCACTACCTTGTCCACAAAAAACTCAATCCCCTTGTCCTCCATTACTATGCTTTTTGTTGGTTCTCCACTTACCTATCCCACCGCAACTTCAGTGCCACTTAAAACTTTATTACCTCCTCCCATTTCCCCTTTCCCTCATGGTCCCCCAAGATTCTGTCCTCAAACCTCTTCTACAACTTTTCCCTAGGTCACTTGATAGCTTCCCATGGCTTCCAATACCATTTCTATGCTGATGACACCCAAATCTATTCTATTACCCCACTGCTCATCCTATCAGTCTCCTTGCACTTCACTAATCTACTAACGGACATATCGTTATGGCTGTTACAACATTTCCTCGATCTATGCAAAACTGAGGTCATAATATTTCCTCTCTCCCATTCACCTTCCCCTGACTTCTCCATTGAGATCAATGGCACAAATATCAGTCTCTCCCTGAATGCCAGGCTACTAGGTTTAATCATGGACTATGAACTCTCCTTTCAGACCCACATCCAATCACTGTCAAAATCATGCTGCCTCAACCTCCATAACATCTCCAGAATATTCCTCTTCTTAAAAAATAACACCACAAAGCTACTAATTCACTCCCTGGTTATCTCTTTCCATGACTATTGCAACTTCCTCCTTCTTGGTCTACCTTTACATTTAGTCCATCATGAATGCTACTGCCAGGCTCATCTACCTTACCAACCATTCAATGTCTGCTACCCTCACTTCCAATCCCTCCATTGGCTTGTGATCACTCAAGAAATAGAATTCAAAATACTAACAACAACGTACAAAACCATCCATAACATAACTATTATCTCACAATACCAACTAAACCCTTCTGTTCACTCTTCAAAATACCTCCTGCTCTCTAACTCCCTTGTAACGTCCTTCTTCACTCTCCTCCAGGAATTCTCCAGAGCCTTTCCCATCCTCTGGAACTTCTTACCCAATCTGTCTGACTATCTCCTTCTCTATCCACCATGAGGTGATCTTTGAAAACTCATCTACTCTTAGAGGCCTATCCTGTATCCAATTAATAAACTCTACTTTTACTTTTTCAATTAGCTCATCCCCCACAATGAATACCTTTTTTTTATCACTTAACCCTTTCTTTTGGATTGTAAGTGCTAATGAGCAGGGCCCTCTGATTCCTGTTTTATTGAATTGTATTGTAACTATACTGTCTCCCTCCAGTTTTTAAAGCACTGTGCAAATTGTTGGCGCTATATAAATCCTGCATACCCTTAAACCTTAATATTGAATGCTTAACCCTGCTGTCTGTGTGAATGGTGATGGCCTTTTCACCAACCTTGAGCCACTATAAGAAATAATGAGACGTGATAAGAATTAGTGACAGTGAGTCAGTTATCAATACCTATCAGTAACAGCATGGGATTGATAAAAATCTGTGATAGCTGTTGCATAGAAACACTGAACTCCACTGCAAAAGTTGGTGAAGAGTGAGAATAAGAAGTACCATGACTAGTTGTCTGAGCAGCAGTGAGATGTGTTCAGCTGTTAGGGTACCTGAAATAAC
Organism: Aquarana catesbeiana; assembly: GCF_042186555.1. Lineage (NCBI taxonomy): Eukaryota > Metazoa > Chordata > Amphibia > Anura > Ranidae > Aquarana > Aquarana catesbeiana. The sequence goes on along the minus strand of NC_133328.1, from coordinate 439,460,192 downwards.
GCACGTAACTGTTCTTGCAAAAATTTGAAATGGAGGTTGCCTCCAATTCTAAAATTCATTTTAACTGGCTGTACAAAAAGAAATGATAGTATGCTTGAAGCCAACATGGAGGAAACCACCAGAGGTTCACAAACATGTATCAGATATAAATAATCAGCATGATTGAGGTAGAATGTTGAAACCCAGAAAGCTGATATGCTTATCTTTAATTCTAACATTCTCATTGAAAATGATCTATTTACAGTCCTGAAAAAGATTCCAGCAGTCAAAAGTTATAAACATATAGTGCTGGAAAATGATGTGGTCCATTTGACCATGCATACAGTATATGTGAAGGAACATACACAGTGTTTTAGAATGGCAAATGGATTTATTGGTTGTATAGAGTATGAGAATTTGTCTGCCTTGGTTAATAAGCAAATGAGCTAAATACCTTTGCATCTGACTTGAGCCTATTTAAAAATTTTACTTCAAAATACATTGTTCCACTCATTGCCATTGACATTATCACTATTTTTTTTATAGGGCAGTCACTTATTAGAATCGACTAAGCTCAAAGTGCCCTATGGTTCTTATCATACTCCATTTTCTCTATTTCAGGAACCAGCAGAAGCACCAAGTCATTCAAGTAGGAGGTAAGATTGGTTACCGTTTAAGGTGCCATTCTGATCATGATGTTGTTCTGCCTCCAAATTTTTCACTGAGATTGAATAACATAAAAAGAAACACAAATCCTCATTTCCATAACTGATAATGAACATTCCCAACAAAAGAATATATATATATATATATATATATATATATATATATATATATTTAAATATATTATATAAATTAAGTAGCATAAGAAACAATAAAAAGTTATGTCAGAAGCTGTTTAATAATCATAGATGCAAGTCAGAATTTCGAGATATAAAGTGCCCAATAAAGAAAAAGAGCATACATTTTGAGAAATAAGTTACATACGTTACAATACACTCTCTGTACCTGTGATAGTTTAACCAGTGTTACTTAGGCCTCAGGATAGACAACCACTATTGATGATGTAGGGACACGTAAGTGAGTTAGTGTAACCAAAGTTTATCACTTCCAGTCTATATACATTGTTTCTCAACTGCAGTCCTAAAGTACCCCCAACAGGTCATGTTTTCAGGCTTGCCATTATTTTGCACAGGTGATTTGATCAGCTTCACTGCCTTAGTAATTACCACAGCTGTTTCATCTGAGGGAAATCCTGAAAACATGACCTGTTGGGGGTACTTGAGGACTGAAGTTGCGAAACACTGGGGGTTATTTACTAAAGGCATATCCACTTTGCACTACAAGTGCACTTGGAAGTGCAGTCACTGTAGATCTGAGGGGAACATGCAAGGAAAAAAAAAACAGCATTTTAGCTTGCATATGAGTGGATGATAAAATCAGCAGAGCTTCCCATCATTTCAGATCTTCCCCTCAGATCTACAGCGACTGCACTTCCAAGTGCACTTTCAGTGCACTTGCAGTGCACTTTCAGTGTAAAGTGGATTTGCATTTAGTAAATCAACCCCATTGGTCTATATGACTGGCAATCTGTATTGATCACTAATCAGTGGGTATTGATGGCTTGTCTACCACTTGGTAAATCAAGTGTGTGTCTGCCAAAATTTGAAGAACTCCCTAGTGCAAAACAAGTAAAGTGCCAGTATAGAATGTGGTCCTACACTTAGTTCTTTATGCCTAGTATACATAGCTGATGTATAGCTTCAAAACGACAATCCTTAAGCACTTCCTAAAGCTTTATCCTGCTCTGCAATTGCTAGTAGTGTGTGTCAGGAACAAAGAGATCAATAAAAAAATTCCAATACATTACCATGTTTAACTATGACAGCAACATTAAACTATAGATAACTTATTTTTGTCTGTGTCCCATTGGAAATCTTTCCCTTCATTTTGTGTCTCAGCAATACAAGAGGAATTAAAAGTAGATCTCTCCAAAGCAACTCTTAAACAGTTGCCACAAGGACAGTCTTACCCATTGGAAAATTTTCCCTTCCCCCCCCCGTGACAACCAAACATTTTAGATTTCCCATAACTTTCTGTATCAGAAACAATAGTCACCAGGGCCAGTCGTGAGGGTGAATCTCCATATCAAGTATTATTTTCACATTCTACCCAAAGCGTAAAAAAAGTTTTGGCTTTACAAACACTTTTATCTAATCTAATCTAACACGAGGTGTTGCAATCTATATTTTGGAAATGTATTTTAGTTACATAAATATCCAAGTTTCTACCGCCTCATATCTCTTGAAGAATTTCTACATACTACTGGACTATGAGATTCATTTGTTAACCACTTGCTTACTGGGCACCTAAACCCCCCTCCTGCCCAGACCAATTTTCAGCTTTTAGCACTGTCACCCTTTGAACAACAATTGAGCGGTCATACAACACTGCACCCAAATGAAATTTTTATAATTTTTTCCCACAAATAGAGCTTTCTTTTGGTGGTATTTGATCACCTCTAGGTTTTTTATTTTTTTTACCACATTTAAAAAAAAATACAAAACTGTTTTATATTTTGTTAATACATTTTGCAAACAGGTAATTTTTCTCCTTCATTGATGTATGCTAATCAGGCTACACTGATGGGCACTGATAGACACTGATAAGCTGCACTGATAGGCACCGATAGGCTGCATTGATGGGCACTGATAAGGCGACACTGATGGGCACTGATAAGGCGACACTAATGGGCACTGATAAGGTGGCACTGATGGGCACTAATAGCCGGCACTGGTGGGCATTGATAGGTGGCATTGGTGGGCACTGAGAGGTGGCACTGATGGGTGGCACTGATGGGCAGCACTGAAGGGCATTGATAGGTAGCACTGAAGGGCACTAATAGGTGGCACTGATAGGTGGCACTGATAGCTGACACTGATGGGCACTGAAGGGTGGCAGTGATGGGCACTGATAAGCACTGGTAGGTGACACTGAAATGCAGCACTGCTAGGTGGCACTGATGAGGCACTGATTGGCACCACTGGTGGGCATTGATAGGTGGCATTGATGGGCATTGATAGGTGGCACTGATTGCTGGCACTTATGTACTGGTGGGCACTGATTGGTGGGCACTGTGGGCACTGATTTGTGGGCACTGATTCGTGGCACTGGCAGGTGGTACTGGTGGGCACATATGAGGCGGCTTCGCCTCTTCCTATTGGGACTGATGTCCCTTCAACAGAAGCCGGTGATCGGCTTTTTATTCTCCTCACGCTCTCAGCGTTAGAAGAAAAAAAAACAATTACCGATCTTCTGTTTACATCACGTGATCATCTGTCATTGGCTGACAGCTGATCACGTGGTAAGGGGTCGGGATCGACCTCTTACTCCGTTCTGTGATCACCCAAGTCTCAATGACTCGGGTGATCACAGCATGCACCGTACGGGCCCTTCAGGGGGTGTGGCCAGCGTGCAAAGGGGAGGCCGTCTCTTGACAGCCTCCCGGCAAAGCAGATCCACGCTGTAGCCATCATTCGGCTATAGCACAGATCTGAAGGGGTTAACTAACAAAAATTCTAAAATCATTTAATAAACATCTATTACATTCTAGTGGTACTGCTGCTTCTACTATGTAATTGTAAATGTATCAACATAGTTATCAGCTTTAACATCTTCTTGGCAAGACAACATTGCTCTTTAGGAAAATAATGTATCAATGGGATGATGAAAACAGTTTCTAAACTTTAAAAGAGAAGTATGGGAATCCGTTTTTTTTTTTAATCATCCTTACCTAGCTGGATGCAGCATCAGTCCGATGCTGCATCTGTCCCCTGTTGGCTCTAACACTGAGAACCAAGCGATCAAACACCGCTAATCACTCGGTTCTCAGAGCAGGGAGCTGGTGACTGTCAGTCTCTGGCTCTCTGCTCTACTCCCCCCTCACTAACTGAAGCGCTGGGATGTGGAGGGGGTGAGAGTGGCTGGCTCAGGTTCTCAGCGGCTCGCTGAGAGCCTGAGCCGGGTGCCGGTCCAGGCATGTGGGCAGATCCCAACTTCATTGTCGCGATCTTGCCTAAGCCTGGACCAGCTCTGTGACATCAGCAGGACTTCAGCCCACTGTATGCTGAAAATAGGTCACAGGAGTGCAAAATGATCTGCACTCCTGTGATCCACATTAGAAGTACTGCCAACCATGCTTTGGCTGTACTTCTCCTTTAAGTCTTCCTAACAGTAAGATATATTGTCATGCTTGCTCTGTATTTACTCAAATACAGTGAACAGAAATGGTAAAAAATACAGGAGCAGACAAAATCAGAGCATATGTACATGGCAATCAATCATCTCCACAGTGTGTATGGGAGTAGTATATTCTTTGTGGCTTAAAGTGGTTGTAAACTCTTACATATAGTCAGTGAATTGACAAGCCTCAGGTGATAAATAGAGATTAAACAAATCCTCCTATATAAGTTGTACCTGTTTGTCTGCAGTCCTCTCTTCTGTACAGTTGTACAAAGTGCAGAATTTATACAGCTTGTCTGAGATTTCAGAAAGCAGGGGGTGGGGAGCTGAAGTTATACTCTGCAGATCTCAGTGAGTGCTGATTGGACAAACATCCTGAGAGAATATCCGGACACCTTCATACTCACAAAGCCTTCTCCAAACACAGAGAGCTGATTGGAGGGAAAGAACACACCTTCCTTCACACAGCAAATAGGAACAGAGCTGAGGCTGTTAATAACAGGCTATGGAGCTCCTGTCACCTTTTTATTTATTGATGTCAGCCAAAACTTAAACAGAATTTACTTGTCAGAAATAACTCATGCAGATAGCAGAGGAATGAGGCAACAGACAGAAATTACACTTAGTGCTCTGGATTAAGCCAAGTAAACACTATAGAGGGAAATGCTTTGTTCATATTTAATGTCAAAGGTTTACAACCACTTGTAACTGTTGTGTAATTATTTTTGACATCTATGTAATACAAATTTGTGATTTGAGATGAAAAGTTTTAGAACTTCACAAATAAAATATATAATGATTTGAGGAAAGAGGCAACATTCTAGATTCTAAATGTAGTTACACTTTTGTACTAAAAATGTAAAGAGACCCTGTCTATGTCAGCGTTAATCTCCAGTCTCAACATTGACACTCAATGTTGGTTTTCCATTTACTTGCTAGAACTGTTCTAGCTGCAAAGAGGACATGGGCGATTACTGTTCTTACCGTATTAGGATAAGTATCTAGTCCTATATTCAGGAGGGCCAGTGCCCAATGGTATACAATGCCCTGTGATTTCGCTGATGACTATGCCTATGTTTTCCCAAAAGGGCTTTATGTTAGGGCAATTCCATAAAACATGGTATATGTTCCCTATTTGGTTACACATTCTCCAACATTTGTTCGTGGAATCTTTAAATATTTTGGACAGCCTGTAAGGTGTCATGTTCCACTTATGATACATTTTTTTGAAAATTGCCCCACTGTTCAACACAGGATGACGTACTGAAGCTCAATTGTATAGATTTCAATCATTGCTGCAGAGATTTGGTTACACATTCTCCAACATTTGTTCGTGGAATCTTTAAATATTTTGGACAGCCTGTAAGGTGTCATGTTCCACTTATGATACTTTTTTTGAAAATTGTCCCACTGTTCAACACAGGATGACATACTGAAGCTCAATTGTATAGATTTCAATCATTGCTGCAGAGAGAATTCTGTCTCCAGATCGTTTTCCCATTTAAACATGTCAGGTGTTTTGGGCGTTAGTATGGGACCTATCAAGGTGTTGTAGAAGAAAGAAATCCCCTGGGTCATTTTGTTTGCTTTCCCTTGAAGGAATTCCCAGATAGGGTTTGTAATTTCTATGTATTCTTTACATTTGGTAACTGAGTGGAAATAAAAGAAAAAAACCGCGCTGAAAAATAATATAAACACTTAAAGCTGCACAAATAAAACACCAATACCTGTGTACAATAAAAATAAAAGAGAAAACAAACGTGCGCTCATAATGAACATAATCTGTGTAAAAAATATATAATCTAAATCCCTGTAAGAAAATCAGAAATGTGCATCAAAAAATATTGATAATTAATAAATGGTAAAAAATATGCTTAAAAAGTGTCATAACATTTCAAGAAAAGTTTTCACAACCCAAATGGATAAGGAACAGTCCTTAGATGAAATACTCCAAGGAGCGAAAGTTCTTATGATGAACAGTAGGAGAGGGAGTCCCATACATAAACAGTTACTTCACAGAAGCAGGAGGAAGCATCCACCTTCCGACCAGTCAGACACTGCACATATATATGGAGACGGAGGGAAATGAGGATAAGAGCTCTCATATAGTCCCACAGTATTAAAAGGTGGACCCTTACCCTCAATGATGGACCTCCTCTCTGGCGAGGTCTCACACGCAGGCAGACTTTGCCCTCTGCTGGGACTGTGGATGGATGATATCCGGATCCAGCTCATACAGTGTGCGTCTCCAGCTTGGCTTCTACCAACTCGTCCACCTGGGGGGGGAGGGAGTGACAAGCACACTCTGTCCTCTGTTGATCCAACACTGTGCCCATCTAGGTAGATGGTAGTTAATACTGTGGGACTATATGAGAGCTCTTATCCTCATTTCCCTCCCTCTCCATATATATGTGCAGTGTCTGACTGGTGTTTTCTTTGTGGGTTTTATGGGAGAGTAGAGTGCACCAGGCTTTTAAAGATGCTCCAATTGTGGGATGAAGCACATTGGAGACTACTAGTGGGGACATAAGAGATGCTGAAAGTATCACTAGGAAGTCCTGGTGTTTTAAAAAACTTTTTTCCATGTTGACCCATAATGTGTCTTCTGCCAGTTCGATCCAGTGTTTAATCCAGTCTAGTAAGGATGCGTTATAGTAGCTCAGCAGATCCGGTAGACCTTTGGCCCCGCTCCTTCTCATTTATTGTAAAGAAGAAAGGGCAATTTTGCGATTTTTGCTTTGCCAAATGTAGTCCCTCAAGAGGGAGTTGCATTTAGTGAAAAAGGAATTAGGGATATAGATAGGAATTGATCTAAACACATATAATATCCTTGGGAGGACTTGCATTTTAAAGGCGGCTACTCTACCCACCAAAGAAATTTGAGTTTTCCCCAGGTGGTTTAAATCCTCAGAGATATTGGACAATAAGGAGGGAAAGTTAGCCTCATAAATTGAGCTAGTTGGGTAAGAAAGTTGAATTCCTAGTTATGTTATAGATTTAATTCCCCATGTATATGGAAATTCATTTTTCAGAATATTAATTTGTTCTTGGGGTAATCCCATGGCGAGGATCTGACATGTATTATAGTTTATCTTATTGTAGGAGGCTCTCCCAAATTCTTCTATCAATTGCTGAGTTCTGTGTAGAGGGATTTGGAGGGATTTGATAGAGAGAGAATAATGTTGTCCATGAACAAACCTATTTTGTGTTCATCTTGATGGCCTCCGCGAAAGGTTCAATAGCCAGGGAGAATATAATTGGAGACAGGGGGCAGCCCTGTCTCGTACCATTCAAAAGATTGAACGGCCTGGACAAGATGCCGTCAATATATACCCTTGCCGAGGGGTTACAATATAAAGTCATAATAGCTGAGTGCACAGTCCCAGACAACCCAAACTTAGTCAATACTTGTGATAGGTACTTCCAATGGACTCTGTCGAATGCCTTCTCAGCATCCAAAGCCAAGAGGCTCTCCCAAATTCTTCTATCAGTTGCTGAGTTCTGTGTAGGGATTTGGAGGGATTTGATAGAGAGAGAATAATGTTGTCCACGAACAAACCTATTTTGTGTTCATCTTGATGGCCTCCGCGAAAGGTTCAATAGCCAGGGAGAATATAATTGGAGACAGAGGGCAGCCCTGTCTCGTACCATTCGAAAGATCGAACGGCCTGGACAAGATGCCGTCAATATATACCCTTGCCGAGGGGTTACAATATAAAGTCATAATAGCTGAGTGCACTGTCCCAGACAACCCAAACTTAGTCAATACTTGTGATAGGTACTTCCAATGGACTCTGTCGAATGCCTTCTCAGCATCCAAAGCCAAGAGAAGAGAAGGCACTTAACAGGCCTCAGCTTGATGTATTAGGTTGATCATCCTCCGTCTGAAGCCTGCCTCCCCCTCACAAATCCAACCTGTTCTGGCCCCAGAAGAAGAGGTGTTAGTTCGAAAAGACTGTTTGCTCATATTTTAGAGCATATTTTTAAATATGAATTTAGGAGTGATATGGATCTAAAGTTTTGTGGATGATTAGGCTCCTTTCCAGGTTTAGGGAGGGTCACAATAACTGCCTCTAACATTTCCTTTGGAAAGTGTCCTGGTAAGACAGCTTGATTATATAGTTTAACCAAGTAAGGGCTTAGGATTGGGTTAAGTGTTTTATAATACCTCGATGAGAGTCCATCTAGTCCCGGTGATTTACCTAAAGGAAGGGAAGAGATGACATTTAAAACTTCGTGGTTTTCTATAGGGCGATTTAGCTGGTTCAGTGAGGCTTCATCCGATACTGGTAATTTCAGCTTTTTTATGAATTCAGAGATTACCTCTGCATTGGGTTGGGGTGTGGCATGATCATTCTTAAGGTTGTACAGTGAGACATAGTAATCCCTAAATGTTTGGGCTATCTCTGAGGGGTCATGGATGTTTTTGCCTGTTCTGTGGTGTTGAAGTCGGGTAATTCTTTCTCTAGCTCTTTTTTGTTTGAGTTGTAAAGCCATTTTTTTCCCTGCCTTGTTGTTTTGTGAGTATGCCACTAATTTAAGGCCTTTGATGTATGTATCATGTGCTCATATTAGAGATGTTCTAAGTTCCTCTCTGAGGAGTGTGAGTCGGGACAATAATGTGCTTTGGGGAGATTTTTTGTGTTGAGTTTCAAGTAGGGCTATTTCAGCGAGTAGGGTAGAGATTTGTTAGTTTCTATTTTTCCCCTCTCTGGAGCACATCTGGATCAAAACCCCCCCGGCGAAAGCCTTGTGGGTACACCAGAGATTGAATACACTGCTGGAGGACTCCGAATTAAAGAAAAAGAACTCATCCAGCTTTGTCCTCAACTCTGCTACATATTCTGGGTGTGAAAATATATAAGTATTATTCCTCCATAAAGGCATATTTTTACCTGTGCGACTTTCTGAAATTTACAGAGAGATGGGGGCATGGTCGGACCATGTAATATTGTAAATGTTTTCCCCCCGTTGCCCTCTGGAGAAGAGTTGTATCTGTAATAAAGCAGGCAATTCTTGAGTAGGTATTGTGGGGATTAGAGAAGAACGTGTAGTCTTTCTTTGATGTGTTTTGATAGCGTCACAGGTCATTAAGATCTTGCAGTTTGCAGTTCTTGCAGTAAGAATTGTTTAAGACGTGCTTTCCGCATGGGGTTCCTTGATGTGGTGTCCAGTTCCGGGTCCATTGGGATGTTGAAGTCGCCACACAGTAATAGCTGTACTCTTTTCATGGAGCGTGCTTTAGGCAAAGTTCTTCTTATGAACCTTATCTACCTCTTTTTTTTTCCTTGTAATTGGCTTGATAGATATGTGGGAAATGTTTCTGGTTTCAGCTAGGAGGTTTTGTAGCCAAGAAGTAAGACTACTGCACATAAAACACATCACAATGGTGGCGTTCTGCTTCCTTCCATAGTGCCCTTCTCTTGTAGGGGCTATTGAGACCTTTGGTATTCAATGACAAGAACTTAAGTACCATCCAAGCTACTTAGCTTGCAAATAAATGATTTGTCTTCAAAATTAGCATGCTGTCGGATGAGGGAAAGGTAAATGTGGTAACGTGAACAAAAAAACAATAAACAAAGGAATAAAAACAGGATACATGCAGTGTTGTAGTCCCATTCTAGCTGATGAGAGAGAACTTTTAGGGTACAGCTAAATCCTGTACACATATCCAATGGGGAATATAAAGTACAACTGGACAGGATCTTAGTATGCTATATGGTGTTTTTCTTTATACCAGCAGAGCCGAAACCTGGTAAGGCTTTAGGGCTGGAATGTAGTACTGATTAGGGATGAGCTGAACACCCCCTGGTTCGGTTCGCACCAGAACCTGCGAACGGACCGAAAATTCACATGAACATTAGAACCCCATTGAAGTCTATGGGACTCAAACGTTTGAAATCAAAGTGCTCATTTTAAAGGCTAATTTGCATTGTATTGTCCTAAAAATGGTTTGGGGACCCGGGTCCTGCCCCAGGGGACATGTATCAATGCAAAAAAAGTTTTAAAAATGGAAGTTTTTTCGGGAGCAGTGATTTTAATGATGCTTAAAGTAAAAGAAAAAGTGAAATATTCCTTTAAATATCGTACCTGGGGGGTGTCTATAGTATGCCTGTAAAGTGGCGCGTGTTTCCCGTGCTTAGAACAGTCCCTGCACAAAATGCCTTTTTTAAAGTAATAAAAGTCATTTAAAACTGCTTGCAGCATTAATGTAATGTCCGGTCCCGGTAATATGGATGAAAATCAGTGAGACAAACGGCATGGGTACCCCCCCCCCAATCCATTACCAGGCCCTTTGGGTCTTGTATAGATATTAAGGCGAACCCTGCACCCAAATTAAAAAAAAAGAAAGGCGTGGGGCCCCAGGCCCTCTGAACATCAGTATACAGGCGGTACAAACAAGACAGGGACTGTAGGTTTGTTGTTAAGTAGAATCCGTTGTTAATTTTGAACTGGTACATTTTTAAAGTGTAGCTCCAGCCAAAAAATCAATTTTTAAGCTTTTTGGAAAACATAGGGAAGGGTCATCACCCCTGTGACATTTGTTTTGCTGTCTGTGCACCTCTTCAGAAGATTTTACCTCACTTTCTGTCCCAATGACAAATGTTTTTTGACAATTTGGGTTTTTAGTGAAACAAGGATTGGTGATAAAGCATCAGTGGAGAGGAGACACGTTTTTCCCATATTAACTCTTACAGGAGAGAATTTCCCTTCCTAGGGGTAGATTTCATCTCACTTCCTGTTGTCTCCTTTCGTTTGCAAGTAGGAGTCATTTGCAAGTTGGATGTTTGAAAGTAGGGGCCTGCCCTATATGCAGAAATTGGGGCCTTAGGTGTTGGTGTTGCCACAACACTGTAAGCCCTCACAGTTACTCTTGGTGGGCGCAGGAACGGGCTCTGCTATGAAATATTAGATCAAGAATTGTAATTACATGCCCCTGTTGAACAGGGTCAGAAAAATTGGGCCTTTGGTGGTGGTGGTGCTGGTGCCACAACACTGTAAGTCCTCACAGTTACTCTTGGTGGGTGCAGAAATGGGCCCTGCTGTGAAATATTAGATCAAGAATTGTAATTACATGTCCCTGTTGAACAGGGGCAGAAAAACTGGGCCTTAGGCACTGGTGCCACAACACTGCAACCCCTCACAGATACTCTAGTTGGAGTTCAGGAATGAGCCCTCCTGCGAAATATTGCATCAAAAATTGTAATTACACGCCCCTGTTAAACAGAGGCTGAAAAATTGGGCCTTAGGCACCAGTGCTTGTGCCAAAACACTGCAACCCCTCACAGATACTCTAGTTGGAGCGCAGGAACAAGCCCTGCTGCAAAGTATTGCATAAAAAATTGTAATTACATGCCCCTGTTAAACAGGGGCTGAAAAATTGGGCCTTAGCCGCTGGTGGCGGTGCCCAGAACAAAAATATATTCTTACAAGCTATAAGCATGATCATTGAGGAGGAAGAGGATAGTCACTCAGCATAACAGGATAGTCACTCAGCATCAGCATAGGCAGTCTTGAAGGGATCTGAGATTTCAAAAAAAATTATTCGGTTACATCAGCATCAGGTGCTTGGTAGCTGGTGGTTATCCAAGACCAATTCATTTTTATGAAAGTCAGTCGATCGACCGAGTCGGTGGACAGGCGCACCCTGTGATCGGTTACAAAACCTCCAGCAGCACTGAATGTGCATTCCGAAAGAATGGTGGATGCAGGACATTCCAGTAGCTCATTTGCATACTGTGCAAGCTCTAATCAGTGATCCATACTCAAGACCCAGTAACCCAGAGGATTTTCGGTGGGAAAAGTGTCCAAGTCAGATCTTGCCCCTAGGTATTCCTGCACCATGTAAAACAGACGCTGGTGACGGTTGCTGGAACCGATCATACCTTGGGGCTGCAGACTAAAAAATTGTCTGAACACATCGGTCAGACGGCCACCATCCCCACTGCTCCTTCTTTGACTGACCGAAGCCTCAGCAACATGTTGTCCAGGAACAGGAGTTTGTAACCTCCCAGTCTCTGGGAACGCGTTGCATAGACCTTTATGCAAGGCCTCCCGAAGATGTTTCATCCTCTGCTCCCTCTGCGATGGCAAGATAAGGTCCGCAACCTTACCATTGTAACGTGGATCAAGGAGGGTTGTCAGCCAGTATTGAACCCTCTCCTTGATACCTTGAATACGAGGATCCTTCCGCAGGCTTTGCAGGATCAGGGAGACCATGCAGCATAGGTTTGCTGAGGCATTCGGTCCAGAGTCTTCTGGGTCACTAAAGACGACTTGATCCGCAGCCACCTCCTCTCAGCCACATACAAGTCCATGGGTTTCTTGGGACTGTAAATGATCCCTTAAAGACTGCTGCTGATGCTGAGTGCCAGGCTCCACCTCCATGCTGACACAATCCTTCTCTTCCTCCTCCTCCTCCTCCTCCTCCTCCTCCTCTTCATGTGTGATCGACGGGCACGCAGGAACACTGTCTGGATAAAGGGGGCCTTGAGAGCTAAGGACAATTGAAAAGGTGTCACCCCACTATGAGTTATTAAATTTGAGAAAAAACCCACATCCCTGTATAAGGACAAAAAGCAGCAACACTCACAAGGAGTGTAATTCCTCTGATGGGACTTTAAAGTGGGTTACTCAAAGTGAAAGTATGGAAGTAGAAAAAGTGTTTTAAATGAATTTTATTTGAAAAAATTGATTAAAAAAGTCACCATGACCTACTAATTATGCAAAATAACAATGGATACACATGATGAATGCGAGGAAAATATATGTACAACACAGTAACCACTTCTATTGAGAAGAATAATTGCACAATAGATGACCCGACGTTTCGAGGTATAACAGGTGTACCTCTTCTTCAGGGGTAACAACTATGGTCACAATGGGTTTATTACATCTAGAGAATTATCAAAAAGAACAAGAATAAATAACCTCAGAACAGGCATATTTGTAAGCAGATATGCTGAATAAAAAACTTGTACATATCAAAAACTAAATAGTGTAGTACAATACAGCATTAAATTGAATTGGCATGTACATACGAATACTGACCACATATGTCATTGGTGCATTTTCCAAAACATCCCCAGTATCCAGGAGGAAGAAGCCAGTCAGCCACAACTCCAGACAGGCCAAACACAGTGAGGTGGGTGGAGATGAAAAAAGAGGTGAGATGGAGAAAAAACACACAGAATGGGTGCCAGATCCCCAAATTAGAATGAAACGCTCCACTGGGTGCAACAACTCCACAAAGGGCACCCCCAAAAATGAAAGCACATCCACCACTCGTAAGAGTGGAAATGGCAAACACAGATCAGCTATAGTAAGTGACTGAACACATGATGTTCGAGTCGAACATGCGTTCGATTCGAACATGAAGCTCATCCCTAGTACTGATCTTAAAAGTTCAGGTGTTCGTCGACGGGTCCATGATATCCTCTTTATCATGTAGGAGAAGTCCCCAAGATTTCATTAGTTGCAGACCTTCGTCAAGAGTGGTTACAATCAATGTTGTGTTGTTTCTTTCAATGGACAACTTAGTTGGAAATTTGCATTTATAGAGAATATTGTTGTTTCTCAGGATCTTGGTAATGGTGATGAGGTTTTTGCGGGCTTGTATGGTTGCTTGTGAGAAATCTATATACAGTTAGATTCCAGAATATGATTATGGTAAAGAGTTGCATTTGCGGGAGAAATGCATGAGCTGGTCCTTAATATGGAAGTAGTGGATCCTAGCTATCACATCTCTTGTAACACTCTCTGGTAGATAGGATGGTTTGGGAAGGTGGTGAGCCCTGTCAATTGCCAATTCATGGGTTTTTGTCCTTGGAAGCAGTTCCGCTACCATTTTCTGCAGATATGGACTGAGTTCTGCTGGGGAGACCGTTTCTGGGATGCCTCTAAATTTTACATTGTTCCGGCAGGAACGGTCCTCGATGTCCACCATTCTCATGTTGCGGATTTCTTCTGCTAGATCATCATGGGCGTCTACTACCTCATTATGTGCTAGCGCATAGTCACTCATTTTATTCTGTAATCAACTCTGTCTCCTATGGCTGCAATTTCTCTTTTTGTTTGTCTCATGAAATTAGACATGTCAAGCTGCAGTGCACCAGGTAGTGTGATGAGCATGTCCTTAAGAGCAGAGTCTAATATGGGCTGGCCCACTGTATCTAGCTTCTCACTGAAGCCGTTTGTGTCAGTGAGACTGTCAGTGTTAAGGGCAGAATCACTCACTGTGTTTCAATCAGTTGTTAGTTTCCACCTCTGTTTCACTGGGCTGTTAAATGTGGAGGGAAGAGAGTGATCTCCGCTGTCCAGAGCTGTATTTTCAGAGGGTAGGGAGAGTTTCTTTGTGGATACAGCTGCCCCTGTTCTTCTCTGTTAGATTCCAGTGGTGCTGGCGCCATCTTGTGAGGTCCATGACTCCGTTAGCCTGTAGAAATCAGTGAGTCTACATGCCACTTCCACCTCTCTGGCTCTGCATCTGGTGATGGGTGATGTTTTGGGGCATATAATTGCGCTGTGTGTCGCTCGTTAGAACCTGTGGAACTGGAGCTGGATCACAATGCGGCCATCTCCTCAGGCTGCTGGCCATGCCCCTAGCCAATTTATAATTTTATTGCTGTCATCAGAATGTGATGATTGTGCTCTCAGTTTCACCCTAGAGGTTTTTCAGCTTGATGGACAATAGTGTACATTCCAGTAGACTAAAAATGAACATCACTGGGATTGGTTAACTCTGCAGTTAACTATTTGCTTACATAAACAGTAGCTTCCTCTGTGTGTTTTAACAGGAACCTGCACTGTTCACAGCACCTGCAGTAGCAATTCTGACCTTTAGCAAATGTCTGTGATGAAAACAAGGTAGCATTTTTCAAAGAGGCAAAGATTCTTTCATATCTGATTAGAGCATTTAGAGAATTAGTTTAATGATTTTTATATATAATTTTAATGAAGAAGAAAGACTAAATGCAAAATAGACAACAACAGTCAAATAAATTAAATTTATTAAAAGTGGATTAAAAGTGACAAATACTTAGCAAAGTTGAACCGGTCTTTCATTCCAGCAGAGTAAACCACCCTGCAGAGTAAGGGTTCATTCATACTATGTACAGTATATTTTTTGTGCACCTAATCAATACCAGTCAGTGCAAACGCACATAGGTAAAATGTTTTCTGTGTATGCATCTATACCTCTACACTGCAGTGTTGGAGAAGTCAGACATGCTGCATTTTTTTTTTTTTTAGCAGCACATCGGGTGGCGCCAGAGGTTATGCAATATATTGCACTGCAGATACTTGAATAAAATGTAATGTTGTACACTTTTTACCAAAGTTAAGAGCAACAAAAAATGTACACAGTGTAATACGCTGAAAGTGTCACCCTACCTCATCACTGCCTGGCAAAATGGACCCCAGCCCACATGCTAAAACTGAGCATTTTAGCACACAGCTAGTGTGAACAGGGCTTATGTCCAATCTGATGCAAGGTCATTGGCTCTCATGAATGTCGCTTAGCAATTCCTCATACTTTCAGATTAAGGCTGAAATAGACACGAGTGTACGCCTACTAGAACCCCTTAAACAAGAACCCTCTTTTGAAAAACAGAACGAACTCCTGAAATAAGAAGTAGAAAAAAAACCCCAAAAATGTGAAAACTAATAAACAGGAAAAGTTCAAACAGAACATGCTAGACTGGGAACGTGGGGACATCTTTGATCCTACTATACACAAGGGAAAACCAAACTAACCACAAAGGGGAAATCAACTACCCAAACTTCTCTAGTGGACCAAGGAAGAGGAAGAGAAATAGGCAAAAGTCAAAGATAATTAAGAACCAGGATACGCAGAACTTAGTTGATACTGAGCTGACTTTGTATCCCATGAGCTCTGGGACTTTACAAGACATGAAGGTAGTGAACCTGACAAAATTTCCTATAAACTCATATCAAATGTTTCTACTCCAAAAGGGCCTCTCGTTCTCACCTAAATCAGCAATGAATGAATTTGAGGTCTATAAGGATATCTCCCTCTTTCTTAGAAAAGTGATTTTCAGGTACTGGCACTCTGAACAGCATAATAAAACCAAAATAAACCAATCCAACAAAGAAGAAGTAGCTGCATTGGAGGCCTTAATGTCCCTCCTGCAGGAAAATGCTGATTCCGACTCTGAAATCTTTGATTTGGAGGAAGAATGCGTTCGTCCATCTAAACTCCAAATGAAGTCAGTCAAAATGCCTCCCCTATCAAAACATAAATGGATTGAATTTTAATTGGAAATACAAGGGCATTGATAACCTTACTTGGGAAGAGAGAAAGGCATGGAAGGAACTGGAGGAGGCTCCGGGTATTGTAATTAAAGGCAGTGACAAGGGTGGCAACATTGTTTTGCTCACCCAAGATCAATATGAAAAAGAGGTGATGAGACTACTTCTCGATAATTCCACCCACCGCAAACTCTCCTCTAGTCCCTTCCCAGCCATAGTAAAGGCCCTTAATTACACGTTAAATCTAGGCCTGGAGGAAAGCTTGATTACAAAAAAGAATTTAACTATCTGAAGGTCCTTCAATTTAGCACTCGGACATTTTATATTATACCCAAACTTCACAAATCCCTAACAGATCGACCCAGTAGGCCCATTGTGTCTGCTATTAATGGTCCCTTGGAAAAAACAGGGAAGTTTGTGGATGCATTGATTAAGGAGTTGGTACATGACCTTCCCTCTTACATGCAGGACACCCGGGATGTCCTCCGTTGACTGGATACCATGAGCCTCCCTGAGGGAGCCCTACTTGTGGGGATCGACATGGAATCCCTATACACGTTGATCCCCCACCAGTGGGGTCTTAAAACTGTCCAATTCATTCTGGACAAGAAATACCCACTTATGGGACCGCAAAACTAATTTATTATTGATGTCCTTGAGTTCCTACTTGAACATAACTGTTTTCAGTTTCCGGGGATCTATTACCAACAAATCAGGGGGACCTCGATGGGAGCACCCTGGGCCCCCTCATACGCTTGCCTTCATCTTGGTTTCTGGGAGGAGGAGGTTGTCTACTCGTCGCCATTGTACATGTGGCCGAGGTACATTGATGACATGCTGATGATATGGGGGGCACTCCCCAGGAACTGATTCAGTTCATTGAATGAGCTCACCGCTAATGTTAGAAACATCAGACTCACTTTCTCTTTTCATCCACAAACCCTCCCATTTTTAGATCTAACTATAGGAGTAGAAAATGGTAGGATCACAACAAAAACCTACAGAAAACAAACAGCAGCTAATACGCTACTACAGGCTACTAGCCACCATCCCTGATCACTCATACAAGAAATACCTGTCGGTAAGTTCCTTAGAATAAAACAGAACTGTTCACAAAAACAAGTCTTTGGTGTTGAGGCTAGGGAGCTCTACGGCAGATTCGGGGAGAGGGGATATTCACATCACTGCATTAGGAAGGCAAAAAAGAAAGCAATGCAGGTCGATAGATGAGTCCTACTTGATAAGACCCCGGGTTCTCAATCGCTGAATCAACCAAAGGCACCCATTAGAATTATCACCAAATTTGGGAACCAGTGGGACCAGGTCAGGAATATACTTAGTCACCACTGGTATATCCTGGCTGATTCACCCATCCTTGGTGAGATCGTCGGTGACTGTCCTCTTTTGACTGCTAAACGCTCACGGAACCTTTAGGATAGCCTCACCCACTCAGAGTATCAGAGATCAGCTACCCCCAACTGGCTGTCTGACCTGCCACCTCTGAGGGGGATGTACCCCTGTGGCAGATGCACAGTCTGTAAGTATGTGGACAGGACGGATGTGTTCGCTAACTCTGATGGAAAAAATGGAATTTAAAATTAACAACTTTATTAACTGTAACACCACAAGGGTGGTCTATATGTTGACCTGCCCATGTGGGAAGAATTATGTTGGTAAAACCAAAAGACAGTTGAAAATCAGAGTTGGTGAGCACATCCACAGTATCGTCAAGAGGGATGATGAGCGTCCACTTGCCCAGCATTTCATTAACTTTCATGATAGTGACTTTGTCGGACTCTCCTTCAAGGGCATCTATAGGCTGAACCTACCTCTTAGAAGGGGTGATTTTGGCAGGATTTTGTGTCAGAAGGAGAAAATGTGGATATACAATTTGAACAGTATGCAACCTATGGGGTTAAACAACTAATGTAATCTTTCCGTATTTCTCACACCATAGACTCTAGTTGAAAGGCCTTGCCTTCTGCCATGCCTCTTATCCAACAATAGGAATCTACTCTGGAGGCACTTCTTATTTCCATCCAGTATGTTTACGGGCATGCTGTTTGGCTTGTCTTACTACTGGGATTCAGAATGTATAAGAGAAAGGCCCTTCATTAGCCTGCTATTCCATTTGTTTTTCATTATTATTTTAATTTTTATTTTCTATGTTAAACTGCTGTGCACATAAGCTGACCTCCATTACAATTCTTTATTTAATTTTCACTAATATATTTCTTATTAATGGATGTACAGCACCTAACTATTGCTGTCTGTATGGGTGTTATGGCCATGTGCTACCACCAGTATTATTTTTTCAAAATTTATCTTAATTTTTATTCTTTATTACCCTTCAGTTTTTTGGGTTCTCATCCGTATTTTTCTTTCCCCCTATTTTTCTTCATGTTTTCACTTTACTATTTTACACAATAATTTGTGTTTTTCTTCTTTTTTAAAAAAAAATGCTTTTCCTCTTTACTGTGTGTGACTATTGGGATCCCTGCACTCCCAGCCCGGCCCGATTAATCACCATTGTATTTGCGATTTTGTCTGTATGGCTGTTAATTGTATATGCGAACACCTGTGTACCCAAGCGCTGATGCCAATACGTGGCACGGCGCTTGGGCTATTTAAATATATCTGGTGTCTGTACATGCTCTGAAGAAACTCGGGTCACAAGTGAAATGCATCAGCATAACGCCAACATGCTCCCTGTAGCGAGGACCCACCCACAAGCTGATGAACCCCCTTCGGACATTTCCGTGACACTCAACAGAGCCACTGGACAGCCATGCAGGCTCTTTACTTTTTGGGGGGACTCCACTATCATTTCTTGGACTCCAGGGAATGGGAGGAATTGAGGGAAGCCATCCCCTGAGCTAACGGCAAATGCAGAGTTGGCCCTTCACCGGTGCGGAGGCTGTGGTGAACGGTGGTCGGTGGGAGAGAGGTGAGATCCACTATTTTATACCTCCCAGCTGGGAGGATAGTATATACATATACACTCACCTGCACCCTAGACATGTACCAACCCGCCAGTATAGGTGCTTTATAGCCTGAACCAGCTGCCGTGTAGTTATAAGCTCAGCAAAGGAATTTCCCATACCAATAGTACCTGCCTATTCTCTCCATACTGCAATTCCCAGTGATTTTCCCCTTTCCTGTGTCAGTAAACCATGAACTGTTTATGAAATTCCAACGTGCCTACAGCAGTCATCTGCCCCTATTACCATCTAACATTGTGGCTTTACAGATTCATTGAAGGAATTCCATTCTTGTTTGACTTTTACTCAATATCAGTATACAGTTCCTAGGAAGATCATCACTTATACTCTCCTAGGAAATATTAGTGATATCTACTAATCGCATAAAGTCATTCATGGGGTGTCCATCTGAGTCTGTAGACAACGTTGTCTAATTTTAATGAATTTGGTGGTGATATTTTCTATTTTTGATTAGTGTTAAGTAAATTTGTGTAATAAAATCTATTATATTTTTTTTAAAAATGCCGATTCCCTTGAAGAATTGCTTTTGGGAATTTTTTCTTTAATTCCCTCCCTATTTCCTATATGCCTGGATAATTCAGAGGAACACACCCCAGATTCCAAATGGAGAATTTTTTTCTGTGGTGTGAGCATTCAGTGAGCCATTATCAGGTGCTGACAATCCCAGCTTCCTGCCTCTGGCCATGATTAATTAACATCTAAGGGTAGAGCCTCTAAAAAGTCATTTTTATCTTATTTTATCATTTATATACTTTCAGTGGAGAATGAAAGCTCCAGCTGCCCATAGAAGCAGTTTGTGCTGACCCTCCAGAGGGTGTAACTCAGCCAACCTTCACAATCCTACAACCAACATATTATTAAATAAAATGAAATCACAATGTAAGAGATATCAAACATGATTAGAAGATGTAATGTGTCTCATCTGTCTTCTTAACATTTTACCATAGACATGTTTAGTGCCTACTTGATGTAGCTTTCTTATACGTTTAGCATGGCACTTATTAAAAATGTGATTTTGTCATATCAGGATTTATAGAACCTGAATAGATTTGGTTCTGGCACTACAAAAAAACAAAAAAACAAAAACAGTAATAGGTGTATTTGCTTAAAGCTATTCCTGGACTGTAAACAATTATTTTATGCTAACCATTAACAGGCCCTGGCTTAATGGAGGTATACAACACTAAATTAAGAACAGAAAACATTAGAGCCTGTCCTATGGGATTATGACATGGCAGTTTTATGACAGGGCTTAATTTGAAGTAATTTGAGGCCTTGAAGACCCTGGCTAAGTACTTTTTTTTACTTTATCTGTTCAAGCTGGTTGTTTTAGGTGGGGTTTATATGAAATGTGTTTTCATATAGTTTTCTGCCCAGTCAAACAGGCACAAGATTTAAAGCTGATTGTTTATCACTGACTTGTGAATTTTGGAGAAACGAGAATGGCACAGAGTTCATTATAAATCTCCCTTTTCACCACTCAGTTTGAGGTTTGTCAGACCTTATTATCATTGCACTGTTACTAACTTTAAAACTGTACAAACTTAGGTCTGTATAATTCTCAAAAAAAATAAAGTTAGTGACTTGAGACAAACCACATACTAATGACATACTGTATATCAACCATATGCAATTATTAGAATACTAGGGTTTGCAAAATTTTTTTTTAAGAAGAATTATGTTATAAAGCGCAGGAAACCAGAGTTTTGTTAAGATTTACTCTGATCTGAAATATAACTGGTTAAGTTAAAGATATACCTAAATAGAATACAAAATCTGATGCAATAAAGTAGAGAATATTCATTGCAGATTGATGGTAAAAGCATCAAAAAATTTTCTTTTTGCACCATTTTATTTATATAAATTATTATTTATTGACTTGCAAATGCTAGCAAATTTGACAATCTTTTGCATGTCATAGCCCTCGCCTTTTCTTGGGGTTTCCTTTACAGCAGCTTCTTCACGCCTCCTCTTATTTATCTTCATTAACGTTTTGCATTCTTTATTTATAGTTTTATTACAATACAATCACAAAAGTAGGACAGAAACAAACACAATAAAGGCACATAGGAAATAATCCACTTGTTTAACAGCAAGGCAGTATTCATTCATTTTCATTTCGGGAAGTTCAAATATACATAATCATTTGAATAACTTAAACATAGGTAAGCTTCCAGAACAAATAATTATACAGACATAAGATGTATACACTCACCGGCCACTTTATTAGGCACACCTGTTCAACCACTTGGTGGTAACAAAAATTGCTAATCAGCCAATCACATGGCAGCAACCCAATACATTTAGGCATCTAGATGTGGTGAAGACAACTTGCTAAGGTTCAAACTGAGCATCGGAATGGGGATGAAAGAGGATTTAAGTGACTTGGAACGTGGCATGGTTGTTGGTGCCAGATGGGCTGGTCTGAGTATTTCAAAAACCGCTGATCTACTGGGATTTTTACACACAACCATCTCTATGGTTTACAAAGAATAGTCAGAAAAATAGAAAATATCCACTGAGAGGCAGTTGTGTGGACGAAAATGCCTTGCTAATATCAGAGGTCAGAGGAAAATGGGCAGACAAGATGATAGAAAGGCAACAGTAACTCAAATAACCACTTGTTACAACCAAGGTATGAAGAATACATTGAACCTTAAAGCAGATGGGCTACAGCAGCAGAAGACCACATCGAGTGCCACTCCTGTCAGCTAAGAACAGGAAACTGAGGCTACAATTTGCACAGGCTCAACAAAATTGGGCAACAGAAGATTGGAAAAATGTTGCCTGCTCTGATGAGTCTTAAATTCAGCTGCGACTTTCAGATAGTAGGGTCAAAATTTGACGTAAACAACATGAAAGCTATACTGCCTTTAAAATGGACCCACCCTGCCTTTAATCAACGGTTCAGACTGGTGGTGTAATGGTGTGGTGAATATCTTCTTGGCATGCCTTGGGCCCCTCAGTGCCAATTGAGAATCATTTAAATGCCACAGCCTACCTGATTATTGTTGCTGACCATGTCCATCTCTTTATGACTACAGTGTACCTTTTTTCCGATGGTTAATTCCAGCAGGATAATTCACCATGTCACAAAGATCAAATCATCTCACCACTGGTTTCTTGGACATGACAATGAGTTCACTGTATTCAACTGGCCTCCACAGTCACCAGATCTCAATCCAATAAAGAAGCTTTGGGAGTGGTGAAATGAGAGATTTGCATCATGTGCAGCCGACAAATCTGCAGCAACTGATTGATGCTATCATGTCGATATGGACCAAAATCTCTGAGGAATGTTTTCAACACCTTGTTGAATCTATGCCATGAATAATTAAGGCGGTTTTGAAGGCAAAAGGGGTCATACCCGGTACTAGCAAGGTGTACCTAATAAAGTGGCCAGTGAGTGTAGATATATAGAGATAGCGAAAGGTGGAAGTCCTAAGCCCAGGTTCACACAGGGGCGGCACGACTTGCAGGTCGCCTCACCGAGGCGACCTGCACACGACTGCCATGGCGACTTGCAAAATGACTTCTGTATAGAAATCTATGCAAGTCGCCCCAAGTCGCCCCCAAAGTAGTACAGGAACCTTTTTCTAAGTCGGAGGGACTTGCGTCGCTCCTATTAGAATGGCTCCATTGTACAGAACGGGAGGCGACTTGTCAGGCGGCTAGGTCGCCTGACAAGTCGCCCCTGTGTGAACCGGCACTTAGGCTTCTCCGTCTTCTTGCAATTTTATACTTTCCCATAGTGAGTGTGATCAGACTATACAATGGGTACAAATAAAAACTAAATGGTAGTAAAAAGTTCCTTACAAGCAAGGCAGCTAAGAATAGCTTGAGTAAGGGGAAAAACAGAATACCTGGAAGATAACAGAGGTAAAATCTAACGGGAACAAAGAAAAAATGGTGGGAGGGGTAAGACACACCAGGTGAGGAAACATTTCACAATTTTCCCATGTATGGCCACCTCAGATGGAGGCCTGATTTAGATGTGTGCAAACACAGTTAAAGACCAGTGTCGAAGTTGTGACCTTCATTAACTTTTATGTAGCATTCACTAGAGTGTCATTTGAGTGACAGATCTGATTCTGCCGGGGCTGCTGACATCACAGTAAAGATAGCAGTGTCCAGTAGAAGTCTCAGGGCTTTTGGAAATTTACAGGTAAACAACATGCCTTAAATACATTAAATGCAGGTTGTTGAAATGAATGGTCTGGTGACAGAGCTTCTTTAATGATCTTTCTACAAAGCAAAGCTAATAATTGTCAATATCCATGTTGTTGCCTAAACATGTGATGCAATTATGTATTGTCAGCATGAGTAGTTTTCTTCTATGTAAGACTAATTATGTATTGCCTTGCACTGATCTTTGTAGGATGCCTACTCCTATGCAGAATAGTAATGATAGTGATAGTGTGCTATTTGTAAATTATCTGAGTGACTGTGGAATGATTAGGACCCAAAACTTTGAAAGCTTTAAGTAGCCTTTTCCAGTCTTACAGATTTCTGCAGTTGGATTTTGTATGTCCTTTAAAATCTTAAACTCTATGTTGATGAGGCAAAATTGAACTTGAATGACATATATCAAAAAAAATATTTGTATCTTGACAACTGTATGCAGCGCATACATGTAATGTTAGTATACTATAATAACACAATGTTCACATGTAAACCAGACCATTCAGCAAAAGTTGCTTTAGCTGCTTTAATCCCTGGCAGCACATGTCTCCAGTTTCTGTTATTGTTACTTTTGTTTAACAACTAGGTCTGTACATTTCTTTAAAAAAATATAAAGGCATGTGACTTTAGATTAACTATATACTGGTGACATATACAGTATTAAAGTATTAACAGAGTGGAGTATTAATAGAGTGGGGAGGAATTAGGGATTTTTTTATTGCTGCCTTTGCCCCCCTTAGGGAGATTCTCTCTCTCTGTTTGTGCTATCATTAAAAGTAAAAAGAAAAGAAAATCCCAAATATTGGGTTGTTGCCAGTGTTCCATCAGATTTGGTGACCTGTCAAATTTTTGTAACGGAAGTGACGTTCCATCACCCCCCCTCAGTAAGGATACAGTGAGAAGGCGGCAAGCGGTCATCTTTTTACACCCACTGGAGTCTGCCATTTCACACTTATTTTTACCAGTAAGCTGAGCTTATATACTGAAATACAATATTTTGATACCGTCTGACTCTTTTTATGTTGAATTTTAAAAGCGGCGGTGTTCTGTCAGATCAGCAAACCAGGCTTGCCACTGCTTTTAAAATTCAACATTAAAAGAGTCAGACGAATTTCAAAATATTGTATCTCACTATATAAGCTCAGCTTACTGGTAAAAATAAGTGTTAAATGGCAGACTCCGATGGGTGTAAAAAGATGCCCGCTTGCCGCCTTCTCACTGTATCCTTACTATGGGCGACTGTGGGGTGTAACAAAATGGCCATGACGGAACTTCACTTCGGGTCGCCTAATCTGATGGAACACTGAAACAGTTATGCGGAATTTCCAACAACAAATGTTCAATGTGAGCTTGTTGTGTAGGCTCCATCGGACATTTGTTGTCAGAATTTCCAACAACAAAGTCCGTTGTCGGAAATTCCAACGCACAACATTCCACATATGATCGGAATCAAGCAGAAGAGCCGCACTGGCTATTGAACTTCATTTTTCTCGGCTCGTCGTATGTGTTTTACGTCACCGCGTTCTTGACTTTTGGAATTTCTGACAATATTTGTGCGACCATGTGTATGCAAGACAAGTTTGAGCCATAATCCGTCGGAAATAAATCCAGGATTTTGTTGTCGGAATGTCCGATCATGTGTACGTGGTATAAGAGAGGGGACATCTTACAACGGGCACACTAGTTCTAGTGACCTGGTAGGGCCCCAAGAGATTCCCTTAATTTGCAAGGTTTTCCTCTCACTTCCTGTTTTGGCTATGGGACAGGAAGTGAAATCCCCCCAATGGGACCCAATGGCAAAAAAAAAAAAAACTGACAGGGGTTAATAACCTCCCTTACTCTATCCAAAGTGAAAAAAGGTTTACCTAAAGTTCTACTTTAACCACATGAAAATATTAGAATATGTTTTCTTTGCAGTAGTGATCTTTTTAAGCAGAATTCTGTTATAAATTGTGTGTAACCAAAAAAGTATGATTTATTCTGTTTTAATGTATGGCTGGGTTGGGTTGTTTAGGAACATACCTAAATAGAATGCAACTTCTAACTTATTGCAGATGACTTACAAAAAAAGTAGAGAATGTTCATTTTGCAAAGTAAATGCTCAGCTTAGTGGTGTAAACTAAGATAAGGTAAAGTTCACCGTGAATATGTAGTTGTGTATAATAGAAATAAAAAAGAATGATTTTTGCATGCACATGATTAAAGTAAACACAGCTTCATGCTAAATGACCATTAATTTTATTTGAAAACACTCTATCCTACTTCTATTAGAATGCCTGACTCCAAATATTCTCATTTCAACAGGTTATTATCTTAGCAGTTTGTGTATTTTTAGTGATTATAAGGCAAAGTAAACTATTAGGCATCTTGCTTTGTAAGTGTGACTCTGTTTATTATTATAATTTAGGTAAATTACATTATAGGCACAAATACATTTTTTTCTACAAAAAGTAATGTAGTTAGAAAATATCAACAATACTAGTAATCGCAAGTGTAATTTGTGCAATGCTTATACTGTTGATATGAATGATGAGACCTGTCATATACTAAATATCTTCAATACATCAACTTACTACACAACTACTGTACAGTGAAAACACAGTGAAAAACTGTGCACTTATGTACTGTATACAGTTTTTCTGCCAGCATGGAAGAAATTAATAGTTCTGTAGACAGACTAGTCCTCACTTCACTCCCCCTTTCTATGGCTTGCCTGCATGATTCCTATTATTTTGAGCCAGCTGTGTAATTCAATCATCATGGTACATCAACTAAATAATTCTATTTACAATTTGCATAAAATAAACATGCATAAAATGAGAGTATGTTCAAATAATTTCAGAATAGCAAATTAGAAAATCTTTAATTATTAAAAACACAATCTCCTATTTTAAAACTGAACTCTAGCCAAATCATTCATAGGTAACTTTGTCATAAGAGTTCAGCAATCCAGTCGTCCAATGATGGTAGTATGCTAGAAACTCAGCTGCCACTCTACATGCCACAAATAAAAAGTTTTAGAAATTGCAAGGGAAGTGTATGATTCTAAAGTGTAAGAAGGTTGCCTTTTCCAGGCATGTAAGCTTATAGCTTAGAGATGGTTGGCGCCACTCCCACCCACTCATTCAGACTAGGTACAGGCTGTAAATGACACAATATTGAATGACAAAAAAAAAATATATATATATATATATATACTAAATGGAGGTGTCCAAAAAAATTTGATAAGCTTTGGAGTCCTTGGATGGGCACACTAAGACTGGGACCTCGATCACTTGTTATGGACAGGTTACTAGGGTGATCCAAATAGTTCATACCCTATGCTGGTATGGTACTAGTGGTCAGAGTCCAATGTATTCCTGAGTTTCATTTATACCTGTTGTCCCCCGAGGGGTACCTCAAATGATTGGGGTTCATCTTAGTGAACAGATAATGGTTGGTCAGGAACTACATGCAGTTGTGGTTTGAATATCACGGTTGTATAAATTGGGGGCTGCACATATAACCATTTATTGAATCGTGTCTTATACCAGAGGTTCTCAACCTCAGTCTTCAAGTACCCCCAACAGGCCATATTTTCAGGTTTTCCTTTATCTTTTACAGTTGTTTTAAATCAGAGTCAATGGCTTGGTATTTTGGACAGCTATTTTCCCAAAACATGGCCTGTTGGGGGGTACTTGAGGACTGAGGCTGAGAACCACTGTCTTATACCATAAGATTGTTCAATATACAATATTGCTCTGAATGAGAACATTTATTTTTATACTATGTAGTATACGACTTCACAAAGCACACCAATTGTTAGTTACTTTATTGGGTGTTTTTGATCTCTGCTGTTTAGAGGAGACAAGCATGTGGGGAGGGAGGGTGGGAGGATTAGGGGTTTATTTTGTTGTTTTTTGATTTTCCTCAGATGTATGACTGGGCTTTTGTATGTGTAAAAATAAAAGATGTTTCTTTCTCAGTTAAAAAGATCTGATTTAAAAAAAAGGGGGAAACCGAAAGTGTCCACATATGTGAGTGAGGGGGTATTGTTGAGTTGTACCCTAAAGTCCTGAATATTCTTGCTGAGCATTTTATCCCAATATCTTAGGAGTTTAGGGAATTTCCATCGTAGGTAAAGGATGTCACCTTGTGGTGAGTCACATTCAACACAATTTAGAGTGTCAAGTATGCATACCCTGAAAAAACTCAGGTCTATGATGGACTCTGCAAAATATGTAAAATTTGGCTAGTTTGTGTGGAGAGGACCACTTTGATCATCCCTTATAGGATTTCCTCTCAAAATTTACCTAATTCCGTGCAATAAAATATATAGACATATATTAAAGAATTAAACCTTTGGTAGACAATGCAGTAAGGAAGCCATCTGATGGCTTTATATCTGAAAATACAAGGCTTGTAAACCCACATTGCTATCTCATCATATGGCATAAATGCAGATACTGGTAGAAGGTTCATTTCCCCAAAGAGAATTTGGATTGTAACATGGAAATGGTTTTAAATTGAAGGATGCAAAGAGCTGTTGGAATTATCTAGTGGATAGGCAATGTCACTTTTGCTGGTGTACATTTTTCAGGTACACAACTTCATATGCACATTGTTTAACCCTTTTGCTGCCAGGTCCATATGTTGTACAGACCTGACAACGGAGGAAGAGGGATTTATACACACTCCCGGTGGCTAGAGTGAATATATCTGACAAATCAACTTCTGGGTGTCAGATGTAAGCAGTCCGTCACCTCTGCAGGTGGTGGATAACTTCCACACACACCCGGTAACAGCCACTCCCCCTACGTGCACCTCCCGCAATGTATTCTGAGCTCTTGCCAGCATGGCCGGGAAAGAATGTAATGCAGTGCCATCTACACTCCATTAGATTCATTGAAGCACAGGGGAGACATTCAGGGTCTTGTAGGTTTAGATGTCTCATTAAAGAGAACCTGTCGCCAAAAATCATCACATGGGAGACTTTTTGTCCCCTATGTAATGAAAAAAGTTAAGTAAAAAAACATTCTTTTATTAAATTCTAAAAAATTAAAGTTGCACCCAAGCACAAAAAATCCACTCCAAAAAGTTTTGAGGCACCCCTACCCCCACATATGTGCATGTTGGTGGTACCTACGCATGAAAATGCTGATTGCAACACACAGTTACATATTGCTGCACACACCAACGTGAGAGAAATAATTCTGGCACCAGACCTCCTCTAACACTAAACTGATGACCTGTAGGGGACTTTTAAAGCATCACCTATGGAAAATATAGGGAAATTAAGTTGGTCCCCTTTTCACAGGTGCACGCAAATTTAAGGTTTAACATGTTGGTCATCTATTTACTCAACCTCATCTTTTATATTTTACCAAAAAATTGGGTAATTTGTTGTTTTTGTGTACCCTAAAATTAACTTTAGTGTGTTTTTTACTGAAATTTGGGGTTTTCTAGAACTTTGCAGTAATATTGTGTAACATCATACATTGGAACCACCACTATTTAACTCTCTGGGGTGTCTGATTTAAAAAAATATATATAATGTTTTGGGGGTTTATGCAATCTTCAAGCCTTAAATGATTATTTAAACAAGTGTGCAAAAAAATGAAAAAATTACTCTGACAGCGAAAGAGTTAAATGAATTGTGCATGTTTAATTATGCTCTTTATGCCACAGACCTGCTCTTTGCTGAACTGTATTATCAAAAATGTTTTTGCATTGGTACATGTGTCCAATGGTAGTGCCCAGATACCCATTCTGTTTTTTAACTAATGCTTGCAAATTGGCCTTTAAAAAGGTCAGAAAAAATGACAAGATTAAGCTCCCAAAGACTTTATTGGGATTTGAGCTCTATTTTTTGGGGTTTATGGAATTACCCTTGGGTTCAGCAAATGTCCAGTGCATTGAACTTGTCTCAGTTTGCTTATCCCTAATAGCCATTAGGGAATCCATCAAGACCAAGAGACTTAGCTAGTTTCCTTTAATGACTTTAACTATTTAATCAACAGTGAGTTCTATTAATACTTCATAAAATTGGTCGATTTAGGAATATAGGATGCGGTTTCTTATACTTTAATATATATATATATATATATATATATATATATATATATATATGTAGCGCTGGTAGATTTTCATCTACCGCTTATAGGTAAATTTAGTGGGTTATCTGTTTTATACATAGTCAGATTTAGCCTCTGTTCCAGTTTGGCTGTGTTGCATGTAGTTTCACACTGTGCCTGTGGGTGTCGTTGTCGCCATGGGTCGGAAAGGCAACGTGCTGAAGCATATGGGTGCTCTTCTGTCCCGGAGATAACTCGGTGGAGGTGGTCCTCTGAGTTGCATTCTGGGAGAGGGTATTTATGGGACAGACACCATGCTTTAGGGTTCTTTTCATTTCACCTGCTGGCCCTCCTGGCCGACAGGTATGTGTTAGGAGTACTACCGCATGGTCCTCCGACCGGGAGGACCACGTTGCTGCAGCGTGTGGGTGGGCCCAGAAGCCTGTCTGGAGCCTACTACATCTGCGAGGGAGTGGTCCTGTGCTGTCTGTCCTACGGGAAGAAGCTGGACAACTGAGAAGATCTCAGGGGAGGACCCGTCATGGAAGGATCATGTAGATGCTGGTCTGGAGAGGGGCCTGGTGACTCAGTTGGAGGATGCATCCTACCGCATAGTACTGCCGGGACGGCTTAAAGGTTCTAGTGCTGTGTTTGCTGTCCATCGTAAACCATTACATCCTGAGGCAGAGGATCGTATGGGTTTCTATTCCATTCAAGTCTGTGGCAGAGACTTTTGTTCGTGCTGCGTGCCGGTTGTTAGGTTAGTGAGAGAAACCTATCCGGGCGGGAAAAGTTTCATCTCTAAAAGGAGAGTACATTCATCTACAAGATTCCAATTCATAATTCTACGTCAAGAAAAGGTATTTGAACTTCCCTGCAACTCTTCTTCTACCTCTTTCCTGCTACTTCCTTCAGTTACTCGTTATTAAAGCATTGGAAAAGATACTCAAGTGTCTGGTGTCTACACTGTCTAGTATTAAACTCAACGGGACCCTAGACCCGGTTTTGGTGAAATTGAGGTAACAAAGGTGATGGTAACAGCCCACTTTAAACCAGCAGCTCCACCGTGAGTTAGTGCTACATGTGGGGGCTCGTCCGCGATCACTGTCACTCTGAAGTCAAGCGCCCCCTTAAGAACCATACAATGGATCCCCCCACGGTGGCACAGTGGTGTGAGGCAGAAGGCACCCGCTCAGAAGTGAGCATGCCCATGGAGCTCTGGGGAGATATCTGGGAGAAGGAACACATTAACCGAGTGGTAAAAACGCTGTCCCCAGAACAAAGAGCCAAGGTGGTCGCAGTCAGACCCAATCGTGAGACATTCTGCACTTATACATTATTAGAATGGAGGAAGGGAGTTCCGGAAAATTTCAAGGGTACAAGTGTTGAACTTGCTGATAAGACCAAATTTTATCTGACCCACCCAGGGGAAGAAGGGGAGAATCTTACCACCCTCCCACCGACTAGGGCAGAAATCAAGGTTCCATCACAGTCAGCCCCGGCAGCAATTGAGCCAGAACTCTTCACAGCCCTGGGGAACTTTGTGTCACAATGTCAAAAAGGGAACCCAACATACTGAAAACTGGGCATTTTCTCGGGCCGACGGCCTGTACCCAAAGAAGAAGATACCTTTGAAGAGTGGTTGGAACAGGCCACGCAAGCTTTGGATGAGTGGGACATCCCTGAAATGCATAAAAAACAGCAGATTATGTTAAAAAAAGAGGTTAGATCCTCGTGAGGTGGATGAAATTTGAGCCAAACAAGTTTTAAGAGGTGCCCAGCCTTTGGACCCCATCACGCTCCAGTTAAGAACTCGTCAAGACAGAGGCATATTAAAGTACCCCGATCTGATTCAGATTGTATGAGAAGAAGAGGCTATCCTGGAAAGGAAGAAGGGAAAGACTCAAGAGACGAAACAAGCTGTTGGAGTCAGGACTGTTAATGTAATGGATGATGATCCTCAGATCGAGCTCCTAAAGACTCAGGTGGCACAGTTAATGGAGATGATGGCTCTGTTGACTGAAAAATCCCTTACTCCACCTGAAGGAGAAGTTAGAAAACCTGAAAATGTGTCCAACTTTACCTTTGAGAGGAGACCTGGACTCTGTTTCAACTGTGGAGGGGCTGGACACCATAGGAGAGTGTGCCCAAGCCCAAGGGCAGCAGTGAGACAGCAACAGCCGGCGGAAAACATCAAAGGGCCCCAGTGAAGGAGTCAACTGGGTGCCCTGTAACAGCCGCCAACAAAACCCAGCCATGCCAAGTTCCAAGGATAAGAGAGAAGACGAAGTTGGGCAAATGCCCATAGAAACGAGGAATCAAAATACGTACTAATAAGCAGAGTAAGCCAACCTCACCTTGTGGATTTCCTCCCAAGCTAGTAGGACCCTCCCTGATCATCCCAATCCAGGTGGAAGGAATCTATGCCAAAGCCCTTCTGGATACTGGAGCCCAGGTGACTATACAAAGATTTCTATGTGAAGCATCTCAAACATCTGCCCCTGCAAAAGTTGGAGGAATTAGAGATATGGGGTCTGGGTACCCAGAACTTCCCTTATGAGGGATATATCCCTATCAAACTCACCTTTGACCCGAGTGTGGCTGGAAAAGCGGAGACTTTCGACACCCTGGCAGTAGTGTGTCCTCGGCCTGGTGCTCATAGAAGTTCCCTTATCATCGAAACAAATACTGATCTGGTCAGAAGACTCCTGACACCGCTTGTACAGAAGGAAAGTGCCCATGAAGGTACACCCCATGCTAACCCAAGTGTACAAGGATATAGTACACGAACAGAAGGCTCCAGCAGGAGGAGTGGGAAAAGTTTGGCATTTAGGCCGAGGTGAAGAACTGCTACAACCGGGTGAAGTGATTTGCATGAGGGCCTCTGTCAAATTGAGTTGGAGACAACCTGGTCGATTCATTGTCTTGGAGACGGACACTCGAGAAGAAGGTGTGGGTCTGGAGATAATCCCAAAAGTGTTATCAACTAAGGCGCTTAAGAGAAGCAGAGGGAGAGTCTCAGTCAGTGTTTGGAACATGACAGCTTTGCCTGTGAAGGTACCAGCAAGAATGCTGCTTGGGAAGGCAAATGAAGCAACCCCGGTCTCGCCAAGTGATGTTAAAAGAGAACCCGAAGGGGAGATTCCCATAGAGGACTTCTACCCGAAGAACACCTCCCTTACGCCTGTTTGAAAGGAGAGGGCCAAAGCCCAGCTTATGAGATGGAGAGAGGCTTTCTCAAGGAGTGAGTTTGATGTGGGGTATGCTAAAAGTGCAGAGCACAAGATCCGGCTGGAGAAAGACAAACCTTTTCCAGGGTTAGGAGGATCCCATTGGGAGATCTGGAGGACCTTCGAGAACAGCTGGCTGAGCTGAAAAGGACTGGGATTATCAGGGAGTCCAGGGGTCCATATGCCTCCCCGATAGTGGTAGTGAGGAAGAAAAATGGGTCACTACGGCTGGGTATCGACTACAGGACTCTGAACCGATTGACCATTCCCGATCAATACACTACCCCTCGTATAGAAGATGCCCTACAGAGCCTGTCAGGGGTAAAGTGGTTCAGTGTATTATACTTGAAGAGTGGTTATTACCAGATCCCAATGAGTCCTGAGGATAGGGAGAAGACTGCCTTCATTACCACTGTGGGGTTCTATGAATTTATCCGGATGCCACAAGGTCTGTCTGGGGCCCCAGCAACTTTCCAGTGGCTCATGGAAAAGATGGTAGGCAACATGAACTTGATTGAGGTCCTAGTATACTTAGACAATATCATAGTATTTGGCCGAACTCTTGAAGAGCATGAAGAGCGACTTGAAAAGGTCCTGAAGAGATTACATGATGAGGGCTTGAAACTTTCAATGGAGAAATGTCAGTTCTATCAATCTTCAGTGAACTATCTGGGGCGCATTGTGTCTGAAGAAGGGATAGCAACTGACCCTGAGAAGTTGGAAGTTGTTACCTCTTGGCCCAAGCCCACGAATGTGACTGAGCTCAGGTCATTTCTGGGATTCTGCTCCTACTATCACAGGTTTGTGGAGGGGTTTGCGAAGATAGCCCACACACTCACGGAACTATTGAAAAATCAAGAAGAGGCTGATGTGGATTCAGAGAAACCTTACGAGGCGGAAAGAAGGGTCCAGAAAGAAGAAGGAGTCTATTCAGGATCAGTGGACTCAGCAATGTGAGGAGACATTCAGACAATTGAAGTGGAGCCTTACCACTGCTCCAGTGTTAGCTTATGCAGATCCTACCAAACCCTATGAACTGCATGTGGATGCCAGCCGAGATGGGCTCGGCGGAGTACTCTACCAAGATCATAATGGACAATTAAGGCCTATTGCTTATGTGAGCCGGAGCCTATCCCCTGCTGAGAAGAACTACCCCACTCATAAACTTGAGTTTCTGGCCTTGAAGTGGGTCATAGTAGACAAGTTGAGAGATTACCTGTATGGTGCAGAATTTTTAGTCAAAACAGATAACAACCCCCTCACATACTTGCTTACCACCGCAAAATTGGATGCTACAGGCCATAGGTGATTGGCTGCTCTTTCAACATTCTCCTTCAACTTGAAATACAGACCAGGAGTGGGCAACAGAGATGCAGATGCACTGTCAAGAAGACCCCACAGTCCTTTGAGTTCCCAAGAGGATTGGACTCAGCTTGCCCCCGAAAGGGTAAGAGCCCTTTGTGAAGGAGTAGAAAAGCAGGAGAAATGTGGAGCCAGAGCTGAAGAGATTGGAGTGACTACAGCAGGGGTGCCCAGGTACTACTGTAATGTCTCTCAAATTGCAGAGGAAGGTCTACCTAAGTTATCAAGGAAAGACCTTAGGAGAGATCAACAGGAAGATCCACTCTGCAACTTGATACTGGAAACTTTGGAGAGACAGCACCCTGATTTACTTTTGAAAAGTGCTCAGAGGGAAGCTCTGTTGTTACATAAAGAGTGGAGTCGGTTGCAGTTGCAACAAGGGGTGGTCTACCGAAGGGGCCCCTCTGAAGATCTGGAGGAAAAGTGGCAACTGTTTCTGCCAGAGAAACACAGGGAGAAAGTGTTAATCGCCCTGCATGATTGTCATGGCCATCTGGGGGCAGAAAGAACTCTTCAACTGATAAGGGATAGATTCTATTGGCCTTACATGAAGAAAGAAGTGGAGAGTTACTGTCACTCCTGCCATAGGTGCATCCAGAGAAAGACTTTGCCACAACGAGCCACCCCGATGGGTCATTTATCAAGCCAAGGTCCCATGGATTTAGTTTGCATAGATTTTCTGTGTTTAGAATCCGACTTGAGTGGGCAAGGAAATATCTTGGTAGTCACAGACCATTTTACCAGGTATGCTCAAGCCTTCTCCACGAAAGATCAGAAGGCAGTCACAGTGGCAAAAATGCTAGTGGAGAAGTTTTTCGTCCATTATGGCTCAGGGAAGAGACTTTGAGAGTACGCTCATGAGGAGGTTGTTGGATTTATTGGGAATTCAGAAGTCTAGAACTACACCTTATCACCCGCAAGGAGATCCTCAGCCGGAGAGGTTTAATAGAACTCTTCTTAATATGTTGGGGACACTGACCTCTGAGCAAAAGCCCAACTGGAGTAAGCATATCACTGCTTTAGTACATGCGTATAATAGCACTAAGAGTGACATCACAGGATATTCACCTTATCGGTTGATGTTTGGGAGAGAGTCTAGATTACCAGTGGACTTGGCTTTTGGAACTTCTTTGGACCACACCTCACAGAACTCTCATCGAGAATATACAAATAGGCTGCGGAAGAGTTTGAAGATTGCTTATGAGAAGGCTCGGACTATGTCAAACAACAGAGGGAATAGAAATAAGAGGAACTTTGACCTCAAAGTAAAGGTTCAAGATCTACAACCCGGTGACCGAGTTCTACTAAGAAATTTGGGTATTCCTGGGAAACACAAGTTGGCAAATCGCTGGAGGTCACAGCCATACATTGTATGTAAACAGCTCCCAGGGCTTCCAGTATTTGAAATTAGACCAGAAGGAAGTGCTGGACCAGTTAAGACTTGGCATCGGAATCACCTTTTGCCCCTCACTGATGCAGTCAGGATAATCCTCGAGGAGGAGTTATCATCTACATCAGATGTTGCATGCCGGCCTGTAACTAGGTCTCAGTCTGGGTCTTTAACAACTGAAAATAGTGAGGAGAGAGGCATGGACATCAGCTGGTTGTGGTCATCTGATACACCCGAAGCTGAAAGGAGTGTTTCATCCCCGACAATCAGAGAGGATAGTGAGGCCCTTAGGACAGAAGCACCAGATTTTATACCATCATTGTCTGAACGGGCTGAAGAGTGTTCTTCTCCCACTGAATTGGAAGAAAACAGTGTTCACCCAGAAATAGAGGACACACCAAAAGGACAAAGAGGAAAGAGGAGCATTCGCCCACCCAAAAGACTGACATATGATACATTGGGCAAGTGTTCTGAAGTAACAAAGGTTACCAGTAAAAGGAATGTCAATGAGCCTAGTTCCTCCTCTGTCAATCTGGAAATGGAGAGCCCTGTTTCACCCCTTGACACACCTGTATCTGATACCAAGGTGACAGTAGTGGGTACACAGAATAGTTTCCCAACACCTGAGAATTGGTGGGAGGCTCCTCTGTCGGTCCTGTGCATTCGTCTAGAGGCTAAAATGTGTAGCAGGTCTTGCATATCTTTGGGGACCAAAGATCTAAAGCAGGGGGAGTATTTAGAGCTGACAACTTTTGTTTCTAGATATATGTATTGTTGTAAAGGTAGTAAATTGATATAGCGCCATCTAGTGGCTAATTATAAGGATGCAATCTTTCATTTTTTTGAGAAGTGACATGGAAGTGATTGATTTTTTACTTCTGGACATCAACTATGACCTACCCACAATGCTCAAGGACCAGAGGAAAACTGAAATGCATTGTGGGGAGGATATAAAAGGGCTGGGAGCGGCCATCTTAAGGCTCTTGTTCCTGGGACACGTGGCTTGCCGGAAGAGCTCTGTGGGTGTGTGTGTCCCATGGGGTTGCGGCCTACCTTGTGAGGGAGCGGAGCAGCAGCAATGATCCGCCATCGTATCACAGTGTGCTGAAGTAACAGAAGTGGTTGTTCCGGAGACCCGTGGAGGAGGTAACTGAGGACTTCTGGTCGTTAGAAAACGGAACAGCATGACAGCAAGGTTGGGGCTCCACACGGACTGAGAACTGCTGAAACGGAGACACCTATCTGTCCGGATCCGGTGCAGTGAGAGGGTTAACACCCAGATGTTTGTTTAACACTACACACATTTAAAACTGTTACAGAGTGTTGCTGGGACTGATAGTCCCACGGAACAAGTGAGTTGGAAAACATTACATTTACACAGACTTTAATATCCAAGAACTGATACTGGATGTCTGTCTTCTTCAAATAAGAACACTTAATCAATTTGCTGGATTATAATTGCCTTTGTGTATCACCTTGCACTGCACAACACTCCAGAAGAACTCTTTCTGTGGATTACAATTACTGATTCATAGCTGGCGAAGATTCAAGACGTCAGGAGTATTTTTTTTCTATTGCAGGGCCCTGCATCTAGTTATAAAGGATAGTGACTTTACGGTTTAAAGCAGGGGGAGCTCTCTAGTGTATATATATATTTAGGTATATTTGTGTATGTTAAAAAGATTGTCATAATTATTCACTATACTGTCACACTACGTTGGTGTGATAGTATAGCCATTGTAATAACTTTTATATACTGTACATATATCATTTCAGTAAAAAAGAAGTTATTTTGGTTGTTACAGAAGTCGGTGTGCAGTGTTGCTATTTCTCCTGCAGGTGGAGCTACAAGCATTCAGGTAGAGGTAAATATATGTATAAGTGTATATTGTGGGCTAAGGTTGGGATTAGTGTCATTACAACACTGCACTACAGTTGTGTTAAGGGGAGAAGTACACGTTTTAAGAGGGGTGAAAATATCAGAGGACAGGCCCAGTAATAAATTAGCAGCTCCACCGTGAGTTATTGCTATTCAATATGTTCAGTAGTTGATATGTCTTAGGGCGAAGATAGAAATGGGATTATGTTTATACCTCAGCTGAAGGCTGTGGTATTCTTAATTTTTTATTTATTTTTTTATAATTTGGCTATGAGCCTTTTTCAGTCTCAAAGAAAGTGGGATTAGGAGAGTTCCTGTGGTGGCTTTATGTTCTGACCAATTTGTGGTGGTGGATGTGTCTTTACACTTATTTATATTAAATTAGATTTTGATTTGGTAGGCTATGTCTAAGTAAACTGCTTCACTGCCTTTTATAGAATTTAAACATCAACTGGAATGTAATGGCTTCCACCTATATCTTTAATACATATTAATAACAGGTCATCATCAGATCAAGTGGTAGAGCGTATCTGAGCAAATATTGTTTTAGGTATTATTGGAGACGGTACAAATATGTGAACTATCCAAGTGTACTTACCATGAGCTGTTGGGGAATAAGTGTAGCCTCTAGCAGACGGATGGCCCTCCTAACATCTACTAGCTTGTTTTGATATAATAGGATAGTAGTTGACTTTTTTGGGAGGGGGTGCTTATACATAGATTTTTGGTCTTGTCCAGGGCCGGTGCTAGACCATTTTGCGCTCTAGGCAAGACCAGCTACTTGCAACCCCCCCCCCCAAAAAAAAACCTTCCAACTTTTTACAACACAGGTCACTGCACTATGGG
Source organism: Aquarana catesbeiana (assembly GCF_042186555.1). NCBI lineage: Eukaryota > Metazoa > Chordata > Amphibia > Anura > Ranidae > Aquarana > Aquarana catesbeiana. The sequence goes on along the minus strand of NC_133328.1, from coordinate 439,421,757 downwards.
TGAGCAGTGAGCAGGGTCCTAGGTAGAAATGCACCTGCATCTGTGGTGTCACTGGAAAAAAGAATGTCCCTGCATCCTTGGTGTCTCTGAAAGAAAAATACAAAACAGATTACAACACACACATACAAAAAGGACATTTATCCTGCAAAGCTAGTTAAAAACACCTGAATATATTCAAAAATACGGGGGTTTGGTCACACTATATGGTCATGGTTTTGTCTAAAAGAAAAATAGTTCCTGCTTTGGTGGTTTCACTGATTTCACAAATGTCTTTGTGTCTGTGTCGTCACTGGAGGAAGAAACTTGTCCCTGGATGCATCATATGTGACGTGCACCAGTAAATTTAAGTGGGTGGGGTGGTATGAAGCTGGCAGTGGGGTACATGGAGGGATGAAGATGACAGGGGGTATTTTGGTAGAAAGCTGGCAGTGGGGTACAGGGTGGATGAAGATGACAGGGGGTGGTAGGAAGCTGGTAGGGTACAGAGGGGATGAAGATAACAGGGGGTGGGGTGGTAGGAATCTGTCAGTAGGGTAAGGGGGATAAAGATGACATGAGGTGGGGTGGTAGAAAGTTGGAAATAGGGTACAGGGGGCGACGATGACAGGGGGTGGGGTGATAGGAGGCTGACAGTGGGGTACAGGGGGGGTGAAGATGACAGGGGTAGGTTGGTAGGAAGGTGGCAGTGGGATGAAGATGACAGGGGGTGGGGTGGTAGGAAGCTGGCAGTAGGGTACAGAGGGGATGAAGATGACAGGGGATAGAGTGGTAGGAAGCTGACAGTGGAGTACAGGGGGATGAAGATGACAGGGGGTGGTGTGGTAGGAAGCTGACAGAGGGGTACAGGGGAATGAAGATGACAGGGGGTAGGTTGGTAGGAAGCTGGCAGTGGGGTACGGGGTGAAGATGACATAGGGTAAGTTGGTAGAGAGCTGGCAGTGGGGTACAGGGGGGATGAAGATGACAGGGGTAGGTTGGTAGGAAGCTGGCAGTGGGGTACAGGGGGGATGAAGATGACAGGGGGAATTTTGGTAGGAAGCTGGCAGTGGGGTACGGGGGGATGAAGATGACAGGGGGTAGGTTGGTAGGAAGCCAGCAGTGGGGTACGGGGGGGGGAGATGATAAAAAGTATGATGATAGGAACAGGGGGATGATGAGTAGGATAATGATGATGACAGGGGGACATTATGTGGCATCATATGGCGTATGGCATATGATACGTATCATTAGGGCTGTGTGTGAGGTCACAGGCGGCTGGTAGTGGAGATTTTGGGGGTGCCCCTGGTCAGGGAGTGACATCACGGGATGCTGTCAGAGTCAAGGAAGCAGGACCGTCAAGCAGGTACCTTGAGGCTCCAGCAGACTAGCTCCCCGATGATCGCTACTCCTGCTCTGGCAGGTCCTCCTCTATGGATATCCATCCTGGAGAGGAGATCAGGGGGCATTATCCGGGCTTGGCACATGGCAGGAGATCCTCAGAGCGTGGTAGAAGAGGAGGTTCCGGGGGAGGGGAGCACATGGAACCACCCACAGCTGTTGGATCAAGGTTTGGAGAGTGAGGGTTTGGCAAACTCCCAGCGCCTCCTTCCCCTCAATAGGACTGCACAGCGCCTTGCTCCCTGAAAGGACTACTACTGTCACACAGCAAGATCGAGAACCAGCGGTCATGGCTGCACCCTAAGCTGCTGCTTGGTTCACCTAGCGTTAGCGCCTAGCGGTAGCGCTGACCCTGGTCTTGTCACAAATGTGGTCTAATGCTAAGTTGGAGTACCCAATGCCAAGAAGTAATTCTAAAACAAATTTTCTAAAAAATGTTAATTGTCACATGTTGGGGGTGTAACATGTATTAGATATTACCATAGTTTTTCCACGCACCATTAGGAGTAACAAACATCTCCCTTCGGAATTATGGTAATTTTTCTCCCCACAAAGGAAAGCCATCTAAAATTACAAGAGGCCACTCCCTTTTTCCTCTCTTTAGCATTGGCATAATATTAATCAGGGTAATGTTTATGATGGTAGGAAGGAGTAAATTTAACAGTAAAGCTAGTATCTTCAAGGGCCAATATGTCAACCCCTAATGAGCAATGCTAGTGAAAAGCATTAATGCATTTAGTGGGACAGTTCAAGCCCGGGATGTTATTAAATACCATGTGTAAGGTGACAATGCCTTTCAAGTGGATTTTTTTTCTATTTGGGACAAAGGTTTTGCTTGAGTAAACAAAAGCTGATCATTTTAATCACCCCTGCCAATGTTAAATGGTTTGTCTCCTCAGTGTAAACTGATACATTCTGCTGGATAGTTTGTGCTGTGAAAAACAGGACTACTTGTTCCTTATTCCTTTCCATTTTTAAGGCTAATAGGCAAGGAATTGTCAAAGAGTATATGGAGTTGGGTATTGCCATTTGGAAACGTACCAATAAAAAAATAATAATAATTGTTTGTCAGAGAGAAGCTCTTTTAAAAAAGTTAAACATTAACCACTTGACCACCAGAAGGTTTTACTCCCTTCATGACCAGGGCATTGTTTACTATTCAGCATTGCACTACTTTAACTTTCAATTGCAAAGTCATGGAACACTGTATGCAAATGTAATGTATAGTATTATTTTTTCACAGAAATAGAGCTTTCTTTTGGTGATAATTGATCTTCACTGAGGCTTTTTTTTATTATATAGACAAAAAAGTTTGAAGATTTTGAAAAAAAAAAATGTTCTACTTTCTGTAAAAAAAAAAAAAAAAAAACCACTAACACTATCTACCCTGGATACACAAGAAACATTGCAAAATGTTAAATTCAAAAGCAAGAAATTAATTTCATTTACTAAATCAGAGGATGTACTTTCTGGGTTTTTAAAGGCACTTAGTGCACATAGAGTGGAAGTATATATTTTTTGCTCTTGTGGATTATATAATGATAATAATAATATGACCAAAATTCTTTAATGATTTTAAAGTCATTGCTCACCTAGCTCTCAGTTAAGCAGCTCAAACTGCGTTCACATCAAACATCCAACATTCACACACAGGTGCTTGAAAAGCACCCATGTTGCAGTGTCACAGTGTACTGTAGTGATCTTGTGGCAAGACATTCCACAGCTGTAAACTTCAGTTAAGGCATGCAGTATATGATGTTTGCTGGACAATGATGATTAATGAATGGGGAATAATGAATGCATGATGGGCAAGCTTTAATGAACAATGAACACAACCAATATATATTAAACCACTTGACCTCTGGAAGGTTTTGCCCCCTTCATAATAAGGGCATTTTTTGCTATTCAGCACTGTGCTTCTTTAACTGGAAAATGTGCGGTCATGCAACACTGTATGTAAATTACATTTTTATCATTTTTTCACACAAATAGAACTTTCTTTTGGTGGTATTTGCTCACCACTGGGTTTTTTTATTACATAAACAAAAAGATACTGAAAATAAAAAAAAGACAGTTTCTACTTTCTTTCTTTCTGTTATAAAACATATCCAGAAATTAATTTTCTTCATCAATTTAGCTCAAATTTAGGTCAAATGTATTATGCTACGTGTCTTTGGTAATCAAGATTCTGATCTGTACAGACACTATACTAGTAATGGTGGTGATCAGTGACTTATAGTGTGACTATGATAGTGTGGCAGACAATCTGGCACTAACTGACACTGGCTGGGAAGGCACTAACTGACTAACTGCCAATGATGTCACTAGTGACACTAATGTGATAATACTGTACACTGACACTGTACTAATGGCACTGGCTGCATGACAAGAGTGATCAGGAGGGCAATCAGTGGGTTAACTATGTGCCTAACAAGTGTATGCAGGTGTATTTGTGCTGCTTTTACTTACACATCACCTGGCTGGAGTCTCTCCTTGCTTTTAGTTCTGAACTGCAACTGAAAGAGAGAAATCTAGCCAGATCTGTTTGCTGTGATTGGCCACAGTGGATCAGCAGGTATACAGTAAACATGATTGGCTGTAGCCTGCTGACAAACACGTGCTGTGTCAAATCACAGCACAGGTCAGCAGGGGACACATACACATGCTTGCCTCTAAACCAGGAAGTACATCAGAATGTACGGTTGTGTCGTGGTGCCTGGGGGAGCCGCCCCTCAGCAGTAGATGTACTGCTGGTGGTCATGAAGAGGTTAAACAAAGCAGCCAGGACCCCACTAAAAATCCATATCAGGCACTTATCATTGATGACCATACCAGATCACATCCAACAAGCCCCCTTTCCCCTGGGGAAGCAACTTGTCCCCATGTTGATGTGAACAAGGGCCTCTTCCATACATCCTTGTCCCAGTCATAGGTGTTGCCTTAGGGTGTGCACCCCAAAGCCCAAGCCCTACACATGTCTTTCTCTGAAGCCTGAGTTGCACTGGACAGTGAATGAAAGGGAAGTGCTCAGTGCTGAGCGGCTTCCTGTTAATTCACAAACTGAAGCATAGTAAACACCTACTTAGTAAAATACTTAACTATGCTTCAGCTATGAGCAAACACAGTGACTGAGCGTGTTCACTATGTTCATTCAGAAAAGGAAGGGGCTGGTAAACAACATATTTACTAGCCCCTCCCCCTGCTCTCCATCCTGAAACATCCCCGTAACTGCCAGGGGAGAGGAGAAGAGGGAAGCCAGCAGCACTGCGGGTGGGAAGTCCAGGCAGTAGAGGAAATCGGCACTGCACAGAGTGATTAGGGTGTGCCCAGGCACACCTTGCACACCCCCTGCGCATGCCTATGGTCCCAGTGGATGGGGGGGACTGCAATGGGAGGAAAAAAGCCCCTAAAAAACAATAGGGACCCAAGATATCTAGCCCCCCCACTTGAATGAGTATGCATACATAGTACCCTGGTTATTGACTTACAAAAATATGCAGGTAAACACACAATACATTTATTGTATTAAAAAGTCCCACAATGCTTCAAACCAAACAATGACTGAGCAGTGTCCTAGAACCAATGACATCATCAGTTGCCAGGACACAGGTGGCTAGCCTGCACCACATCTATGGATGCTAGGACACAGGCAGCTGCCAGCATCCTAGCAACCAAAGCTTCTGTACAGCTGCTTGCATGCTTGCATACCTGTATCCAAATGTGCTTGCAGCCTGCAGAGGGAAGTTGCCATTTAGTGAAGGTTGTACCACCAATAAATGAATGACATCTGCCTGCAGTAGGAGCCAGAGGATTGCATGAACATACAGGCCAAATATGGATATTTAAATTACCTATGGGAAGTAATTTCTCTGCAATCATTGCTTCGTGATGAACTTGAACTTCATCGCTAGTGTGTGCATCCCTGTTTTAACATTATTTGAGCTTACAGTCTCATTAAATAGGGTCTATTATATAAAACTGTGGTTTCCTGTATGTGTTTTCATTAGTGGATAGTTAATTAAATAAAGAATAATATCCAAAAGGATACTCAATCACAGAGAGTATATATAAAGCTTAGACAAAGGAATCATTGTTACAGCATCCAGATCAAATGAATTATTTATAACAGAGTTCATGCTGTAATTTATGGAAATAAAATACACTGTAATCAGTAGTGATAGCTTAATAATGTGGAATTTTAACATTTACTTCTAGTCATCATTTATATTTTACATTTAACTGGATGATGAGTACACTGGTTTATCATAATAATACTGAACATGACAAAGCTCAAAGCATTTCCATAGTGACCTTAAATGTCTTTTGTGGTTGGCTGTTTTCATGCACATAGGATCACAATCCAGCCACACTGGCAACATACAGGAAAAAATATTTCATTTGAGTATTGTACTTGACACTTAAAGTGTAACTAAAGGCAGTTTTATTCTTTCTTTTCTTCCAACGGTCCTGTCCCTCACTAGCGCCAGCATATTCTCCTGTGTGCTGGTTTTAAGCCAGCTTAACCTCTTGACGTTAGCACCTCCTGGCCCCTTTAAGAGGTTTACTATGCCGGGAGGCGGGGTTTATGATCATGTGACCTCCGTGATTGACTATCATGGCAGTCGCATGATTGGAAAGCTCCCGATCGCAAGTAGAGATCTAGAACTTTCTATTAGCCACTGATAACTGTGTCAGGAGTGCACAGGGCACACTAATCTGCACAGCTGTATTTACACTACTTCATGCCAGTAGACCGCATATTTGCATGAATTTGTGTAACTACAGCACTTGCCCTACTGGCTCCAAGGGGTTAATTGGTCAGTGCGGGATGAGCATGAGCAGGAGGCAGTCATTCTAGCACACAGGGATTGGGTTTGCTGTTTTAAGCTGAGCTGCGCATGAGAGGATCAGTTTACTCGCCAGGGGACGCTGCAAACAGATATTGCATGTCTCTATTGCAATAAGAAAACCTACTTGCTCGCAGCAAACAGTGGAACCTTAGTTCTACTTTAATGCATGATAAGAGATACTTTTTTGGGCAATATCCTAAACAGCTAGGTTTAATAACAGACATTTGGATAAAGTATGCCTAACACTGGGATGAACTGATTTTCAGTCTGAACGCAAGTTGGGACTGAACATTAGCTGTTTGGATGTTCATACAAGATCCAAACCCTAATGAGGTTTGTTGGGAATTCCTCCCATCAAATTACTCACAATGCATTGCTTGAGTCATCATTAGACAAGGTCATGCACCTTACCTCTGGTCAGTGTTGGTTCACAGTGAAGTTGCAGCACACACACTATAAAAGGCTGCTTTCACAGCACTCTTTTGCCAGTGTGTTGCTGGATTTAGGGTTGAATATACTGTAAATTTTACTATTATTTTGCAGGGAAAAAGTCACAAAGATTGACATATGTATATAACATTAGTGAGATAAAGATACAGTCAACAAATAACCAGGTACATCATAAACTGGTAAGAAAGACTATACCAAGTCTTCAAAAAATAACCTTAGACTACAGGTATAATCACCTTTACCCTTACAATCTTTGAGAAGAGTAGTGAAATATGGACCAGAGGTGATATACTGTAATAATATCTAATAACAAAAGTAGACTGTTGAAATGGGTGTGCACCTAGCAATAGGTATGGATAAAGGGGTAGTAAAAATAGTGAGGAGGAAAAAATGGAGAAATAAAAAGAAAAGACATAAGAGAGAGAGAGAGATAAATGTGAGAGAGTGGTCTACATCAGGCCACCACTATATTAATATTTTGTTTCTGGATTTCATGTGAATGAGGGACAGCTGACATTTGTTTAAGAGAAAGACAGGTTAGTGAAAAGTGCTTTCAGTATGATGCTGTATATAGGTCTAGAGTTTAGCATTACATACATAGTTCTAAGTACTATACATATTGCTTTCTTTGTTAGATATCTCGGGTTACAAGAACTTCTGAAACAGGTCACAAGAGTTTGTAGCTTTTTCAGGTGGTTCTATCCAGCTAGTGTTTGACTGGGTGAATTTCAACAGGAATTCTTCTACCTGCCAACAAACCATTTGACTTGTGATATTTCCACCAGATGGAACTTGACATTGGCCATGCTGCAGTGGTTTCACAAGCAGCAGAGGGCCCTCAATGAATAATTAAGTGGTAGAGGGCAGGCTCAGGGGAGATGGACTCTTTTTCCCCATACCAGTGACTGCTGATTAGAGATGGGCAGAACAACTCCCTGTTCGGTTGGCAGCAGAACTCCCGGACAGGGGAAAAGTTCTGCCCCGAACAGCTAAATTAATTGAAGTCTATGAGAGGTGAACATGAGAAATCAAGAGTGCCCATTTTGAAGGTTTATATGCAAGTAATTGGCCATAAAAGGGGTATGGGGGTCCAGGTATTGTGATAGTTTGATAAAACTATAGTTTTTTTCAGGAGCAGTGATTTTAATAATGCTTAAAGTGCAACAATAAAAATTAAAATTTCCCTTAAATATAGTACCTGGGGGTCCCCTTAGTCTGCCTGTAAAGTGGTGCATCTGTACCATGTATAGAACATGCTGCAGCAAAAATGAAATTTCCAAAGAAAAATAAACCAGTCCAATCACATTTAAATTGACTTGCGGTTGGCAGCACCTGGCTAAAAAAATAAAATAAAGAAAAAAATTCCAAAATAGATGTTGTCCCCATCATGTTGATGGGGACAAGGGTCTCTTCCCCACAACCCTGGGCTGTGGTTGTGGGGGTCTGCGGGTGGGGGGCTTTTTGGAATATGGAAGCCCCTTTAATAAGGGGGCCCCCGGATCCCTCCCCCCTATGTGAATGAGTATGGGGTACATAGTTCCCCTATCCATTCACCAAAAAAGTGTCAAAAAGTAATAAAAACACAGAGACAGTTTTTGACATATCCTTTATTAAAAAATGAAAAAACAGTGTCCCCTAATGTAAATCCATCATCAGTCATGATGCCTGCCATACTGCGCACCCGAAAAAGAAAAAAATCGATCCGCCCGCCCTGAAGGCAAACGCATTGTCACTGACCCAGAATGCACCGGTTGGTGATGTCACAAGGGGGTGGTGCCACCAGGTCACGTCACCAGGTGGCCCCGCCCTTACCTCTATAAGAACTGTCAAACAGCAAGCCAGTCATTTATAGGTTTGCCTTCACAGCGGGCGGAGAGTTTTTTTTCTTCAGATCAGTGGTGCGAGGGGCATTGTGATTGATGATGGATCTACATCGGGGGACACTGTTTTTTAATTTTTTTTTATAAAGGAATTGTTTCTGTATTTTTATAATTTTTTGACACTTTTTTGGTGAATGGTTAAGGGTACCATGTACCCCATACTCATTCACATGGGGTGGGGCAGAATATAGGGACCCCTTTGTCACCTGCTGACCTCCACAACCCAGAGTTGTGGGGAAGAGACCCTTGTCCCCATCAACATGGGGACAAGGTGCTTTGGGGTGGGGGGGTAAAGCACCTTCCCCCATGTTAAAGGCATGTGGCCTGGTATGGTTCAGGAGGGGGGCACTTTCTCATCCCCCCTCCTGACCTGCCAGGCTGCATGCCTAGATAAGGGTCTGGTATGGATTTTGGGGGGACCTCACGCTGTTTTTTCTTAATTTTGGCATGGGGCTCCCCTTAAAGTCCATACCAGACCCAAAGGGTCCAACAAATTTTTTTTTACTCAGCTGTCAGCAGGGAAGCCCATTAACAGCTGATGATTCATCTGTTGTTAAGGATGCCGCATCCGGCTTCCTGGCACCGCTCCTTGACAACCAGCTTTTACTGCACCCTGCTTGGGTAAAGCATTGCCCAAGCAGGGCGCAGAATGCACTATGCAGCACACAATGCATTGCAGGGCATTTGGTGAGGCAAACACCCACCAAACACCATGCAAACTCGGGTGTTTACCGAACAGGGCGAACAGCCCAAACTCATGCTCAGGCCAAACTGTTCACTCAACACTACTGCTGATAGGGCATGCTTGAACTATATTGTCTCTGTCTGGGAGGCAACAAGAATGGTGAGCCATAACAATGCATGCATCAGTGACACTGTACCAGTTATGTTTTATGGATGCTAAATGTCTGCTCATGTTTCAGATGAAATGTCTTTCAGAAATGGTGGCCTTTTCAAAAAGATTTTCTAGCTATGGTGAAAACATGTATGCTATTTCCATTTTCAGTATCTAAAATAAGACACTTTTACAATGGATGCTAAAAACCTGATCCAGTTCCAAGAAAAGAAAAAAATACACTAATATGTTTGTTTTTCAGTTGTTGAATGCCTACTTATTCTCTCCAAATTAAGACACTATTTTTTTTATGGATGCTAAATGTCTGCTTCAGTTCTCAGAATTTATGGCCTGTCTAAAAAAAGGCTTTTTTAGATGTGGAGCAAACCTGTACGCTATTTTTAGAACTAGCGTCCAAGAAAAGAAACTATGTTTTTTACATGTGTTAAATGCCTGCTCAAGTTCTCAGAAATTGCAACCTGTCAAAACAGACTATTTAAGCTGTGGCACAAACTTGTTTTCTATTGTCCTCATTAGTGTCCAAAAAAAAGACACTAATATTTTTTATACAGATGCCAAATGCCTGCTCAGGCACTCAGAAATTGCAGCCTGTTCAAATAGGATTTTTAGCTGTAGTGCAAACCCATATGCTTTTTTCATCATTTTAATCCAAAATACTTTATTTTCTTTTTTATAGATGCTAATTCCAGTTCAATCTCTCATAAATTGCAGCATGTCCATATAGGCTTGATAGCTGTGCTGCAAAAGCTTAATAGGTGTCCTTTAAAACTGTTCCATTTTCAGTCTTCAGACTTTTTTTTACATGTAATCTGCCTGCTCACTACCTCTGGGATAGTGGACAAGCAAAAATGCTTCAAGAAGTTTGCATCAGATTTTTACAACTGTTTAATTTTACAGTCTGTGAAAAAAATACATTTGTTTTATTCATCCTAGATCAGGTCTGTCGGACCTTGCTCTGATAAAGAATCTTAGCAAACAAGAGGAGCATACTGTCCCACTGCAATTTTCCAAGAAAACACACTCTAACTTGTATTTTTGGAGAATAAAACTTGCCTATTGTGTCCAAGTAAAAACACTTGCTGAGTGTCCATACAATATTTCTAGCTCTATTCTATCTAAATAAACTTTATGCCCTGACTCTTACTCTGACATATCTGACATAGCGAGCAAGTAAATAAGCCTACTTAATGGGCAATTAGTCTCTAAAATATATAGAGCTGCTGTGTTTGTATTGTCATACCCTAACATTTTTTTCTTGGAAAAAATTGACAATCAAACTGTTTGCATGCTTTCCAGCTACTGTGCAAAAAAAAATGTGCTTTTGTCCCTGAAACATGTCAATGTGATTATTTTTTTCTTTATTTGGCATAACAACTTCCTCAGCTTTGCAATGTGGGTTTGTGTGTTGGACAAGGTATTTGTTATGTCCTTGTTAGGCAATCTATATGACATTGATATCTTTTGGGTTTTTTTTGTTTGTTTTTAATAATATACCTTAAACACACACACACAAAATAAACTTATTTGACAAAATCTACCTCCTACAATTTTTGGGAATTTGAAATCAGTCATATTGGGTTGCGTCTGTTGTATGTAAACCAAGCAATTAAGTACAAATAAAGTAAAGGAATAGAAAATGTTTATGTAATATATCTGATGCCAGAATACAGTGTCACTAACGCTGTCCCCAAAAGTCATTCTGTTATTCTACATACAACTTCAAGGCAACCCCCAAGATTGCTATTTAAGGGAATTGTGTATTTTTATGTTGTTCTTGCCCTTTGAGGTACCCAAAAATGGCCGCTCCATTGAATGATAACTGTACATTTTTTTCCCCTTAATACATGTCCCCCAGGTCCGTGCCCAGCCCCACATGCCCTTTCTTTATCAATCCCTTGGCTTACAAAATAGCCATTACTGAAACAGAACATTTCGACCACATTGATTCCGAATCTAAATTTTGAAACTAATGTTCGCCAAATCTTCACTGAACTGAACTCTGGTAAGTTTGGTACATCCCTAGTTGTATGATACTAGCCATCATTCAACCCCGAAGACTGAGCGCATCAAGTGGCAGAAAGGATTACAGAGAAGGATAGCACAGAATATAAAGTGAGTATTCAATTTAAAGCTTTTTTAAAATATGTTAACACTTCCTGGGGTACCATTACAAAAAAATGCCCAGAGTTGGGCTTTAAATGCGCATTTACAGTGGGAAGTGAACATTAACTTTGTTTAGAGAATACCCTACTTCTGTCTGTCATTTTAAAAATTATGGGAAGTTTGGATGAGTGAATTGACTTGAGTATTCTAGCGTAATTACTAATATAAATTTACTGTAGGTGACTCTAAACAGAGAGCAAATCTTGTTTTCTGGACTGAAAAATCTTTATTGTGGTGCAATTTTTTAATTCTTTACTTAACCTCCCATAAGTATAAATATTATAGATTAAATAACCCATATAAAAAAAGGAATGTTCCCTACTTTTTGCATAGATGCCTATGCTCTCTAAGCGTTTTATCCATTTGTTATAACTCTGATAGACCACAACTGGTGAAATAATACTAGAATTGTGTGGGTTCACTGTATTTTTACAGAAAATAAATATATTTGCTCTTTCTACTTATTCTTTTTATGCTCATCATAATATTATTTGATGATGATGATTAACAAAGAGATAAAAAAAAATACATTCTGCAAAATAGTTGTGGTAACATAATGTGACTGACTATTGTATTGATCAGGGCTATGAAGGGATTAACTAAAACCTGTTGTAGTTAAAGAACAGCATATTCATTGTCCTACCTTTATTCATGGAAAATAATTAATCCATTTACTTTTCAGCTTTTAGCAAGACCAAGATATGAACCAAACCTTTGAATGTGTTTTAATGCTAAAGCACTTAGCATTCCCCAGTGACTACTTATATGAATTCATTACTTTTAATGACATATTGGCAAGAGAGGCAAGAGTAACCTTTTATCTGCAGTATATGGTAATTTGTGCAATATTTCATATTTTTCAATTTACTGTGTATTTAAGGGATGCGTTTTTTCTGGGAAGCATGATAGTTTCTCAAACAGTAGCTACTATTAAAGCTATATTAAGAGCATTCTCAGATAATATGGGTATATCAACCTAACAATATAATTGCTTATTTATTAGAATATTCACATCTCACAATCTGGGATAGCAATGGCATTGCTGAAATAAATATCGCTGAACAGTAAATAAATTATGTTTTTGAGGGTTTCCAATCATCCAGTTTATGAAATATCTAGTGTTAGTAAATCAAACACAACTAGATTTGCTGATCATTTTGGAAAACATGTCACAACTCATCAAAATGACTTCAGTTCCTCAGATGGGAGGGAAATAACAGAGGTTGTGAAGTATCAACAGACAGCTACCATTTAGTGAATTACTGATACAAAAGTGCAGGATGGCTAAGTTCCAGCTGTTTGGAAACATACCTATTAGGTAGCACCAAGGACTTGTTTACACCAGTCCACATGCTAAATCACAGGTGGGCTGTTTGTTTTGGAGGGAAAATGAGGGGCAGTGCTTTGCATTATTATAACTCAAGACACTGTTCTACCTTTTTCCTTCTTTGCAGCTGCAGCCATCAAAATTTTCTGCCAACGATGCTCTTTTTTTGTCTAACAGACTCCAGATCTCTCAATAAAGAGGATATGTCACTTTCTATGCTATCATAAGTGTTAAAAAAAGTAAATCAAATAAGTGATAACATTTTTTTTTTAATTTAACACCCCCCACACCCCCATCCGCATGTGCAAATACACACATACTGTAGGTGCCACGCACATATGTAAAGGAAGATTGCACTACACATATGAGGTAACACTGCAAATGTCAGAGTGAGGGCAATAATTTTAGCACCAGACCTCTAGCACCAGACCTCCTGTTTAACTAAAAACTTGTAAACTGTAAAGGCTACTAAAGCAGCACCTACTGTATGGAGATTTTAGGTACCATAGTTCGTCGCCATTTCACGGGTCTGCAACATTTTAAATCTTGACATGTTTGGTAACTATTTACTCTTTTATATTTTACTCAAAATATTAGGTACTATCATGTGTTTGTGTGCACTAAAATTCATTTAAGTGTATTTTTTCTTGAAAAATTGCATTTGATAAATGGCTGCACAATTATTATGCAACATAAAAAATGGTAACAACCGCCATTTTAAAGTGTCTGCTTTCATAAAATATATAATGTTCTGGGGTTCTAAGCAATTTTCTATAATAATAGCTGATTTTAACATGTGAGAAATATCAGAATTGTCTTGGACTGGAAGTAGGTAATGACTATATATAGTCAGGTATATGTGCTCATTTCCACCAGGACTCTTGTTTGGCCTTTGCTGATAATATCTGTTTGTACATTAGATGTACTGTTTGTACTGTTGTTATTCTTTTCTTATATACTGTAAAGCTTGCATGTTTCCACACTGGTGTGCATCTACAGTGTATGCTTATGGTTACTGTTATATGCTTGGTGCAGTAGTTCTTTTGCTCTCAATTACTTTGATTGGATTACTGATTCATTTTCAAATAAGGGAAACCACTATGATCTCAGAGACCCTATCCTGGGTGGAGGCACTGCCAACCTTATTATCAAATCCACTCTTCCACTTAGTAAAGGCTCTGGTTAGTGCAATATCCTGTTTGGGGAGGGCTATTTCTCATAACCCCACTGAAAAAGGGGCTGCTTTGGACACCTGGCTGAACATATGAAATGGAAAGAAAAGTACACTGTATTCATTTATATTTTTTCACTGGTAACAATAGCTTAACCTTGAATGCTTGCTTGAGACAAGAATTTGCCTCTTTTTTAAATATATTAATATCTAAAGGAAAATTTGATTATTGTTTTATTATTCTTTTAAAATGTATAACTATCTTTTTATTGTATTTTTATTAACTTAGACTTTTATTTAACAAATAATCAGTTAAAACCGGTTGCTTCCATAAAATAGTATTTTCAAAACATAGTGGACCTTCTAAACAGAAAGTTCAGCAGCATCTTTCACTTTCTTTTGCCTGTTTCTGCCCAACTGAAATTCCAGAAACAGCAGAGCTGTTGAAGCAGGGTAGGATTTGTCCCTCCTTTGATACATCCAGGTGTGTGTTTGTGGACTAAACAGTTTGCCAAATGACAGTCTATTCACATAAACATGGTAATACACATGTAAGAATGTGAGAACTGACTCAATGAAACCACATGCCTAAATATTTTTACTTTTTAGTTGTTAGCCCTAAGCACATTAAAAAAAAGATATTCAAACAAGTTGTATACTCCTTTTAAATGTGATGTTAGCCAATTTGAAACCCTAAAGGCCGATTTACTAAATGCATTAAAACATTCACATAATAATTAATGTGACTAATCACTAAAGGGAGTATTTACTGAATTAAAAATTTCAAGTCTTTTTGTAAATCAGCATTATTGCACTATATTAAGTAGCCAGCGTTATACATTGAAGTTGCTAACCACGCTTGGAAACAATATCAACAGATCATGTATTTTGTTAAGCTCCACATGATCATTGATTACAAAGTGGAAAAGTTGTCTAAATAACAAAAGATAAGGAAATGGTGCAGAAAGGAGGATTTTGGGTTACTGACTCTAAAAAAGGGATAGACTGTACCTACATAGGAAAGGTGCAGCTCTGGAGGGAGAAGATGGGCAAAAAGTTAGAGGAGCTTTTAAACTAGGTGATGGGGGGAAAGGATCAGAGGAAACTTTTCCAGACTGAGTGAGGGAAAGAAGGTGCTACTGTGGTCAGTGTTGGTAGTGAAATTAGAGTGCCTAAGATCAATGCGCTTAGGCTGCCAAAGTCTTACTGCAGCCTTAGAACAAACAAGGATAAAATAGTATGTGCTGGTACAAAATTAAAAGACATGTTCAAAAATGCAAGGGGTTTGGTGAATAAAATGGAAGAACTGGAACTACTGATACATGAGGAGGATTTTGACTTTGGAAGTATCAGAGACCTGGTTTGACAGCACACACTGACTGGCTTGCGGTTGTCCAGGGGTATTATCCATATCAAAGGCACAGGGTGGGTAGAAGAGGAGGAGGGGTGTGCATGTACAGTATGTCAACAGTGAATTGCTGGTGAACACAAGGGATAACATTGCTAATAGGGCAAGGGGGAGTTGTAATCCTTGTGGCTGAAGCTTCAAAGGAAAGAAACAAAAGGGAAATTAATGGAAATTAATAGTAAGTGTATGCTAAAGGCCCTCGAACCTGAAGGACGAAAAGGAGACTAATCTTCTTTCACAGTTAGAAATGGCGGTGAAGCTGGGCAATGTGATTATCATGGGGGACTTCAATTACCCATGCATATGGAACTTCTCACTCATCTAAGGCTCATCATTTCTTGAATGTCTTGGAGGACAATTTCATATGTCAGTTGATGGATGCCCCAACTAGAAAAACGGCTCTGCTTGATTTACTAATTACAAACAACACAGAACTTATTAAAACATAATCAGGGAAAGTTGGTTAAAAATTACAGGGAGAAGGCAACTGCATTAAATACATTTTGCTCCTCAATGTTTACTTTGGAAAAAGAAGGGTATACTAGACAGAATGGTATTGTTAGCAACACAGCACAGATTGCACCCTTGTGGCTAATATAAGCCAGTGTTCTAAAAAGATTTAACAAACTTAATATGAACAAATCACCAGGACCAGATGGTTTACATCTGAGAGCTCTCAAAGAACTTAGCCAGGTAATTGCTAGGCCATTATTCCTAATGTTTAGGACAGCTTACTGATCAGAATGGAACCAGCTGATTGGCAAAACGCTAACAGGCTACCAATGTTCAAAAAAGGGTTGAGATACATACCTGAAATATACAGACCAGTCAGCCTAACATCAATAGTATATAAACTATTGGAGGGGATGATATGGAACTATATCCAAGAATTTACTGGTGAAAATATTGTCATTAGTAGTAACCAGTAGGGATGAGCTTGATGTTCGAGTCAAACGTAAGTTCGACTCGAACATCGGGTGTTTGCCCGTTTGCTGAATACCAAACATTATGGGGCGTTCCTGGGAAATTTGAGTGCCCGCGGAACGTGCCATAATGAACGGCGAGACCGTCAATGCACTGCGAGATCGCAGTGCATTGATGGCTGCTGATTGACCAAAGCATGCACCTGACCTGCATACTTTGGTCAATCTCAGTGCACTCTGCTGTGAGAGCCATGATTGGCCAAAGGCAGGGTGCCTTTGGCCAATCATGGCTCAGGGGGCTGAGTCCATGCCCCACACTATGTAGGGCTGCTTACACAGCAGCCGTATATAGTTTTATGAATGAGAGCAGCAAAATGCAATTTGTAAAGGAAAAAATGTAATTTAAAACTGCTTGCAGCTGTAATGTATTGCCGAATCCCAGCAAAATAGATACAAATCATTGATAAAAATGGCATGCCCCCCCCAGTCCATTACCAGGCCCTTCGGGGCTGGTGTGGATTTTAAGGGAAAACCTGAGCCAAAAAAAAATGGTGTAGGGATGGTGTAGGGGTCCCCCCCAAAATCCATACCAGACCCTTATCCGAGCATGCAACCTGGCAGGCTGTAGGAAAAAGGAGGGGATGAGAGAGGGCCCTCCTACTCCTGAACCATACCAGGCCACATGCCCTCAACACGAGCTTACCAGTCCTTAAATGTGGTATGTGCACTGCATTGGTTTCCCTTTTTCAGACTAAGAACACGTTCTGCAAGTACAGAAAATACCTGCTGATCTTGCCAAAAATGTGGTGTATTTATCATTTCCTGTGATTTGAAAAAACAGCAAAACAGACTTATTTTTTATTTTTTTCGTAAACTACTAATCCTATCACCCACATGTAATGAAGAGGAACAAAGGTTGACATGTTTGAAATTCAGCCTAGGTGTCAACCGTGGCTCTTTCTATAAATGCAGTAGGGGGGAGAGTGCAGCAGTCCAGGAATTGAAAGTGTGTTAGTCACAGGATTACAGGGTGAACATAAAGGTAAAAAAGTCTAAATAATGAAAACAAATGCAGCCACCACACTAAGTGCCAATAAGCTGCAATATATTAAGATAGCGTTTTTTCGGTTTAGATACACTTTAAGCCATCAACGTTAAATAACTTACAGATTTTCCCAAATCAAATCATGTTTTCTTTACACCACTACTATACCTTGAAGTCAGTTTATACCTCCATCATTTGCATCAGGTTATCTATCAAATATTTCTGCTTCACTTTTACTTCCCAGTTTTCAGTTGAAAAATGACAATGCAACTATTAACACAGTACATGGAACATCAGGTTATCTAGATAGCACATCAGTGGTACCACAGCAAGAGATCTTTTCATGCAGGTGTTAACATAAGTGATAATGACATAGTATCCCACCACTTTCCCTGTAATCTATAGCTTTTGCTTCTATTGATTTTTCCAGTATCGATTTCCTTAGTTTTCACTCTGTTTCCTTCCCCTCTTATTATTTATTTATTTAGTTATTTGCCTCTTATTGCTTTCCATTTATGCAGTATTAATTGATGTAATAAATTCAAGTCAGCTTTTCATGAGTATATTAACCCATTAAATTTAAACCATTTGCGTTCCGCATTTATATTAGGGATATAATTTAAAATGTTTTTTTCTCCCCTGTATTATTAATTCCAAACCATTTATTTGATTGAGATAATATATCAATTTCTATGTTACTTAGTTCATTTTCTATAAACACATTCAGTAAACAAGAAGGTTATGGCTCTCATTTCAAGTCACTGCATATATCCATAAATACCAGTGGGCAAGACTGGCAGATGTTCCTAATGACATACTCTAGAAGCATGACGGCTTCAGGCAAAATCTCTTCTGAAGCATATCGAAAGGATCCCCATATCTAATAGTTATTTGACATTGAGAGTGAAATGAAATTGCATAGAAGGGGATAATTTTGGACTAAGTGGGAAATGTTATGGATGGAGTCAAAAAAGCAAATACCTACAATGTCTTATTTAAAGTTCGTCTTTATCTTTTTTTCCCCCTGCTTTATCCATTATTTCATTTTGACATATCCACTTGTCACTTGGCCATGACAGTCTGCAAATGATGGCTTCACTTGATTCTCAAATCAGCATTGACATTACATCCCACTGACCTTCAAACATACAGCTTCTTTGGCAGTCAATTCTCTGCATGAATTCCCATTAAATATAAATGGATGAAACATGGTTTAGTAATGCTAGTAATGATACTTCTTTCCTAATGTGCAGGTAATCTGAATGGTCAATCATGACTTTTAATAATCAGTACTATCTGGAAGCAGATGGTTGAGTATTTTTGACTAAATAAATAACAGAAAAATCTAGGTTTCGACATACCCATATAATACAATTATAAAAAGGATGTTTATTCAGTATTTATTATTACATGCTGGAAACCCACGTTACCTCCTATTAATTAATGTTTTAAAGTTTTCTTCTAGTCACCCTGTTAAATCATATGAAATTGTGATTGTGTAATATGACACCAGCTCCTTCTACCCTCAGGATTTGAAAAGAGGGAAAAACAACATTTTAGTATAAGTAAGATGTATTAGAGGATATTATTTTTTTGTTCCAGCAATTTATTTATATAGTTTAGAAAACAATGCAAATAGGATTCCTCACATTAAGACAGGATCCATGCAAATGAAGCAATACAATTGTAAATTGTACTTCACCCCCAGCCATTTACTGATGGTTCTGGTGGGAGCTTGTGTGGAGGACATTCCCAGAACATTACTTCTGGAGCTTGTGTGGAGGGAACCCCTTGAACATCAGCTGTGATAGCTGAGTTGGTAGCATTCAGCAAGGCAGACCTATCAATTTTGAGTACAAAGAATATGTCAGAATTGTAGTCAAGCTCAGATCAAAGATCAGTTACCAGGAAGCCAAACCAAAGTGAAGAACAAAGGCAAGGTCAGGGTAGGTGGCAGTTAGGAATATGACTATGGAAAGAAAGAGTAAATTGGTTTTAACTAACTTCTAATGTCATCTTTGAAACATGTTTTAAGAGCCTTGGCTGTATTTTATAAAACCTAAAAAAAAATTCTGCCAAAATTGCTGGAAGATTGACAGCTGAGGTCTTGACCTTTGTAGAAAAGTTGCTCTTGACATTTGTTTTAGTGCTAATCAACTGAAACAGAGGTTTTTGCTTAGTGGTTGTTAAAATGTAAATACTGTAAACACTGATACATTGGAGTTAGCACAGACTTGGAGAAGCTAATTGCAATGTGTCTATTTATTTATTTATTTATTTTTTGCACAGGAGTTTCGGGAGCAAACCCTAAAAATAAAATAAAACCTTTAAAACTAAGGAACTTTCATAAATAATTGCTTATCTCTAAATAATTATAATTACCTCACTCTTATCTCTGCTCTTATCAAATTGCTTTGATATTTTTTTTTACATTTTTGTAATGTTCATAGGTTTTTTTCTATTCTTTTTGTAGCATATGCATACAATATTGCAAATTTTAAAAATGTTTTAAATTTATTGATTGATAAACAGTTTTTTGTACTATAAGTTTACAGTAAAGAATATAATACCATCAAACAAAAATGTAATCCAAAAAGCAATATATGCCTCATTTTTGTATCATAAGTAATACAATTCCTGTCCAAATGTATTAAGTTGAACATAATAACAGTTCTGAAACTTAAATGAAAAAGAACCATATTTTCTTTAAAGTGTAACTCCACTTTTGTTGAGAAAAAAACATTTCCCTGACTTGTATCTTAGTGCAGATTTCTAGGAAAATTGGTGAGCCAATCACAGAAGCAGGAAAATATGTTTCTGGGGAGTGGTCAGTACACACTCTGAGTACAGAACAACCCCATTCTCAGAAAATTACGGATTGAAAAAGAAAAGGTAATTTTTTAATAACATTCAATTACAATATGATTAGTGTTCCAATTATATGCGCTATATTATTTTTTCTTTATTTGCTATTTTTTTCCCCCACGAAAGTGGAGTTATCCTTTCAGTTACCATATATACTCGAGTATAAGCTGAGATTTTCAGCACATTTTTTGTGCTGAAAAAGCCCCCCTTGGCTCATACTTGAGTCTCCCTGCCTCTCTGTGTCCATCTGCAGCCTCATGCGCCTGATCTCCCAGCGCTCTGACGTGCAGTCTACTCGGCGGCCATCCAGTGTAACAAAACCCCGCCTCCTCCTCACCCTTGTCCTCGTCCATGATAGGCGGAACACTGACTTACTGCTGGGAAAATGAATCAGTGTTCCATCATGGATGAAGAGGAGGAGGAGGCTGGGGTTTGTTACACTGGACGGCCGATGAATAGACTGAATGCATGTCACAGCACCGGTGTTCTGGAGATCAAGGTACATGAGGCTGCAGATGGACACACCTTTCTTATTTTGCTAGATAAATAAATAGAGTCACACTGTCTTTAAAGTGCAGCTGATGTTAATGTGATTTCTAGAACTCTTGCAATAATGTGTGTAGAAATGGGACTATCATGAATGGTTGTGGATCGTGGACCTTCCATGTAGTCTGACCTTTGGGTGGATGTGTTTGGAGCGTGCACACATGCAGCTACAGCTGACCACCTACTACAGGGAAACATAAGGGACAAGTGTCTGGAAAGCACAGAATACTGGACTGAAGCATGCTGGGAAATTTTGTATGAAGCATGAAGCATGCTGGGAAACTGTATCAGTGTTCCATCTATCATGGACGAGGAGGAGGTGGGGCTTTGTTACAATGTATGGCCGCCGAACAGACTGCATGACACAGCGGGAGACACCCGCTGTTTTAGTTATCACAGGTACAGCTGCAGATGGGCACAGTGAGGCTGCAGATGGGCACAATGAGGCTGCAAATGGGCACAGTGAGGCTGCAAATGGGCACACTGAAGAAGAAAAACAACAATGGCGCCACTCTAAGTGCAGTATTAAAAACAGATTTAATGTATCTTTAAAATCAAGTACTCACAAGGGTACAAGTAAAGCAGGCGTACAAAGGGTGAGATTATCATGCCAGGTGTCCCAGATGAGGTGTAGAATCACATCGTGCGGTGGCGTTCTATTCTTCTGACAGGGTGCGCTGCTGGATACTTGCTATGTCCTGTCGCTGGAACGCGCTGTGTACAATCCGGGGAGCAGGGTCACTTCCGGGTCTGTGCTGGGATAGGCGACGCGTTTGCGGAGCTACGCTCCTTCCTCCTTCCTTCTCACCCTTTGTACGCCTGCTTTACTTGTACCCTTGTGAGTACTTGATTTTAAAGATACATTAAATCTGTTTTTAATACTGCACTTAGAGTGGCGCCATTGTTGTTTTTCTTCTTCAGTACCCAGAGGATTGCTTCATCCTGATCTACAGGGCTGCCTTCTACAGTAGCTTATTATGGACTTATTCAGTTTCAGTTTTAGTTTCATTTTGGACTTTAGCAATTAGTCTCATGCTGATCAGCATAAATTCATAATTTCATTGTTTATTATTCGATTTATTTTAGTTATGAAACCACCCTTCAGTCATTCATTCTCTTTGTATTAGAGCAATATATGTATTTTTTAGGGGGCTCCAGCTGGTTTATATTGGTTGAATGTAGCGCTCACATGTATATGTTGTAAAATGGGCACACTGAGGCTGCAGATAAGCATAGTGAGGCTGCAAATGGGCACAGTGAGGCTGCAAATTGGCACAGTGAGGCTGCAAATGGGCACAGTGAGGCTGCAGATGGGCAATGTTTACCAGTAGCTGCTGCATTTCCCACCCTAGGCTTATACTCGAGTCAATAAGTTTTCCCATTTTTTTGTGGTAAAATTAGGTGCCTCGGCTTATATTCAGGTTGGCCTATACTCGAGTATATACGGTACTCATATTAATACCCATTTACCACATTTTAACTGACTTTTTTGCTATCTGGTGCTAAGTAGCTGATTCTAAAACTGAACATTATATGTTTTATATTTCAATAGAGGCTGTTGCAATTTTGATATTTATAACTTTTTTTTTTGTTAATACCGGATTGTGTTTACTTTGAAAGGTGAAACAGTAAAATTAATTTTTTCATACAGCATGTTGCAGTGGGCTACACACTGCTTGTTTAACAAAAAATGGGCACTCACATACATTTTTAATAAAGATGAAAATTATATTCTATTCATTCACCAGCAAGGTATTCTGCTCTTCTCTTCACAAGGATAAAAGTATTTCTTTCATGGTACTGACTTGAATATGATGGCTAGTCCAGATCTTCCATACCAGGCCAATTCTGGCATTCCTCTACTACAGGGATATGCAATTAGCGGACCTCCAGCTGTTGCAGAACTACAATTCCCATGAAGCATAGCAAGACTCTGACAGCCACAAGCATGACACCTAGAGGCAGAGGCATGATGGGACTTGTAGTTTTGCAACTTTAATTGGTCCTTTAGGTCCTTTAATTGCATATCCCTGCTCTACTGCATGTAAAAATCATTATTTTTTTTGCTAGAAAATTACTCAGAACCCCCAACCATTATATATATTAGCAGAGACCCTAAAGAGAGGGGAAAAAATGGTGGTCATTGCAATTTTTTATGTCATACGGTATTTGCGCAGCAATTTATCAAACACAATTTTTGTGAAAAAAAACACTTTCATTAATTAAAAAAAAAAAACACTACAGTTACGCCAGTTTGTTAGTATAATGTGAAAGATGATGTTGCGCCAAATAAATAGATACCTAACATTTCACACTTTAAAATTGTGCACACATATTTACAGGTTACCAGTTTAGAGTTACAGAGGAGGTCTTGTGCTAGAATTATTGCTCTCACGCTAACATTCACGACAATACCTTACATGTGTGGTTTGAACATGCATTCGCTTCTGCGTGCGAGCACAAGGGGACGTTTTAATGGGTTTTTTATTGTTTATTTATTTATTTATTTTTATTTATACATTTTCCTTTTAATTTTTTTAATCACTTTTATTCCTATTACAAGGAATGTAAACATCCCTTGTAATAGGAATAGGGCATGCCAGGTCCTCTTTATGGAGAGATCTGGGGTTTTTTGACTTCTTCACTGGAAATCCTGATTTAAAAAAAAAAAACAATCTCAGTTTTCCCAGCAAAAAAACAGCAGTGTTTACATCGGCTGGTGCCGGAAGTGACGTTTTGACATCGCTTGCAGTCTCCGAGGGTCATTTTCCTGCCCAGCTCAATGGCAAATTGCCGTTGCAGGCCGTTTTCATTCTTCAGCTCGCCAATCGCACGGGGCAAGCCGGGAGAAGCACCAGAGGGCGTCGGGAGAGGAGGGGCATCACCTCATGCCACCTGTAAAAGCCATCAAGCAGCTAAGCAGCTGCTTTGATGGCTTTTATATTGCAGGGGAAAAAAAGCTGAAAAAAAGATATCTGAATGATGGTTGCAGCTGCAACCATCATTCAGATATCTCCACTCAAAGGCCAGGACGTCATATGATGGGCGGGAAGTGGTTAAACTATTACGTAACTTGTTAAAGCAAATGAAATATTTTGTGCCATATAAATCATACAACAAAACTTCAGTCAGCTAGTTACATATGCATTAAATGAATAGTTTCATTTTTGTCTCTGGTATGGGTGTGAGTTTATTTAAGTGGAACTGATTGTATTTCTTTTTCTTAACTGCATTTAAAAGAGATTAACACCAGAAGTCTGTCTTTCAATAGGCATTTCTCAATTCAAGTATAAATCAAAACATATCATTAGAATCACTGTAAAATGACAAAATGTAATTTTGCTGTCAAACTGATAGTGAGAGTGTATATGTTATTTATCATATGCTGGTGGCATTTTTGTTCCCCTTCTATTCTTACTTTTACCATTTTCAAATAACTGCATTACTCTCATTCCTTAGATAAAAGCATGCATACAGGAAATTCAGAATATCTTCAAGTTTAATGGTCCCTTGAGAAAACACTAGCAAAATATATTTTATTGTATAATCAATACACAACTTTGCAACAATTTGTATTCATTTTTTTCTCAAAGAGAGCAAAACTGTTTTTTCAAACTATTCATTATAAATGTAGGACTTGTCTTCCTTTTGTTTGAAAAATATTTCAAATACTTAAAGGGAGCCTGCTAGGCGAGAATTGGCTGTGCTGCCATTCACAACAGCACTATAGCTGTCATGCTTATTTTCTAGCCAGTCATTTACCAATCTGCTTAGTTCTTCTGGATCATTCACTTATCAAATATGAATACTTCCTGGGAATCAGAATTTTAAGCAGGCAATTCATGTTTTAAGAACTGGATCAGGACAGGTAGCATTGGTATTTCTCTCATGACAGGTTCCCTTTAATCACAAAAGTGTACAGCGGCTCAGAAGTTCACAGAATCAACTATTTTGTGTAGTGTAGCATAGACAAAAAAATGTGATTGAATGACTCATGAACATTTTTTTAAATGTATCCTCTGGATATACTGCAGAAAATGGGAAACATTGTACAGCAAGGCTATGCTAGAGGCTAAGCTAAAGGCAAACTATACAAATCTCAAGGACAGCATTGTTAAAAAAGAAAACTATCAATCCTGGATACACTAGAAACATTGCAAAAAAGTAAAAGCAAAAACAAAAACTTATTTAAAAATATATAACTTCCTATGTAATCACGGGGCGGGGGGGGGGGTTCATTTACTAAATCAGAGAATGTAATTTTTGGGCTTGGAAAGGCATTAGTGCACACAGAGTGAATTTATATTTTTTTGGCTATTGTGGGATTTATTAAACATTTTTGTGGCAGAAATTCAACTTTAACCAGTTGAGCTCCGGGGAATCTTACCCCCTTTGTGACTAGGCTATTGTTTGCTATATCGCACTGCATTACTTTAACCACTTGCCGACCAGCCGCCGCAGTTTTACTGTGGCAGAATGGCACTGCTGGGAGAAACAAAGTTATGTTAAGTCGCTTCGCCCTGTGGCCACTAGGGGTGTGCGGGCGCTGCTCTCCCCCGGAGCCAATGTGAGTGCCCGGCGGTGATCATGATCACCGCCAGGCTCCCGCAATCACTGCTGACACACCAAGAACCGGGATCTGTGTGTGTAAACACACAGTTTCCGGTTCTCTGAGGGGGGAAGAGACAGATTGCCTGTTCATACAGAGTATGAACAGCAATCTGTCATCTCCCCTACACAGTCCCCTTCCCTTTCAGTTAGAACACACACTAGGGAACACAATTAACCCCTTGATCGCACCCTAGTGTTAACCCCTTCCCTGCCAGTGACATTTTTACAGTAATCAGTGCATTTTTATAGCACTGATCGTGTATAAATGCCAATGGTCTCAAAAATGTATCCGATGTGTCTGCCATAATGTTGCAGTCACAATAAAAATTGAAGATCGCCGCCATTACTAGTAAAAAAAATAAAAAAATAATAAAGACGCCATAAAACTATCCCCTATTTTGTAGACGCTATAACTTTTGTGCAAACCAATCAATTTACGCTTATTGCGATTTTTTTTACCAAAAATATGTAGAAGAATACATATCAGCCTAAACTGAGGAAAAAATCGTTTTTCATATATTTTTGGGGGATATTTATTATAGCAAAATGTAAAAAATATTGCGCTTTTTTCAAAAAAACTCTTTTTTTGTTTATAGCGCAAAAAATTAAAACCGCAGAGCAGATCAAATATCACCAAAAGAAAGCTCTATTTGTAGGAAAAAAATGTAAAAAGTGCTCTGGTCAGGAAAGGGGTAAAATCTTCCGGGGCTGAAGCGGTTAACTGGCAATTACGTGGTCATGCATAGCTGTACCCAAACAAAATGTATATAATTTTTTTCACACAAATAGAGTTTTCTTTTGGTGTTCAACACTATTTTTTTTTCAGTGATATAAATGAAAAAAGGCAGAAAATTCTGAAGAAAAACATTTTTATCTTTCTGTTATAAAACCTATCCAATAATAAAATAAAAAATAAAATTTCTTCATAAATTTTGGCCAAAATGCTAAATGTCTGCTACATGTCTTTGATTAAAAAAATCCCAATAAGCATATATTGATAGGTTTGCATGAAAGTTGTAGCATCTACAAACTATGATATACTGTATATACTAAAATTTTTGTTTAGTTTTATTTTTTTTTACTACTAATGGCAGTTATTAGTGACTTATAATGGGACTGCGATGCGGCGAACAATCTGACACTAACTGACAATTGGGGGAACTGACTAACTGCCACTGACATCACCAATTCAGTGATCAGTATTAATACTATACACTGTCATTGTACTATTGACACTTGCAGGTGAGCAGCCACTGTAAGTGGTTACAGCCATTGTTCACCTAGCTCTCAGTTAATCATCTTAAACTGTTATCACATCAAACATGTGGTAGGTAAAATCCTGTTTTTATTTACACTACTCAAACATTCAACATTCACACACCAGTGTTTGAAAAGCACCCATGTTGCAGTGTACTGTAGTGATCTTGTGGCAAGAAACACCGCAGCTGTGATATTTAGTTAAGGCATACAGTATATGATGATTGCACCTCCATACATATGGGCAAGCTCTAATGAACAATGAACTTAATCTATATATATTTAACCACTTGACCTCTGAAAAGTTTTACCCCCTTCATGCCAAGGCATTTTTTGCTACTCAGCACTGTGCTATTTTAACCACTTAAAGACTGCCCACCGTATTCCCTATATTGCAGGGATAGAGAGGGTAAAAAAGGGTGAGGGGTATGCCTGTATATCAAAAATGATGTACAAGTGAATGTGAGAGATGACATCACTAAGGGAGCTAGGGAGGAGGTGGAATCCCTTTGAGTAGAGCTACAAAGGGAGGAAACTAAGGGGAAAGTAATACTGGGAGTATGCTATAGGCCCCCTAACCAGAGGGAGGAGGGGGAGGCGGGACCTCCTATCACAATTTGGATTAGCTGCAAGGATGAGAAGTGTCATTATAATGGGGGATTTTAATTATCCAGACATAGACAGGGCGAAAGGAACCGCCCATTAATCTAAAGCTCGCCATTTCCTAAATGTCTTGCAGGACAGTTTCATGGGTCAGATGGTAAATGACCAACTAGAAACAAAGCGTTACTAGACCTACTGATTACCAACAATACAGACCTGATCATGGATGTGGAAATATGGGGCAATTTAGGAAACAGCGATTATAGGTCAATTAGTTTCAGTATATATCACACAAATAGGAAACATAAGGGGAATACAAAGACACTGAATTTCAAAAGAGCCAATTTCCCTAAACTACGGTCCTTGCTAGAAGGTACTAAATGGGATAAAATCTTAGGAACAAAGAACACGGAGGAAAAATGGGTATGCTTTAAGAGCATATTAAATAAGGGAATAAGCATCCCAATGGAAGCTAATAAAAGTCCTGGGTGGCTTAACTCTTAATGTAAAAATGCATATAAAAGCAAAGGACAAGGCCTTCAAAAAATACTAGGCTGAGGGATCATCATCAGCATCCCAACTTTACAAAGAATACAACAAGAAATGTAAGGGTGCAATCCAGGCAGCTAAGATAGAACACAAAAGGCACATAGCGGAGGAGAGTAAAAAAAAATCCCAATAAATTCTTTAAGTAAATAAATAGTAATAAAGGGAGGTCAGATCATATTGGTCCCATAAAGAATGATGAAGGGAATCTGGTTACTAAGGAGGGAGAGATGGTGAAGGTATTGAATTTATTCTTCTCCTCAGTCTTCATGAGGGAAACAGGGGGCTTCAGTAACCAAAACTGCAATGTTTATTCTCATGACACATCACAGGAAGCACCCTCATGGCTATCAGAGGATAGAATTAGAAATAGACTTGAAAAACTTAACATTAATAAGTCACTGGGACCAGAAGGCTTGCACCTGAGGGTCCTTAAAGAACTCAGTCAAGTAATTGCCAGACCATTTTTCCTATTTTTTTACGAACAGTCTACTGACTGGAATGGTACCAGCTGATTGGAGAAAAGCCAATGTAGCACCAATGTTTAAAAAAGGGCCAAGATACATCCCTCGGAATTACAGACCAGTTAGCCTAACATCAATAGTATGCAAGCTCTTGAAGGGGATGATAAGGGACTATATACAAGGTTTTAGTAATGACAACGGTATCATTAGCAGTAATCAACATGGATTCATAAATAATTGTTCTTGCCAAACCAATCTATTAACCTTTATGAAGAGGTGAGCTGCCATCTAGATAAAGGAAGGTCAGTAGACATGGTGTATCTGGATTTTGTAAAGGCATTTGATAAAGTTACCGATAAACATTTACTGTACAAACTAAGGTCTGTCAGTATGAGTACATGGATTGAAAACTGGCTACAGGGGCGAGTTCAGAGGGTAGTGATAAATAGGGAGTACTCGGAAAGGTCTGGTGTGGAAAGTGGGGTCCCCCAGGGTTCTGTCCTGGGACCAATCCTATTTAATTTATTCATAAACAACCTGGAGGATGGGATAAACAGTTCAATCTCAGTATTTGCGGACAACACAAAGCTAAGGAGGGCAATCATTTCTCTGCAGGATGTGGAAACCTTACAAGAAGATCTGAACAAATTAATGTGGTGGGCAACCACATGGAAAATGAGGTTTAATGTAGAAAAATGTAAACTAATGCATTTGGATGGCAAAAATATGAATGCAATCCACTCACTAGGGGGAGAACCTCTGGGGGAATCTTGGATGTAGAAGGACCTGGGGGTCCTAGTAGATGATAGGCTCAGGGGTGGCATGCAATGCCAAGCTTTTGCAAGAAAATCAAACAGAATACTGGCATGCATTAAAAATGGGATTAACTCCATGACATAAAATGATAATTCTCCCACTCTACAAGACTCTGGTCCGGCCGCACCTGGAATATGCCATCCAGTTCTGGGCACCAGCCCTCGGGAAGGATGTGCTGGAACTGGAGAGAGTCCAGAAAGGGGCAACAGAGCTAATAAAGGGACTGGCGGACCTTAGTTATGAAGAAAAGTTACGAGCACTGAACTTCTTTCTGGAGAAGAGACGCTTGAGAGGGGATATGATTTCAATGTACAAATACCATACTGGTGACCCCACAATAAGGATAACACTTTTCAGGAAAAGGGAATTTAAAAAGACTTGCGGCCATTCACTAAAATTAGAAGAGAAGTGGTTTAACCTTAATCATTGTAGAGGGTTCTTTACTGTAATGCCCCGTACACACGGTCGGACTTTGTTTGGACATTCCGACAACAAAATCCTAGGATTTTTTCCGACGCATGTTGGCTCAAACTTGTCTTGCATACACACGGTCACACAAAGTTGTCGGAAAATCCGATCGTTCTAAACGCGGTGACGTAAAACACGTACGTCAGGACTATAAATGGGGCAGTGGCCAATAGCTTTCATCTCTTTATTTATTCTGAGCATGCGTGGCACTTTGTCCATCGGATTTGTGTACACACGATCGGAATTTCCGACAACGGATTTTGTTATCGGAAAATTTTATATCCTGCTCTCAAACTTTGTGTCGGAAAATCCGATGGAAAATGTGTGATGGAGCCTACACACGGTCGGAATTTCCGACAACAAGGTCCTATCACACATTTTCCATCGGAAAATCCGGCCATGTGTACGGGGCATAAGAGCGGTAAGGATGCGGAATCCTCTTCCACAGGCAGTGGTTTCAGCAGGGAGAATTGATAATTAAAAAAAAATATTAGATAGGCACCTAAACGACCACAACATACAGGGATATACAATGTAATACTTACATAAGAGCACACACACAGGTTGGACTTGATAGACTTGTGTCTTTTTTCAACCTCACCTACTATGTAATTATATACTGCGGCAGGGTGGCTCTATTGTGTGAAACAACGTACCTGTATGTTGTTTCCTGCAATATATACTGTTGGCTTGCCCCCTTCACAGAGGAAGAGCCGATGCATGTGCCCAGCAGACCCCATGCCTGCTGGCCAGCCACGATCACTCCACAGAGAGGCAGAACAGGGATCTGCCTATGTAAACGAGGCAGATCCCTATTCTAACAGGGAAGAAAATGGAGATCTGCTGTTCTTAGTGATGAACAGCAATCTCTGTGTTGTCTTGTCAGTCCATCCCCACACAGTAAGTTTGCACCAACCAATCACTATACGCTTATTGGGATTTTTCTTACCAAAAATATGTTGAAGAATACATATTGGCCTAAATTGATGAAGATTTTTTTTTCTTTTTTATATATTTATTATAACAGAAAGTAAAAAATTATTTTTTCAAAATTGTCAGTCTTTTTTTGTTTATAGCGCAAAAAATAAAAACCACGGAGGTCATCAAATACCACCAAAAGAAAGCTCTATTTGTGAGAAAAAAAGGACATCAATTTCATTTGGGTACAGCGCCACCCGACCGCGCAATTGTCAGTTAAAATAACGCAGTGCCATATTGCAAAAATTATTCTGGTCATTAAGGGGGTCATTGAGGGGGTAAATCCTTCCGAGGCTGAAGTGGTTAGCTGGCATGGTCATGCAAAACTATAGGAAAATTAAATGTATATCATTTTTTTCACACAAATATAGATTTATTTCGGTAGTATTTGATCACCACTGAGGTTTCTATTTTTTATTATACAAATAAAAGAAGACTGAAAATTTTGAAAAAAGAAAGATATTTTCTACTTTCTTTTATAAAACATATCCAATAAAAAAAATTCAAAAAAATCACATTTCTTTAGGCTAAAATGTACTCTGCTACATGTCTTTGGTAAAGGAAAATCTCAATAAATGTATATTAATTGGTATGTGTGAAAGTTATAGCATCTACAAACTATGGTATATATACTGGAATTTACGCTGCTATAGACTCTATCCTGTAATGCAGTGATCAGCGACTTACAGTGTGACTGTGACACTGTGGTGGGCAATCTGGCGCTAACAGACAATATATGGGAGGGTCACTAATTGACTGACACTAATATCGGCTATGACACTAATACAGTGATCAGTGATAATACTGTACACTGACACTGTACTAATGACACTGACTGGGAAGGGGGTTAACATCTAAGGGCAATCAAGGAGTTAACTGTGTGCCTAACAATGTGTATTGTGTGTTATGTGTGCTGCTTTTACTTTCTGATCTGGCTGTTTTTTCTCCCTGCTTCCTATGCACACAGAGTTCTGTGTGTTTGTAAACACATAATTCTGTCTGTGACTGGCCACAGTTGATCAACTGATTTCAGTCAAAATCATTGGCTGAAATCTGTTGCCAACTCGTGCTGTGTCCAATCACAGCATTGGTAGGCAGAGTGCATGCGCATGCCCACCCCGAACCTGTAAAACAGGCTGCAATGTACAAGCATGTTCTCCGGCCTGCCTATACCACCAGTCCACAGTAAATCTACTGTGGGCAGCCGATAAATAGTTAAAGAAGCACTCTTGTTATTACTATAGCTTTACCTTGAGTTAGTATAGAGTCTCTTTGAAAGAACATATGATATTTGTAATTTTGCTACCACTATTTTTTATTAAATATTGTACATGTATACTTTTAATGCTGAACTAAAGGCAGATAAACAGTAAATGGATATAAGTAGATATATATATTTTATATACAATATCTTATATCAAATGAATGGAGCTAGCTCTGTGATCATTAATAAATTATTTAATGTAATTTTTCAATGCAAACAAGTACCTGAACATGAATTACATCTTCCTTTCATTGTCCAGAAGACTGTGTTTAAGAGCAAATATGTGCTATTAGGGTACTGTTAAATTTCAAGGTATGATTGGGTAAAAAAGTGAAAGCAGGGAAAAACACCAATCATTCAGCTAAGGGTTGAGAAGATGACTGGGGCAAGTCTCCTTATGATACAGGCTCAAAATGTAGAAGAAACCCATTGCTATTGATCAGTGCAAAAAAATCCTTAGATAAAACTGGCAAAATTGGTCAAACATTACACTTATTATTAGTGCAGTGTCAGAGATTCAGTTCAAAAGCTCCGTGTACAGATGCTCCATTTTCCATGACTTGAAAGAGAGATAGAGGATCCGACAGGGAGTGCTGTTTAAAAGCCAGCTAAAGGGAGTGTGTAAGCACTAGAAGGGATACTGCAGATGGCTGATGGTTGTCAGAGCATGCAGCTCTTTTGCAATTAAGGTTCACAGCTTGACAAAGGAGTCATTACACTAAAATGCAAAAGTTTCTACTCTGAAGCCCCGAGGGTGCTTCTTTTGTTACCTACTGTACCTACTGCACATGCTGTGCATCCAACCCACAGCTTCATCCATGAATGTCTTCTCAATTGTGTAGTGGGACTCCATATACAGCCATTTTTTTTTTGTAAAATAGTTTTAGAAACAAGAACACCATTTACATGACTGGGTCAGTTGCTACTTTTGTAAATTATTTTAGAAAACATCAAGGTCTCAAATGTCAGAATTCTTACTAGTTTTCTTCAATGGTTCCATGGATAGTGGTCAATAGTTTCTCAAAATTGTTTTTGTTTAGTTTGCCACTCAGGGCTGACTAATTAAAACTGGAGAGTGCAAAATTTGGTGCATCTCTGCATAGAAACCAATCAGCTTCTAGTTTTTTTTGTCAAAGCTCAATTGAACAAGCTGACGTTAGAAGCTGATTGGCTACAACTGCACCAGATTTTGCTAGTCTCCAGTTTTAGTAAATCAACTCCATGATGTTTGTTGTTAGACTGCACATAAATGTTTTCCGCATTAACAATTTAAGTACACCTTTTAATGAGAAAATGCTAGTTGCCTGGGTGTGCCTGGCATTAATACTTTTCAGTCACAGACCTGTGACTGAAAATCATGTTGCAAATCAGTTTCAAAAAGGTACCAGAAATCTTCCATATCCTGGATATTCTAGGCCAGTGACAGTAACATTGAAGCAGGAGCAAAAAAGAAATGTTTGCTCCAACAGTAATTCAAGACCAACTTCAACTTTTTATTTTTTGGTTGGAACCTCAGTCTGGTTTTTATTGCTGTCTGTGTTCCCTGCCACTATATGGAGGTAAACACTCTCTATTTATCTTGTTGACCATCATCACTGGGACTTAAAGTGAGGGGAAATCCAAAACTTGAAGTTATCACCAGAGCAGGGTAAGAAGCCAAATCTTTCAGAGGAAATAGCTGTGTAATAGGAGATTTACTTTCCTTTGTGTGTTTTTTAGGCATTTCCCCTTTGTCTTCACCTGGTGATTTGGCCAGTAACACATTCCTGTATTAGAATGCTTCCACTCTGGATGAAAGAGCACAGGGGAGCCTTTGGACAGCAGCATTGCCAGAAGTGGGGAGGGAAATGCTAGATGTACTAGCAGATTTGGATACTCTAACAAATCTCACAAGTTACAGCAACAGGTTTTCTTTGTTTTAACCTAAATAAATAAAAGTTGATCATTGTAAACACCACTGTCAGTAGTAGAAGGTTTGTCTCAACACTCTAACTGCTATATTTGCAGGAGAGCTTGTTCTGGTGAAAAACAGCAGATTTACTGTTTGGATTGCCAGACGAAAGCAAAGGAAAGAAAGCTGAAAAAAAGAAAATAAATGCAGCCATCAAATCTGAAATGTGATAAACTGTAATATAAGAAATTTTTGCTGTTGAGTTTAATGCCACTTTAGCTGTTACACCAGACTGCAGGGTCCAGTTCCCCCCTAACTATTGATGATGTACAGTACCCTTCCTTCATGATGGGATTTGCACTGTGTTCCAGCCCTTCTGATTACTGAACTTCCACTGGTAATGAACATTCTGCATTCATGAGTTAAGTGATAAAGAAGAAGAATACCTATATTTGCTGTTTGCCATCTGCCAAGTGTATTTAGGTGGTTGTTTACAGGTTAATGAAAGATGGTTTTCTTATATCATCAGAATGCACCCTTGGATAATACTAAATCCTAAGCTGTATTTTGTTTTCTTGAGTGTGATCCAAAGTTTTCATATGGGTGATCTGGAGCACATATCCCTTTATGTTAAAGGTACTGTACACTTTCAAATGTTTTTGTTGTTTTAACTCGGTATTAATGTAGCTTTTTTTCCCTACATTGTTTGTTTGCCTTACCTTGTAATGATGGGCTCACATGTTGTGGCTGTAGTTTGTAGTGCTTTGGCTGATCAATTAGCCTATGTCCATGTATTAATTAACCTAGCTTGTCCCTAATTGCTAAGGGGACAGGCAACTTCTTGTTCTGAATCATGCAGCAACCAATGCACATATTACAAAAGAGGGAGTGCTAATGTGACAGTAGACTGTTACTTGTTCTGCTTGTGTTTGTCAGATTTAATTACTTTTTAGCCCTTACCTGCAGATCACTAGACTGAGAGACACAGGGATTGTGGGATAAGTGGCGTCAGTCCACTACAAACAGAGGCCATGCATTAATCTGTGCAGTGCCATGCCACATGTCTTATATTTGAACACAAACAGAAACTTCTGACACGGGAATGTGAAGATAGATAGAAAATAGAAAGATTTATAATGCCTTTAAATGTATGTAAACCCTAACAGTGAACTTCTTTCTTACAGTCTGCTAACTATACCATTGGAAGCATTTTGTTATATCAGTTCAATAAGTGCAATAGAAATTTTGTGAACTGAAGTTAAGTGGGCAGGGCTGACACCACATGCTTAAATACATAAAACAGGAGAGTTGGGACTTTAGATGAGGTGAGCAAAGAAGACCAGGGGGGGCAGTCAAACATAGCATAAAACACTTTATTGATACATAGTAGTGCAATGACACAATGGAGTTCCGATGTAGATTGTCATAACAAGTCGTGTAGCAGTCACATCCTAACTGATACATGGCAAACATGGTAAACAACCCCCAAATGGATGCAGGGAGAATAATACTATTCTGGAAGAAATGTTCACTAAAGTAGTCATAGGGTGATAAAAAACTTGTAAGTATATGGTTGTCTGGTGCATGTAGTAAGCCCAATGCGTTTCGTGTATTGAACACTCTTCAGGGGCGATATAGCACCAGGGTCTACAAAGAAAAAGAACAATGGGGTAAAAACTGTATGAAAAAAAAAAAAAAAAAGACAAAACCTCTAGTCTCCAATGGGTACTCACATGCCACGCGATAGTGAAACTAAGGGGGTCCACGACTGCCGGCAGCCAAATAGCCCGTGCCCGGGAGCTGAGGGAGGAGCCCAAAGAAAGGGACGGAAGGAGATTCCAACACAGCACAGAGGTCCCCAGAAAGTAATGATACACACTGGGAATTGGTGGGGGTAGGGTCCTAAAGTAATAAAAGTAAATGGTATAAAATGTAGCCCCAAAATAGGACTGGGGCCCCTGCTTGAAACAAAAAATACAGAAGTGTCCCTGTAAAACCCCCCTTACCTTAAGATGGTGAGTAGTGGCCAACCGGAACTGACCCGGTGATCTCCATACTGCCTGAAAACAGGCTAAGCCTAAATGGGAACCCTATATAAGGCCAGTCTCCGCCCCAATCAGATAGCTCCCCCCAGCATCACGCGGTGCAGGCACACATGCGGATGGAGGACTCATCCAGCGCAGCGGCGACCGCCGCCCACAGCTGCTGGGGAGGCCGCCACCCACGTGTCTGCACAAGAGGAAAACACAGCGTCAGACGCCGTGACACTCAAGCAGAGGTCACGTGCGTAACGAGGAGGCGTGATGCCGACGCACAGCGAGAGGCCCGCCCCGACCACCCGTCAGAGAAAACGAAAGGGGGGAAGGGGAGGGGTCCCAGCCGTGCCTCGCAGCTCCCAGACACAGAAAAAAAGGTCGCCAAGCCGAGGCCGACCCCCCAGAGACACACCACGTGGTTGCACCCAAATGTATATGCTTTGTCATATACAGTACTTTAAAATATCCTATAATATTTTCCCAGAAATTTCAGTTAGAAAATCCTAACTTAATGTTGTTTGATTTTTTTAGCAATTTTTATTCCCTTCTCGGTTGATTTTCTTGGATATTATTACCCCTGGTATCTTCCTGTTTTCAAAAAATAAACATAACATTTTTTTGTTTTTATCTACAATGAGGTAGAGTATTCATTGTTTGAAATGTGAAAGCTAACCTTGTTTTAATATAATGAGCTAGGTTAGGTAACACTATGACATGTCCTTGTAGCTGTCAAGCTACACAATCTCTTTGAAATTTTCTTTACAATTCTCATTTTGCAGGCTGTGCTTGAAATAAAAAAAATGATGATTACTATATTCAGTGTTACTTCTTGAGCAAATATTTCAGTATATCTCAATTTTGTATCAAATAATCGGTATAATATTTGCATTTATTTTAATCTCTTTTGTTTTCATTATATGTATACACCATTCAGAAAGTCTCTGTATTACATTTTTTTTTACTTTTTTTGTGTAAGATTTATAGTGCTTTGATGCTAACATATGAAGAATAATCAATGTCCTGTAGTAGCTTTGAGTTTAATTATGGAAATAAATCATTTAGTGAATATAACTATTGAAACTGGCAAATATTAGAATTACTGTCAATAGGTTATATAATGAATATACTAAACTAAAGGTTTTCAACTCTCTTATAGCCTAAATTCTGTAACATTTGATAAATCTCATATCTACTAATGTATGTTTTTGGATAAAATCAGTGTTACCCAAAACTGTTAGGTTAATTAGATTTAGAAAATTTAGATTTTAGGAGTTGGTGATGATCAACAGTATATTTACATTTAAATTTGGACTGAAATTTGTTAAATTTTGTAAAAAACAATTATAATTTCCAGGGTTTATTAGTGAAAACATATTCTGCTTGACTGGGTCAAAAGCAATTTTTCCCAAACATGGGGATAATATGCTAGACATTTGCCACAGTGTGTTTTGACTTTGCCTTTACCTGGATTCTCACTATAAGAGAAGGGTCATGTTAGAATATATTGAAATTGGTTAGCTATAATGTCAAATTACTATATTATAAGGTTATATCAATAAAATATTTAAATAAATCTAGATCATCCTGTGGCATACACATCAGAATCCAAAATGTACATCTGAGCAAGTAAAGCTGGCCACACATTATATATTTTTCTTGTATATTTTCCTTTAGATTTACCAAAACCATACAATATGAGAACAAACCTAAACACTTTCACTTACACTTTCAATTGTCTGTGTTTTATAGCTTTATGTACAGTATATAAAACTATAAAGGGTGTATTTAGGATAGTTTAGATTATATCACTTAGTGCTCTCTGTATTTCTGTTTTTTTTTTACTTTTTGGTGTTTGATTGTTTTTTTTTACATTTTTTATTACTTTTGTTGTTATTACTTTGGTTGTCTGTTTTTGATATCTGTTAAAAAATGTGCTTGATTTGATTGTAGCTGTATTAGTGCAATTGTGACAGAGAAAATTGAGTACTGTCCAAGCAGTACTGATTCACAAATTTTTAAGCAGCATGTATGCTGCTTAAAAATTTGTGAATCAGTACTGCTTGGACCTTGAAGAAGGGGACATACCCCGAAAGCTTATCCTGAAAAATTGTATGTTAGTGCAAATAAAAAAAGTATCACGGACAGTACTCAATTTTCTCTGTTAAAAAGTGTCAAATAGCTAGGTTTATCAAGAAGTATTTTCTGGCAAATAAATAAGTTTAGAATGGTTGAAACCCTTCTGTAACCCTCATGAGCCATTTAAAACGTATTGCATCCAGAAAAAAAAATGCTAATTTCACACTCCCTATTGACTCCATTGTGTTTCAGCAAAATTTAAACCAAAATCTTTTCATTTCTATCAAACTTTCATCAAAATGAAAACTCTAAAATTCAACTAATCCCTATGCTGTCAAAATTTTGACATCATTTGACCAATTGACTGATCTCAGGCAAAAACTATTGGATGTATGTTTTTCCTTGCTCTACTAAGACAAACATGCACACATTGGTGTGTTTATGTTCCAAGACAACTTAAATGCACTATATTAATAAAAGTATTGGGACACCAACCTTTACACACACATGAACTTTAATGGCATCCCAGTCTTAGCCCCTAGGGTCCATTATTATTCCAGAAGCACATTTGTGGGGTCTCAATACCTTTGGTAATTGTCACGTTTACCCCAATGCAGATGGTCAGGCACTATAGCTGGCTACTATGTTCTTCACCTATAGCAGCCCCATTTACAATAAGGCAAGCAGGCCTATCAGTACTCAGTTGCCCCCAAGTCTTATACACAATGCTATAGTGTCTGGCCACCACACCAAGGCAGGCGCGAACTAAACTAAGCAAACAGGTACTTGAGGTTGGCAGAGTGGTTCTATGACAGTCCAGATAAAAGGCAGACTGAGTTCAGGGAATAGTACAATATCTGGTCAAAGGTCATACACCAGGAAGTCCAAACTAGCAGAGCAAGACAGACAGCGGGCTTGATCAGTAAATATACACGTATCACTCTCTATCACAAGCATGCTATTGAGTGTTTGGCTGGCTTATAACAGGTTTGGTTTCCACCCAGAGACTGGCCACATTAACCACTTCAATACCAGGCACTTATGCACCTTCCCGCCCAGACCAATTTTCAGCTTTTAGCGCTCTCGCACTTTGAATGACAATTACTCAGTCATGCTACACTGTATCCAAACAAAATTGTTATCATTTTCTTCTCACAAATAGAGCTTTCTTTTGGTGGTATTTAATCACCACTGGGTTTTTCATTTTTTGTGATATAAGCAAAAAAACAGCTAAAATTTTGAAAAAAACGTACTTTTTTTAGTTTTTATTGTAAAATTTTGCAAACAAGTCATTTTTCTTCATAAATTTATACTGCTAGATATCTTTGGTAAAAATAACCTAAATTAATGTATATTATTTGGTCTTTGTGAAAGTTATAGAGTCTACAAACTATGGTGCCAATCACTGAAAATTGATCACACCTGATGTACTATCTCACCTGAATCTAATTTCTTGAGACACTAACAAGCCAGGAAAGTACAAATACCCCCAAATGACCCCTTTTTGGAAAGTAGACAGTCCAATGTATTTACTAAGAGGCATGGTGAGTTTTTTGAAGCTGTAATTTTTTGCCTCAATTCTTGGGAAAATTAAGATTTTTTTTTTTACACAAACTGGTCATATTAACAGGTTATTTCTCTCACGCAGCATATGCATAATTGCAACTACACCCCAAAATACATTCTGCTACTCCTCCTGAGTATAGCGATACCACATGTGTGAGACTTTTACACAGCCTGGCCACATATAAAGGGCCAACACTGAAGTAGCACTTTCAGGCATTCTACAAGCATAAATTGCACATATCCTTTCTCAACCACCAACAATTGTATTGTCCACAAAATTACCCCATTTTGGAAAGCACACACCCCAACATATAATCTATGAGTCATAATGAGTCTTTTGAACGGTTCATTTTTTTCCAGAAGTTTTTGGAAAATGTGGAAAAAAAAAATGAAAATGCATTTTTTTTACACAAAGTTGTCCATTTATAAGATATTTCTAACACATAGCATGTACATAGCAAAAATGACACCCCAAAATGCATTCCTCTACTTCTCCTGCGTATGGTGATACCACATGTGTGAGACTTTTACACAGCCTGGCCACATACAAAGGCCCAACATTATAGTAGCACTTTCATGCGTTTTACAAGCATAAATTGCACATATCCTTTCTCAACCACCTATTACAGTTTTGAAGGCCCTGGAACACCAGAACAATGGAATTATCCACAAAATGAACCCATTTTGGAAAGCACACACCCCAACGTATAATCTGTGAGGCATAATGAGTCTTTTTAATGGTTCATTTTTTTCCAGAAGGTTTTGAAAAAAGTGGAAAAAAAATGAAAATGCATTTTTTTTACACAAAGTTGTCAATTTATAAGATATTTCTAACACATAGCATGTACGTAGCAAAAATGACAACCCAAAATGCATTTCTCTACTCCTCCTGAGTATGGCGATACCACATGTGTGAGGCTTTTACACAGCCTGGCCACATACAAAGGCCCAACATTGAAGTAGCACTTTCATGCGTTTTACAAGCATAAATTGCACATATACTTTCTCAACCACCTATTACAGTTTTGAAGGCCCTGGAGCACCAGAACAATGGAATTATCCACAAAATGAAACCATTTTGGAAAGCACACACCCCAGCTTATAATCTGTGAGGCATAATGAGTCTTTTGAATGGTTCATTTTTTTCCAGAAGGTTTTGAAAAAAGTGGAAAAAAAATGAAAATGCATTTTTTTTACACAAAGTTGTCCATTTATAGGATATTTCTAACACATAACATGTACATACCAAAAATGACAACCCAAAATGCATTCCTCTACTCTTCCTGAGTATGGCGATACCACATGTGTGAGGCTTTTACACAGTCTGGCCACATACAAAGGCCCAACATTGAAGTAGCACTTTCAGGCGTTCTACAAGCATAAATTGCACATCTCATTTCTCAACTACCTATTACATTTTTGAAGGCCCTGGAGCACCAGGACAATGGAATTGTCCACAAAATGACCCCATTTTGGAAAGAAAACACCCCAACATATAATCTATGAGGCATAATGAGTCTTTTGAATGGTTCATTTTTTTTCCAGAAGTTTTTGGAAAATGTGGAAAAAAATGAAAATGCATTTTTTTTACACAAAGTTGTCCCTTTATAAGATATTTATAACCCATAGCATGTACATAGCAAAAATGACACCCCAAAATACATTCTGCTACTCCTCCTGAGTATGGCAATACCACATGTTTGAGACTTTTACACAGCCTGGCCACATACAGAGGCCCAAAATCCAAGTAGCACCTCCAGGTATTCTAGCAGCATTAATTACACATATCATTTTCTGACTACCGATCACAGTTTTGAAGGCCCTTCATATTTCTAACACATAGCAGGTACATACCAAATAACAAAAGATTACCTGTGGTTTTAGAAGTGCAGTGGTCCACAGAGGAGAGCATCGGTCCAGGCAGCAGGCAGGAATGAGGTCAGCGACAGCAAAAGCAATCATCCGGGCAGCAGGCAGGAATACTGTCCATAGTTCGTACAGGCAGAGATACTGTCAGCACAGCCAGAGCACAGCCAAAGCACAGCCAGAGCACAGCTAAAGCACAGGTCCAGGTAGCAGGCAGAGGTGTCCCAGCAGAAATACTGTCCAAAGTCAGTAGAGGCAGCAGGCAGATCTATGGTCAACACAGCCGAAGTATTGGTCCAAACAACAGGAAGAAACATGGTCCATAATGTCATGGGTCTTTACAGGCAGCAATATGGTCAGCACAGCCAAATTATTGGTCCAGGCAGCAGGAAGGACCATCAAGCTTAGGGCCAGGGGGACAGGGGTAGAGGCTTATCCCACCCAAATCACTTTGAAGCCTCCGGGGCAACCAGATACTGTTCTAGGAGCACAGAAAACGAAAAACTGGTTTTCTCTACTCAGAACGCTATTCTGAAGCCCCTCACATATGTGAGACCCCTGTGTACTAAAGTAGATGGGCAAAAGATCAGTCCAAGTGACAGGCAAAAACATGATCGATTAACAGGCCAAGGTCGGTGCACGTGGAAGTCAGAAACATTGTTTAAATCGGCAGGCAGAGGCATCGTCGGTAAACAGGCTGAGGTTGGTGCACGTGGAAGTCAGAAACGTGGTTTAAATCGTCAAGCAAAGACATGGTCGGTAAACAGGCCAGGGGCAGTTAATTAACATGGTAGCAGGCAAATGGGGAAATGGCAGTCTGGTAATAATACAGGGAACTAATATTGGATGGATGTATGATAATTTTTGAAGCAATCTCCAATGCACAGGCCAGGTTGGGAGGGACATTGGGGACAATAATAGCTGGAATCTCTTCTTACTCCTCCTCTGCTGCATACACAGCATTTCAATTGTCGTCTTCTTCCAGATTCTGTAGGGGGAATGCTATAGGGAAAGTGTTGCTCGTGAAGTTGACTCACATTATCCAAGCGAATGCTTCCTGGGGCGGGACCTTGTTGGTAAATGAGGCCAGTGACGATATCTTCAATATACTTGAGGTAGGTGACGTGTTGGTTTTGAGTTGCTTTTTGGTAGCAGACAAACAAATTAAAAAGGGCCATGTGAAACAGGTGAAAGGCAACTTTCTTGTACCAGTAACGGGACTTTCTGTTTGATAAATAGGGCTTTAGCATGTGATCGTTTAAATCCACCCCCATATACATATTGTAGTCGTGGACACATTCGGGCTTTACAATGGGGCCGCGTCTTCTTTGGATCTCCACCACGGTGTCATTATGGATGGTAGAGAGGATGTGGACATCTTTCTTGTCCCTCCACTTCATGGCCAACACCTCCTCCTTCCTCAGGAATGCCGATTCTCCGTTTTGTAATTTTTTTGTCAACAGATTTTGTGGGAATCCCTTACGGTTTTTTTTTAAGGTACCACCGGCCGGGGTTTTTTATTGTAAAGATGACGAAAAAGGGGCAGGCTG
The DNA here is from genome assembly GCF_042186555.1 of Aquarana catesbeiana. Taxonomy (NCBI): domain Eukaryota; kingdom Metazoa; phylum Chordata; class Amphibia; order Anura; family Ranidae; genus Aquarana; species Aquarana catesbeiana. The sequence continues at coordinate 439,378,904 of NC_133328.1, read as the reverse complement.
GTATAATAGTTGTCGACATATAAATGCTATCCTTTGTCGAACAGGGGGTATGCCAGCTCCCAGACAATTTTCCCACTGGTTCCAATATATGTGGGGCAGTCACGGGGCTGGAGCTGGGAGTCTTTGCCATCGTAGATCCGGGAAAGTGAAGACATATCCAGTGGCTTGATCGCATAATTTATTTAACTTCCTCCACTGGCTCATATTCCGAACCAGATGATGTGAGCTCCCCGCTGCTCTCATCATCCGACATGGCAAGAATCTCATATGCCTCCTCAGGTGTGTAAACCCTTTGGGACATTATGGCAATGGTTATTGGCGGGCCTGTGTAATGGTACTGCTGGTGGTAGTGGTACCGATTGAGGTATTAGTGGCGGGCCTGTGTGGTGGTACAGATGCGGTATGGGTGGTGGTGGTATCAATGGTGTTACGGGTGGTGGTGGTGGTACCGATGGAGGTACGGGTGATGGTGGTGGTGGCGGTACTGGTGGCGGTATGGGTGGTGGTGGTACCGATGGTGATACAGGTGGTGGTGGCGGTACAGGTGGTGATTGCGGTACCGGTGGCGGTACAGGTGGTGATTGCGGTACCGGTGGCGGTACAGGTGGTGGTGGTATCAATGGCGGTACAGGTGGTGGTGGCAGTACCGGTGGTGGTACGGGTGGTGGTGGTACCGATGGCAGTACAGGTGGTGGTGGCGGTACAGGTGGTGATGGCAGTACAGGTGGCGGTATGAGTGGTGGTGGTACCGATGGCGGTACTGATGGTGGTACGGGTGGTGGTGGTACCGATGGCGGCACTAGTGGCGATACTAGTAGCGGCCTGTGTGGCAGTATAGATGGTGGGCCTGATGGAGGTACTAGTGGCGTTACTGGTGGTGGTACCGATGGCGGTACTGGTAGCCTGTGTGGGGGTACCGATGGCGGTGGGCCTGTGACAGATGGGCTGATTGACAGATGGGCTGGTTGACAGATGGGCTGATTGACAGATGGGCTGATTGACAGATGGGCTGTGTGACAGGTCCTCTTTATTGGGGGGGGAGTATTGTGCACAGTACAATACAATAATGTCAGACAGACACTGATTTCACTCACTGATCCCTGCTCTCTCCTCTCACGATCGGTGTGTGAGGAGAGAGCAGGGATCAGATGGTAACCACTACTTACATTTGTGACCGGCTGTGATTGGACACAGTCGGTCACATGGTAAACAGCCAATTTCATTGGCTGTTTACCCTGATCAGGGAAGCGCTGTGTCCAAGGGACACTCGCCTTCCTCGATCCCTGCACTGCATGCTGAGTTTGTTGTGACAGGTGATCAGCTGTGACTTTGACACAGCCGATCACGGGGTAAACAGCCAATAAAATTGGCTGTTTACTGTGTTTAGGGAAGCGCTGTGTCCGAGGGACACACGCTGCCCCCGATCGCCATGCTGCGCACCCCCGCGGGCACACGCGCCGGCATGTTATCCTGCTGGACGTCATATGACGCCCAGTCAGGATAACGCAACCACTTCCCAGACATCAATATGCTATTGACCAGGCGGGAAGTGGTTAAACACCTTGCAAGTGGACAGACAGATAAGGAGTGTGCCATAGCTAAAATCGGGATGCTGGATTGAGGAGCATGAGTGCTAGATGCTTCTGACAGTAATATAGTGTACATAATTTTCATATTTGGCTGGAGTGCATATTTAAAGCCTTCCAATTCCAAATAAAAACAGAACTGGGATGAAATATAAAATAATCTCAAAAAAAATATAGACATGTAGACATATAGACCTAGATGCTGTTTTGTAGTCTCATCTTCAATAGGACATTAAGGTAACAGGAGCTGGAGAGCTTGTCTCTTTCTATCATGAGATGCTTCATTTCACAGTTCAGCTTAACAAACTACTTAGCATATCTCTGCACACTTTTCACCTGAACACTCTCCAATATGACATATCATGTAATTCTAGAAGATAGATCGCCCTACACCTATTAACTTGCATTGCATTCATAGTTTAAAGAAACTGATTCCAGTCATTGTATATTAGCGGTAAAAAATCTGATGTGTTGCAAGACCCTGCTTAAATATCAAACAGAGAAAATACAGCAGAAGAGAAATTAAACTTTTTCTTACATTTTAAAGAAAACAGGATTATCTAAAAAATACCAATTTAAAGTATATCTAAAAGTTCCTGTTTAACAGTTTAAACATAATAAAACTTCTCTGCGCTCAGTGTGTTGATATGTGCCAGGAAACATCCGAATACTAGATTGACAATTGGTATGTGATGCACCACAAAAGTGTCCAAAGTAACCAATTCCGTTCCAGAAGGTTTTACCCCCTTCCTGACCAGGCCATTTTTCTGCATAACGACACTGCATTACTTTAACTGACAATTGCATGGTCGTGCAACGCTGTACATCTGCAGCATCTGCAAAAAGTGTAGCTGCTGACTTTTAATAAACACAGACTCACCTGTCCCATGGTCCAGTGATGCATCCATCTGAAGCCTCAGTTCTCTCCCATGGCATCACTAGTGGGGGCACCCGTTTGTGACAGCTTGGGACTTCACAGTCGGGTGTGTACACTGCGCATGCATGAGTCACGCTGCGCGTCCTGAATGGCCGGGCAAACTTCTGGGACCTGTGATGTGTCCCAGAAGATTGCAGAGAGGGGGAGAGGAGAATGTCCTCTCTGCGCCACGGGGCTCCGAGCGGAAGTGGGAGCTGGGTACCTGTCAAAACTAGGTACCCGCTCCCCCACAAAAAAAAAATGACATGCTAAATGTGGCATGTCAGGTGGTCAGGAGTCCTTAAAGCGGAAGTTTCCACTTTAAGTGGTTAAAGTGCCAAGTGATAAAACATTTTTAAATTATAAAATGTCCTCCAAGAAGATATACAGCTATCTGCCAGTGAATCAATGTACACCTTCTGTGCCTTTCACCAAACACTCCAAAGCCTCTTACCAGACAATATTGATAATATTGATCTTTCAAATAAAATGAGATCAATACAGCTTATTGAAAGAAGCCACACCAGGAGCTCTCCAATGTCACCAATCTAAGCCCTCAGGTATCAGGTCCAATCCAACATAAATCCACAGCATACCAGATGTTAAATTCTCATGAATATTAAAAAGGAACAGAGGCCCACATGGTAGAAAACCGCCACAAACAAACTTTTTTTTCCATAAGACAGGTACACACAAGAAATATGTATATACAAGCAGAGAGAAAGAGCTACACCCCTGGTAATCGGCAGATGTGATGACTTCACCAATTAAGCCCCTCTCAACGTGTTTTATTGACAGAGAACATCAGGGAAACAGGAGCAAGTGGATATTTCACTTTGTTTTCATTTATTTGTGGATGTGCACTTGCATCAAATACCAAAAGTATAAACAGTTCCCAAATCCATTTACAATGTTATTCTTAAGCCTTAAATGGTAAAAAGCTTCCCTGATGTAACCAATTCCTCCTTCAAATGTGCCTCACATGCCCCCCCTCCCAGACATTGCATCTCTATTACTCCATTGCAGCAAGATTATCAGAAACCATGAATCAGACTGAGACAGAAGTACAGTTAAATCACACTTGTTTAATAATATAAAAAAAAAAGATAAACAGAGTAAACATAGTCAAAACATAGCCAGAGTTCAGGAACCAGAACGGATAGTCAGACAAGCCAAACGTCAGGGAGCCGGAGATGAGCATAATAAAACAGCAAGCAGGATCTGGAGCCAGAAGGGATGTCAGCCAAGCAAGTCTTTAACAGGGACGCAGGAGATAATCACTGTGATTTTGACCAAGGTGAAGGCAGAGATCCTCTGGGCTGGACGGCTTAAATAGGCAGGTCTGATAAGCAGGATATCATCAACAGGTGAGTAGCTGTAGAAATATAGGGGCTAGCAATTAGCCGACAGCTGAGTGGCCAGCTCAGAAAAGGAAGGGCTGAGCCCAGCCCTGTCAGTACCCCCTCCTCAATGACCCTTCCCCCTCGGAGGACCACCAGGCTTGAGGAGAAAACGTCTATGGAAATCACAGAGGAGGGCAAGAGCATGTACGTTCAAGGATGAGACCCAAGAGCGTTCCACCGGACCATACCCCTTCCAATGGTCCAGGTACATTATGTGCCCACGGAACCTACGGGAGTCAACAATGGACTGTACTTCATACTCCTCATGGTTCTCAACCTGTATAGGGTGAGGACGTGGCACCGAGGTGGTAAAGCGGTTGCAGACCAAAGGTTTTAATAGGGAGAAATGAAATACATTTGAGATATGCATATTAGAAGGAATGTCTAATGCATAAGCCACTGGGTTAATCATGCAAAGAATACGGAAAGGCCCAATAAACCGAGGTGCGAACTTCAGAGAGGGAACACAAAGTCGGAGGTTGCGAGATGACAGGCAAACCCTGTCCCCAACCTGGTAGGAAGGCGCAGGCAGGCGTCTGCGGTCAGCATGGAGTCTGTACTTATCATTAGCATGTCGCAAAGCCTCCTGGACTTGTGCCCAAGTGGAACGAAGACCGTGGTGATGCTCCTCAAACACAGGAATACTCTGCGGAACAAATGAGACAGGCAACATGAAAGGTTGGAAACCATAGTTCACCATAAACGGGGACAATAGGGAAGCAGAATTCAAGGCACTATTGTGAGCAAACTCTGCCCACGGTAATAGGTCTGACCAGTTGTTATGATGGTCAGAAATATAGCAACGTAGGAATTGCTCCAAGGATTGATTGGCTCATTCTGCAGCCCCATTAGACTGCGGGTGATACGCAGAGGAATAAGCAAGCTGAATTTCCAACTGTGCACAAAAGGCTCGCCAGAACCGGGACAAAAACTGTCTACCCCTGTCCGAGACAATCACCTTGGGTAGCCAATGTAAGTGAAAGATCTCCCGAGCAAAAATGGAAGCCAGTTCCTTAGAAGTGGGCAACTTCTTAAGTGGGATACAATGAGACATCTTTGAGAACCGGTCAGCCACCATAAGGATAACTGTGTTGCCCTGGGAGCTGGGTATCTCCACAATGAAATCCATACACAGGTGGGTCTAGGGCCTCTCTCCTTTGGGTATGGGTTGTAGGAGGCCCACTGGAAGGTGTCGTGGGGTCTTACTCTGAGCACTCACAGAACAAGCAGCTATGAAGGCGGTTACAGCAGCAGACTGATGTAGACTAGGCCACCAGATTGTTAGGAAATGGCCCAAAAGAGTTGATTCTTCCCATGGTGGCCAGCAGCCTTGGGAGAGTGGTAAGCCTGGAGCTCAGCTGTACAGAGACTCTCTGGGACAAAGCAGCGGTCACAAGGTTTCTCAGGAGGAGTATGGACCAGAGCAACAACAATAATTTTGACACATAAGGAGAAGTGAGACTGGTACAAACCATAGCCAGAATACGATCAGGAGGAATCACAGGAACCTGAACCGACTCCATCTTGGAAGTGGAGGAAAATTGTTGTGACGGAGCATCAGCCCTTATATTTTTAGTATCGGGTAAGAATGAGACAATGTAATTGAAACTTGACAAGAAAAGAGCCCATCGCACCCTTCTTGGAGAGAATGAGAACCGGCCCAGTGGCACCTTGGAGGAGATGTCTCCATTCTTTCAAGGTTAAAATGATCGTTAGCAGCTCTCTGTCACCAATCTCGTAATTGCACTCTGCAGGTGACAATTTCTTGGAAAAGTAGCCACAAGGATGCATAGCACTCTGAGGTAGGATGTTGAGACAGAAGGGCACCAACACCAATCTCAGAAGCATCAACCTCAAGGATAAAAGGTAACATAGGATCAGGATGTGCCAACACAGGAGCAGAAACAAACGCAGCCTTGAGACTCTCAAAGGCCTTAACGGACTCCGGAGACCAACACTGTGGGTTACTGTCCTTTCTGGTCATATCAGCCAGGGGCTTGACCAGAGACGAGAAGTTACGAATAAACTTCCGACATCGTTAATAAATTGCTGGAAAACTGCTGGGGTGTTACAAAGGCCAAAAGGCATTATGAGGTACTCTTAATGGCCTGTTCTGGTATTAAACGCAGTTTTCAACTCGTCGCCCTCCCTAATTCTCATGAGATTGTATGCCCCTCTCGAATCAAGCTTTGTGAAAACCCTTGCTCCCTTGAGGCGGTAAAATAACTCCGTAGTCAACGGAATGGGATAGGCATTCTTAATCGTGAAACAATTGAGACCTCTATAATCAAGGTCTCAGTTCACCACTCTTCTTCTTCACAAAGAAGAAGCCAGCACCAGCAGGAGACAAGTCTGCCTCATACTGCTCCATGGCCTTCTCCTCCAAGACCGACAAAGGGTAAACACAGCCACGAGGGGGTATGGCACCACATTGAAGGTCAGTTGCACAATCATATGACCAGTGTGGAGGCAAACTACCGGCTTGTCCTTTGTCAAAGACATCACTAAAATTGTGGTACTTCTCCAGCAGGACCTTGGCTACCTTCTGGAAGCATGTCTTACTGCATTGTGGCGACCAGAAGAGAACCTCAGCATGGAGCCAATCAAAAGAGGGGTTGTGCCTCTGTAACCAAGGATAACCAATAACCAGTGGAAACTTAGTTGAGGAAATAACTTGGAATTGGATTGTTGTTGGATGTTGAAGAGCACCTATTACCATGGATAACGGAACAGTCTCATGAGTCACATGGGCAGGCTGTAGAGGTTTCCCATCAAGAGCCTCAATGGCAAGTGGAGTGTCACACAGCTGCAGCGGAATCAAGTGCTTCGATACAAATGCATCATCAATGAACAGGCCTGCAGTCCCAGAGTTGATTAGATCCTGTATCTCGACAGACGACTCAGCCCAAGAAAGGGTGACTGAAACCAGAGGCTTATCCTTCTGGATAACTGGGGATGAAACAACGCCACCTAAGGTCTGTCCATGACAAGACCTCAAGGTTCGGGTATTCTCTGGACGGGTAGGACAAGACTTCAAAAAGTGACCTGCCTGGTCTCAATAAAGGCACAATCTCTCCCTCCTCCTAAAAGTTCTCTCATCCGCAGAGATATGCATGAAACCCAAGTGCATGGGTTCACCGTCACTGACCGACCCGGTACCATGAGGCAGGGGAGGTGAGGGAGGCACGGGTGGGACTGCAAAGCTCAGAGACAAATGTACAGGAGGCTTCCGCAAGCGCTCCTTAAAAGAGAGTCTTTCTCTGAGTCTGGAGTCAATGAGGATGGCAAACGTGATCAACTTCTCCAGCTCAATGGGTATATCTCGGGCTGCTATCTCATCCTTGATGGTATCTGAGAGACCATGAGAAAAAGCAGCCACGAGGGCCTCATTGTTCCAAGCAACCTCTGCTGCCAGAGTACAGAATTCAATGACGTAATCGGCAACAGTTCTCATCCTCTGTTTGATGGACATGAGGCACTTGGCAGCAGAAGAGGAGCATGTGGGAACCTCAAATACCCTTTTAAAGGAGGCCACAAACTCAGGGTAACTCAAGACAACAGGTTTTTGCGTCTCCCATAGAGGGTTTGCCCAGGCCAAGGCTCTCTCAGAAAGCAAAGATATCACTAAACCTACTTTGCTTCTGTCCATGGAAAATGCCTGGGGCAGAATCTCAAAGTATATCTAAACCTGGTTGAGAAACCCTCTGCATTGGACTGGATCACCCCCAAATCGCTGGGGAAGCGGAGCAGAACCAGACATATCACTTATAGAGGTAATACTCAAAGTGGGTGCCTGCACAGAGACTGGCACAGCAGCAGGGATGGCCTGCAACACAGGTTGTACCGGAGCAGCCACAGTGGGAGATTCCAGGTGAGACGTGCGACTCAGGAACGTTTGTAATGCCATGGCAAACAGATCCATGTGGTAAACCTGCTCATCCAATCTGGAAAAAATATTACCAACAAGTGGATTGACTGCATCTTCTGAATTCATGGCTTTCACCTACTGTTAGAAACCATGAATCAGAGTAGAAGTACAGTTAAATCACACCTGTTTAATAATATAAAAAAAAAGTTAAACAGAGTAAACATAGTCAAAACATAGCCAGAGTTCAGGAACCGGAACGGATAGTCAGACAAGCCAAACACGAGGGAGCCGGAAATGAGCGTAGTAGAACAGCAAGCAGGATCTGGAGCCAGAAGGTATGCCAGCCAAGCAAGTCTTTAACAGGAATGCAGGAGTCTCTGTGATGTTGACCAAGGCGAAGGCAGCCCAGATCCTCTGGGCTGGACGGCTTAAGTAGGCAGGTCTGACGAGCAGGATATCATCAACATGTGAGTAGCTGTGGAGAGATAGGGGCTGGCAACTAGCTGACAGCTGAGCGGCCAGCTCAGAGAAGGAAGGGCTAAGCCCAGCCCTGACAAAGATGCACGAGGGTAACATCACTGGCAGGATCAACAGGTACATTCAAGGGGGACAAACAGAAAACTGTAAGTACATATGGACTTACAATGATGTTTTTAATGAGAGGTTATAGTTTTCTTTGTAGGTTGAAGACAAACAACTGTGACAACACTCTGGATGTGCTACTTTAAATGTCACACGAAACCACATCAATATTGATGTTTTAAAGTAACAAGATGAATTGCTAAAGGAATATGTTTTTCATTTCACAAATAATGTACTTTTGTACATTGAAGGACTGAAGTGGATACAACTTTATTGAGCTAGGTGGAGAATGTTAACTTCAAAGTGTGACCTATAGAAGATAGGTATTACACTAATTATGTATGTGTACACTCAAAAAAATTACAAGGGAAGAAAAGCCAAAAATAAAATAACGAAGAAAATTAAAGGAAGCATGTACAGCGAACATGTGGAGGCTGTTGTTTTAACGTTTATGTGTATGATCATAAAAATTACAAGGGAAAAAAAAACAAAATAAAATAATTAAGGAAAAAAAACATGTACAGAGAAGGTGTGGTGGCTGCCATTGTTTACATTCTGAAAATATGAACTCCTTGTCAGTTATTATGATCCAAAAGCTTCATTATGTTCTGAATCACTTGATTTGAAACAAGAATGCAGATAAAGGATTCTGTTTTCACTCTAGGTGCGGGATTGGCATATTTGTTCCTAGTGTGTCCAGGCAATGAAGCCAGGCAACTAGCAACAAGGAGGCAGTAGCAGCCTATATACAATACTCTCAGTACAAGTTTTCTTTAAAAATATCAGCTGACATCAGCTGACATCAGCTGACAAGAGCTGAATGGCAGCCTCTTCCTGTCTACATGTATCTACTCCAGCAGTGCCTGCAGGACATGACATGGTGAAAACAATGGACTATGCTTATGCAATGTGTGTCTGCACAGCCACTTGTAGCCTGCACTGGGAGAGAGTGTAACAAAGAGACAATGCAAGAGAATAACTGTGAGACAGGATCAGAACATTATCCCTCTATAAGAGAATTACTTGATCTAGGCTTTTATAGCAAAATCGCCAGGCAATACTTTAATCACACAGCAGTTTTAAAATTATTGAAAATTAATTTTGAAACAGCATTAACATGTCAAAGATTATGAGATTTTAGTGATTTTTTTACATATATTTTATGTGGGCAGCAGAAATCACTATGAAACAATCTCAAAACAAAATGCAGACACAGCAAAACAACTATTTAGATGGCCTATTTATTGGTGTATTCCTATTTTGCCTGTAGCTCTCCTTTAAGGGTTTGTTGGTCCAACACAGGAGACAGAAAACAAGCACACAACTGTATTTTAAATTCTGATGTAGTATACTTATCAGATTAGGTGTACCTGGGTACATTTAATGCAGTTGCTAGTATTCTTGATTATCATATTTATGTGTTGACATATTTTCAAAAAATCATTTGCTTTTCTGTCTTGCAGAATTTTATTTCCAGCATTTTGCAGATAACTTCAATAATTCTCAGTATTTCAGTATCTAGTTTAGTTACCCATGTGTTGGTGAGAATGTTTTTTTTAAATCTGTTGAACTGTTTTTTATCACAGTTCAAATGACGAATAAAAAGGATGTATTTTTCTTGCAATAGTCCGGGATGCAAATGCAGCACAAGTGTTTTCCCCGCACCAGTATGGATCCAACCTAGGTATAAAATGGATGTTGCTCTCCAGAGATAAGGAGCCCCAGGTGCTGGCTAATGCTAATCCATGCTGTGAGTAGAAGAGAAAGTCCGGACAGCCGCACACCAGGAAAATATAATCCAACGAAATTTCTTTATTGTAAAATCAGGATCAAATCATATACAAGACACCATGGATAGAATGTACAGGCAATCATCTAACGCGTTTCACGCTCTTGCGGAGCGCTTACTAATAGCTCATGAGTAAGCGCTCCGCAAGAGCGTGAAACGCGTTAGCTGATTGCCTGTACATTCTATCCATGGTATCTTGTATATGATTCGATCCTGATTTTACAATAAAGAAATTTCGTTGGATTATATTTTCCTGGTGTGCGGCTGTCCGGACTTTCTCTTCTACTCACAGGATGTATTTTTCTTATGCTAAAACTTTTCTGCTTTAGCATAGATCTGTTATGTGATCTGATCAAGCAGGTATCCAATTTGTGCTATAGTGTTGATAGAAACAGCCAACAACAAAAGAGCTAACCTAAGTACACAGTTGAAAGACATATGTAAACTGTTAAACCAGTATCATCATTTACAAATCACTACTAGACAATATAGCCATTTGCAGTACTTTCTGGGACCTCTCTGCAGACTCCATGCCAGTTATTCTAACTATCTAGTCTAGAAAACACCTTTATCTGTGACAAGAAAAGCAGCTTATTGACTAAGTTATCCTTCTTCTTTTTACTTGCTTCAAAAATCACTTACTGATTAACAGCACTATGCAATTAGCATATTCATATTGTTTTTAGACACCTGCTGGCTAAAGCAGGGACACACCAATAAATTTCACAGTTACAATTCTTTAGTGATCAGAACTCTTTTACTTGCTTAAATTTTATGTAACTACAGATGTGGATGTTTATTGGCATCTGTCTATACCAAGGAATACATTTGATTACAGGGGCAAATAAAAAATATATTTTTTCACTGGTTGTTTTGCTCTCTTCTGGGTAATTACAGTCTACTAAATACCAGAAACCATTAAGATATGCTACCTTTCAGACCTTCCTATTGCGCCTTAATGGTGGGTGTTGGCAAGCTATACCATCAAAATCAATATCAAGATTGAGGATAACCAGGGAACTTTGGTGAATTTGATCTTGCTTGCAATTTACACTTGCTAAAAATGTATCAAAAATGGCCTCTAAAGCCGGCCATAGATGTTTTTAATCTCGACTGGTTCAGCACGAACCATGTATGGGCAGGCTGAGTGTACCAAGTTGAGCGATCAATAAACTTGGGTACAAACAGCCTACTAGAATTTGCATGTGATTATTGCTTGTGGCTGGTATTTCACAGCAATCATAATTGTAAACTTGAAAGTGAAAAGAAAGATTGGTTCTCTCTCCTTCCATAGAGAGTCTGTGAGAGGAGAGAGAACCAGTTCAGCAGCCTGTGAGTGTTATCAGCCTGCACACTATATGTACACACACACACAAACACACACCAGTGCCAGCCAGTGCAGAGTGTCCCTGATCACTAGTCTCTAGTGGTGCTGTAAAGACAGTGTACCTTATCACTAGCTACTCCAGTCAGTGTCACCAAACCATTATCTCCAGCCAGTGTCCCTGACTGCAGTGATGCCATACCAGATCGCAACCACACTAGTGTGATGATCACTGTCATACCTGTTACCAGTGTCCTGATCACAACCATACCTCACACAAGTGTCCTGATCACAACCTTACCTCACACTAGTGTCCTGATCACCACCATACCCAGTACTAGTGACTTAATCACTGCCATACCTCACACCAGTGTCTTGATCACCTCCATACCTCACAACACTTTCCTGTTTACCACCATACCCAATACCAATGCCCTGATCACCGCCATACCCCATACAAGTGTTGTGATCATTGCCATACACCATACCAGTGCCATGATCAACACAATACCCCATACCAGTGTCCTGATCACCACCATGCCAATGTTCTAATCACCTCCACCATACCAGTGTTCTAAGCACTGCCATACCAGTGTTCTGATCACTGCCATATCAGTATCCTCGTCCCCACCATATCATCGTCTTGATCACCACCATACTAGTGCCAGTGTCAACAGAGCCAGTGTCCCTAATTGTTTCCAACTGTCCTGGTGCTCCAGGGCCTAAACAAAACAAAAAAAAAAAGGTATTCAGGAAATAGATGTGCACTTTATACACCAACAAAGCCTGAAGGTGTTTCTTGTATTTTTGGCTTCTCTATGTGGCTAGGCTGTGAAAAAGTCTCAAACATGTTGTATTGCCACATTTGGGGAGTAGCACTCTAAAGATAAAAGCACTTTGTGAGTCTTGCTGCCAACTGGTGTTCCTGACAACTGGTGTACGTTTGGGAGAGCTGCAGCTACTTTTGTGTCCATGGATGATTGATACGCAAAGACTGAATTTAAATGAGATGGTTGGACAAAGGATAGATTGGAGGCTAGCGCATGGACTGCATTTTGGGATGTAATTAAAAGTATGCTTTTGCTGTGTGAAAGAATGACAACAGACATGCAGAAAAAAACAAATTGTATTTGCTTTCATCATTTTCCAAAGAATATTGGCAAACAATTTACAGTTTCAAAAAACTCACCATGCTTCTAAGAAAATATCTCAGACTTTCTACTTGTCCTGGCATTTTAGGGCCTCAATAAATGAAATAGGTAGTCAGTAAATCAGAGCTGTTCAATTTTCAAATACTGTATATATACCATAGTTTGTATTTATTTGCAAGATAAGTAATTTGGGTTGCTGTAAAGCCAGTCCATCACTGCCACATGTATTGTAAAGTGTTGCCTCTCCACCTGGCCCACTATATCCATGTGCCCTGGACTCCCCTGTCTCTCCTAGGTGCTTGAAACCATTATGGTGGGTGTCTAAATGGAAAGTGGTGGGAGACCAGTGAACATACAGTGCCTTGAAAAAGTATTCATACCCTTTGAAATTTTCCACATTTTGTCATATGGACTGTGACAAGTACTCAGGTACTCGGGTACTCAGATGGACTGTGACAGATACTTGGGTACTCAGATGGAGTGTGACAGGTGCTTGGGTACTCAGATGGACTGTGACAGGTACTTTGATGGGTGGTGACAGGTCCTCTTTATTGGGGGCAATCAGTGTGATTGGTGTACACTGTGGGCGGTAACAAGTTGTTACCGCAATCCCCTTCTCACACACAATCGGTGTGCAAGAAGGAGAACCCGGTAACACCTCGTTACCGCTCTGTATTTACATTTAGTGATCGGCTGTGAAAGGATCGCAGCCGATCACGTGGTAAACAGCCGCTGGCCAATGGCTGTTTACCAGCGTCAGTGACGAGCAGTGTTCCCGGGAACACGCTGCCACCGACATGCACACGCAGCGCGCTTGCGATCGCTCGCATGCGCCCTGCAAAGTGGAGCAGTACCATCTGTGATTGCCCGTGACTTCATCACGGCCGATCACGTGGTAAACAGCAATGCCCAACGGCTGTTCACCCCCCTCAATGGCGAGAGGTGTCTACGTGACATGCTTCCACTGAAGGTACAGGGATGTGCGCACATGATCACGCGCATCCCTATTTAAATGGACGGACGTCATATGACACCCGCCCAGAATGAGAGCCGCACCGCCAGGACATCATATGCCTCCTGGTTGGCAAGCAGTTAAATATGAGCTCTGGGGTCAAAAAGACCTCAGATCTAATATTTATATTAAAATGCAACAAAAAAATAAAAAAGTAAAATGTAATTAAAAAAAAACTGTTCCTTTAAGAGCTATGGGCGGAAGTGACGTTTTGACGTTGCTTCCGCCTGCAATGGTATGGAGACAAGTGGGGGCCATCTTCCCTCACTCGTCTCCATCCCAAGCCAGGAAGAAAACTGATCGCCTCTGCTGCTTCCGTCAACTCCGGTAAGCAGTGGAGGGGACCGGAGAGCACCGGGAGACCACTTTTATCTGAAACCGGACCGCTCACTGAAGAAGAGGATACCGGGGTTATAGTAGCTAGCTGCTGCCATAAGAACAATATCCCTCTTCAAAGTGCCGATGTATATCAGCGTGAGCGGAATAAAACATTGGACTTACACAAATAAACACAATTTTTGTATAACAATTGGCCTATTAAGGCACCAACTCACAAATATACAAAAACAATAACTTTTATTTGTATACTAGTTAAAAAAATATTAAAAATCAATCCCATAAATGGTTGTTACAAAAAATAAGTCAGTCAACCTCATCCGAAAGGGGGTTATGTTGCACTCCCAGCTAACATATCATTGTACGCACACATATACAGTACATAACTAAATAATCCACAAGTTTATGGTCAAAGATGGAACATTAAAAAAGGTATAGCTGGGGATTTGACAAGCCCAAATCTCAATGCGTTTCCTGGAACACGTTCTACTTGATCAGGAGATCAGATGAGATGTATAATCTAATTAAAACAAAGAATATATTACAAATACACTTAAGCAATGCATTTATGATCAGTGGACACCACATAGGTTTGGTCACGGACAACATTTATTAACATCAATGCACATACATACTGTACTTACAAAGGTATGAGGATGTTGGAGTACCAAAAACCATCACTAGTACAATGTCTACCAGGCAGACTCCAGGGCCATCCGGTGTATGACAGGGAGGTAGCCAAACAAGTATATACGTTACTGATGGTATAAAAAAATATATAATATGGCACATGCCAAGATGAGACACAATATTGAACTATCAGACCCATAACATACAGCCATATAGATGTTTACAAGAAATATACACTATGAAATAGGGGTCCACCTCTCAAGCATTAAATAGGTGAAGGCTGTTGCCAATTATAGGTGGACATGTAGCCTATTGAATGGGGTACGGCATTATCCTAGTTGATGACATCCATATTGCAGTGGCTTCTTATGTTTATAAGCAGAGATTGATTAACCTCCATCCAAAATATCCATAACCTCTGACATCATATGCCTCCTGGTTGGCAAGCAGTTAAATATGAGCTCTGGGGTCAAAAAGACCTCAGATCTCATATTTATATTAAAATGCAACAAAAAAATAAAAAAGTAAAATGTAATTAAAAAAAAAAACTGTTCCTTTAAGAGCTATGGGCGGAAGTGACGTTTTGACGTTGCTTCCACCTGCAATGGTATGGAGACAAGTGGGGGCCATCTTCCCTCACTCGTCTCCATACCAAGCCAGGAAGAAGACCGATCGCCTCTGCTGCTTCCATCAACTCTGGTAAGCAGTGGAGGGGACCGGAGAGCACCGGGAGACCACTTTTATCTGAAACCGGACTGCTCACTGAAGAAGAGGATACCGGGGTTATAGTAGCTAGCTGCTGCCATAAGAACAATATCCCTCTTCAAAGTGCCGATGTATATCAGCGTGAGCGGAATAAAACATTGGACTTACACAAATAAACACAATTTTTTTATAACAATTGGCCTATTAAGGCACCAACTCACAAATATACAAAAAACAATAACTTTTATTTGTATACTAGTTAAAAAAATATTAAAAATCAATCCCATAAATGGTTATTACAAAAAATAAGTCAGTCAACCTCATCCGAAAGGGGGTTATGTTGCACTCCCAGCTAACATATCATTGTACGCACACATATACAGTACATAACTAAATAATCCACAAGTTTATGGTCAAAGATGGAACATTAAAAAAGGTATAGCTGGGGATTTGACAAGCCCAAATCTCAATGCGTTTCCTGGAACACGTTCTACTTGATCAGGAGATCAGATGAGATGTATAATCTAATTAAAACAAAGAATATATTACAAATACACTTAAGCAATGCATTTATGATCAGTGGACACCACATAGGTTTGGTCATGGACAACATTTATTAACATCAATGCACATACATACTGTACTTACAAAGGTATGAGGATGTTGGAGTACCAAAAACCATCACTAGTACAATGTCTACCAGGCAGACTCCAGGGCCATCCGGTGTATGACAGGGAGGTAGCCAAACAAGTATATACGTTACTGATGGTATAAAAAAATATATAATATGGCACATGCCAAGATGAGACACAATATTGAACTATCAGACCCATAACATACAGCCATATAGATGTTTACAAGAAATATACACTATGAAATAGGGGTCCACCTCTCAAGCATTAAATAGGTGAAGGCTGTTGCCAATTATAGGTGGACATGTAGCCTATTGAATGGGGTACGGCATTATCCTAGTTGATGACATCCATATTGCAGTGGCTTCTTATGTTTATAAGCAGAGATTGATTAACCTCCATCCAAAATATCCATAACCTCTGACATCATATGCCTCCTGGTTGGCAAGCAGTTAAATATGAGCTCTGGGGTCAAAAAGACCTCAGATCTCATATTTATATTAAAATGCAACAAAAAAATAAAAAAGTAAAATGTAATTAAAAAAAAAAACTGTTCCTTTAAGAGCTATGGGCGGAAGTGACGTTTTGACGTTGCTTCCACCTGCAATGGTATGGAGACAAGTGGGGGCCATCTTCCCTCACTCGTCTCCATACCAAGCCAGGAAGAAGACCGATCGCCTCTGCTGCTTCCATCAACTCTGGTAAGCAGTGGAGGGGACCGGAGAGCACCGGGAGACCACTTTTATCTGAAACCGGACTGCTCACTGAAGAAGAGGATACCGGGGTTATAGTAGCTAGCTGCTGCCATAAGAACAATATCCCTCTTCAAAGTGCCGATGTATATCAGCGTGAGCGGAATAAAACATTGGACTTACACAAATAAACACAATTTTTTTATAACAATTGGCCTATTAAGGCACCAACTCACAAATATACAAAAACAATAACTTTTATTTGTATACTAGTTAAAAAAATATTAAAAATCAATCCCATAAATGGTTATTACAAAAAATAAGTCAGTCAACCTCATCCGAAAGGGGGTTATGTTGCACTCCCAGCTAACATATCATTGTACGCACACATATACAGTACATAACTAAATAATCCACAAGTTTATGGTCAAAGATGGAACATTAAAAAAGGTATAGCTGGGGATTTGACAAGCCCAAATCTCAATGCGTTTCCTGGAACACGTTCTACTTGATCAGGAGATCAGATGAGATGTATAATCTAATTAAAACAAAGAATATATTACAAATACACTTAAGCAATGCATTTATGATCAGTGGACACCACATAGGTTTGGTCATGGACAACATTTATTAACATCAATGCACATACATACTGTACTTACAAAGGTATGAGGATGTTGGAGTACCAAAAACCATCACTAGTACAATGTCTACCAGGCAGACTCCAGGGCCATCCGGTGTATGACAGGGAGGTAGCCAAACAAGTATATATGTTACTGATGGTATAAAAAAATATATAATATGGCACATGCCAAGATGAGACACAATATTGAACTATCAGACCCATAACATACAGCCATATAGATGTTTACAAGAAATATACACTATGAAATAGGGGTCCACCTCTCAAGCATTAAATAGGTGAAGGCTGTTGCCAATTATAGGTGGACATGTAGCCTATTGAATGGGGTACGGCATTGTCCTAGCTGATGACATCCATATTGCAGTGGCTTCTTATGTTTATAAGCAGAGATTGATTAACCTCCATCCAAAATATCCATAACCTCTAAAATATAGATACACTATGTCCACAGGCCAGATTACAGCTCACTTCCTCATATAATGTTAACAGGTTGGTCTGGCAAAAAAGATCATTAATAAATCCATGCTGGTTACTACTAATGATATTATTTTCCTCAAATTTTTGGATGTGGTCCGTTATCATGCCCTCCAAAAGTTTACATACTAATGATTTTAGGATGACTGATCTGTAGTTATCTGGTACATATCTTGGCCTTAGCTTTTCACCATTCAGCTGGTACTATTTCAGTCACTAAGCTGTAACGTCATGGGTCAGGCTCAGAGACCAGTAGCTATAGCATTAGAGAGGCTCCCACAGACCAGATAGATAAGTATAGAAGCAGGTCACCCTGGCGAATGACACAGGCTCACCCGAGATGCGGAATGTAGGCACTAACCAATGTTCACTAGAGCTCCTGATGGTGAAGATGGGTTTTGATGCCTGCTAGCACCAGGATACAGTCCTCATGACTGCTCCTTCAGGAGGTGCGCAAGCTGGGGTCGACTAGCAGATATGCCAGGCAAGGATCAAGCAGAAGCATAGTCAGTAACAAGCCAAAGGTTGATAACAAGTGGTTGCAGGTTGGGAACAAGCAGAAGCGTAGTCGAGGAACAAGCCAATGGTAGATAACAAATACAGTGGTACCTTGGATTAAGAGCATAATTTGTTCCAAAAGAATGCTTGTAATCCAAAGCACTTGTATATCAAAGCGAGTTTCCCCATAGAATTCAATGGAAACTCAGGTTTTTCGTTCCACAGTGACTTCTATTGTATGCAGTACTGCATGTGGCCAGAGGTGGGGGGTGGAAACACTTGGAAACTGCTCGGAGCTGCTCGGATGCACTCAGAAACACTCGGAGAGGCTCAGAAACATTCAGGAACAGAGTGTTTCCAAGTGTTTCTGAGTGGCTCAGAGTGCATTCAAGCGGCTCCAAGTGTCACCGGCGCCCCCGCACCTCTGGCGAAATGCGGTACTGCACACTGCAGAGGCTTGAATCCTGCTCGTTTTGCAAGACAACGCTCACAAACCGAGTCAGGATTTTAAAAAAATAATAACTTGTGTTGCGAAACGCTCGTTAACTGCTTTACTCGCAATCCGAGGTATTACTGTAGTAGCGAAGAAAAGAATGCCAGCAGGAATAACAAGAGCAAAATATTGGCTGGATTGGCACAATAATCTGGCAAACATCAGAGCAGACAGAGCAGAGGTTGCAGGTTCAGACCCAGGTCCCGGGGACATAAGCTGTCCATAAAGTTTAGGAATAACGGTCTGGCTATAACATGCCTAATCTCTTTAAAGACTCTTCGATTTAAGCGAACTGGTCCTGGTGATTTATTCACATTAACATTTTCATGTTTTTTTTGAACACTGGCTTCTGATAGCCATAGGGGTAAATTCTGTGTTCTGTTACTAGCAATACAGTCTTGTTTATTATAATCCTTCTTCTACTTTGTAAACTGAAAAGAATGCATTTAATAAAGCTACCGTTTTCTTGTCACTTGTAACCAGCTTCTCATGATTATTGCTCATGGAGCCAATATACTTTGACCTTGCCTTTTTAATATGTATATATTTAAAAAAATGTAGGGGGATTTTTTTTTTCTTACTCTCCTCTAATATGTATCCCTTGTGGTCTATTTTAGCTGCCCTGCTTGTGCTCATACATTTATTATTGCACTATTTGTATTGTTGGAATGCCGATGATAACTTGGCCTTATACAGTATTTTTTAAAGGACAGTTATTATTATAATTATACAGGATTTACATAGCGCCAACACTTTGCGTAGAGCTTAACAAAATGAAGGTAGACAGTACAGTTACATTACAATTTGGTACAAGAAGAATCAGAGGGCCCTGCTCATTAGAGCTTATAATCTAGGAGGGAGGGTCAAGAGATACAAAGGGTAAAAGCTGTGGTGGATGAGCTGATGGAGAAAAGTAAAACAGTGTAAAAGTTAGAAGCAGGATACATTTCTTTAAAAAGAAGGGTTTTCAGGGATCGTCTAAAGATGGATAGATTAGGGGACAGTCATAAAAGTTGGGGTAGGGAGTTCCAAAGGATGGGAGAAGCTCTGGAGAAATCCTGGAGGTGAGCATGGGAGGGGGTGACAAGGGAGCTAGAGAGCAGGAGGTCTTGGGAGCACCGAAGAGAGCAGCTTGGTTGGTATTTTGAGACTAGGTTAGTGATGTAGCTGGGGGCAGAGTTGTGGATGGCTTTGAAAATTATTGTTAGTACTTTGATATTTTTCACTTCTAATATAACTCTTTATGTTGGAATTTAGCCACCCAGGTTTAACCTTAGTTCTTTTATATTTGTAAAGAAATAACATATACTGTAACTTCTGTGCTTAGACTATAAAATGGTGTATAAGCAGCCAGCAGCAATTTGTTGATTACAAATTATAACATAATAAAAAAATATATGCAGTGCTTAGTCAACTAAATAATAACAAAATTCAAACGAGTCCATGAAAGATGGTTAATTCATAGCATAGAATCCCAGCAACAGCTTCAATGTGAAAGGTGAACACACATAGCACCACAGTGATGAGGCAAATCTGCTTACCAGATGATGTAGACCCTCAAATTTTAGAGTGGTCTAAAAACACCTTAGAGTTATTCATCACAGAATCCCATCAAAGTAATGAATCAAGCATTAGCTGGAATCCTAGTGGTCTCCTCCAAAGGGAGACGGTCATGCTTTTGAAATTTCACTATGCGTTCCACAAGACATGCACATCCATCGATAACATCATTAAACCCATTTGGCATTTACCTCATAAGTGTATAAATTCAAAAAAATCCATAGACATATAGACATATAATCTACATACAATCCAAATGAATAGCATACCTAAGCATATTTAATTGATTTAAATATAAACAAATAAATAAATGAACCCCTATTCACTAATTAAAAGATATAAAAAGGAGAGAAAAATTATAAAAAACATATATAATTTCATCCATTATTTAAAGATAATGTTATAGTGTCTATAAACTATGGAATGGATTTATGGAATTTTATTTTTTCATATACTAGTAATGGTGGCAATCAGTGACTTATAGCGGAACTGCAATATTGTGGTGGACAATCAAACACTAACTGACACTTTTGACACTTTTCGGGAACCAGTGACACTCATACAGTGATCAGTGCTAAAAATATGCACTGTCACTGTACTAATGACATTGGCTGGGAAGGAGTTAAACATCTAGGGCAATCACAGGGTTAAATGTGTGCCTAGACAGTGATTGTGCGTACTGTATGTGTTGTTTTTACTAAGGGAAGACATGGATTGTAATCCTTGCTTTGCAGACACCGGATCCATGCCCCCCCCCCCCCTGTCAGAACTGGGATCTGCCTTGTTTACATAGGCAGATCCCCGTTCTGTGTTGCTTACACAAGATTGGTGGGTGCCGATTAACATCAAAACCTCGGGACCCACAGATCAGCTTCTCCTGTGAATTTTCACAGCAGAAGCAGCATGTCAGAGGCGCACACGCACCCCCTGCAGTCGGAAGTGCAGGATCAAGTATATATACCTGATCCTGTGCACAACTGCTGCCCTGTAGCTGTAAAACTGCCTTTAGGGCAGTTGCTAAGTGGTTACAGAGACTGATCATAACAGCTATATAGGTTAAGGGAATTTTCACCATCCCTTTTGGCTTAAGGCTGTTCTGAAGAGCCAGTTTGTTAGGTTGAGGCATAATTGCTCTCTATGAGATGACTACTTGAAACAGGCCTTGGTATTGAAATCCAGATTTATGAATAGGAGTTACAATACTGAAGAACTTGATATGCTGATTTTTGAGGTTGGTAATTAGGACAAGGCCAATATGTTGATAGAAAAACCTAAAACAGATAGGAGTCTGAATGATTTTAGTTTTTCGTTCGTTACCTCCTATTCTTATCAATATCACGATATCAAAAAGATCATAAGCATTGAAAAATGTAAAAGTAATAAGCTCCTAGGCCCTAAGATTCCTGAATCTCCTCAGGGATTTCAGGGGGTTTACCTTTAACCACTTTAGCCCGGAATGATTTGCCCCCTTCCCGACCAGGCCATTTTTTGTGATATGGCACTGCTTCGCTTTAACTGACAATTATGCAGTCGTGCGATGTTGTACCCAAACACAATTTATGTCCTTTTCCCCCACAAATAGAGCTTTCTTTTGGTGGTATTTGATCACCTCTGCGGCTTTTATTTTTTGGGCTATAAACAAAAAAAGTGACAATTTTGAAAAAAACACAATATTTTGTAGTTTTTGCTATAATAAATATCCCAATTACAAAAAAAAAAAAAAAAATTCCTCAGTTTAGGCCGATATGTATTCTTCTACATATTTCTGGTAGAAAAAAAATCACAATAGGCATATATTGATTGGTTTGCGCAAGAGTTAGGGGATAGATTTATGTAATTTTTATTATTATATTTTTTTTACTAGTAATGGCAGTGATCTGCGATTTTTATCAGGACTGTGACACTGCAGCGGATAGATAGGACACTTCTGACACTATGTTGGGACCATTGACATTTATACAGCAATCAGAGCTAAAAATAGCCATTGATTACTGTATAAATGTCACTGGCAGGGAAGGGGTTAACACTAGGGGGTGATCAAGGGGTTATCCGTGTTCACTAAGTGTATTCTAACTGTAGGGGGAATGTGGCTGACTAGGGGAGGAGAGAGATCGGTGTTCATACCTAGTATGAACACACAATCTCTCTCCTCTCCCCTGAGAGAACCGGGATTTGTGTGTTTACACACACAGATCCCAGTTCTCACTCTTTCATGAGGGATCACGGGTGTCCAAGGCATCGGCTCTGATTGCTTAAAGGAGCAACGTACAGCTATGGCGATTTGCAGTTCCGTGCCTACCTGCCTGTGTATAACTGCGGCTGGTCAGCTAGTATTTAAGACTTTAATGTGTGTGGTGCCATGCAAGACTGCACAGTGAGGATCGATGGAAGTAAGTAACCAGGTGGGCTGCACTCAAGTGGGTAGGGGAAGTTAAAAAATCACAATTTGTACTAAAGGCACAGTTGTCACTTAGGTTACCATAACTAGTCAGTAATACCCATTCTAAGATTTGGGAATAGACTGTTTCTACCTACAAGTACAAAATCACAATCTGGACAAATTCCCTTACCTGAAAAGACTATTGCTTTTACCACTGCAACAAAAAGAGCATTGCTACTTGGTTACTCCTTAGTTTTCAGAAGGTTAGCGTAACAGACTAATAAAAAAACATTGTATCAGCTGTCATGTGCTAATATCCTCTAAACATTATCACCAACCTTGTTAAAATAAGGCATACGTATTTCTTCCCATCAGCTCGATTTCTTTTGTAATGGTGAACTCCTGGTGGCAGAGATACAAATTGTTCAAGGCTGTTATTCACTGCTAGTCTAACACCTCCTAGAGGTGAATGGTTTTGCAAGAAAATGCTTTTAAAATAATTTAGAAGCCCATGGATCGTTTATTTTAGCAGGTCAATTTTTTATTTTTTTTTATCATATACTGTACCATGTTGTTTATTATATGACAGTGGTGTTTTTCAAGATATAAAAAAAAAATATTAAGTACCTTTTTAATAGACTGTGTGTAGATACATTCATTCTGTACATTGCATTTGGCTGCTGTTTTCCTATGTTTGCTTTGCATTGCTTCTAGTCATTGACATGAATTATTCTGCATTCCTAGGCACATTACACAGTTTCAGGAACATGATCTACATTTCCTAATATCACTTTTACATTGACAACTAGCAAACTCATCAAAAGAACTGCTTGCGTTTACTAACATAATTTCCTTTTCTATTTATACAGCTCACGGTTATGCACATGAATGCAAAATTAAAACTAGCCTTCACTGGTGTTCTGCCAACAGTTACATTGCACCGACTAATGTGGAAACATGAAGAAAGCTAGCAAAAATAAACAGCTCTTTGCTTATATAATTTTTCTTAAAGTACTATTTCTAGTAGTTGTTGAAATACTGAATAAAGAGAGTTACAATATTGTCAGAAACCTGAAATCTTGAAGCCATCTCCTTAGCTTTACCCTTTTTTATAGCAAATGGTGCTGTCTCATTATGTTCCATGTGGAAAGCTTAATAAATTACTGTACTTTCTTAAAATGTCAATGGACAGTTCTCTCAACAGTGCTTCATTAGTATAAGCTCTTCCACATAGCTCCTTTCATAAGGCTTTATTCATACTTTGCAATTTGGTATCACAGGCAGAGTTGCAGCAACTCTGTCCACCAGTGGTGGCCCATCCTTTAGGGGTTCCCTCTATCCATGGCTGCCACCATCATGCTCTATTCCATGGCCGCTATTTTGCATGACCCTGCCACCCCTATTCATGCATCCGGCCCCTTTCAAGACACCGGGTGCGTGAATTACAGCGGCAGGGTTGTGTTTTTTGAAGCACCTGATTAGAGCCAGAGGCTCTAATAAGCTTCAAAATAGAGTGGACTCGTGGTACAGATCATTGCGCCAGGAGCCCACCCAGGAGTTACAACAGCAAATTAATGATTAATGTTTGCTATTGAAACACTGATCCTCAATCCCCCCAATCAGAAGCAGGTCTGAGACCCGTTTTTTGGGCAAAAAAGAGAAGAGTTTTGGCCGTCGAGGAGGAGGGAGGAAACAGAAGCCACCACGATGCCCATGGAGAGCAGGGGAAGGGAAAGCGGCTGCCGAGCAAGGGAAGCCGCCGGTGAAGCCCGGGAGAAGCGCTGCCCACCATAGATGGTGTAAGTGCCATAGACCCACCCGACCGACTGCCGACCACCCAAACGACCGGGGGGTGGTACTGTTTGCCGCCCCCCCTAAAAAAATTACCACCGGCCGCCACTGTTGCCCACAATTCCAAATTGAGTTTGGAATAGAGCTTCTTTTCAAGTGACAAAGACACATAAAGCAGCCTGTTAAAGTAATTGCCCTATATGCCATGCAAAATTGTGTGCAAATCACTCAACACAATTGTGAGTGGGGACGCTGTTCCCACTACACGAAAGTGTGAACGGAGCATAAAACTGAAGTTTAGCTGTAAAAAAATCTCTACAGCTTTAGTGAGATAGCTTATCTGTAATGAAAGGTATCCCATATTGTACATGCAGCTTAACTGTAAAAATCTCCAATGCAGGATACCCAATCCTCTCCCTGTTTGTGAACTTCTGGTGCTGTGGGGGTTAATTGCTTCTAATAGAGTGTTCTGTGAAGCTGCTGTGAAAATGCCATAAAATAAGACTCGTCCCCTCATCCCTCCTCAATTGAGAAAAGTATTTTCATTGCCTGTAACATGATCTGTGAATGGGGTAGAGAATCCTGCGAATCATGAGAATATTCCCAATTCACAGATGATGCTAGGAACAGTCAAAGCAATAAAAGATTATTACTCAATGGAGAAGACCCAAAGCTATTAACCACCACAGTTCTTGAATGTTTACAAACATGGAAAGGGCTGGCACCCCTGCAGTTAATATATGTACAGGATTCAGCTGCCTACACAACATGGGGTACCCTTAATTACAAGTGAGTTAGGCAGGCCTTAAATGGGTCAAACTTCAAAAGAATTTTCTTTCGAAAATGTTATCTAAGAATTTAGTGGGCTGCAGCAACAGACGATTTTCGTGCGGCCATCGAATTTGAGTAATTGGACATGTTGGAAATTTTTTGAAAAATGAACGATTTTCTAATCAATGATGGGAGAATTGTGCAAGAAATGTAATCGAAAAAGAAATGCGCATGTGCAAGAAAAGAAAATTCCCGGAAAGAAAAGAAGATTCCCAGCCACGAAAATTCTTTTCTGTAGCATGTAACATGAGGTGAAATTGAAGGCTTAGTTGGCCGAATTTCAAAATCAATGATGGCACCATCGGATCACAAAATGCACAAATTTTCTGATTCTCAAAAGAAAATTATTTTGAAATTCAAGCATGTATGGCAGCCTTAGTTCAATAAAGTTATAGAGAATGTTTTTAAGGCTAAATCCCAGCCTCAATACAGCCACTGTAACCCCTTCCTTTTTTACATAAAAGCAGCAGAAGCTCATTGGAATCATTTATTTGCAATTATCCAATTGGGCATTTGTAAGATTCTGTTTGCTTGATGCTTCCTATCTCAGTTTTTTTGGAAAAACATTAATTGACCAACAACCTAAATACTGAGACTTCTGAGATAAAAGTCAAACAGGTAAAAGTATCAAAGACAAAATGTTTTGGGGAAAAAAAAGAGTGATGAGGGGCAAGTTTTATTGCTGCCTGAGTACCCAATAGAGCAGTGCTTCTCAAACTTTTTTGTTTTGCGGCGCACCAAAAAAATCTAAAAAATTTCACAGCACACCTGAAAATATTTTACAATTTTTATAATAAAAAAACTATTTATTTTTACATATATATTTAGTTTTGAATTTAATGTGAAGGATGTGCCTGCTTTCGAGAGAAAATTAGATTTTATATAATTTAATATAAAATATATAATATATAAATATTATTATTATTATTATAAATAATAATATTTTAAAAGACTGCTGCTGCTTTTGTATATATATTTTTATATATATTATATTACTAGACTGTTGCTGATATATTGAGAATCACACTGGTCCATCCCCGACGCCCATTCCCTTCTCTCTGCTTTCGTCCTTAGTCTCACATTCTTTTCAGCTTCATGTACGGAGGGACAGGGACTGACTGTGGCCCGCTCAGTTGTGTGGGTGGAAGGAGGAAATTACGTGAGGTGTGCCATGCACAGCACCTCATTGGCTGGAAGAGCTGCCTGTCCGGCCCAGCAAATATCAACCAATCTCGATTGTGCTCCAATTCGCATACAGGTGAGTGCTGCACAGTGACATCCAGCGGAGTCTCGGAAAGATGGCACACCTGCAAATCTCACTGCGGCACACAGTTTGAGAATCACTGCACTAGAGAGTGCTCTTTTTTCCCCTCATAACCATTGTTACCAGAATTAAATTAAGGAAATTCTATCAGTTTTAATTTTTTCTAGGACAACAATAGAGGGAAGATCTTTCAGTGGGTGCACTTGTCCTGGTGGCAATCAAGTCCATGAGACTTTCCCTACATTGTAGAAACTACATCAAACTTTCTCTGTTATGTCATTGAGACATAAAGTGAATTTTCACAGTGGGACACTCTCTAGGGGTTTTATCCATAGCCTATTATTTTTATTAGGAAGTGTCGTCAAGTCAATGTCAGCTCCTGGTGGTCACATAGTGTGTCTCCAAAATATTATGTCTTCTGTTTGGGTTTTAAGTCTTTGCAATGTC
Organism: Aquarana catesbeiana; assembly: GCF_042186555.1. Taxonomy (NCBI): domain Eukaryota; kingdom Metazoa; phylum Chordata; class Amphibia; order Anura; family Ranidae; genus Aquarana; species Aquarana catesbeiana. The sequence goes on along the minus strand of NC_133328.1, from coordinate 439,351,897 downwards.
ATGTTTTTATGTTCTGTGACTGTATCCATCCACCTTATTGCTGGTTGTCCTAATTTTTCTGTTCAACTTTACCCTTCAACATTTTCAAGCATTCTTAACCATTTACCAAACCATTCTCAATTCTATGTAAAACAAAAAAACTTTAGGTATGCTATAAAAGACCACTACTGTGAAAGTAATACATTAAATAATAATTGCATTGAATAAGTATTTGTAATAATGGTATTTCGTTTATATTTATTAAATAAAATTATATTAGTAATAAGATTTTTTGCCTTATATCTTTATGTTTTTTAGATGTATGCCAGTCTATGAAGTATATTACTGTACTACAGTACATTTCAACCAACCTACCCCTGTAATCTGTAGATTATCACCTCTTTAAAGCGGTTGTATACCAGCAGAAAAAAATATATATATATATAAAAAAAAAAATAACTGTAAGGCAAAGGCATAATAAGCTAGTATGCAGTAATACTTAACTTGGAACGAGGTGTCGGTGTCTAATCCCCATCCACGCCAAGGGAGCTGACATTTTGCCTTCGGCGTGTCTTCCAGGTTTGCAGCTCCGCCGCAGTGTGAGGTCAGAGCCACGATTACGTCACTCCCACACGTGTGCAAGGGAGTCTTCTTCCTTTCAAGGTCTGGCAACGTCTACCGGACCTTCAGCTGGGCATTTACAGTGCATGTGCCACTAATGTCAGCGGCTGCATGCAAAGCGAATATCTTCTAAACCATACAGGTTTTGGAGATATTCATTTTACCTACAGGTAAGCCTTATTATAGGCTTACCTATAGGTAAAAATTTTAAAAATTGGTATACAACCACTTTAAATGGGCAGGGAGAATCTGCCATGCAACTGCTCCACCACCCAATAAAAGAAGGGAATACATTGTGGTGTTGTAGTAAGACAAATTCTATATGGTGGAGAGGACAGAAGGGGAAGGTGGTTTAAGCAACTTTACTGTTTAGCCAAGGCAGCAGTCAACTTTTAAAGTGTTGGAAGACAACTGCTGAGGATAATATTTTGTGGCTCTCAGGTTCACATATGGGAAACAGAAGCAGACACTGGTAGTCTGATATGCACCATTACACATAACTCAAATGTATAGTGCTGTATCCCCCCAAAAAACATATTCTAATCTTCAGCTTACATCTAATGCCCCGTACACACAATCAGATTTTCCGACAACAAATGTTGGATGTGAGCTTGTTGGCTGAAAGTCCGACCATGTGTATGCTCCATCGAACATTTGTTGGCGGACTTTCCGCCAACAAATGTTGGCTAGCAGGTTCTCAAATTTTCCGCCAATAAAACTTTGTTGTATGAATTTCCGATCGTGTGTACACAAGTCCGACGCACAAAAGTTCACGTATGCTCGGAATCAAGCAGAAGGAGCTGTACTGGCTATAAAACTTCCTTTTTCTCGGCTTGTCGTACATTTTGTACGTCACCAGGTTCCCGCGTTCATAATTGTTGGCCAACATTTGTGTGACCGTGTATATTCAAGACAAGTTGGAGCCAACAACCTTTGAACAAAATTCCACAGTTTTGTTGTCAGAAAGTCCGATCCTGTGTACTGGGCATACGACTATCCATGCCTGGTTGTTATACAGAACCTTCACCTGCATTTCTAGACTTAATGCTGTCTAAATATCAAGGACCCCAGGCCCCTTCTTTTTGTGCACTGCCCAGCATCTCTAGACATAACAGTGACACAAATTTTGCTACCGTGCATTGAGTTTATCCGCTCTTGGTACCATATCTGTTAAAAGAAAAAAGTAATCTGGAAGTTTAATTGTAGCCAAGCCTTTGTTGTAAGGCATTTGCTTAATAATGCCTCCATAGCTTTAACCAAAGTGTGCCTCTTAGAGCATTTTCAGACCTTCGCTAATGTAGAAGCAATTAGGAAAATTTGCTATGCAGTGCTATTAGCATATGCTGTATATTTATTACTTACATTAAGGTGGTCACCGTATCATACAGATTTAAAAAACACACATAAAGGTCATACAGTAAGCTTGTTTTTAATGCTCAATGCTCACCACTTCTTGGGAAAGATTCACAGAATAATAGTGATTATCCGCTAACATGAAAGAATTGGGATCATCTTACTAATTCCAATTTTAGCATTTAGCCCTTGACTGAGCAATCAGAAAACAGTTAAAGTAGCAAAGTGATTTAAGAAATTTTATCCGAAGCAGCCATACAAAGAATCCTGAAATGTTCTATAATGCAATGCAAATGTTCACTTTAATAAAGCACACTTTAAAGAAGGTTAAAAGAAGTAAAATTGTCATGACCCATAAATAATTTTATGCATAACACTTTGCTCTGGAGTTTTATTTGATCCACTTATGGGCATGTAGTAGAAAGAAATGATCTAATCATGTTCATGACATTTGAGAAAACTACAGAGGCTTGAAGACATCAAATTATTATTTTGTACGTAACCATTCATGGAGAAGCATTTTAAATCAAAAGCTGGAAACTTAAAGGTTTTACTAGTGCCTGTTCCAAGTTTATAGATTTGAGTTATTGTGAAAAATGTGAGCTCAATTTCTCTCCTAAGAAAGGTATTATTCAAGATGGTTAAAAACAGCTATAGCAGTCTATACAGGCAGAGGGGGCGGTCTATGTCTGAAAAGCGATTATAAAAAAAACAAAACTCCTCATTTTCTATAGTCATTCAATTTCTTCTTACAGCGAAAGATCACTTGGCTAGCTATAGGGTTGAAAAACACAGACTACTTTTCTGTGTATTGATCTCAAATTGATCCATGAGCACAAGCCAACTTAACTTCAGCTTTTCTCCTAATGCTGGGTACAAGCCCAGTACAGGTTCAGCTAAACATTGGCTTATAAGGAGGAAGCTAAGTCTCATGGCATGCCTATATAAACCTGTTACCTGGGGAGTGACCCATTCAGACTCCTTGTTACAACATGTAAGCACAAATGGAAGTAAGTTAAACTATAGTAGTAACCATTGTTATAAGGTATAAATAAAATACATATAGGACTGCATTGCAGGACAACCATTTTTGATTCCTGGTATTGAAATGATGTGTGACAGGTAGGAGCAGCTCCAGACAATTCAATTTCAGACACTCCAATCTTGAAATGCAAGTTATTTTCAAAGCAGATACACCTTATAAAGAAATACATTAAATGAATAGTAAGTACATGTACTGAAAAATAAACTATTTCTGGGAACTTTCAAAAGTTGTTGAGCCTAGGATCATAGAGGAGTGAGAGGTATAAAAAGGGAAGAGGGAAATAGAAGCATGCACATTTGCAGCATCACTAAATATATCACTAATGCCCCGTACACACGATCAGACATTCCAACAACAAAATCCATGGATTTTTTCCGACGGATGTTGGCTCAAACTTGTCTTGCATACACACGGTCACACAAATCTTGTCGGAAATTCCAATCGCCAAGAACGCGGTGATGTACAAGACGTACAACGAACTGAGAAAAATGAAGTTCAATAGCCAGTGCGGCTCTTCTGCTTGATTCCGAGCATGCGTGGAACTTTGTGCATCAGAATTGTGTACACACGATCGGAATTTACGAGAACATATTTTGTTGTCAGAAAATTTGAGATCCAGATGTCAAATTTTGTGTGTCAGAAATTCCGACGGAAAATGTCCGATGGAGCCTACACACGGTCGGAATTTCTGAAAACAAGCTCCCATCGAACATTTTCTGTTGGAAAATCCGACTGTGTGTACACAGCATAACAGTGCTACTAGCCTCAAGCATATAATAATTTGGTTCTCTAAACTGACGACAATATGGATGAAAAATTAGTAATTATGACACTACATGTGCAAAAGGTGGGCAATCATGGCAATATAAGGGCACAGAGGAAAAAACTGCAAATGAGGAAGAAAGTGAGATAGAAAGAGAGGCAGGAAAAGGAGAGGGGAAAAAGACAGAATGATGGGGGAGAGAGAATGTGAGAGAAAGAGATGAAGAGAGAAGTACAAGCATGATGGAGGATAGAAGTGAGAGTGAAGGTGAGCACAAGAGAAAAGGAGAAGGAGTGAGAAAGAGAGGGAGGGGGAGAAGGGATGTCTCTTTAAGCACAGTAGGCCTTGTACAGTGAAGAAAGCGCTTTCATTGCACTTGTAAACACATTATGCTGTATTCCTGTGCCAATAATGTTGACCCAGTACCAGTCACATACACCACATCTTCTTGTGTGTCTTCCAACAGAGACAAAATAGTTAGGAATCGCCATTAACTTTTAGGCCCCTTTTTCACATGCAGACCGTTTGTCCGTTTTTCATCCATCCATTGTTGCATCAATGGATGGATGCATCTCTGTGGAAAAATGCATGTAAATAGATGATCATCCATTTATATCTGTTTTCACCACCTTCTGTGAACATCCATTTTCATGAATGGATGGAAGCTCTATTTTTTGTTCCTTTAAAAAAATGGAACGGAGGATACATGGATGCAAATGGACAAGTGGTCTGTTATTGCATTCATTTTTGCATTGGTTGTTAGGAGTCGACACCCGCCGAAGTTGTTGCCAAAGTGTTGTTGAAGTCAAGTGGGCATCCCATAACTTCCCAACCCTATCCAAGTTGAAATCCCCTAATAAAACACAAAAACAGAGCCATGGAGTGTTCTCTGTCTCTGAATGCCTGTGAAAATCCTGTGTGCCTGGCTATGCAGGGGTGGGGGATACAGTTTCAGTGCACTACATACCTGTGACCATCCTGTGAAAATCCTGTGTGCCTGGCTGTGAAGGGGTAGGGGATCCAGTTCCAGTGCACTACATATAATTTGTCATCAGATGGCATTGTATACAATTAAGGCATGGATATGATCTGCTCCTCACATACCCTAAAATGTCTGCCCTCCTTCTCTTTTCTGCTTCTGAAAATTGGCTCTTACTAACATCAGCAATGATTAATTTCTTCTAAAAGCTTATAGGGGAACTGTCTGAAATTTCTGTACATCAGGATAAGCTCTTGCCAGAATGAGCCAATGCTCTTTTATGATTTAAAAAATATCATTGCTGTAAGCATGATATTGCATTGAAAATAGAATAAGTTTAGGGTGATATCTTTTCTGAAAAGCTACTGCATCTTTACATTGTTCCATTCTGGTTATTTTCATTCTGAATGATCTGCCATCTTACATAACCGTGTTTCACATAAACACATTAATTGCTCACAATCCTCGTTACCCTGCACAATTGACTTCTTACAAAAGATTTTAAAACATGGGGAGACTGGAAGCTGTCAAAAAAAAAAAGAAGTTGATTTCTAACAGTTGACCTAACAAAACACAGTATCAGATTGAATAACATTTGCAATGTAAATCAGTGTCCAAAAAGGAAACTTTAGAACCACCCATACACATGTTAAATCTGATATTTTGACTAATCCCAAATAATCCTCTTATTAAAGAGTTGGAGGGTTCCAATGTCATTCCACCATAAATCAGCATAGATGAACTCTATGGTTCAAAATCGTGTAGTCTATGTATTTCCCTTGTCAGGTATGTAAAATACATAAACCTAAGAACATACACATATCTGAATTCCATTTAAACTCTTTAGGGTGTCAGAATAAATTCCAGAATAATCTCCTAAAATGTTTCCATTGCTTAACCAAACCCTTACAAAAAAATTATTTTAGCATGGGGAATATTTAGTTATGCAAAGGAAATATCCCTTTCACACCTAAGCCGATTTCTGACATTTGGTGTTTAAAGTTAAAAATCCATATTTTTTGCTAGAAAATTACTTAGAAAACCCAAACATTATATATATATTTTTAGCAGAGACCCTAGAGAATAAAATGGCGATTGTTGCAAAATTTTATGTCACACGGTATTTGTGCAGCGGTGTTTTAAACGCAACTTTTTGGGAAAAGGGACACTTACATGAGTTTTAAAAAACTAAACAGTAAAGTTAGCCCATTTTTTTTGTATAACGTGAAAGATGATGTTATGCCGAGTAAATAGATACTAAACATGTCACACTTTATAATTGCATGCACTCGTGGAATGGCGACAAACTACAGTACCTAAAAATCTCCATAGGCGACGCTTTAATTTTTTTTACGGTCACCAGGTTAGAGTTACAGAGGAGGTCCAGTGCTAGAACTATTGCTCTCGCTCTGATGATCGCGGCGATACCTCACATGTGTGATTTGAGGACCATTTACATATGCGGGCACAACCTCTGTATGCGTTTTCTTTGCTGCGCGAGCTCGCGGGGAAGGGGCACTTTGAAATTTTTTTATTTTTTTTCTTATTTTATTTATTTTTATATTATTAAATTGTGTTTAAAAAAAATAAAAAATGTGATCACTTTTATTGCTGTCACAAGGAATGTAAACATCCCTTGTGACAGTAATAGGTGGTGACAGGTACTCTTTATGGAGGGATCTGGGGTCTAAAAGACCTCCAATCCCTCCTTTGCACTTCATAGTATTCAGGTTGCCAAAAACGGCGATTCTGAAAACTGTATATTTTTTAAAATTTGGCGCCATTGGCAGCCAAGTAAACAGGAAGTGATGCTGTGATGTCGCTTCCGTGTTTACATTCAAGAGACTGGAACAAAGCCGTTTCTGGCTTCGTGCCAGTCTGTCTCTAGCAGCCGGAAGTTGCGGATCGAGGATCGGGTCTCCCGGTGGGATGGGAGGCCCGGTCAGAACGGCGGGAGGTGGCGGGAGGGCGGGATTTCCCCTCCCGCTCCTCCAGGATAACAATCGAGCGGCTTTTAGCCACATCTGTTGTTATCCCTTGATAGCCAATCGCCCGCTCTAAAAAAAACAGCTGTAAGCATCATCCCAGTATAACCCCCGAAACCAGAGGCCGCATATCTGCATACGCTCAGTGGGAAGGGGATATATAATGTCCATCATCAGAGCATAAAATGCGGGAATCCAATCACAAAGTGATCCATTCATGAAAGTCCCCTGTCATCAGTCAGGCGCCTTGATTTTGCAGTAGTGTAGGTATTTTTGTTTTCCTCATAGCAGTTAAAATGTATGTAAAAGCCTCTCAGAAGCACCTGAATGCCTACTACATCTGCTGCTAATTCTGAATCCCATCTAGAAAAGCCCTGTCTGGTTTTTATTTTATTGCAGTTATACACCAATCAGTCATAACATTAAGATCACTGTCAGGTGAAGTTAATAATATTGACTATCTCATTACAGTGACATCTAAATGTTGGTAAGATATATTAGGCAGCAAGTTAACATGTTGTTCATGAAGTTGATGTGTTGAAAGCAGAAAAATTTGGCATTGCAGCTTGTGGTGTATGGGGCTGCTTAGCCGCATTCCAGTCAGGATGGTGTCCACAGCCAAAAGTGATTACAATGGGCATGTGAGCATCATAACTGGACCAAGGAGCAAAGGTGGCTTGGTCTGATGTATCATGTTTTCTTTTACTATATGTGGATGGCTGGGTGCATGTGCATCATTTACCTGTGCAAGAGGGCACCAGAGGCAATTCAATGCTTTAGGCAATGTTCTGTTGGGAAACTTTGATCCAGCTATTCATGTGGATGTCATTGTCATGTTCCACCTACCTAAACATTGTTGCTGACCAAGTACAACCCTCAGTGAAACAGTATTCCATGATGGCAGTGGCCTCTTATAGCAGGATAATGTGCCCTGCCACACCAAAATGGTTCAAGAATGATTTGAGGAACATAACAATGAGTTCAAGGTGTTGACTTGGCCTCAAAATTTTCCAGATATAAATCCACCAAGCATCTGTGGGATGTGCTGGAACAACAGGTCCAATCCATGGAGGCCCCAATTCACAACTTACAGTATTTAAAGGATCTGCTACTGGCAGCTTGGTGCAAGATACACCAGCATACCTTCAGAGGTCTAGTGGCATCCATACCACAATGGGCAAAGGCTGTTTTGACAGCAAAAGGGGTATCTAATCAATATTAGGTGGGTCATCATAATGTTATGACTGATCAATGTATATTTTGCTCATGCTTTATTTGGAGTGTTAAACAATAAATTATGAAAGGAAAAAAGAAACCTTTTATCAATTCCATTTGCTCAGTAGAAGGCACAAAAGTGTTTGTTCTGGCTACTAAAGGTTTCAGCAGACCTAATCTGCATATTCTGTTGTCTGCTCTTAGGCAGGTTTTTTATTTTTAAATGTTTAAAATTAAATACAGGTCCACTTTACCTTCAGCCGTGTATACTATCACATGTTTGTTGTAAATACATTTTACATTTTGTTTCTATGTGCCTGAATATCTTATGATTGAGAAAGCTCATAACAATATTTTCACCAGTGGCAAATCAAGCAGTTTTTGTTTCCCTTGTATATACTTGATGTAAATGCAAAAGTAATATCAGACGCCAAGCCTCATTTTTCACTTTCAATAGATGTTTTCCTTTTGCGGTAATCATTTTTAGATGGTTTAAAGGTGAAACGATTGCTCAGGAATTTTGCTTTTTCACTGCGTTCTGCAATACATCTGTTGTGAAGTTTTCTAATCAGGTTATAATGTGTTTTCTGGAAACTCATAATAGAAGATGTTCTAACTGTGGAATATTCTTTCACTGCTGAGCCATGCCTTCAGCTCATTATAGCAATGCAATGCTGTGGAACCTGGTGTGTTTGTTGTACCGAAGCATCATATTTTTCTCCAGAAGTCTGCAGTAACATTTAGCCTATGTACAGAATAGCTAAACATTTTACCCTTTGAATATATATTGTGTTTTAGCACAGTTAATCCAAAAAAAAAAAAAAAACAGCCAAGAGCGGAACTACAATTAAAGTCTACTAAATAAATGCATGCACTCATTTTCCCGTAAAAATGAGGCATGAATAACATCATATTTCTTGCTCTAATGCATTTATTCAATAAGCCAGTGTAACTGTCGATTTATCATCCAGCTTGTGAGCACCATTACAATAGAATACTCAATATTTGTGCATAACAATTCATTTAATCAGGAACAAAAAAAATGAGACAGTCTTTATTGCAGAAATTACTCATCTTTTCAGCACTTCATTTGTAGGTGTAGTTTATTTATAGAGGTGAAGGAGTTCAAGGTTAACATGTAGATAAAGTGAATGTGTTGACATTTCATCAAAAACTTTACTAAAGTTTAAGTTTTTTTGAATAATATTAATATTAACACAATTAGATTTGATTTGTTTAAAGAAACATTTCAGTCTCAGTAGAAAATATTGACACATATCTTAACTGTAATAGTTTTTCTTATTTGTGATCATCAATATTTTATACTTAAAATGTGACATATACAGTATATATCACATAGACCTTTCATTCCTTTTGAATTTACCATTCACAGTAGTGCAATACCATGCTTGTGGTGCACTGCACTAAAATAAAATACTATACTAAATAAAGTTTTTTGCATTGGCAACGCAATTGATTATATGTTAGAACATGGTCACTTGTCAGTAACACATTACACCGAAGCAGATGCCATGTGTAAGGTTAATTTTTTCAATCTTTCTCCAGAATTAAGAAACAAGTGGTTTGTGTCCATTGGTAGTAATCTTGAGATGATCAAATCCAGTGCAACTGTAAGGTACAGTGCCTTGCAAAAGTATTCACCCCCCCCCTTGGCATTTTTTGTGTTTTGTTGCCTCACAACCTGGAATTAACATGGATTGTTTGAGGATTTGCATCATTTAATTTACAGAACATGCAAAAGGGGAAAGTGATGGGGTAAGGTGCCAGATAGAAATATCAAATAGTTCTAATGCTGCACCTAAAATTAATAACTAATAACTCATGAAATAATTGTAAAGGGCGCAATAGACAAATATGTAAAATGAATATTAGTGCACAATGTAATACAATTAATAAAGTGCATAAAGGATTAATAAATCTGAAATGTCCATGATAAACACTGTGATCAAATCTTTTTTAATGTATACTCCAACACCGTGTTTCTAAAGTGCAGTGTGCTCCAGAAATCTCATAAAAAGTGCTTCACCCGAAGTGATAATAAAATGTGCTCACCAGATAGTCTTGGCCACTAGGTGACCATAAGGAATGTATTTATAGAAAGCTCCTTGTTTCATTATTTTAGCTCCTTCAGGAATCCCATCACAATCAATCATCCATGTGCAGGAGAAACCGGATCCAATTCAATATGCAATGGTATATAAACGTGAATTATCCAGCCTCCATCTAATGATTCTGTGGAATTGGCTCTGCCAAAAAGAGCCACAGAAGGCAGGAATAGTGTAATATTGCTTTTTAATTGCTTAAAATATAGCACTTACATAGTCCGATACAGGTACAGCAAACATAAAACAGCTCAAGGGAAATCAGAAGCCGATCTGACACCGCTGTGTAACTCACGCCGTGCTTTGTGCGTCTCAGCTACCGGAAGTGGAGGGCCCCTGTTTAATGTGCATATCAAGCCTTGATTCAATGTATTTCTCGCTCAAGCGCGCGTCATCAGGAAGCGGGTCTGACACCATTTTACTGGAGCCTAAATACTAACAAAACAACTCCATTGGTCAAAATAAAGCCAATTGATTTTCAGCATCCAAAAATCGCAAAAATGTTGATTTCAAAAATGCAGAATGAAAAAAGGTTTCGGCTTACCCTTTGAACATTATATATACATAAAATCAATATCACCAAAATACTTTTTAATATTAAAATCATCATCGCATTCAATTAAATATATCCAATATTTAATTGGATGCGATTGGGATCCTGTTTCTACTGCACATAGATGAATGATTGTGATGAGATTCCTGAAGGAGCTAAATTAATGGAATAAGGAGTTTTCTATAAATACATGCTTTATTGTCACCTGGTGGTCGAGGATTTCTGGTGAGCTCATTTTATTATCTCTTCGGGTGAAGCACTTTTTATATGAGATTTCTGGAGCACACTGCACTTTAGAAGCATTGTGTTGGAGCATACATAAGAAGATTTGATCACAGTGTTTCTCATGGACATTTCAGATTTATTAATCCTTTATGCACTTTATTACTTGTATTACATCGTACACTAATATTAATTTTACATATTTGTCTATTGCGCCCTTTACAATTATTTAAATTTACAGAACATGCCCACAACTTTGAAGATGTTTTCTTTTTATTATTGTGAAGCAAACAACAAATAGGACAAAATAACAGAAAAAGTCAATGTGCATAACTATTCACCCCCCTTAAAGTCAATACTTTGTAGAGCCACCTTTTGTGGCTATCACAGCTCCAAGTCGCTTTGGATAAGTCTCTATGAGCTTGCCACATCTTACTACTGGGATTCTTGCCCATTCCTCCTTGCAAAACTGCTCCAGCTCCTTCAAGTTGGATGGTTTGCACTTGTGAACAGTGCAAGTCTGACCACAGATTTTCAATTGGATTGAGGTCTGGGCTTTGACTAGACCATTCCAACAAATTTACATGTTTCCCCTTAAACCACTCAAGTGTTGCTTTAGCAGTGTGTTTGGGGTCATTGTCCCGCTGGAAGGTGAACCTCCGTCCTAGCGTCAAATCACACACAGAGTGGTACAGGTTTTACTCAAGAATATCCTTGTATTTAGCAACATCCATCTTTCCCTTGACTCTCACCAGTTTCCCAGTCCTGACTGCTGAAAAACATCCCCACAGCATGATGCTGCCACCACCATGTTTTACTTTGGGGATGGTGTTCTTTGGGTGATGTGATGTGTTGGGTTTGCGCCAGACATAGCGTTTTCTTTGATGGCCAAAAAGTTCAATTTTAGTCTCATCACATTTTGCCCCACACACCTTCCTATTGACATTTTTACTTTTTTCCTATGGGGAAGTGCAATAGCTCAAGTTTTTGTGACAGTTTTACACTATGTGTGGATGTTTGGTGTTCCTTTGCATATACCTCAAGATAAGAGTTTAAGGAATTTTAGGTTGAGATTTGCTGATTGGTTATTGGCAGTTACGTAGTGCCTCGTTTACTGCCGTTGAGAAAACCTGTCTGCATTAGACAGTGAAGTAATGGCGGACAAACAGTATCAGATTGGCACGCTTAAAAGAAAACTAAAGGTTTAAAGTAATGTATAGAAGGTAGGGCCCAAAAGTGACTCAAGCCCAGGGGCCCCCACCACCCTAAGTCCTGCCCTGCCCTAGGGGACAGAGTAAATCATACTGAGGACAAAATGGGGGAATTTGCTGCAACTCATAATGAGCTAGTGGACGCATATAATCAGGGCTGTCTTTACCGCAGGGCAAACAGGGCAGCTGCCCCGGGCCCTGTCACTGTTTTGGGGCCCAAAGCAGAGCTGCCCCTTAAGCCCGTGCACTGCTCGCAAATCACATGATCGGCGCTTAAAATTTACCACACACACAGTGACAGTCTGTCACAAGCAGCCGCCGAGCCGCAGCATCAGCGCGCACAGTGCAGCAGTGTCAGTGCTGCATATTTGAGTTTCACTGATGCTCTGGCCCCTCTCCTTGCTATGCATGCACAGTCACTGCCTGTACAAGTGTACAACGTGATTGGAGGAGCGGAGGCCTCGGTAGGAGGAGGTGGACCATGGAGTGGAGTGCTGTCAGAGTGCTGGTCTGCTGGATCATGGTCAACTAAGGGAAACTAGAGTGTGGAGGGATTGATCGGAGCTGCCCTGGCCAGGAGGACAAGGTAGGTCTTTTTTCTCCTCCCCTGGCTCCCCATTTGTAGAGAGTTTAAAAATGCTCCTGCAGTCCAGCAGTGTCCAGGCTGAGTGAGGCTGTGAGTATATTTTTTATTTCAGAGCACACAGCATGGGCCACCAAACCAGACAGGACTGTTACTGTATTTCAATGCTTGATGGGCTTATTTTGTGCCTGGCTGGTTCACATTTGGCAGCCCACATTTGCGCAGGCACAGCAGCCTATTTATTCATTCATACATGATGCACCTTTTTTTTCTGCAGGAAATGCAGGCATGGCAGCCCATTAATGAATGGGCTGCTGTGCCTGCGCAAATGTGGGCTGCCAAAACACATACATGTGAACCAGCCAGGCACAAAATAAGCCCATCAACATAGGCGTGTGCACGGGGGGCCAGGTGTGCCCAGGCACACCCTAATCATCCCCCATGTGCATCGCTCTGCCTGGCCCTGCCAGTTCCGTATGTGTTCCCGGCAGCAGAGAGAAGGCCAACTCACAAAGCCTGGGCACCTCTGCTCTGCAGATATTGAAAAAGAAAGAACATCCCCAGGTCCAGTGGCGGTGTGTCCATATAGGGCATACGGGCGCCGCCCCCTATGTCCTGCCACCTGTCTATCACCAAAGATAGATTCATGCATTGCATGAATCTATCTATGGTCGCCGCTGCCACCCCCTATTAAGGTGTGCGGACCCTTTTTGGGCGCCGGGAGCCTGAATTACAGCGGCGTTTTTTTTTTATTAAAGCACCTGATTAGAGCTGTAGGATCTAATAGGCATCAAAAAAGGTGAACTGTGAGTGCCACGCTGGGCGCTCGCAGTTCACTCAGCTGTGTGTTAGGAAAGCAAATGAATATTCTCTTTCCTAACACTGAGCTGCCTCTCCACCAATCAGGTGCTCGGGTCTGTTACCTTTCACTTGATCGACTGAAATGACAGTCACTGTGATCAGGGAAGAGAGGACAGGAGAAGACATGGAGGAATGTGGAGGACACCACCGCCATGACCCGCTGCCCCACCGAGACATGGTAAGTGGCGGGAGGGCGGGGGATGTACAGTGGTTGCGTTTGGCACAGTTGCTGCATTTGGCACAGTGGTGGCAATTTATGGCTACAGTGGCTGCGTTTGATTTACAGTTGGCGAGTATGTACTGTTATAGATCTAGCTAAGGACTTGTTTGTGGACCAGTTGTTTATGTTTACAATACATTATTCAAGTTTTTATTACATAATTCTATGTATGTGTCTGTTTTTTGAGATGTTGGGATGAAGAGCAAAATTTCATTGGGGGGGCCCAAAAAAATGTTTGCCCAGGGTGCAAACCATATTAAAGATGGCTCTGCATATTAAAATGGCAGATCTGGAAGACCGCTCTAGAAGAAATAATATCAAGCTGAGAGGAGTGGCTGAATCTGTCTTGCCCGCAGACCTTAGAGTATTTGTTTAGCAATTAATTTCTACATTAATGCCTAACACACTAGAGAGGGAGGTGATTGTAGATTGGGCTCATTGTCTGCCTAAACCAAAGCACCTCCCGGATAAAGTTCCAAGAGACGTCATAGCACATGTACATTTCTTTAATTTTAAAGAGGAGCTGATGAAATACACCAGGAAGCACTCCCCTCTACCTGACCCATATACAGATATATCAGTATACTCTACATACTATTTTTGCTCGCAAAAACCTAGCCACACTAACCATACTCTTTCAAAACCACAAGATTCCATATACCTGGGGCTTTCTCACAAAAATCATCATTATCAGGGAAGGTAAAACCTACACTATCAATAATCTGGAAAATGGTCTGAAATTGGCTAGACAGTGGAAACTACTCCCAGATGATGAAAAAGGCCATATTGACTCTCCCACTCACAAGATTTCTTCTGAATGGCAGAAAGCAAAATCTGGGTAATGTTATTCACTACCAATCTAGGTGGTCACCTCACCTCTACATTGAGCCAAATCTGGATAAATGGGCTGGATCTTACGGAACAAAGACCCCCACTATACAGAAGCGTGATTCTTTGCACAAGTTTCACTCTTTTCATATGTTATATTGTTTTCTTTTCTTCATCTTTTTTTACGTTTTACATGTACCAGCTAACTATGATGATCTTCTTCACTGGAAATCAACTACATCCTCAGAACAGGGATGCATGTACAGTGACTTCAACCTTCAGCAATTCAACTCCTGCTCTATGCTGCCACCCAAAGGTAAATATACCAAACTACACCTTCATGACTTTAATATGCAGCAATACCCAGCATTCATTTTACAAAGACACTATGACCATTAAGGTGATTTCTCTTAATGCACACAGCCTGAACAGTCCATATAAAAGGAAAGCCATGTGCTAGGAGGCTACACGGCTTAAAGTGGACATACTTTGTACCCAAGAAATGCACTTCTCTCGGGACAAACAACCCAAATGCTCAGACAAAGCATTCCCCCACATTTTCCACGCCTGCGCCAAAGCCAAAAAACGAGGCACAATGATCGCAGTGAACAAATCAGTCGCATTTCAGCCACATGCAGTAATCCCTGACCCCAAAGGAAGATTCAGCATACTGGTTTGTGAGATAAATAACGTGAAATATAAATAAATATAGTGAATCTCTATGCCCCAAATCCGGGTCAAGGGACATTTCTACGATCCCTATATAAGAAAATTACTAAGCATAAAGTGGGATCTCTACTTATGTGTGGGGACTTCAACTGTGTAGTAGACAAAACAATGGATTGCTCTTCTTCACGGAGCGTACATAGATATGAAATAAAATCACTACTAACTGAGATGGATATGTATGATGCATGGAGGTGTGCAAATTCCTCAGAAAGGGATTATACCTACATTTCACCTCACAACTCATACTCGAGGATTGATTTATTTCTGACTGACTTTGCCCTTCTTCAAAATATCCTGGAAGTGACTATACATGCAATTACTTGGTCGGATCATGCACCGGTGACTATCACTCTAAAGGAACAAAATTCCTATAACCCTGCATATTTATGGAGGAATAATCTCTCTATTCTGTCTAACCCACTCCATAAGAATAGACTCTCACAACTACTTAAAGAGTATTTTGAAATTAATGATACTGCTGATGTGAATGTTATGTCATTATGGTGCAGCACAGGAAAAGAGGCAGAGGGCCAAAACTATTACCGCTCTCCTAGAAAAATTACATGCTTTGGAACTCCAAAACAAGCAAAATCCTACCCCTAATAATCATTCAGACCTTCTTAACCACAGACACAAACTACGCCTAGCTCTACTGACAGAACACACAACCTCTTTAAAACGCTTCAAAGCTAATTACTATGCACACGGTAACAAAGCAGGCAAACTATTGGCCAACTACATACATAAAAGACAACAAAACTCTAAACTTAGTTCAATTAGGGAGCCTCACACAGGAAAAATGGTTTTTCACCCATCCCAAATTGCCAATGCATTCCAAAAATACTATAGTGATCTCTATAATTTACATACCGACCCACATACCCCACAACCGAACAAACTTACTATCAACACTTTTCTACATGCAGTCCATCTACCCTCTTTAGACAAAGAGGCACTAATCTCCCTTAACTCACTGATTACCGATAAAGAAATATTAGATACTATTAAAACACTTTCAACACATAAATCGCCAGGTAGAGATGGCTTTACAGCAGAATATTACCAAACCTTTGCTACAACCCTTTCACCGTATCTAAAAAATATATTCAATCATGCAGCCTCAACTGCCTCTTTTCCTGAAGAATTGCTACAGGCCACTATCATTGCTTTGCCCAAACCAGGTAAGAAGCCTGACAGTCCTCAAAATTTTAGACCAATTTCTCTGTTAAATACAGATTTGAAAATCTATGCAAAAATTATTGCTAATCGATTGGCTGTGATCACTCCGCAACTGGTCAAAGCTGACCAGGTGGGCTTTGTAAGGAGGCGACAAGCTCCTGACGGTACCCAAAGGCTTTATAATCTAATACGTATAGCAGAGAATCGGAGGGGAATTGATGTAGGTGGATATTCCCATAAAATAGGCTTCTCCACTGGAACAGGTACAAAGGCTTTTAGATAACTTTGGGTTCGCTTCCTACTACAAACTGAACTCTAACAAATCATCTATCATGCCCATAGGCTTGACAAGGTCCCTGAAAAACTTAAAGCAAAATTTCCATTTCAATGGGTAGCTAACAACCTACCATATTTAGGGGTAACTTTATTGTCCCCATCTGCCTCCACGTATAATTCAAACTTTTCTACATTGCTCAAAATAATCAGAAAAGATCTGCAGTATATAGCAAACTTTGAATTAACATGGTTAGGGAAGATCGCTGCTATGAAAATGACTTTACTACCAAAAATTATATATTACTTTAGAACTACACCGATATTAATACCAGAAAGCTTTTTTAATGTAGTGGATAAACTATTAAGACAATTTATATTGAGGAAAAAGATGGCCAAAATTTCATTCCCCTTACTACCGAAACATAAACTGTCAGGGGGTGTAAATTTTCCCAATATTAAACATTACTACTGTGCGACCCTTTTAGACCAAACCAAAGCTTGGTTCGACCTACACTCAGATAAACTATGGCTCCAAATTGAAGGACACTTGGTAGGTAATATACATTTACCATCCCTGTTACTTGCAAATCTGACAAATGTAAAATTAAATTATAAACCATTTCCCTCTATAGACGCCACATTACAGGCAAGGAGTAAACTACACTCCATAGTACCACAGGATACATTGGATAAATGCACTGACATGCCACTACAAATTTACGAATATGTAATACCCAACATCAAAATCCAATCCTGGCTACACAAACAGATTATGATATACAAAGAATTACTATCCAAGTGTAGCACTTACCCCCTTAGGAGCTGCTGATTTATTTGGGCCTGCACTCTGCTTTATTTCCCCTTTAAATTATCTCAGTCCCCTTGACACAGCTGTGGTGTAATAGTGTGCAGTCAAGACAAAACTTTAAAGACAAGTTCACAGTACACAATGTGATATACCTGTCTGTAGATACCTTACCCTCCTCTTGGCTGGTGATGAAGAGTAGAACAACACTCACACAGTTATACTTGAATAATAACCTTATTTACTGTAATTGCTTTAGAAGGCTTAAACTACAATGGTTGTACTGTCAGACCAACATAGTTTGACAGTCAACTGAACTTTATATTACAAAGATACAATACAGGTATAAAATGTCTGAAATAATATATGAGTGGTGTAGCAAAGTAAATAGGATAACCGTCAGAGTGAATTTATCTCACTATGAGCACTTTCCTATTTCCTGCGCGCTTCATTACTATACTAAATCAAAAACTAACTTTGATAAAGTGTAGTACAACAATTAGAGAGCTCCCTCATTTAGTATCACAACACCCCAATATAGTAAAGGGACACAAGGCCTTGTGTTTCACTAAACAGTTCTTTTCTTCTCTTCTTTTCTTCTGCTAGCAAAAAAAAAGTAGATTTGTAATCCAAAGGGTTAAAGACTCCTGATCAAAGTAGACTGAAAATGTGAAAGTAAAGTTCTAGTACAGCAGCACTATAACTAACTTTGATGCCCGGGACTCAGTACTAAATCCCCTTGACTTTGCTTGTGGGACTATGGGTCCCAGCAACTCTGTCTTGAGTAGATGGATGTATAAAAGTGCATCAAGAAACTTTCGGGCAACAGCCCTCTCACAAAACCAGGACAATGTTGTCAGAACACTCCGCTCTGATGTACAGGGTTCTGTCTCCGGCCGGCCACCACTGCTGGGCTGCTCTGCTCCACAGTTCAAGATGCTCCAGAACTCCCAGATGACTCCAACAGGCTCCTCTGGCTCCTTCCCAGTCTTGCCCCACCGTCAGTCCAGCTCTCTGGTGTATCACAGTACTGCTACTCAGATCGCTCTTCCGTGGAGGTAGGCCGCGCTGTGCTGGAGACCTCACACAGATCCTCCCAGGCTGGCCATGCGTGTCCAAGAGACCCAATATGGCTGCTCCCAGCCTTTTTATAATCTTCCCACAATGCAGTTCTGTTCTCCTTAGATTCATGGAAGTTAATGAGCATTGTGGGTAGGTCAAGTTAATGTCCAAATGTAAACAAACACTTCCAAGTCAACTTGAATAATAATAAAATAAAGATGCAGTCCTTTTATATTTTGGCCGCTAGATGGCGTCAGATGACAAGATATATCATAACATTAAGTTAAACATATATTATGACCGCTACACAAGCAACCTAGTCCAGATTCATTCTCTCATGTACAAATTACCCACTTTCACAAGTGCAACCCCAATATACACTATAAAGTACATATCAAAACATGGACATACCTATTGTCTAATCAGGATGGTCCAAAAGGTCTATCGTGGTTCTACAACCTACTTCAATGTGAAAGAGCTTTTCCCAAGTCTTCCAATATGCTGAACTGGGAAAGGGAATTAGAATCCATGTACACACAGGGAGAGTGTGCTAAAGAGCGACTCAATCTCACTTTCGCTACTCTCACCGCGTAAACCACTGGGAATTGATGTTAAAAATAATGTATAGCACCTACCTAACACCAGTTAGACTGGCCCTGATCTACCCAACATCCTCTCCTGCATGCTGGAGGGAATGTGGGGAAAAAGGAGGTATATTGCACATATTGTGGAGGTGTAAAGGAGTACAAAGCTTCTGGAAAGAAGTATGTTCTCTTATAAAGAAAACCACAGCTATTATCATCCCCCAAACACCACAGATTGGCTTTACTCAACATAGGCAATCACTCTACTCTCACACAATTCAGACCCCTAATTACGCAAATTTTTATTGCAGCAAAACTAACAATTACGTCCAAATGGAAATCTACAAAAGCCCCCAACATTTCTGAGGTGATACAAATAGTACAAAAACAACACACCTATGAAAAACATTTCGCTATGAAATCTTACAATCAAACGCTACCCGGTTGCTGATTGAAAGATCCCTGAAGGAAAAAATGTAACATCAAAATTCTGATCACTCATATAACATTATGGTACATGTTATTAAGGTTTCTTTTTATTTTTTATTCTCTCTTTTTCTATTTCTGCTATGTTTACTAGCTTTATTGTTCAGCTATCTCACAGAATTAACAATATTTGAGCAGTATTATTGCTAATCTTATTAAGAGTCATGGGTACAAGCCTTAATGAAATGGGAGGGGGAGCTGTCCTACTTCCCAGGGCACAGTTAGTTCCCAATGGGGTGCTAGGAAAACTGGGGCAGCACCTTTCCCTGGAGGAAACCTATGACTCAAACGATTATTAGAACAGATAAAAGAATATATACACCCAACATGATGAATAACTGATTAACCATGATAGCTTTCTACTCATAAGTGTTCTTCATTGATTATTTTGTGTATGCTATGAAACATTTTTTGTTATATGTTAAACCAAATAAAAATATTTGAAAAGAAAATACACAGATCCTACAAATAACATGCCAGACCCTTATACAGGCATGCATTCTGTGTGGACAGGAAGGGGAGGGCAGCGAGCGTGCGCCCCCCCCCCCCCTTCCTAAACCATAGAAGATCACATGCTTTTAAAAATTGGGAGAGTGCCTTTTAAGGAAGGCCCCCCCACCTTGCAAGTCACTTTGTATCCATATTGTCCCCATGTTGTGGGGCCTCATTCCCACATCCAATACACATGGGAAAATTAGGGTTTTCAGAGGGGGACTTATCGCAATCTGGAAGTTCCTTTTATAATAAGGGGGTCCCCAGATCCAGAGAATGAGTACATGGTACAGGGTTCACAGACTAAACTTTGACTTACAATGCAAAAATGGCAGTTAATCAGAAGTCTTTTCTGCTTTTTAGAGAGATTATTACACTTGTTTCCTAGGTAGTAGAGTTCTTACTACTTGTACTTATACTTCATAAAGGGTTCTCCTGTCATTTCTGTGGCCCTTAATATGCTGACTAACTATACATACATTTTTCAGGGAACACTGCCTACCTGCTTATACTTAGTACCCCAATGAATTCACATTCTGTGGAAACACAGTACAGCAGAATATACTGGTGCACAATGCATACAGTAGATATCTCACTATCTACAATAAAACGGTTCCGAGAACAATTTACAAAAATTAAATTACATAAAACCATCAGAATACATCTTTTTCTGGTCTGTGTTCAGTAATCTACAACATGATTGGTTTATATTTGTTTCTATGCTTGCACAGTTAATATTCAGCAAATATAATTCCTATGTTGTATTATTTTCATTAGTGACACCAGTTTCTAGCTAATCCTCCAGTTAACCAACTTTTGTCATTTGTGTCTGAAAACCAATTACTGTATAAGTTTTTAACAAACATAGAGATTTCTATTGTATAAAAACAAACTGCTAGAAGACAGAACTCTTTAATACAGATGTCTGTACTTGTCAGTATTTTCACTCTTATAATAACATCCCACAATATATTCAGTTACATTATGTAGCTAACTAGCTATGATGCCAAATCAATTTCCCCTTGAATGACCCAGTGCCTTTGATATTAATCTTGGGCATTAATTTCATTTGATCTACAGGTTTCAGTCAAACATCAGAGCAAGTAATCCTGAAGAGCAACATCAATGCAAGCTCCCTAGATCTAAAATTAATTAGCTTCAAATATAAGAGGCTCTGTCAAGAGAACCAGATGTAAGCGCACATTTGACAATATGATTTTAAAGCAAAACTCCAGTTTTAGGGAAAAAGAAAGTCTTGTACATGTACAATATATCAAAAATATAAAGATTTTCAGCTTCTGACCTGCTTCAGTTCTGTGGATATTCCAAACACCTATTTGGATTGACCTGATCTGGTTCACATATGTCCGGCAGTGGTCTCCCTGTGATTTTTAAAAGGAGTCCTGTGCGGCTCCGTTTTGCGATTCAGGTGCAAATTTATACTTGAAATAGCACCTGAACCAGACTGAAAACGGTACAGGACTCTTTTTAAAAAAGGGCTGTGGTCAGCCTGGACATATGTGTACTGGCTCCACAGAAAGCTGATTCTGTTCACATGTCATGCAAATCGGATGCTGTTCAAAATGCATCAAAATCTATGTGAATCGAGCCTTAATCTTTCAGAATGAGTGAGAGAATCTTTAGAGAGGATGAAGTTGGTGCAGGGTTTGTGGTGGAAAATTTGCTTTATATTTGATTACCTTGAAGTAATTCCAGCTGAGGATGGCATGTTGGAGACCCAAGTTGGATTAGAAAATTAAATAAAAACATCACAGGGCTTTTCATTCTTTAACTTTAACTTCTTTAAATTAAAAAAAGGGTAGAAAAATTACACTATATTTGTGACTCATCTTTCTAATGTAAGTTATCACATTTCCTACGGTCATTCCCAACAACTTGCACTGACCAGGACACTTTTTCAAGGTATACTGTTTGCTACACATAAAGTGTCACATACCTGTGAATTAAACAATTATCTAACCAAGGAAGAATGCATGCACACCAGTTTGAGACATGGTCATACACACAAACTCTGCACATGTAATCATAGGGCCACTATGAGGGCTTGGAATGTACAGCACTCAGTATCCTCTTCCAAACCATTACTGTGACCAGTGACCACTGATTGCACAGTAAAGTGCAAGACATATTAGGTATAGGTAGAGTGTTTTGGCAGAAAATGCTCTTTATTAGGGATGGGCCAAACACCCCCTGGTTCGGTTCGCACCAGAACATCTCGCACTGGCAAAAAGTTCTACCAAACTATGGGACACGAACATGAAATATTAAAAGTGCTAATTTTAAAGACTTATATGCAAGTTATTGCCATTAAGAGTGTATGGGGACCTGGGTACTGCCCTCGGAGACATGTATCAATGCAAAAAAAAAAGTTTTCAAAACTTACAATTTTAATGATACTTAAAGCAAAACAATAAAAATGAAATATTCCTTTAAATATTGTGCCTGGGGGGTCCCTTAGTCTGTCTGTAAAGTGGTGCATCTGTACAATGTATAGAACATGCTGCAGCAGTACGAAATTTCTAAAGCAAAAAATGTCATTTAAACTTATTTGCAGCTGTAATGTATTGTCGTCTCCTGGCAATACAGATTAAAAAAATTCAAAAACTGCATGGAGTCCCCTTCTCAGTCCATACCAGGCCCTTAGGGTCTGGTATGGATTTTAAGGGGAAGCCCTTGCCAAAATTTAGAAGACAAATGGCGTGGGGTCCCCCCAAAATCCATACCAGACCCATATCCGAGCATGCAGCCTGGCTGGTCAGGAAAAGCCCCCCTCCTGAACCATACCAGGTTACATGCCCTCAACATGGAGGGGTGGGTGTTCTGGGGCAATGGGGGCTCTGCACCCTTTACCCAAAAGTACCTTGTCCGAATGTTGATGGGGACAAGGGCCTCTTCCCGACAACCCTGGGCTGTGAATGTCAGGGTCTGCAGGGGGGTCTTATCAGAATCTGGAAGCCCCCTTTAACAAGGGGGGCCCCCAGATCCAACCCCCCCATGTGAATGGGTATCGGGCACATCGTACCCCTACCCTTTTACCAAAAAAGTGTTAAAAAGTATAAACCACAAGAGACAGTTTTTGACAAATCCTTCATTAAAAAATAAAGAATTTAAAAAAGTGTCCCGCAATGTAAATCCACCGTCAATCAAACCGACGGACCTGTAAAATAGCAAAAATGGAAAATGCTCTGCCTCCATGGGAGGCCTCCCACCAACTGCTCTCTCTTTGCTTTGACAGCTCTTATATAGGCAAGGGCAGGGTCACCCAGTGATCCTGCCCCTTCTAACGTCATGCCCATTCACATGGGGGGTGGTATCTGGGGGCCCCCTTGTTAAAAACTTAAAGACTTACGTTCAACTCGAACATTGGGCCCATCTCTACTCTGTATGTCTCTCCTGCTAAAAATACTGACTGTGGAGCAAGTGCAGTGTACAGTCCAAGACCACTGGTGACATTTATAAGATGCTAAGAATGTAGCCAGGTGCTAGGGTAATGTATCTCTAGAGCACATGCAAAGGAGTAACATCATCAGTAGCTGCCCAGATGCCAAAGATAAAGGATGCACTACCCAGAATAAGTACAGAAGAAGATAGGGAGAGGAGAGGAATCACCGCTGGAGAGTTGGAGGACAGGGATCAACACTGGAGAGGCAGTGGACAGGGATCAACACTGAAGGGGCAGCAGACAGGGATCACCGCTGAAGAGGCAGAGGACAGGGATAACGGCTGGAGAGGAAGAGGACAGGGATCACAGCTGGAGAGGGACAGGAATCAATGCTGGAGAAGCAGAGGACCGGGATCATGGCTGGAGAGGCAGAGGACAGGGATAACTGCTGGAGAGGCAGAGGACAGGGATCACTGCTGGAGAGTCAGAGGACAGAGATTACCTCTGGAAAGTCAGAGGACAGGTATCACAGCTGGAGACAGAAAAGACAGGGATAACAACTGGAGAGTCAGATGACAGAGATTACCTCTGTTACCTCTGAAAAGTCGGAGGACAGGGATCACCTCTGAAAAGTCGCAGGACAGGGATCACCTCTGAAAAGTCGGAGGACAGGGATCACGGCTGGAGAGGGAGAGGAGTGGGATAATGGCTGGAGAGGCAGAGGACAGGGATCATGACTGAAGAGGCAGAGGCCAGGGATCATGACTGGAGAGGGAGAGGACAGGGATTACCTCTGGAGAGTCAGAGGACAAGGATCACAGCTGAAGAGTCAGGGGACAGGGATCATCGCTGGAGAGGCAGAGGACATGGATCATCACTGGAGAGGCAGAGGCCAGGGATCACAGCTGGAGAGGCAGAGAACAGAAATCACAGCTGGAGAGGGAGAGAACAGGAATCAATGCTGGAAAGGCAAAGGACTGGGATCATGGCTGGAGAGGTAGAGGACAGGGATAACCTCTGGAGAGTCATAGGACAGGGATAACGGCTGGAGAGGGAAAAGACAGGGATAATGACTGGAGAGTCAGAGCACAGGGATTATCTCTGGAAAGTCAGAGGACAGGGATCACCTCTGAAAAGTTGGAGGACAGGTAGCAGCTGTAGAGGGAGAGTACAAGCATCGTGGCTGGAGAGGCAGAGAACAGGAATCATGGCTAGAGAGGCAGAGAACAGGAATCATGGCTGGACAGGCAAAGGACAGGGATCATGGCTGGAGAGGCAGAGGACAGGAATCATAGCTGGAGAGGCAGAGGACAGGGATCACCGCTGGAGAGAGAGAGGACAGGGATCACCTCTGGAGAGTCAGAGGGCAAGAGGGGGGTTTAGGTGCCCAATAAGCAAGTGGTTAAAGCCACGGTCTTCACAGGGTGTAGCTGGCTGCTATGTTTCAGTTCTGACTTGTAAAATTCTCTGGTCGAAATGGCAGTGTAGCTGCAGTAGACAGATACACCCTGTGAATATTGTGTATAGCGCTGGGATGGAAAAGGAGCTCACCTGCCGGGTTAAGCATCCAGGTTGGAGGGGGTGGTCAGGAGGCTTTGAGGAGCACAACTGAGATCTGGAGGGGCACAGCCAACCCCATCACCCCCCCAGATCCGGCCATGTTATTGAATTGAATGTGTATATTTATACCTTTTATATACTTATATCTGATGATTCATAAGTAGGTAATCTGGCCAAGGTTTTTATTATGCCGCGTACACACGACCGTTTTTTCCGTCGGAATAAACTCTGAAGGTTTTTCCAACGGAGTTCCGCTGAAACTGTCTTGCCTACACACGATCACACCAAAGTCCGACCATCTAGAACGCGGTGATGTACAACATGTACGACGGGACTAGAAAAAGGAAGTTCAATAGCGAGTAGCCAATAGCTTCCGTCTCGTACTTGCTTCAGAGCATGCGTAGTTTTTGGTCCGTCGGAACAGCATACAGACGAGCTGTTTTCCCGATAGCAACTGATTCAGTCGGAAAGATTTAAAACATGTTCTATTTCTAGGTCGGTCAGAATTTTCAAAAAAGAAAGTCCGATGAGGCCCACACACGATTGGAATGTCCGATGAAAAGATTGCGTCGGACTTTTCCTGTCAGAAAGTCCGACCGTGTGTACGCGGCATTAGGCTGCATTTTCAATCTCCCCAATCTTCTGCAACACAAATGATCTACGTTGTATTAGGGATACTGAACCCTTCTGGACACCTATGGTTTATGATGCTTTATAACTTGAGCTATTCCAACTACATTTGCCTTTACTAGTAAGCTCCTGTTGGAAGAAACATGGTATTGAGGGTTATAAAGAGTTTTTTCATGGGTGTGAGACCAAGATGAAACCATCTTTTTATTAAAAGGGTTTTGCCTATTTGCAACCCAGATGAAACCCAGATGGAACTGTCTTGAGGGAGGCAGATACATCACTGCAATGACTCATTCACCTCTGTTTGTAAAGTTCATCTTGAGCTATTGAGCTGTGTAAACAACAATCAGAGAACCTAGAAAATACAAAAAAAAACCTAAAGATACACCTGCTGATTGGAAAGGAAAATATATAATGCTCATGCGCAATATTTCTTGCCTAAATTCAATCACAGCTAACAGGGTACACAAGGTTCGCTCACCACATCAGGACAATGCTGGAATCAGTCTAGCATGATTTTAATCCTGTGAGTGGCTTTTTTTTACCTGTGGTTGTTAATAAAGTATATGCGGAGAGCACTAAGGAGTTTCTTCTTTCTTCTATGGCGTTGTAGAATGGTCGCATGAGATATATGCTTAAAAGGAGAAATGTACTTTTGACCTTATTTCTTTAAAGGGATCCGAATAGGAAGATGAGCTGCTTTAAGTGTCACATGGTGATTATTAGACAGCATGAAATTACAACATCTTTGGGCACTTATTCACTGTGGCTACTGATCTATGTATCACATCTTATGGACTTGTGGCATCTGATTGGGTTTTTATACACTTTGGTTTCATAGGATAACCATTTATCACTTTGTGACACATTTCAGAGATTTAGCACCACTTTATGAATTATATATTATAATATATATTATGTATATGAATTCACTATTTTGTTTTTCTGTTTATTTACTGTTGTGCTTTAGATTGGTGAGAAATAGCGCTGCAGTGTTGTTGGTTAATTATTTCATATTGCCTGACTAAAAAAAAATATATATAATATATAATTGTATTTTTTAGTTCTGACTCTAATGAAAAAGACAGTTTCATTAAAATGCAATTTAGCTACTTTCTGGGGCCAGGTATTAAAGTTTATTGACAGGATCCAGCAAATAACCCTACCCAAGGACCTCTTGCTATGTCTTTTTATCTGTGACACTCTGCTTGGCTCATCGTCTATATCCATCTGTGACTCTTTCCCTCAGTGGGCCAACATCTGCCTCTTAGTGGCTCGCAGAGCGATCATGCAACCTGGATACATCCCGCTCGGCCATAGATTGCATCAGTGAAACAAATGCTTCAAGCAGGCACACATGCATCACTGGAGGCATGTCCCCGGAGCCGATAAGCATGCACGGCGGGTGCGATGACCACCGGGCACCCACGATCGCTCATGACACAGCGAGAAACAGGATCTGTGTGTGTAAACACACAAATCCCGGTTCTGTCAGGGGAGATGAGAGACAGATTGTGTGTTCATACTAAGTATGAACACCGATCTCTCTCCTCCGCTAGTCAGTCCCACCCCCCCTACAGTTAGAACCCATCTAGGGAACACAGTTAACCCCTTGATCGCCCCCTAGTGTTAACCCCTTCCCTGCCAGTGTCATTTATACAGTAATTAATGGCTATTTTTAGCACTGATCACTGCATAAATGTCAATGGTCTCAAAATACTGTCAAAAGTGTCCGATCTGTCCGCCGCAATGTCGCAGCCCTTATAAAAATCACAGATCACCGCCATTACTAGTAAAAAAAAAATAATAATAGAAATGACATAAATCTATCTTCTATTTCGTATACACCATAACTTTTGAGCAAACCAATCAATATACGTTTATTGCGATTTAATTATGTAGAAGAATCAATATCGGCCTAAACTGAGGAAAAAATGTGTTTTCGTTTTTTAAAATTGGGGATATATATATATTATAGCAAAAACTACAGAATATTGTGTTTTTTGCAAAATTGTCGCTCTTTTTTTGTTTATAGCGCAAAAAAATAAAAACGCAGAGGTGATCAAATACTACCAAAAGAAAGCACTGTTTGTGGGGAAAAAAAGACATAAATTTTGTTTGGGTACAATATCACACGACCGCGCAATTGTCAGTTAAAGTGACACAGTGCTGTATCGCAAAAAATGGCCTGGTCTGGAAGGGGCAAATCCTTCCAGAGCTGAAGTGGTTAAAGAGTTTTATTGCTATATGGCGCCACTACATGGAGAGTTTTTTTTTCACCAGAAGAAATTTCTCTACACATGAAACCCTTTCGCTTCTCGGACTGGTATCTACGTGCTGACCTCACCAACACATTGGGCAAACTTAGAATCAAAGATACCTCTGACCCTCAGACTCACCCTGACCTTCCCCCTTAGACTTTACAATTGCCCTATCTGATTCATAACTGTCTTTTAATTAGAGATGTGCATGTATCTACAACCTCTCCTTTATTTAGTCATTGTGTTCATATGCATCCACTCTTCAGGTCGTTTCTTTGGTGAATCCAGAGATTTGTTACCTAAGCCTAACCAGACATTTTGTTCTCAGCTATTATACGATTATCACTGTTTTCAAGCTTTGTTGTTTTGCCTTTTCAGTTCTACTGTTTTATTTTGTGAAGGCCAAGTTACATGCCTTACGCCTTCACAAACGCCTTATTCTTCATATTCTTCATATGGGTTTTGAATGCCTTTTTATTTTACTTTTGTACTAAAAAATTTAAAACCTCAAAAAACATATTTGGAATAAAAAAAATACAATTTAGAACCTAACCTGGCCATTACATACAATGCTGATCAATTAAATAATCTTTTCTTTCTCATTTAACCATATACTTTTACTGTCATTTTAGTTGAAAGTTCAAATATTATATTGCATCTATTTATGGACAGAGAATAGGACAGAATAATGATGTACTGTACGTATGCTGATTTATAATAGTAACATTTTCAACAGGAAGGTTCAAGTCAAAACAGGTTTCATATAATCAAGCCACACACAGAGTAAAATAATTACTAGAGATGTAGAACTATGACCAAATTCCAAATGGTAGATTTCCCTATAAATGATTCAATTGTGAGAGAGGACTGATGGAAAGGATGTGAAAAAAGATGGGTTCAGTGAACAGAATACAAACAAAGAAAGTCTAGCTATTTATGACTTCATAGTTGCCTACAGAATAAAGACTTTGTAGATATATAGTCATACAGAAGGCCTGAAAAATATTATTTTTCACAAGAGGTCTTTCAGAAAAGCAGACTTTCTCCAATAGACAAAGCATGAAAACATTCATATTATGCTGTATGCAGACATTCATATACTTTTTTGGATGGTCACAGATCAAATAAAGACACATTTTAATTTTTTGTTAAATCAAATAAACTTTGTTGAAAATGTCAAGCAGTTCCAGAGCAGTAAAACTGTATTACAAGATATATACAGTACATCACAGGGATATGACATTAACAAGCCCCCTTAAAATATAGCAGATATTCTATACAGAACCAATAGACCCAAACATTGACATGCACATTGTTCGAACAAGGGTAAAACCAGACAATATATAGTTAGCCAGGTCTACCACTTCTCCACCAATAATCATTCTGTCAAATACCAGGTCTAACAGGCATAAACTGGACATGTCAAGCTATGGTGCCAAATTTTCTCAAATTTGTAAGGGCAGCCCCTATGCTGATAGGTATAACTATCTATTGTAAGTGTGTCCTCAACATGGGGTATCCACTCAGCAACTGTACATTCTATTTCCAACAATGTAAATTAAGTTTGCGGGCTTGGAAAAATGCTCTAGAAGTTTGGAGTGAGTGTGATGGGATAATAAAATAATATACAGTTGGGAGAGCCAATGGGAAATATGAAGAGAGCATTGCTGGACAGCCTGTAATGAAACTTCCCATTGATCATCTACAAAAAGACCTGTTTGTTTCCCGTTATTTTACCACATTAGATGAGTAATCCTAGAGAAAAGCTACCAATAACATGGCATAGCAGTAGTATATAAAACCTTTAGATTTGTCAGTGCTTTGCATTTAATTCGAAATCAGGGTGGGAGACAGTGACCATTTACGTGCCTTGCCTTGAACTTTTACTGCATGACGGAGCTGTAGGTATAGAAAATTTAATGTTGTGGAACAGAACATTTTGAGTGCAACTCTTGAAAAGGTAGTAACGTACCACCAACAAATATTTGATACAAATGTGTAACTCCAAGGTGAAGTCTGATACCTGCTGAGCTGCTTGGCTTTACTCAATATCTTTATAAAAAGCACATATGCTGGAAAAAAATTATTGGATTTGCTAAACAGCAAAGACTCTAACCCCAAGGGAATATCTCAGGCTTTTGTATGATATAAAAGAATTCTTGTTGTAGAAATTTTGGTGTACTAGAATCACATGGTCAGGTTATACCTCCCACCATCTGTTGTAGCTAAGCGGCCATATAATATAACTATGGCATTGGAATGTTTTATTGTTGTCTATGCTTTAATGCCCCAGTGACAACTGCTCTGCGATTTTCTTGTATGGGTGTCACACGGGCAGGAAAATCAAAAGGTCATAAACAACAATAAAACCTGACAGATTTTTTTTTCATTTCCCCATTCTTTTCAAAATAAATAAAATGCCAAATGTGTGGCTTTAAAGGTGGAATGTTATGTTATGAAAGATCACTTTTATTTTTGAAAATTTTCACAGCTGTGAATTTTCAAATAGGTAATGTATACAGTGCAGTACATTCAGAGCAGTTTACATAATTCATACATTTTTCAATCCAAGTTTTGTTGCAGGGGTGGCTCGTCCATTAAGGGCACATGGGCGCCGCTGTCCCCTGTCCATCACTGCCCCCCATCCCTGCTATAGGCTTCAATATAGGGTGGGCTCGGGTCACAGAGAGTGTGCTCCTATCCCACCCAGGTGTGTTACAACAGCGAATGAATATTTGCTGTTGTAGCACTGATCCTCCTCCCGGCCAATTAGGAAGCCAGTTTTGACACCAGTCACATTATTGGCTGAAAGGACAGGCGATTCTATTGGATGCCTAGGAGGAGGAGGGGAGGAACTGGAAGCTGCCATGGAGGAGAGGACATGGAGCTGCTGCACCAGGCTGCCTGATGCCTGCCACAAGCAGAAGGGGTAAGTGCCGGGCCGACCGGCAAACAGCGGAGGGGTGGGTGCTGCTCGGGGGGGGTTGTTTGCCGCTCACCCCCAAAAAACCACCAGCCGCCACTGTATAGTTGTAGGGCATCAGCCCACTCCAGTCTTTTCTTTCAGTATATAAATGATGATTTGGGAATTCTTGTTTATGATGAAGGGGCGTTATTTTTAAAACACCCAGTACAGGCTCCCCATTCTCTCTAATGCAGAAATCCTGATGTAACTAGACTAATGCCCCATACACACGGTCGGACTTTGTTCGAACATTCCGACAACAAAATCCTAGGATTTTTTCCGACGGATGTTGGCTCAAACTTGTTTTGCCTACACACGGTCGCACAAAGTTGTCGGAATTTCTGATCGCCAACAACGCGGTGACGTACACCACGTACGACGAGACTAGAAAAGGCCGGTTCAGAACCAAGCGCGGCACCCTTTGGGCTCCTTTTGCTAATCTC
This sequence comes from Aquarana catesbeiana, assembly GCF_042186555.1. Lineage (NCBI taxonomy): Eukaryota > Metazoa > Chordata > Amphibia > Anura > Ranidae > Aquarana > Aquarana catesbeiana. The sequence goes on along the minus strand of NC_133328.1, from coordinate 439,320,481 downwards.
GTGTTAGTAAAAGTTTGGTGAGAGACGATTCGCACTTTTTCAGACTCGTGGCTTTCAGAACGTTTTCTGACGTTCAGTTTGTGCTTGTGGGTTTGTATCTGCTCTTCAGTGCGTGCAGTCAGTTCGTATTGGAGTTTTCTGTGTGATCTTGCCTGCTCGTTGCTGTTTTTCAGGTCGCTCTTCACAGGCCTTGCTGTTCTTCAGTGCGTTCTGTTACTTCGTTCTGAGCAGCCGACCGTTTTCTAGCCATGTTTCGTATGCGTACTTCTCGTAGAGTTCGTGCTGTGCGGGGGCTTGGTGTTGGGGTCCTGACCTTGACACAAGTCCAGTCCATGAACAGGGTGGGGAGGAGTTCATGGACCAAGAATTGGTTGCTTCAGCGTGACCAGTTCTCTCATATGCCTTTGCTCCGTGAGATCCGTGAGAATAATCCTGATGATTTCAGGAACTTTCTCCGGATGACGGACCCCGTGTTTCACCGTCTGTTGGCTTCGCTGACCCCCTATATTAGCAGGCAGGATACCTGCATGAGGCAAGCCATCACTCCAGAGCAGAGGTTGGTCGCTACCTTGCGGTACTTGGCCACAGGGAGAAGTCTGCAGGACTTGAAGTTCTCGACAGGCATCTCCCCCCAGGCTCTGGGGATCATTATCCCAGAGACCTGTTCTGCCATCATCCAGGTCCTGCAGAAGGAGTATATGAAGGTAAGATTTTTATCCTTTAATATCACATTTTATTGTATTGAATGTTTGCTAATATATTGTATTTCTTTCCTCATTCCCTAATTACCATGATTGTAATATGCTGTGAATGTCCCCTTTGTTCTCATGCATGCTGGATTTTTATGTAATTATTATTTTAGGTCCTTCATACATATTTGCCCTTCAATAACCTCTCCAGCATGGTGTCTGCTGCCCTATATTCACCTCATGTAGTCACTTAACAATGTATTTTATCAGCTCCATAGTAGTGCTTTACCCCAAACACCCCCTAAAATGTTTGGAAATGTTATTTTTAATTTAAATTCAGGCAGAGGGCCAGAGGCTTTTTTTTGTGGTGTCCCCAAATTTTTTGTAACCCTCCCTCCCCCCAACTGCTAAGTCAGCTGATCCCAATTCTCTATCCTCAATCATCTATCTGCTGACTTTGCCAAACCCATACACACTATACCCATCTCTTTACTGGTCAGATTTATGGATGAATTCCCCAAAGCATGTAGTGCAAGGGCCTACCTGTATAATTTCCAATGGTACTGTTTAAAGTTCTTGTATCCTATTATGATCTTGATAGGTAATAGCAGAATGTCCAAATGTGCTCAAATGTGTACAGTGTGTATTTATATCTTTGTATTATGACACTTCTTACCTGTCCAGTGGGCTGCCAATAGTGTAACTAAGGAGGGGCTGTTCCAAGTAATACCCTGTATTTAGGCATTCATCTCTCAATGAAGTGAAGAGGGTTACCTGTCCAAGAGTCCCCCCCCCCCTATAATGTTAGAAATGGCCCATGAGAGGGGGGGGGGGATATGATAGGTGTACCTTATACTTTGTTGTTGTAAAATTCCCCTTAATAAATGCTATCTGGAGGTTGACCCATAATGTTTGTGTCTAATCTGCTTGCCATGTTTCTGTGAAAAAATAGTAATGTTTATTGTTTTTTCCTCAACAGTTTCCTTCAACGCCACAGGAATGGCAGACTGTGGCCTCCCACTTTGCCCAGCGGTGGGACTTTCCTAACTGCGGAGGGGCAATTGATGGGAAACACGTCCACATCGTCCCACCACCCAACTCGGGGTCGTACTATTATAATTACAAGGGGTTTAATAGTATAGTGATGTTGGCGGTGGTGTCGGCTAATTACGACTTCTTGTATGTGGACGTGGGGAAGAATGGCCAGATGTCCGATGGTGGAGTGATCGCCCAGACGGAGTTCTACAGGCGTCTCCAGAATGGCAGCTTGGACTTGCCACCTCCAGAGGACAATGTTGAAGGTCTCCCATTTGTGTTCGTTGCTGATGAAGCGTTTGCGCTGGGGGACCACCTGATGTGGCCATTCCCGATGAGGACCCTCACCCCGGAACAGAGGGTTTTTAATTACCGGCTGGCCAGAGCCCGAAGAGTGGTGGAGAACACATTTGGAATCCTGGCCAGCCGGTTCCGACTATTTCTGACACCCATCCATATGGCGGAGTATAAACTGAACCATATTATACTGGCGTGCTGTGTTCTCCATAATTTTTTAAGAAAACATTCAGCCAACTATGCTGGCTCAGTTGGGCCTGAGGCCGGAATACCAAATACATCAACAATGACGGCGCTTGAAAGCGGCCGTCCTGGCTTGCCCTCCCTGAGTGCCCGTGATGTCCGGTTACGATACCTGGAGTTCTTTGCGGGTAGGGGGGCTATCAATATGCCAGACAATCTGTGACACCTTTTTCAAATAAAAAACAACCAAAAGCAATTCTTGGTGGACATTTACTGCTTGTGTTTGTTTGAGCTGACCCTGACAGAAATGTGTTGAGTGCAGAAAATGTCGTGATTGGGTAACCTTATAAAGAATAGTGTTGGCTGGTACTTCCTAAATGCAAAAACACATTTCACTACAAGTGCACTTGCAACTGCACTGAACCTGCACTTGTAGTGCAAAGTGTATTTGCCCTTAGGAAATAACCCTCATTTTTGCATAAAACATTACATCACCCCAAAAGTGTTGTAGTGTTGAGACAATAATCCACACATTCTTGAGTAAGGCACTTTTTTATACCTGCACAATCACATGTGCATTTACCAAAGGTTTTTAAAACAAAACAACATGTTTGTTGTATAACAATTTTTTGGGGGGGGGGCATTATCAAAAATCGAAATATCCATTTCAGATAAAACAGGCCTGTGTAAAACCAACAAGAAAGCCAAAAAACTTGAACTTACAAAGTTCACATTAGGTAAAACCTGAAGGCAATATCAGACATCAGTATTTAGGAACTGGGGTTGATATTGCGTTCAGATGGGGGGAAATCACCCCTGGAAAAGCCAAATTTGGAAGATGCACACCAATTTACGAATGTCAACATGTGCTATCTGCCATCAGGGGGGATCAAGGGACGTGTTTTGGGGGAGCAAGCCCTTCCTCAACGCTACTTTATAATTGAGGAAGGGGTTGCACCCCCAAGACGCGTCCATTGATCTCCCGTGATGGCAGATAGCACATGTTGGCACACTGTGTGCATCCTCCAAATTTGGCTTTTCTAAACATTGTAAAAATTTTAGTAAGATAAAACAGGTGATTTTGTGGGGTTTAAATTTGCCCCAAAACATCAATGATGTTATTATTTTTTTTAATAACATCACTGATTTGTTGCTGGATATTTTGCAATTGGAGATTACACCCCATGATCTCCCCGATCAGTATCTGGGCACTTTCAGATGTAAAGCGTTCTGGATCCCGATCACCTAAAAAGAGATAAAGAACAAAAAAAACAGGTCTCAAAAATCTGCCAACATCCATCTCTTTTACCTGAGCCTGTGGTCGCAGACACTCACCTGTTGTGGTGCCAATCTCCACCACATCTTCTTCTTCCTCCTGCTCTTCTTCTTGGGTTGGTATTTCCCCTTCTTCCAGAGGGGGGGGGGGGCTCTGGTCTCCTGGGATGAGGGGTGTCCGAGTCTTTTCTCCCCTATGTAAAACAAAAATGGTATAATTAGCACACAGATATTTGATGACAGAACTAGAAATAGGAAACATTACTCGTAAGTGGGGTACAATTGTCTATTTTAGGCGAGTTCCAAGATGTATATTTTTTATTGCCCTTTGTCAAGCTGCAATACTTTACCTGTTTGGTACAAGCTTCACACATGTAACCCCCCCTATAGTATACACTGGAGCATCAGTGTGCCCCCCCTAATAAAAATGGTGTTCTTGTGTCCCACACTAGTGCTCCAGTGTCCAGATGTGAAAACAGCTGCTCAGTGTCCTCTCCTTACACACAATCTAGTTGGCATTTCATTCTAGTAACAAACCCATCTACACAAACAAATATTTGGCATCCAAGTAGGCCCCAAAAAAATGTGGGAAAATGCATATGGCCTAAACAATGGTGTTCTAGAGGCCGAAAGAAAAATGTTTGATACGAACAAATAATGGGCCCATGAACATTAAAGTTGACCTTTTTAAACGTTACAATTACTAAAAGCATATGGAGCAGAACGAACGGAATAAAGACAGAAAGAATATGAACACAGCACAACTACTTACTTTTTTGCAGCACTCTCCGGATCTTTCGGTACTGCTCTGGCTCTCTCAACTTCAGGTCCGACCACCGCTTCCTGAGCTGATCTTTAGACCTTCGTACCCCGAAATTCCGCTCAAGACTCCTGACCACTTTACCAATGATTTTGGCCTTTCTGATGTTGGGGTTGGGGTAAGGCCCATATTTTCCGTCATAGTCGGACTTCTTCATGATGTCTACCATCTCCAACATCTCCCCAAACGACATATTTGTGGCCTTAAAACGTCTCCTTCTGGATCGGGACGTGCCTGGATCCGGGCTTTCCTCCTCCTCCTCCTCGTTGTTAGAATTATTATTATCACGCACCTGTTGTAACTCCGCCATCATGCTCTTCCCCCACTGCGCCGAACGAAAAGGGGCGGGGAATAGACTAGAAAGAACGTCAGGGGCGGGCGGAGTTACACGCATGCGCAGTGTGTATAAAGCGTAACACGCGCCGATCATAAGAACGAAGGTAAGAGACAAACTTGGGCCTATACTGCTTCTAGATTGAGGCCTATATTGTAACAAGATTAGGAGAGTTTGGTCTGACATTAGGCTTTGTCTTGTGTTGTGTCTTGCAGTGAACATGGATATCTTAATGAGAGATACTGACTTCATGTCACTATTCATTGATATGCTAAGGGAGCTGCCCTGTCTGTGGGAGATTACCCACCCCCCATTTCAAGAACCAAGCAAAGAGGAAGGCAGCACTGGAGCAATTGTGTGAAATTGTGAAGCAGGTGATCCCCACGGCAGACATCACTTATTTAAAGATTTTCATTGGTGGCCTGAGGAGCACATATCTGAGGGAGCGCAATAAAGTCCTTGATTCGCAGAGATCCGGAGCAGCAGGTGACATCTATGTCCCCAGGATATTGTACTACGACAGGCTGCATTTTCTGGCAGGCCAGACTGAACCCAGGCCATCCCTCTCCAGTCTTCCTTCCACGCTTCCTTCCCCCCCGGCTGAGGCTTCTGACGCCCAACCTGGGCCTTCCAGGCCGCATGTGGAGCAGCCCAGATTGAGCCAGGTATAGCATTCCTCTAAATATTTCTGCTTGTCCAATCAATGATGTTACCTAGATGTTACTACAAGATATAAATTTGAAGGAGGAATCGGAACAGGGGCCTCTCCAATAGGGTCCTGCCTCCCTCAAAGAGAAGAAAAGAGGACTATTGCGGTACCATAACAAAAAAACTTGATTTAAAAGGAGTATAAATTTATTTCAAAATTGATAAAAAGTCCTGTAAGGGACATCATTGATACATATTAATATACAGAGACAAAAACAATGATAATTGTTCACAGCAATGTTGACACTACATTTTTGGTATAGCTAATGCCCACAAAGTGCATAGACAAAGGTTTATATGGTGTGATACTTGCAGACGTAACCTCAACGGTTTCGCGGTCACAGCCGCTTCTTCAGGAGGCGTCTGGTAGTATATAGTCTATGAAAGTGAAGAATAATATCAACATAGCAGACTTAAATATATGAACAGTTCATAGAAAGTACAAAGTACAAAATTAGAATTGGAGAAAATGCTCAAAGTTTACAAATTGCACTCACCACACTGTAACCAAAGAGGGTCTTCCTGGAATGATATCGTGAGACGCCCTCGATGAGGCGTTCCCCCGGTGGCGGGCCCGGGAGGCAAATTTAGGGTATAGCTATTGTAAGGGAAATTTTTAGAAATGTAAAAAAGTTTTTTTGGAAAGGTAATAAATACTATTGCGGGGCCACCGAGGAGTGCCGTGATCAAGGTGAGAAGGGGAAGAAGGGGGAAAGCAGAGACCAGAACAGGGAAAAGAAAGCAGGAGAGGGAGGGGAAAACAGGGGGGGAGAAAAAAGGGGGAGAAAAAAAAAAAAAAAAGGGGGGGGGGGGGGGAAGGGAAAAGAGGGGAAGGGAAGAGAGAATGGGGGGGTTTTTGGAAAAGGGGAGGGAAACAAGGAAAAAGATAAAACGGGCGGACGGTGAGGAGGGGGGGGGGGGGGGGGGAAGGGAGAAGGAGAAGAAGAAAATCCAGGGACAACAAAGAACCAAAAAAGAGGGAGAGCATGGGAGGACAAGGGGAAAAGGAAGGGAGAAGGGGGGAGGGGGGGGAGGGGGGGAAAAAGAGGTATTGGGAACGGAGGGGAAAGGGAGGGAACAAGCAGAAGGAGCAGGAGGTGAGGGTGAAGTAGATATCCCAATTTCACCTGGTGAAGGAAAATCAAATGAGAAAGTATATGTGAGGCTGGTAAAAAGGGAATTTTTGAATAATGAAATTCCCTTACCTATCATTGCTTTGAGCAAACACCTAGACTCGGGAACAGTTCAAGCCCAAAGGGATGTGACTAGTGCCATCAGTGGCATAACCGCCACATTACACTGTCATAGCAGAACGCTGCAAAGGATGTAAATCAATGAAATAGACATAAGAGACTGGTTTTAAAGTTAAGGGATAATCAAACAGGCTTTCAAAACGCCAGGAGAGGTGGGGGGTACCCTATAGATTGGGGAGCCCCCACCTAGTAACAAAAAAGGCATGGTGTAAGTACTTACATCAATTTTCAGTAGCGTCCGCACAGAGCTGAATGTTCAACTGAGGCTCAGACAGCTGAGTCTCAGGCATCTTAAATGCCTCCAACCCGGAAGTCAACCACGGCGGGGTCAGCCGCCACGATTGCTTCCGGGTCCGGTCCTCCACTACTGCGCATGCGCGGGCAACATGTCCAGCACAGGCGCAAAGCTCAACATTGATCAGTGCGAAGCACTGATCAGAACGAAGCATCGAGCATCCCCCACGAGCAGGGCGTCCGGATGGCTGGTTCTTTTTTGATGGAACAGGATCATCACACCTGGCCTACCAATATGTTCATCTTAAAACTTCTAGAATTTATTTTGACAAAAAATTATTTTCTGTTTATGGACCAAATATATCTCCAAATTCAAGGCGTTGCCATGGGCACATCTTGTGCCCCCTCATACGCAAACTTATACCTTGGAGGTTGGGAACGAACAGTTTTCAGTGATGACCATATGGAACCATTCCTGGACCATGTACTAGGATGGTTTAGATTCATTGACGACCTCTTGGTAATTTGGACAGGTACAGAGCAACTTTTGCAAACCTTTATCACAGAGCTCAATATTAACACCTTCAATCTTCATTTTACCTATTCCTATGATAGACACAGTATCCCTTTTCTAGATGTACAGATCATCAAGGACACCACTGGTCATCTTATCACGGACCTATTTCGTAAACCTACTGCTGGCAACACATTGTTGCATGCTTCTAGTCTTCATCCCCGCCCTCTGGTTCGCAGTATCCCTTTTGCTCAGTATCTTAGACTGAGAAGAAACTGCACAGAGGACGACGACTTTCACAAACAGGCCAATGCCCTCCGTACACGGTTGCTAGCTAGGGGCTATAAACGCACTGTGCTAAGAAAAGCCTTTAACAAGGCCTTAGCCCTTGACCGACAAACACTTCTATATGGCCCTGCACGTCCCAAAAAACCATATATGACCAAGATCATTACTAAATTTTCCACTCATCACCAACAACTAAGAAAAATTCTGTCCAAACATTGGCATATCTTAACTGATCACCATACTCTTAAAAAATACATTAAATCAACTCCTGATCTTGTTTTTAAGAGGGCCACATCTTTGAGGGATAGATTAACACATAGCCACTATAGGATCCCCTCCCCTGATCTCAGGGGACCTAGGGGTACCTATAAATGTGGCAATTGCCCACATTGTCCCTGGATTCAAGAGGGACAACAATTTCTCCTTCCCAACGGCGAAATGTTTTTTCCCAGACACTCAGCCCATTGTGGCACGCGCGGAGTAATTTACCTTATGACATGTGCCTGTAATGCTTTTTACGTTGGGAAAACTATTAGGGAATTACGGCAGAGACTGGGGGACCACCTTTATGCCTCCACAAATGGCAAACTCACTACTGTGGGCCGCCATTTAGGCATCCATCATCGTTTCAATCCAGACTCAATTCGGTTCACTGTGTTGGATGTTATCCCTGAAGACCCCCGAGGGGGCAATTGGGACCGTGAAATCCTGAAACGTGAATCCTTCTGGATTGAACGACTTGATGCATGTGTTCCTCCGGGTATAAACGAGGCACACTCTTATAAATATTTTCTCGATTAATTTCATTAATTTTCCCCACTTCCCTCCTCCCCTCCTTTCCCCCTCTCCCCCTCGTTTCCCCTCCCCCCTCCCTTCCACCCCCCAATCTCTGCCGTGACCCTATTCCACCAATAAAAATAAATAATAAACATACAAAATAATAATAATAACAAAATATAAAAAATCAAGCTTCACAATATTTGGATTGTACTGTCTAGGACTTAGGTTTTTTCCCCCTCCCCTTTCCTCCCTCCCTCCTCCTCTCCCCCTTCCCTGATCATGGACTAATGGACTCTGAACAATAGTTGATTTACACTATATTCATAAATCTTTTATTCTTTAATGTTTTTTTCAGCGGCTGTATTTAAATGTTCTGTGATTGCTTGATTCTTTGTTATTAAAATCATGTATGATGCTGGTTATGATGTTTTATCTGTTTTGAGATGGGTCAAGATGCGTGTTTATCCAGCTGGGGGGGCCTTTTATGCCCCCGCCGCTGGAAACCGCGCATCTCCCCTGTCCAATTTGTTGTTTCCTTTATCATATTTCTATTCAGATTTTTTCAGGAATTGCACTGGCCGCCCTGTCCTGGATAGATGTGAGGAGTTTATTCTCCCCCTGTGGCGGGCTTGCGCTCCTCCGGCGGAGGGCTCGGCTAAACTCAGCCCTGCCTCCGCTTCGTTCTGATCAGTGCTTCGCACTGATCAATGTTGAGCTTTGCGCCTGTGCTGGACATGTTGCCCGCGCATGCGCAGTAGTGGAGGACCGGACCCGGAAGCAATCGTGGCGGCTGACCCCGCCGTGGTTGACTTCCGGGTTGGAGGCATTTAAGATGCCTGAGACTCAGCTGTCTGAGCCTCAGTTGAACATTCAGCTCTGTGCGGACGCTACTGAAAATTGATGTAAGTACTTACACCATGCCTTTTTTGTTACTAGGTGGGGGCTCCCCAATCTATAGGGTACCCCCCACCTCTCCTGGCGTTTTGAAAGCCTGTTTGATTATCCCTTAACTTTAAAACCAGTCTCTTATGTCTATTTCATTGATTTACATCCTTTGCAGCGTTCTGCTATGACAGTGTAATGTGGCGGTTATGCCACTGATGGCACTAGTCACATCCCTTTGGGCTTGAACTGTTCCCGAGTCTAGGTGTTTGCTCAAAGCAATGATAGGTAAGGGAATTTCATTATTCAAAAATTCCCTTTTTACCAGCCTCACATATACTTTCTCATTTGATTTTCCTTCACCAGGTGAAATTGGGATATCTACTTCACCCTCACCTCCTGCTCCTTCTGCTTGTTCCCTCCCTTTCCCCTCCGTTCCCAATACCTCTTTTTCCCCCCCTCCCCCCCCCTCCCCCCTTCTCCCTTCCTTTTCCCCTTGTCCTCCCATGCTCTCCCTCTTTTTTGGTTCTTTGTTGTCCCTGGATTTTCTTCTTCTCCTTCTCCCTTCCCCCCCCCCCCCCCCCCCCCCCCCCTCCTCACCGTCCGCCCGTTTTATCTTTTTCCTTGTTTCCCTCCCCTTTTCCCAAAAACCCCCCCATTCTCTCTTCCCTTCCCCTCTTTTCCCTTCCCCCCCCCCCCCTTTTTTTTTTTTTTTTTTTTTTTTTTTTTTTTTTTTTTTTTTTTTTTTTTTCTCCCCCTTTTTTCTCCCCCCCTGTTTTCCCCTCCCTCTCCTGCTTTCTTTTCCCTGTTCTGGTCTCTGCTTTCCCCCTTCTTCCCCTTCTCACCTTGATCACGGCACTCCTCGGTGGCCCCGCAATAGTATTTATTACCTTTCCAAAAAAACTTTTTTACATTTCTAAAAATTTCCCTTACAATAGCTATACCCTAAATTTGCCTCCCGGGCCCGCCACCGGGGGAACGCCTCATCGAGGGCGTCTCACGATATCATTCCAGGAAGACCCTCTTTGGTTACAGTGTGGTGAGTGCAATTTGTAAACTTTGAGCATTTTCTCCAATTCTAATTTTGTACTTTGTACTTTCTATGAACTGTTCATATATTTAAGTCTGCTATGTTGATATTATTCTTCACTTTCATAGACTATATACTACCAGACGCCTCCTGAAGAAGCGGCTGTGACCGCGAAACCGTTGAGGTTACGTCTGCAAGTATCACACCATATAAACCTTTGTCTATGCACTTTGTGGGCATTAGCTATACCAAAAATGTAGTGTCAACATTGCTGTGAACAATTATCATTGTTTTTGTCTCTGTATATTAATATGTATCAATGATGTCCCTTACAGGACTTTTTATCAATTTTGAAATAAATTTATACTCCTTTTAAATCAAGTTTTTTTGTTATGGTACCGCAATAGTCCTCTTTTCTTCTCTTTGAGGGAGGCAGGACCCTATTGGAGAGGCCCCTGTTCCGATTCCTCCTTCAAATTTATATCTTGTAGTTACACATATCCAGGATGATGGTACCTATTAATGCTAGTCTATTTCTTTGTGTAAATTATGTGGCAAACCAATGCATTCTTACCTAGATGTTAGTTGGGAGTACTAATTTAGGATTGTGATTGATGATGCCAAAACTAAAACCATGTCCCTTTTTCATACACAGGGAAGTCTCAGCCAGGAGGTGGCCGGGCCGAGCCGGCTGGCTGATATCAAGGTCCCTCCACCCCCCCTGAAAACAGAAAGTGGCAGTAGGACGAGTGCCCTAGAGGAGGCGGCTATCAGATTCTTTTGGATTGCTACAGAGGTCCTGGGAGCACCACACACCATGCAGGAGAACATTGCTGCCTTCATAGCCTATAAAATGCAGAGGATGGAGGAGGGCCAAAAAGCCATGTGTCAGGCCCTCATATCAGAGGCTCTGGAGAAAGGTGTGAGGGGCCAAATTACACCTCACACACAGCTTTGGGATGGTCCTCCTCCTCCTCCTGCAGGTCCTCCTCCTCCTCCTCCCTCTCCTCCAGGTCCTCCCAGTCCTCCTCCAGGTCCTCCCAGTCCTCCTCCTCCTCCTCCTCCTCCTCCAGGTCCTACTCCTCCTCCTGCCACATCTCCAACTGCCCAGCCACAGCCCGGAAAGAAGTGTGAAAGGAAGACCAGAGAGTGATTGCCCTGGATCCAGTCTGGTCGGCCAAAAGATGCAGCCTCTTGTGGTACCACAGCCTGGGGACACAGATGTCATCTGCTGCTATCCGAGTCTCTGTGAATCCCGGACCAGACTGCCCTCCCTTACATATGGACTCCTCAGGCCACCAATTTTGATGTTTAAGAATTGATGTCTGCCGTGGGGGTCCCAGGCTTCACTAATTTCTGCTGTTGATCCAGTGTTGCCTTCCTCTTTGTTTGGTTCTGATCCCTTAATAAAGGATTTTTGTTTTGAATTATACTCTCCTATGTGTTTTACATCAAAAATGACAGTTTGTTTGTGAGGATTCAGGTACATTTCTAATATAAAATGTGAAATGAACAAGGGTCACCAACACCAAACAATCTCCTGGAGATTAAATAATAAAAGATATCAATGGTGTTGGGGTAACTTGACACACAAAACACACCCAAAAATATTCTGGAGTAAAAATAAAAATAATAAGTCAATTATTCAAAGGTAAATGAATGAAAATAGGTGAACCGAATATGACACAGATGATGACATTGAAATATATGTGTCAACTGCCAAGAATATGTCCAAAGGATTGGTGAAAATGTTCAAAAAAGAAAAGTGAGTCTCTGAAGTCAGAGCTTGATAAAGGGTGATCAAACGGTTAACACTCAGCACCCAGTGAGAAATCCTCCACCTTATAAGATATACGCTTACCAGAGGTAAGCTGGATAATAGCTTATCTATGGATATCCACACAGGGGACACAACTCTATGGACCTCCTCGCCAGGAAGGGGTAGACAGGAACTCTCTTGCAGCGGACCTCAGACAGCATACCAAGGGGACCCAGAAATAAAAGGAATTTCCTCCATAGTGTGAATCCGTTTTGTATTTTATTGTGAAATAAGGTAAAAGCACTTACATAAAATCTGGTTAAAATCACAGAGACAGCCGGCCGGCTAGCATACACCCGTTCGGTGAGATGAAACGATGACGTCAGCGCGTCGACCTTCCGACGTACGTTTCGTCCTATTGGACGTCGTCATGGGAACGGGCGACGCACTGACTCATCGCTACTTATAGGAACAAATCGAAACCAAGCCTCGCTGTGAAGCTCGGATGGCGTCATCACAACATCCGGTTGGAAGGGGATGTGTGTATCAAATAACATGGCATAGGCTGACGTTTCCCTCGTCAGCCAATCATAGCATCCTATTGTGAGGGAAGAGTTAGATTAGTAAAACACATTGGAGGGCGTGATCGAAAACTAATACACGCCATCTAGTGGACTGAATGAAATAAACATTCAAAACCACATACTGTTGCGTGGAAGGAAAAAATAACCAGTAAATTAAAATAGAAAAAATAAAAAAGAATTGAAAAAACTTATGTAGATAGAATTGTGATATCTAAATGTTAGAAAAAATGACTTATTGACGCCATCAGAGAATCAAAGGAAGCTTGCAAAATTGTATGAACATCATATCAATATAAATATTGTAATGCAAAAATAAAAATGAAATAAAACTCATCCAAATAATGCGTAGAGAATATCACCCCTCACATCCTACTCAGTAGATTAGATGAAATGATGATAGGATAATGGAATTTAAACCATACAGTATATTGATTTAAGAATTATCTAGAAAAGCGTTTAAATCTACGTCAACATTGAGCCCAAAGGGGGTATAACACTTCAATCTGTGTATCCAGGTCATCTCGAGTCTGGAAATCCCTCGTAAAACAGACCCTCCCCTCCAATGTGGAGTGTACCTATCAATACCTAAAAAGATAGTTTTCCTGGGGTCACGATCATGTACTTCTAGGTAGTGTCTTGAGACCGGGTGTTTGGGAAAACCAGTTAGGATGTTGGTAATATGCTCGTTAAGCCTTACGGATAAGGGGCGCTTGGTTCTTCCTACATATTGTAGGCCGCAAGGGCATTGAAGAAGGTACACCACTCGCTCTGTGGAACACGTGATAAATGGTCTAATCTCATATTCCATCTGAGTGCTGGTGGAAATGAAGTTATGTGTCCTTCTATGTGTGCAACCACTAAGGGAACAAACCCTACACCTCCTGCACTGATAAAAACCAGTCATGTATTCAAAAAATCCTTTTTTAATGAGAGGAGGATCTAAGACATTCGGAGCCACTCTATTTCTAAGCGAGGGGGCACCTCTATAAATTACCTGTGGTTTAGCCGGGAGGATAGGACCAAGCACATGGTCATATGGAGTGGGGTCCATCTAACCCAGGAGGACCACCCCCAGCCATGATACGTGCCCCCCCTCCATCACAGCCCAACCTTTCCGGGCCTTTCCCGAGAGGCCTTAATGGCCTCTCTGGCAGGTCCCAACAAGGGACACAACCCTCTTCCTTTAGACGAGGGGGTGGGGAGAGGGGTGGTGCTCCATCTTATTACCCGCCCTCACAATCAAGACGATCTCGTGGGACAGGTGGTTCTAACCATGGAGGACGTGGGAGGGGTAGAGGTTTTGGTAATAAAAGACCTATGGGTGGTCACCCTATTGGGGGTAGACCACACGATCAATACAATGGATATGAGGACCATTTGCCATCTCCCCGCATTTTTAATTTTGAAGCCCACCCAGACCGTTCTTATGGCCCCAATTATGACCCCAATACAGGGTACTATGAAGGTAGGTCTCGAGAATTCCAGAATTCTGGACCCAGAAATTACAGCAGAGGGTACTCGGAATACAATATTAGTACCCACAATCAATTTTACCCTTTAAGCGACCTCGATGGCCCCCCTACCAGTTCTACTATCATGGAAGTACGCAATGAATTGGCTCCACAGTTCCATCCCAGATTGGGGGGACCCATGGATGATGGGAACATACCGGGCCCCTCCAACTCCAATTACCAGCAATGGGGTTTTCACAGGCCAGGCCAAGGCACCAAAAGGCCAGCCGACCAAAGAGAGGAACTAGAGGGGGGAGGCGGGTGCGATCTAAAAAGGATAAAAGCATAACTAGTAATGGCATATTTAATTTAAGTTCTGTTTCCTTAAATGATTCTGAGAAATCCTTACTCAACAAGGGTCTCAAATTTGCACCACCGAGAGGTTTAAATAAGTTTCAAACTTTTATAGATGTGCACAAATTTGTCCGTAAGGTCAATATTAAGAGATATTTAACCTCTAACCCTATCACTAATACTATAACTGGTCCCAATGAGTACCGTCACTCTGGGTTATCAAATGCCTCCCTTTTCAATCCTCCTGGAGCTGTAGCCCCTTCATTGAAGGTGTTCAAGGATCTAGTCCTTAAAGATTTAGAGGAATTACCCCTTAAAAGAGTATATTTTGACAGGAATTTGAAAACTGGTTTGGACTCTTTGTGTCACAACAAAAACTTAGTAATCAGACCAGCAGATAAGGGGGGTGGCATTATAGTTCTGGACAGGAATGATTACCTCAAAGAAATGTCTAACATATTGGGGGATCGTGACACCTATACCCCCCTTAGATCAGACCCAAAAGTTCAGTATAAAAAAGAATTGGAGGTGCTGATTAAGTTTGGATCAGAGCAGGGTATCCTAAATAACAAGGAGA
Organism: Aquarana catesbeiana; assembly: GCF_042186555.1. Taxonomy (NCBI): domain Eukaryota; kingdom Metazoa; phylum Chordata; class Amphibia; order Anura; family Ranidae; genus Aquarana; species Aquarana catesbeiana. The sequence continues at coordinate 439,305,434 of NC_133328.1, read as the reverse complement.
AATCCTATTCCCCGTACCCCTGTTCTTTATTACCTGCCAAAAATTCACAAGCATCCTACCTGCCCCCCGGGACGTCCAATTGTTAGTGGAATTGATTCCGTATCATCCCGGGTGGGCAGGTATATAGATTTCTACCTGCAGCCATTAGTTACTAAGATGCCGTCGTACCTAAAGGATACCCGTCATGTAATCAATTTGCTCTCCAATTATACCCCTGGGCCCAATTGGTGGTTGGTGACAGCGGACGTCGCCTCATTGTACACCGTAATACCCCATGACTTGGGGTTGTTTGCGGTTGAATATTATCTTAGACGAGATTCGTCATTGTTTGATGAACAAATATGTTTCATCATGCAATTACTCCACTTTGTGGCCACTAGAAATTATTTTTGGTTTGGGGGTCAGTTTTATAGGCAGGACAGGGGGGTCGCCATGGGGGCAAAATATGCCCCCAGCTTGGCGAACCTCTTTATGGCCCTGTGGGAGGAGGATGTCATCTATGCCCAACAGAAACCTCAGGTGGTGTTGTGGGCTAGATACATAGATGACATCCTCCTCCTATGGAATGGTGATCGTGATGATCTCGATGCATATATGGTGGGGTTGAATAACAATGACCGGGGGATCCAACTTTCATATGAGGCCAGCCAGTCCGAGATTAATTTCTTGGACCTAAAGATTGGTGTGAAGGATGGGGAATTCACCACAGCCACCTTCTTTAAAAACACAGATCGGAATTCCTACATACCGACTGACAGCTGCCACTATGAGGCCTGGTTGAAGTCTGTGCCGAAAAGCCAATTTATCCGTTTAAAACGTAATTGTTCTAACCATGCTGAATTTCTAGCCCAAGCGGATATTCTATTAAAACGTTTCCTAGAAAAGGGCTACGTGGAGACATCTCTGAGGAACACATTGGATGAAGTGGCCAAGATTGATAGATGTACTTTACTCGAAACTAAGAAGCCTCACCGTGAGAGATTACCCGCCATTCCTTTTATTACCACCTATTCCTTCCAACATAACAATGTAGCTAAACTAATAAAAAAACATTGGCATGTTCTTAAAAATGACCATGTGCTTGGTCCTATCCTCCCGGCTAAACCACAGGTAATTTATAGAGGTGCCCCCTCGCTTAGAAATAGAGTGGCTCCGAATGTCTTAGATCCTCCTCTCATTAAAAAAGGATTTTTTGAATACATGACTGGTTTTTATCAGTGCAGGAGGTGTAGGGTTTGTTCCCTTAGTGGTTGCACACATAGAAGGACACATAACTTCATTTCCACCAGCACTCAGATGGAATATGAGATTAGACCATTTATCACGTGTTCCACAGAGCGAGTGGTGTACCTTCTTCAATGCCCTTGCGGCCTACAATATGTAGGAAGAACCAAGCGCCCCTTATCCGTAAGGCTTAACGAGCATATTACCAACATCCTAACTGGTTTTCCCAAACACCCGGTCTCAAGACACTACCTAGAAGTACATGATCGTGACCCCAGGAAAACTATCTTTTTAGGTATTGATAGGTACACTCCACATTGGAGGGGAGGGTCTGTTTTACGAGGGATTTCCAGACTCGAGATGACCTGGATACACAGATTGAAGTGTTATACCCCCTTTGGGCTCAATGTTGACGTAGATTTAAACGCTTTTCTAGATAATTCTTAAATCAATATACTGTATGGTTTAAATTCCATTATCCTATCATCATTTCATCTAATCTACTGAGTAGGATGTGAGGGGTGATATTCTCTACGCATTATTTGGATGAGTTTTATTTCATTTTTATTTTTGCATTACAATATTTATATTGATATGATGTTCATACAATTTTGCAAGCTTCCTTTGATTCTCTGATGGCGTCAATAAGTCATTTTTTCTAACATTTAGATATCACAATTCTATCTACATAAGTTTTTTCAATTCTTTTTTATTTTTTCTATTTTAATTTACTGGTTATTTTTTCCTTCCACGCAACAGTATGTGGTTTTGAATGTTTATTTCATTCAGTCCACTAGATGGCGTGTATTAGTTTTCGATCACGCCCTCCAATGTGTTTTACTAATCTAACTCTTCCCTCACAATAGGATGCTATGATTGGCTGACGAGGGAAACGTCAGCCTATGCCATGTTATTTGATACACACATCCCCTTCCAACCGGATGTTGTGATGACGCCATCCAAGCTTCACAGCGAGGCTTGGTTTCGATTTGTTCCTATAAGTAGCGATGAGTCAGTGCGTCGCCCGTTCCCATGACGACGTCCAATAGGACGAAACGTACGTCGGAAGGTCGACGCGCTGACGTCATCGTTTCATCTCACCGAACGGGTGTATGCTAGCCGGCCGGCTGTCTCTGTGATTTTAACCAGATTTTATGTAAGTGCTTTTACCTTATTTCACAATAAAATACAAAACGGATTCACACTATGGAGGAAATTCCTTTTATTTCTGGGTCCCCTTGGTATGCTGTCTGAGGTCCGCTGCAAGAGAGTTCCTGTCTACCCCTTCCTGGCGAGGAGGTCCATAGAGTTGTGTCCCCTGTGTGGATATCCATAGATAAGCTATTATCCAGCTTACCTCTGGTAAGCGTATATCTTATAAGGTGGAGGATTTCTCACTGGGTGCTGAGTGTTAACCGTTTGATCACCCTTTATCAAGCTCTGACTTCAGAGACTCACTTTTCTTTTTTGAACATTTTCACCAATCCTTTGGACATATTCTTGGCAGTTGACACATATATTTCAATGTCATCATCTGTGTCATATTCGGTTCACCTATTTTCATTCATTTACCTTTGAATAATTGACTTATTGCTTTTTTATTAATTACCTAATCATACAAGGTGTTCAATAGGTATTCTAGCGCAGTCTTTTTTTGATTTCTTTTACATATTTGTGTGCACGCCTCACTCTAGGATTGCAGCTTGTTTTATTCTACTAATCATTAGTAGCACAACCTTTATGTTAGCGCGGTATTTTTTATGGTTTAAAAATAAAAATAACATTGAACAAAGATCAGCCTTGGAAAAAATCCAAACATTAAAGAAAAAAAAAGGCTTAAAATAAAAAAAATAAACATAAAAAATATAAAACTGTCAGATGTGACAACTAATAACAATATATTCAGGGAATCCCACTAAAAAAACACAAATCAAACTTTGTGAGAAGTGTGTGTGAATATGAGCAGCAAAACTACTTAATTCTTGTCATATTATAAAGAAGAAGAGAGTGCGCTGTATTAAACCATTTTTTACATTGCAGCGTGACGAAAGTGCTGTATCCATTGCGAACGCTAAGTTTACCAGAACGAGCTGTCCCGTGTCGGAATTTCTTCTGAGCATGCGTGGCACTTTGTGCGTCGGAACAGGCCACACACGGTCGGAATTGACGCGATCGGATTTTGTTGTCGGAAAATTTTATCTCCTGCTGTCCAACTTTGTGTGTCGGAAAATCCGATGGAAAATGTCCGATGGCGCCCACACACGGTCGGAATTTCCGACAACGCGCTCCGATCGGACAATGTCCATCGGAAAATCCGACCGTGTGTACGGGGCATAAGACATGTCTCACATTCACTAATCTGATGCTTTGGACAATAGGGTAAAAGTTTGTAAAATTTAGGAAAAATATTGGTAATACAAGCACTACCAAATTAGTCATTTATATTTTCCCTTTATGAATTATATGCTCCTGAATGTGTGGCTAGCATGGAGGGTTTTGTAACCCGCTCCCTGCAGGGTAACACACATATGTGGGCTTTCTATCGTGTTGCTGCAAATATGTACAACATATATGTTTGAATTGGAAGCATGTCCCATCTCACTACCCCCTACACCAACACTGAGTTGCCACTGACCGCTCTGGGTTTCAGACTAACAATCAGGAGCTGGGAGGACTGGTTCCCAACCATGTGACCTCTGGGATAGCCAGTCATAGCAAGCTCTGTGAATGTAGCCTGCTCCTGTACATTGTATCGTTTTCCGTTTTCTTGATTTCTTGAGGAGGACTCTGTAAAAAAGGTTTGTGTAAAAACAAATAAATAAATAAATAAATAATAAGTAAATACAATTATAAAAGGTTAGATCAAGGCTTGATGTAAGTTAGTGTTAGTGTCAGTGTGAGTGTTAGTGAGTTTTACGTGTCAGGGTCCATGCCAGTGTGTTTAGGTAGCATAAAAAAGCAAAAGGTGCAATATTGTTTCTGGGCCCTATGAAGCGTACAGACAACAAATAATGCACAGATACTGAATGTGGCATTTGCCATCTCATATGGTCATAAGCTCCATTTAGTGGCCAAAATTCCTTTTTTTCCCGATTGAGGTATTTAAATAACAAATACTGCATTATGACCACTACGTAATGCTAATGACCACATAGGATAGCTCTATAACACCCCTTTCACACTGGGGCGGCTTTGCAGGCGCTACAGCGCTAAAAATAGTGCCTGCAAAGTGCCCTGAAAGAGCCGCTGCTGTCTCTCCAGTGCGCTTGCAGGATGGAAAAAAAAGTCCTGCTAGCAGCATCTTTGGAGCAGTGAAGGAGCGGTGTGTACAGCGCTTTGAGTGGTTTTAACCCTTTCGCGGCTGGTTTTTAACCCTTTCTCGGCTGCTGGCGGGGGGTAAAAGCGCCCCCGCTAGTGGCCGAATAGCGCCACAAAATTGACGGTAAATCACCGCTAAAAATAGCGGCGCTTTACCGCTGACGGACCCACCGCCCCAGTGTGAAAGGGGCCTTAGTCAAAATTCAGCAAATTTAGTTTGTGTCACATTCATTCAGTTGAAAGTGGAAAAAATAGTGCCCAACAGTAGGGTTATCTCACTGTTATTGCTATTTTAAAGTATTCTTGTTGATGTAAATGATCTGGTTCCTGGGCAGGCAGCTTCTTCACCCCAGAGGATCTCCATGGTCTCCCTGAATTGTAGTGTAATAAAACAAAAATTGAAATTGAATTGCCACACCACTGCTAAGAGGTCCAGATACAGCTTTATTCCATAAAATAAACCAAACACCCAATAGCCTTTACACTTCCAATTCTATTGGCTATTCTGTATTTGGTTTTAATATGACCCAGAGGAGGGGATATTGTATTGATACAGTCGGATCTGATACGATGGGACTGATATGGAGTTGTCTGTATGTTTTCTTAGCCCTGATGAAGGGGGCACTCTTGGACCTTGATTAAGGTTAAATACCGTATGTGAACATTCTGTTTTGTCATAGCTGCAGTGTTTGACAAACAGCATTATCAGCACATTGATTGCTTTGTTTGATACCTGGAATTGCTTTGTAAACACTATATAAATTAATTCATAAAAATGGTTAGCACAGTATCAAGCATGAAAAAACTTGCAGCCACTGTAACCTTTATCTAGTAAAATGTTCGTGGAATATTTATGCTGTAGAAGCAATCCTGATGCCATAATTCATAGTTTTCAAGGATGTACACTATAGGCTTCTGGTCACGTGGATATCATAGTGGCTAATCTAAATAACATTTAAAGTGTTATTTGAAACCTTGTAGTTAGCTGGTTGAATTTTTTCTTCATTCAAATTCATACCTTTTATAATATGTAAACATGATTTATAGCATGGGTAATGATCCTGTGAAGGTCTTTGAACTAGGCCTCTTTCCTCTCATTCAGAATGGTAATTGTAATCATTTCAGGAGGTCATTGTTGACATGAAGTAATAAAAATATGTTATTATTTCATGTAAGTTGTAAAGATGTTATTCTTCTGGGCTAACTGAATGACTCTGAATTATTATGCTTAAATAGCTATAGTACATACTTTGGTGTCATTTACATAATTATTCATATGCTTGAGGAAAGCACAATAAAAGAGCGTAGGGCTATGTTACAACCCCATGCCAGCAAGGCTGAACAGCAGCACAATGCTATTATAAAAAACTGAAGTATAATTACTGTTTCATTGTGGGTTAATAATTTTGCTGAAATAACATGAATATATTGAAGCGCCACAAAGCTATGTGGCTAATACTGATAACAGAAAGTTAGCATCACTTTTCTGTATTTATAACTAGGGCTTTTTTTCAGCCGGAACTTGCCGGAACTGCATTTTGGAACCTCTGGCAGCCCTCTCCTCTCCTACTTGACATGTAAACTCATAGCCAGTAGAGGAAGTTTTCCTGCACAGCTCACTTTCTCTACTAGCTTTTCTGTGTTGGCTATGGGCACTCTGTGCTTCTGCCCTTAAGGCTCGTGCCCTTGTGCATGCTTCTGCTACTGAGACAATGTAGCATGGAGCCAAGGAGCTCTAAAACGCCTCCTCGGCTATGTGCTACAGCAGGCAGAGTTCTCTGTACTCTGCTGAATTAAAAAAGAAAAAGCCTGTGCATACCAGAGAGACCAGTGGCCATCGGAAGAGGTGAGGGATTGCCAAAGCCTGTAGTTGTGCAGAGGAATGCACTGTAAAAGGTGTGGGGGAAGGGGGAATATGTGCTGAGAGAAGACTGGGTAGCAATTTGTGCAGAGGGAACAGTGAAAGGGGGGTGAGCAGAGAGCAGAGATGGGGGGATGTGTGCAGAGAGGGGATCTGGGGGGATGTGTGCAGAGAGGGGATCTGGGGGGATGTGTGCAGAGAGGGGATCTGGGGGGGGATGTGTGCAGAAAGGGGATCTGGGGGGAAGTGCAGAGAGAGGATCTGGGGGATGTGTGCAGAGAGGGGATCTGGGGGGATGTGTGCAGATGGGATCTGGGAGGATGTGTGCAGAGAGGGGATCTGCGGGGATGTGTGCAGAGAGGGGATCTGGGGGGGGATGTGTGCAGAGAGGGGATCTGGGGGGATGTGTGCAGAGAGGGGATCTGGGGGGGATTTGTACATGGGGGAGAGCTGGGGGGATGTGTGCAGAGAGGGGACCTGGGGGGATGTGTGCAGAGAGGGGATCTGGGAGGATGTGTGCAGAGAGGGGATCTGGGAGGATGCGTGCAGAGAGGGGTTCTGGGGGGATTTGTGTGCAGAGAGGGGATCTGGGGGGATTTGTGTGCAGAGAGGGGATCTGGGGGAGTGTGCAGAGAGGGGATCTGGGGGGGGATTTGTACATGGGGGAGAGCTGGGGGATGCGTGCAGAGAGGGGATCTGGGGGGATGTGTTCAGAGAGGGGATCTGGGAGGGATGTGTGCAGAGAGGGGATCTGGGGGGTTTGGACATGGAGGAGAGCTGGGGGGATGTGTGCAGAGAGGGGATCTGGGGGAGATATGTGCAGAGAGGGGATCGGGGGGATTTGTACATGGAGGAGAGCTGGGGGATGTGTGCAGAGAGGGGATTTGTACATGGTGGAGAGCTGGGGAAATGTGTGCAGAGGGGGGATCTGGGGGGATGTGTGCAGAGAGGGGATCTAGGGGGGATGTGTGCAGAGAGGGGATCTGGGGGGGTTGTACATGGAGGAGAGCTGGGGGGATGTGTGCAGAGAGGGGATCTGGGGGAGATGTGTGCAGAGAGGGGATCTGGGGGGGGTTTGTACATGGAGGAGAGCTGGGGGATGTGTGCAGAGAGGGGATTTGTACATGGAGGAGAGCTGAGGGGATGTGTGAAGAGAGGAGAACTGGGAAAGTGTGGATGGGGGTGGATTTGTGCAGAGAGGGAGAGGAGAACTGGGAAGGGGGAGCTCTGTGCAGAGGGGAGAGCTGTAGAAGGCAGGTTGTGCAAAGTGAGAGTTGTGGAGGGTGGGGCAGGTTGTGCAGAGGTGAGAGCCATGGGGGAAGCTGGGGGTGCAGAAGTGAAAATGGGGGGTTGGCAAAGGTGAGAGCTGTGGATTAGGGTGAGCTTTAGATGAGGGTACAGAGATAATATGTGGATGGGGGTGCAGAGGTGAGTTGTGGACTGGGGGTGTAAGCTTTGGTTGTAGGGGTGCAGAAGTGAGATGTTCATGGGGGGGCAAAGGTGAGCTGTGGAAGAGGGGACACAGTGGTAGAAGACTGGGTAGCAATTTGTGCAGAGGGAACAGTGAAAGGGGGTGAGCAGAGAGGAGAGATGGGGGGATGTGTGCAGAGAGGGGATCTGGGGGGGTGTGCAGAGAGGGGATCTGGGGGGGATGTGTGCAGAGAGGGGATCTGGGGGGGATGTGTGCAGAGAGGGGATCTGAGGGGAAGTGCAGAGAGGGGATCTGAGGGGAAGTGCAGAGAGGGGATCTGAGGGATGTGTGTAGAGAGGGGATCTGGGGGGATGTGTGCAGAGTTGGGATCTGGGGGGAAGTGCAGAGAGGGGATCTGAGGGATGTGTGTAGAGAGGGGATCTGGGGGGATGTGTGCAGAGAGGGGATCTGGGAGGATGTGTGCAGAGAGGGGATCTGGGGGGATGTGTGCAGAGAGGAGATCTGGGGGGGATTTGTACATGGGGGAGAGCTGGGGGGATGTGTGCAGAGAGTGGATCTGGGGGGATGTGTGCAGAGAGGGGATCTGGGAGGATGTGTGCAGAGAGGGGATCTGGGGGGATTTGTGTGCAGAGAGGGGATCTGGGGGGGATGTGTGCAGAGAGGGGATCTGGGGGGTGTACATGGAGGAGAGCTGGGGGGATGTGTGCAGAGAGGGGATCTGGGGGAGATGTGTGCAGAGAAGGGATCTGGGGGGGATTTGTACATGGAGGAGAGCTGGGGGATGTGTGCAGAGAGGGGATTTGTACATGGAGGAGAGCTGGGGGATGTGTGCAGAGAGGGGATTTGTACATGGAGGAGAGCTGAGGGGATGTGTGAAGAGAGGAGAACTGGGAAAGTGTGGATGGGGGGTGGATTTGTGCAGAGAGGGAGAGGAGAACTGGGAAGGGGGAGCTCTGTGCAGAGGGGAAAGCTGCAGAAGGCAGGTTGTGCAAAGTGAGAGTTGTGGAGGGTGGGGCAGGTTGTGCAGAGGTGAGAGCCATGGGGGAAGCTGGGGGTGCAGAAGTGAAACATGGGGGGGTGGCAAAGGTGAGAGCTGTGGATTAGGGTGAGCTTTAGATGAGGGTGCAGAGATAATATGTGGATGGGGGTGTAAGCTTTGGTTGTAGGGGTGCAGAAGTGAGATGTTCATGGGGGGGCAAAGGTGAGCTGTGGAAGAGGGGACACAGTGGTAGGATATTTGAGGGAAGGGGGATTTTTGTTTGGGGAAGACCAGGGATGGGGGACAGTAACACATGCAGAGTTCAGTGAGCAAGAGTATGTAATGCATGGCTGTACATCACATATTAAAGGCCTCAGGATGGTACTACTGCATGCTGTATTCTGTACAATGGGTTTTTCGTTACATACTCCTGAGCCCTGCATTCTGTATGCTGGTCTGAATATTACATACGTTTTACCACTGCACTCTGTGTGATACCCTCTGTTGCCTATTCCCGACCCCTACACTCTGTACACAGGGCTATATGCTGCATATACCTGAGCACAAGGGATGCTTTGGATTGAATGTAAGTACTGTCCTTTTTGCTGATTTTTTTCTGTGCCTTGTATGATACTCACTTCTCACCACTGCACAATACACATTCCTGAACCACGTGCCTTGTGTGATATGCGGTTCTAATCCTTAACTTATTACAGTTATTTGATGCTGCAGTACTTCTCCCCTCTAAACAAGATGTGGCTGGGGGCAGAATTTGGGCATGGTTGGGGGAAGGGAGTTGGGTGTGGAGGGTGAGTTTCTGCACCTATTCTCTGAGAAAAAAATCCCTGTTTATAACTAGGCTTGTTTTTATATTTGCCAGTTAATTAACATTTTTCTAGTTAAAGTAAAATAGTTGTGACAGTGTTTAATATGGAGGTCTTGGCCAGGTTTTCCAGGAAACAAACACACTAATGGCACAGGTGTGAGCTGGCTTCATGTTAGGCCTCATGGACACAGGGCGTTAGAAAACATGTGCTGCAAAGCCACTACCAACGCCAGGAATAAGCGAATGTAAAAATGTGCTTTTAGTAGCTTTTGACATTGGTGTTAATACACATTTAGCCACGCTAGCTTTTAGCCACTCTAGCTTTTAGCAGCGCTAGCTTTTAACAGCGTTTCTCTGCCTCTATTCAAAATCAATGGTTCCCTATGAGAGACCATTGATTTGAATAGAAGTCGCACCAGAAGTCATATCATGATGATCTGACTTGTGGTGTGTAGGGATGAGCTTTCTATTCGAGTCAAACATGAGTTAGACTCGAAAATTCGACTCGAAAAAATGGCCCATAATGCACTGTGCACAGTGCATTGCTGTATGATGATTGGCCAGAGCATGCACCATGACCTGCATGCTTTGGCCAATCACAGCGCCCGTAGCTAAGAGAGCCATAATTGGCCAAAGGCAGGGTGCCTTTGGCCAATCATGGCTCATGGGGACTAAGTCCACATCCCACACTATATAAGGCCGCCTGCACATCGGCCTTGTGTAGTGTGTCGTTGGCATGGACAGAGAGAGAGTTTCATTTAGATTGAGCAGGCATGCAGATTATTCAGTTAGCTGCAGTGTATTTAATATATATATATATATATATATATATATATATATATATATATATACAGACAGTCTTGTGTATATATGTATATCCACTGTATCCAGCTTAGCTAGATCTGATTGCAGTCCGTTCCTGATGTACTGTTTCTAATATACTTCAGGCAGGCAGGTGATTCAGTTAGCTGCAGTGTATTTAATATATATATGCACAGGAGATATACAGTTATAAAGCTATATACAGCTATATCTGACTGCAGGCCCTTCCTGGTATACTGTTTCTAATACACTTCAGGCATGGAACACAGTACACAATGCTGTGCACCCATAGTGCAGTTGCTCATACTTTCTGGTGGTCAATACAGTACACCCATAGTTGTTATTATAATACTTCTGTTGGTGTACACAGTACCGTGCACCCCTAGTGCAGTTGCTACTACTTTGCTGGTAGTGTACACAATACATACAGTACACCCATAGTTGTTATTAAACTTCTGTTGGTGTACACAGTACTGTGCACCCATAGTGGAGTTGCTACTACTTTCCTGGTAGTGTACACAATACATACAGTGCACCCATAGATGTTATTACACTTCTGTTGGTGTACACAGTAACATGCACCCCTAGTGCAGTTGCTACTACTTTCCTGGTGGTGTAAACAATACATACAGTGTACCCATAGTTGTTATTAAACTTCTGTTGGTGTACACAGTACCATGCACCCCTAGTGCAGTTGCTACTAATTTCCTGGTGATGTACACAATACATAAAGCGCACCCATAGTTGTTATTAAACTTCTGTTGGTGTACACAGTACTGTGCACCCCTAGTGCAGTTGCTACTACTTTCCTGGTGTTGTACACAATACATACAGTGCACCCATAGTTATTATTAAACTTCTGTTGGTGTACACAGTACCCTGCACCCCTAGTGCAGTTGCTACTACTTTCCTGGTGGTTTACACAATACATACAGTGCACCCATAGTTGTTATCAAACTCCTGTTGGTGTACACAGTACCGTGCACACCTAGTGCAGTTGCTGCTACTTTCCTGGTGGTGTACACAATACATACAGTGCACCCATAGTTGTTATTAAACTTCTGTTGGTGTACACAGTACCGTGCACCCCTAGTGCAGTTGCTACTACTTTCCTGGTGGTGTACACAATACATACAGTGCACACATAGTTGTTATTAAACTTCTGTTGGTGTACACAGTACCGTACACCTGTAGTGCAGTTGTTAGTGCTACTACTTTTCTGGTGGTTTACACAGTACACAATACATACAGTGCGCCCATAGTTGTTATTACACTTCTGTTGGTGTACACAGTACCGTGCACCCCTAGTGCAGTTGCTACTACTTTCCTGGTGGTGTACACAGTACACAATACAGTGGAGACCAAGGAGAGGCAGACGCTCAAAGGCCACTAAAAGAGGGCAAGCAGGCTCTGTGTCAACAGTGCTGGTCGTGGACATGGTGCATGCTCAGCATGTGGCCATGGGGCACGCTTTTCCTTTTTTCCTGCAGCTGGCTGTGGTATTGAGCCACAACATGCAGAAAAGTTGGTGGAATGGATAACAAAGCCATCCTCATCCTTCTCATCCTCTGTCACCCAGGCTTAGAGTAGTTTGCCTACCAATGCAGCTGCCAAAGCGGCCTATTCCATCGGCTCCATGTCAACAGTCACTCCTTCCCTAGCCCCACCATCATGCACGGAGGAGTCCCCCGAACTATTCGACCACAGTGTTGGGTACATGCTGCAGGAGGTGTTTTAAGGTGGGGGGGCATAGCCCCCCCGCCCCAAAGCACCCATCCCCCATGTTGAGGGCATGTAACCTGGAATGATCCAGGAGGTGGGGGTGCTCGCTCGTCCCCCCCTTTCCTGACCTGCCAGGCTTCATACTTGGATAAGGGTCTGGTATGGATTTTGGGGGGGACCCCACGCCATTTCATTGGTGTGGGGGTTTCCCTTAAAATCCATACCAGACCAGAGGGTCTGGTATGATCTTGGGGGGAAACCCCACACCAGCTTTTTTTTCATTTTGGTGAGGGTTCCCCTTCCAGATGCGGTGCGGCTTGTATGCTGAGGAAGTCTGATCAACATAATCCGACTTCTCAAATCAATGGGCTGTCATAGGGAACCATTGATTTTGTAAAAAAAAAATGCTTGACAAGGCTTAACGCGGCTGTATCCAGTGTTAAGCCGCATTTAGCGGCTTTTACCAGCATCCGACGTTTATACTACTGTAACGTCGATCCTGCTGGCCCTGGGTTTTTTTTTGCAGCTTGAAAATGCCAATGCCAAAAAGCCTGTGTGTGCATGGACACATTGAATAATGCTGAGAGGCATTTTTAAGCTGCAAAAAGTCTGACACTGCTAAAATAATCTGTAAAAACACCCTGTGTGCATGAGGCCTAAGAGACAGAGTTAGAGGTCAGTGTCGAACCATCCTGATGGTCAGTGTGTGAAGGGAGCAATGCACGTCTGCACTGTACTGTCTAGGTCAGGACAGACAAAGTGTCACATACCTGCTTAGTGAACCTGATGTGAAGAGGAAGGCCTCTCATGACGGAGGTACAGAATGTGTGTACGAACACTTTAATTATGTGTTTGACAATCAGGAGGACCAGGGCATGAGACTGTAGCTGCAGGGCTGACAAAGAGCAGGGAGGCTGAATTCTATGTTTTGTTGCATTGATGATGAGAACCCCCTGAGTGAGAAGATATTAATTTGTGAATTATTTTCTTTTGCTTAACTGCCTCCCACTTGGCCAGTGTACATAAATGGCTGGGTGGGAGCTTCCCAGTTCTGAGTGGACGTACCCGTACATCCCTCAGAATGGGTGCAAGCACACGTCCCGAGGCCATGCAGCAGCACAATTCTGTGATGACTGTGTACTAGTGTTCAGTTACACAGAGATCACATAGACTGCAGCCATCCCCACACAGTACACCAAAGCACCACTGTCCCTGTCCAAATGTCCCATGAACATCTGTACCAGTGTTCCAGTGTACAAAACATCTGTCACAGTGCACCAGTGTCCTATGAACATCTGTACCAGCGCACAAAAACATCTGCAATAGTGTTCCATTGCAACATCAACATTTGTCAGTGTCTGCCAGTGGACGGTCGACATTCACAACCAGTGTTTCATTAATAAATAAATAAAACTTTTTTAAATGCCTCCGTCCCACAAATCTCGTGTGCAAAAGCGAACGCACATGTTGGTCCGGTACGCATATGTAAACAGCCTTCGCACCACACATGTGAGGTATCGCCATGAATGTCAAAGTGAAAGCAATAATTCTAGAACCAGGCCTTCTGTTTAATTTTAAACTGGTAGCCAATAAAGACTTATAAACCTTCGCTGATGGCAATTTTTAAATTCCGAAGTTTGGCACCATTTCAGAAGCGTGCACAATTTTACAGCATGATGTTTTTGGTATCTATTTACCTGGTGCAACACCATATTTTAAATTTTAACAAAAATGTGGGTATTATATTGTCTTTGTGTGCATTGAAATTCATTAAAAGTATTTATGCGTAAGTGTGTAAAATTGTCTTTGAAAAACCGCTGTGCAAATATCTTGTGACATTAAAATTTGCAAAACCCACCATTTTATTCTCTAGGGCCTCTGCTACAAAAATGTATAATGTTTGGGAGTTTTAAGTAATTTTCTAGCTAAAATACAGATTTTTACTTGTAAACAAAAAGTATCAGAAGAAGGCCTGGTCTTAAAGTGGATAATGCCTGAAGGCACTCCTTGGATGTTGCGTCTCTCTATGTGGCTAGGCTGTGAAAAAGTCTCATACGTGTGATATCACCATACTCAGGAGGAGTAGCAGAATGTGTTTTGGGGTGTAGTTGCAAGTATGCTTATGCCAAGTGTGAGAAATAACTTGTTAATATGACATTTTTGTGAAAAAAAAAACACATAAAAAAATTTTATTTAATTTCTTAATTTTCTGAAGAATTGTGGGAAAAAAATTACAACTTCAAAAAACTTGCCATGCCTCTTACTAAATACCTATACTTTCCAAAAATGGGTAATTTGGGGGTATTTCTACCATCTTGGCCTGTTAGGGCCTCAAGAAATGAGGCCATCAGTACATCAGGTGTGATCAGTTTTCAATGATTGGCACCATAGCTTTTAACTTTCACACAGACTAAATAATATACACGATTTGGGTTATTTTTACCATAGAAATGTAGCAGTATAAATTTTGGTCAAAATGTATGAAGAACAATTATTTATTTGCAAGACTTTATAACAGAAACTGAAAGAAATTTTTTTTTTTTTTTATTTGCATTGAAAAAAAAAGTGGGCAGAAAAAGCCCTGAAAAGACATTTCTGGTGTGGAGTAAACTGTCTGTTTGGCACTACCAATGATCTAAAAAAACCCCACCTTGTCACATAGTCTGTTTGCATATGTAACTATATAGGAATTTTACCATTAAACTAAAATGTATAGAACCAAAGGCAAAAGGTTTTTGATTGCCATTAGTCCCATAGCCACAACAGGAAGTGAGAAGAAATCCCTCCAAGTTGAGGGAATCCTTGGCTGTCTCCAGGGTTGCCAGAACCATTGTCCCCAAGAAGGTTTCTTCTCTATTCCTGTTCTGGTGACAACCCAAAACTCCATGATATTGGTTACCAGGATATATGGAAAGGGTGAATTTCCCTAATGGGGACATAGACAGCACTAAAAATCTAACAGGTGTTCTGATCCCTCTCCACTTCATCCAAAACTAAAAAAATAGTTTTGTCTTTAGTTATATATCTGATTATGACTCCCCTCAATATTGCAGAACACAATTTTCCCACCTCTAAACTGACTTAAAGGGCAACTGAAGGGCGTGGTTTTACCTCACTGGAAGATGGCAGCGTAAAGCCAGAGCTCCCGCCGCTACAGGTCTTCAGCGATCTCCTCAGGAGGTATACACCACCCTAAATCCACGGACGAACATGGGAACAGCATCCCGCAACTCCTCCGCCTCTCACTCCCGCTCTCCCCGTGAACACAATGGGGGCCTGAGCCAGACTATCCCGGAGCTGTTCCGGACTCAGAGGAGCAATATGGCATCTTCCCACCAAGGACGAACACAGGCAGCAACCCCGCCACTGACTGGAGCACCGCTCGCACTCTCTACAGCAGGGCCAGGAGAGGCCAGTGTCCCTTCCCAACAGCACCTAAGCCTGTAGGACCTGCACATGATTGCTGCAGATATCAAAGATACTCTTTCTGCAGCCATCTCCGATATGCGCCCGGATATACATGCGGTGGCTGACAGGGTCCATAAGGTGGAGAGGTCACCACACAACATGATACAGTCCTGACCCAAAAGGTAGTTGCACACACCTTACAGCTTAGAGACCTCCAACGCCACATGGAGGATTTAGATAACAGGGGTAGGTGCCATAATCTGCAGGTCCATGGCTTGCCTGAATCGGTGGAAGCTAAGCAGTTCACTGCTACAGTTACAGGCCTATTCAATGAGCTCCGTGATTGAGCTGCTCAAACAGCAATTGAGATGGAAAGGATTCACCGGGCTCTCAGACCTAAAGGGAGAAACACCGATCCCCCCCAGGGATATCATCTGCTGCATTGTGGACTATAAGCTGAAGGAAGAGATACTCAGAAAGGCTAGAAATAGAATTCAGCTCTTATATGGGAGAGCAGATGTCCTGGGCTCCAAGGGCATTCATTACAGATGGAAGTTCCCCTTCTGTCTCTCTGCCACCGCACAAGGCCGCACAGTGCTGTTGAGATAGATGTCCCAAGCTGGTATGTTGAATTCCGCCAGACCACCACAAGAAGGGACACACTCTGTGGGTAACCATTGATGCGCAAGACACCCGATTCCGCAGATGGAGATCCTCATCGGGAACCCACAATCTCATCCAAGGCGCCCATTATGGATCAAGCCCTACTGAGTCACCTAGACCTAGAAGGGCCCAGCCTGACAACTAACAGCACCACAGACGCCCATCCTTGGCAGATATCATAGGACTCTTATGGTTCATTTAAGTAGTTCTGTTTTGTTTTCCTTGTTTTATTCACAAACACTCAGTTATCTACAGTCACCCTATGCAAACAACGCTGATAATGGCAGCTCCACTGTATGTAGACACCGCCAACTACCCCTCCGGATGCTCTCCTGTACTCTGGCTGCATCACGCTACAAGCTGAAGTGCCTATTGATGCTAATCTTCACCCACTTTACTTGCTTCACCCAGTCTGCTACCTTCCATTCAAACTGGAACAAGTGTGGGGGACAAACTGCTAGGGCTTGCCTCCTGGCGGGTGTTCAGTCTTCCATGGGAGACATGTGTTCTGTCCTACTCCACACTTCGATGGCTTTCGGCTCCTAGAACTATAAGCTGATGAACCTGCAAACTATATGGTAGGGTATGCATTCTGCGACTCTGCAGAGCTGTATGCTGGGGTTAATCCCAATAGAATCCCTACAGGCCCCCCATCCTTAACCACCTCAATACAGTGCACTTACACCCCCTTCCTGCCCAGACCAACTTTCAGCTTTCAGTGTTCTCACACTTTGAATGACATTTACTCAGTCATGCAACACTGTACCCATATGAAATTTGCGTCCCTTTTTTTAACAAATAGAGCTTTCTTTTGGTGGTATTTAATCACTAGTGGGTTTTTTATTTTTTGTGCTATAAATAAAAAAAGACCGTAAATTTTGTGAAAAAATGCTCTTTTCTTTGTTTCCCGTCTAAAAGTTTGCTAATTAGTAATTTTTCTTCATAAATTTTGGACAAAATTTATACGGCTACACATCTTTGGTAAAAATAAAACAAATTAGTGTATATTATTTGGTCTTTGTGGAAGTTATATAGTCTACAAACTATGGTGTCAATCACTGAAAATTGATCACATCTGATCAGGCCTTTAGTACATCAGGTGAATCTCATTTCTTGTGACACTAACAAGTCAGGAAAGTAAAATACCCCCCCAAATGACCCCTTTTTAGAAAGTATGCATTCCAATGTATTAAGTAAGTAGCATGGTGAGTTTGTATTTTTTTCCCACAATTCTTTGCAAAATAAAGATTTTTTTTTTTTTTACAAAATTGTCATTTTATCAGGTTATTTCTCACACACCACATACAACAAATTACACCCCAAAATACATTCTGCTACTCTTCACGAGTATGGCGATACCACAGGTGTGAGACTTTTACACAGCCTGACCACATACAGAGGACCAACATTGAAGTAGCACCTTCAGGCTTTCTACGAGCATAAATGACACATCTCATTTCTCAGCCACCTATTACATTTTTGAAGGCCCCGGAGCCCCATAACAATGGAATTTCCCACAAAATGACCCCATTTTGGAAAGCAAACACCCCAACGTATAATCTATGAGGCATAATGAGTCTTTTGAACGGTTCATTTTTTTCCAGAAGTTTTTGGAAAATGTGAAAAAAAATGAAAACGCATTTTTTTACACAAAGTTGTCAATTTATAAGATATTTCTAACACATAGCATGTATATAGCAAAAATTGCACCCCAAAATACATTCTGCTACTCTTCCTGAGTATGGCGATACCACATGTGTAAAACCTTTACACAGCCTGGCCACATACAGAGGCCCAACATTGAAGTAGTACCTTCAGGCATTCTAGGAGCATAAATTACACATCTCCTTTCATTCCTACCTATCACACTTTTGAAGGTCCTTGAGCACCAGGACAATGGAATTACCCACAAAATGACCCCATTTTGGAAAGCAAACACCCCAGCGTATATTCTATGAGGCATGGACTGCAAATAAGTACTCGGATACTCTGATGGGCTGGAGACAGGTACTCGGGTAACTTGATGAGCTGCAAACAGGTACTTGGGTACGCTGATGGGTTGTCGACAGGTACTCAGTTACTCTGATGGACAGGTGACATGTACTCGGGTACTCTGTTGGGCTGGTGACAGGTACTCGGGTACTCTGAGGGCCTGGTGACAGGTACTTGGGTACTTTGATGGCCTGTTGACAGGTACTCAGGTACTCTGGTGGACTACAGATAGGTACTCGGGGACTCTGATGGACTGGTACTCTGGTACTCATATGGACTGTGACAGGTACTCAGGTACTGGGTACTCATATGAACTGTGACAGGTACTCATATGGACTGTGACAGGTACTCAAGTACTCATATGGACTGTGACAGGTACTCAGGTACTCTGGTACTCATATGGACTGTGACAAGTACTCAGGTACTCATATAGACTGTGACAGGTACTCAGGTATTCGGGTACTCAGATGAACTGAGACAGGTACTCAGGTACTCTGGTACTCATATGGACTGTGACATGTAATCAGGTACTCATATGGACTGTGACAGATACTCATATGGACTGTGACAGGTACTCAGGTACTCATATGAACTGTGACAGGTACTCAGGTACTCTGGTACTCATATGGACTTTGACAGGTACTCAGGTACTCATATGGACTTTGACAGGTATTTGGGTACTCAGATGAACTGTGACAGGTACTCGGTTACTCAGATGGACTGTGACAGGTACTCGGGTACTCAGATAAACTGTGACAGGTACTCATATGGACTGTGACAAGTACTCAGGTACTCAAGTACTCAGATGAACTGTGACAGGTACTTTGATGGGTGGTGACAGCTACTTTAAAGGGTGGTGACAGGTCCTCTTTATTAGGGGGGCAATCAGTGTGATTGGTGTACACTGTAAGCGGTAATGAGATGTTAAAAAAATGATTAGACCCCCGCACTTATGGTGAAAATGAAAAATGAGGAGCTGCAGCCTCTATCAATAAATTCACCCTAAGGTGAATCTAGAAGAAATGTAAAAAAGAGGGCATAGGTATGGCACTGCTCTTATTAAGAGGTGACCTACAACCTCTAAATACTTGAGGGGTGTGTGTCATGGGTGCATTTAGTGCAAAAAGTGAAAATAAAGTGCAGAAAATAAATATTTGTATATTTACAAAAATCCACAAAAAAATCCTACTATGTAAACTTCCTAACCGCTTATACATAATACATATTGTTATGTTCAAATGAAAATAAAATAAAATAAACACAATCTTATGCAAAACCTGCAATTCAAAGTGACATTTCTGTGCAAAAAAAAATCCAACATATATGACTGGTGTATATTGTTGCTGTGAAACTGGGTTCAGAAATATGCATATAACGTCCTTAACCCTTTCATGACTAATGCCGCGTACACACGAGCGGACATTACGGCGGACTTTGCCCGGCAGACTTTTCGATGTACTTTCCGACGGACTTTCTGAATGAACGGACTTGCCTACACACAATCCTCCAAAGTCCGTCGAATTCGTACGTGATGACGTACGACTGGACTAAAACAAGGAAGTTCATAGCCAGTAGCCAATAGCTGCCCTAGCATGGCTTTTTGTCCGTCGAACTAGCATACAGACGGCGGACTTTTCGACCGGATTCGATTTCAACGGATAAATTTTAAACAAGTTTCAAATCTAAGTCCGTCCAACTTTTGAGAAAACAAAGTCCGCTGGAGCCCACACACATCGAATTGTCCGACGAAATCCAGTCCGCCGGGCAAAGTCCGCCGTAATGTCCGCTCGTGTGTACGCGGCATAAGCCTATTTTTGAAATTTGGTGTCTACAAGTTAAAATCCGTATTTTTTGCTATAAAATTACTTAGAGCCCCCAAACATTATATATTTTTTTAGCAGAGAATCTAGAGAATAAAATGGCGATTGTTGCAATATTTTATGTCACACGGTATTTGTGCAGCAGTGTTTTAAACGCAACTTTTTTGGGGAAAAGGGACACTTTCATGAATTAAAAAAAAAACAAACAGTAAAGTTACCCCAATTTTTTTGTATAATGTGAAAGATGATGTTACGCCGAGTAAATAGATACCAAACATGTCACGCTTTATAATTGCACGCACTCGTGGAATGGCGACAAACTACGGTACCTAAAAATCTTCATAGTCGACGCTTTAAATTTTTTTTACGGTTACCAGGTTAGAGTTACACAGGAGGTCTAGTCCTAGAATTATTGCTCTTGCTCTGACGATCGCGGCGATGCCTCACATGTGTGATATTAACACCATTTACATATGCGGGCGCGACTTCCATATGCGTTTTCTTTGCTGGGTGAGCTCGCGGGGACTGGGGGGGGTTTAACTGCTTCAGCCCCGGAAGAATTTACCCCCTTCCTGACCAGAGCACTTTTTGCAATACGGCACTGCGTCACTTTAACTGACAATTGCCCGGCCGTGCGACGTGGCTCCCAAACAAAATTGACATCCTTTTTTCCCACAAATAGAGCTTTCTTTTGGTGGTATTTGATCACTTCTGCGGTTTTTATTTTTTGCGCTATAAACAAAAAAATAGCAACAATTTTGAAAAAAAATGCATTATTTTTTACTTTTTGCTATAATAAATATCCCCAAAAAATAATTAAAAAAACATTTTTTATCCTCAGTTTAGGCCGATACGTATTCTTCTACATATTTTTGGTAAAAAAAAATTGCAATAAGCGTTTATTGATTGGTCTGCGCAAAAGTTATAGTGTTTACAAAATAAGGGATAGTTTTATGGCATTTTTATTAATAATTTTTTTTTACTATTATGGTGGTGATCAGCAATTTTTATTGTGACTGCGACATTATGGCGGACACATCGGACATTTTTGACAAATATTTGGGACCATTGTCATTTATACAGCAATCAGTGCTATAAAAATGCACTAATTACTGTGTAAATGACACTGGCAGTGAAGGGGTTAACCACTAGGGGGCGGGGAGGGGTTAAGTCAGTACTAGGGATGTGTTCTAACTGTAGGGGGATGGGATAGCTGTGACACGTCACTGATCTCTGCTCCCGATGACAGGGAGCAGAGATCAGTGACACTGTCACTAGGCGGAACGGGGAGATGCTTGTTTACATCAGCATCTCCCTGTTCGTCCTCTCCGTGAGGCGATCACAGGTATCCCCACGGTGATCGAGTCTGCGGGACACACGACCTGACTCAAGGAGTGTGGGCACCGGAGGCGCGCGTGCGACAGCATGGCGGGGAATTCAATGGGACTTACAGCTACGCCCATTTGCCCAGCCGTACCATTCTGCCAACGTACAAGTGGTTAATTTTTTTTTTCTTATTTATTTTATTTATTTTTATATTTATTAATTGTGTTTAAAAAAAAAAAAAAATGTGATCACTTTTATTGCTGTCACAAGGAATGTAAACATCCCTTGTGACAGTAATAGGTGGTGACAGGTACTCTTTATGGAGGGATCGGGGGTCTAAAAGATGTCCAATCCCTCCTTTGCACTTTAAAGTATTCAGATTGCCGAAAACGGTGATTCTGAATACTGTGTATTTTTTTAAAACCGGCGCCATTGGCAGCCGAGTAAACGGGAAGTGACATCATGACGTCGCTTCTGTGTTTACTATTAGGAGGCTGGAACAAAGCCATTCACGGCTTCCTTCCAGTCCGTCCCCAGCCGCCGGAGGCGGGCGATTGGTCATCGGGCCTCCTGATTTAACGGGAGGCTCGGTAAGAGCGGCGGGAGGCGGCGGGAGGGGGAGACGTCCCCTCCCGCTCCTCCGGTATAACAGCCAAGTGGTTTTTAGCCACATTGGTTGTTATACATGGATAGCCAATCGCCGGCTCTAAAAAACAGTACCAGGATGATGCCTGCAGCTGCGGGCATCATCCCAGTATAACCCAGGAAAGCCGAGTACGCACATCTGCTTACGCTCGGCGGGAAGGGGTTAAACCCTGGTGTATAAAAAAGTCCAATAAAGTGACAATGTGCTCCTTCAAATTGTTCTGTGCTTCTTGGAAAACAGTGCCCCATAAGAAACACACTCACCACTATTATTCACCCCACAAGGAGGTATTTCACCTTCACAGTATGAGCCACTGTGCAGCCTGTGGAGTGGGAGGAAACTTCCTGTCCTTTGTTCTCCAAGTGTCTCCTTGTCTGCCATGTAAGTGGTCTCCTCGTTGTTAACCTCTTAGATGTTGCCCACATGTAGAGAGGAAAGGCAACATCAAGTATATGCATATTTCTGAACCCAGTTTCACAGCAACAATATACACCAGTCATATATGTTGGATTTTTTTGCACAGAAATGTCACTTTGAATTGCAGGTTTTGCACAGGATTGTGTTTATTTTATTTTTGTTTGAACATAACAATATGTATTATGTATAAGCGGTTAGGAAGTTTACACAGTAGGATTTTTTTGTGGATTTTTGTGAATATACAAATATTTCTTTTCTGCACTTTTATTGACACTTTTTGCACTAAATGCACCCGTGACACACACCCCTCAGGTAACGAGATGTTACCGCAATCTCCTTCTTACACACGATCGGTGTGTGAGGAGAACCCGGTAACATCTCGTTAACGCTCTGTGTTTACATTTAGTGATCAGCTGTGAAAGGATCACAGCCGATCACGTGGTAAACAACCGCGGGTCAATGGCTGTTTACCAGCGTCGGTGATGAGCAGTGTTCCCGGGAACATGCTGCCACCAATGTGCACGCGCAGCACGCTCACAAGCGCGTGCATGCGCTGTGCAAAGTGGGGCGGTACCATCTGTGATCGGCCATGACTTCATCACGGCCGATCGCGTGGTAAACAGCCATGCCCAATAGCTGTTCACCCCCCTCGATGGTGAGCGGTGTCTCCGTGACACGCCGCCACCAAAGGTACAGGGATACGCACACACGATCGCGTGCATTCCCTGTTTAAATGGATGGACATCATGTGACGCCCACCCAAAAGGAGAGCCGCGCCGCCTGGCCATCATATGATGGCTGGCAGGCGGCAAGCGGTTAATTTACAATTAATGTGACGCAATAACCCGCAGTTATTACAGCCCTCTAGCCTTATGAAATCAATTGTTTCTTTTCTCTAACTCAAGGAAACCCCAGCATCCATACATGCCGAGATTGAAGGGTCAGGGGAGTACCACAAAACGCCTCCCTTCACTACTAACAAGTGTTTTCCTGCATACATGGACTCAATGCTGGGTAATCTGCCCCTTCCACTTCATGCAGGGGAGGGAGCTGTGCTAAGACAGTTGACTTAATATAGCATGTTATTGCTTACTGCCTGAGGAGGGAGGGAGACAGAGCAGGCTCCCCGAAAACAATACCTCTCACCCTATAGAGGGGGGGATACTTTACGGCCCACATAGCACAAACTATTCAGTTTTGACACCCCCTTTTCTGACTATAACAATGGGGCTCCTGTAGAACCATGTGCCTAGGCACTCACAACCTCTGCATCTGCAATTTATGCTCTTTCATGTACAGAGCGGGACTCTCCTCTCTCCTCCCTCCTCCAGTTAAAGCCATAAGGGAAGGCATAGATCCGTTATGATAGCACTACAGATATCTCACATGCTTTGAGCTTGCCACGACCTGGCATATCCCCACCCCACTTACACAATGCAGAGGGGCAACATCACTAAGATGACAGACCGCCTCGCAGTCTTCAGAGGCAACACCTTCGTTGATTAGGATATCTCCCTACACCCGCACATAATGATAATCACCTTCTACATATCTGTAGGCCAACTTAATGTACCCACCCACAGCGGAAGTCCTCATTTGAAGGGACACAACGCTGCTGTTGGACAAGACAGGTACTGCTCAGCTTGGCCCAACGGTATCCCTTTAGGTTCTAAGACGGGCTGTTAAAGGATATTGTACACCAGTGTTATAGAGATATATATGTGGCCAGTTACTGATATTTTTGTTATCCACAGCTGCCACTGAGTCCTGACATTGCCCTAGGCATAGATCCTAAAAGTTTAACCGTACAGCTGTTTCATGCCTAAAGAAGTCATCACTCCATGCAGCTCATTATCCTCCTACTAAGTTTTGTTCATAGTTTGTTTTGTTTGCAACAGATGACATATGACCAATCCTGACATTTTAAACCCATGGATCTCATCCCATCCTGTTGAGGCTAATACATATAGGCTATACCTCCACTGACCTGAAACAATACCCTGTGGCAGCAGGCTGACATGTATTCCACATGATTCTACCTCACTTGGACTTTACCAAGCAACTCACAGTGATATAGCATAGTGCTGACTGCCTCTGGGCTGTTATACACTGTGTCTATACATCGTACCTTACCGAAACCGCTCCTTTAGAGAAGGGTAGGCAGGTCTTCCCTCTCTTTGGTTCAATACATAGGAGAGTGTATCTCCTCCTACCCCTCGCCTTCTTAGCTTAGCCCCCCATCCTGGAGCCCTCCCTATCCTTCTCCCCCAAACAGCCCCCCATTCCAAACATGGTGCACCAGGGTTCAGCTCACCCTCCCCCCAGGTTAAGCTATACTCGTTAAACATACACGGCCTTAATACTCCCGGAAAAAGATCTCAACTACTGTTGACCTTACAAAAAACTAAAGCAGATGTGGTATTGCTCCAAGAGACTCACTTTCGGTCTGATAACATTCCTAAACTCTATAGCAACTTCTATCCCATGGCCTATCATGTATCCAATGATGACTCTAAATCCAAGGAAGTATCAATTTTAATCTCCAAACATTGTTTGATCCAAGTGCATGATGTCCTGTAAGATAACAAGGGCCGATACATATTTCTCAAAGGGACACTTTAAAACAAACCCTGTCACTCTAGCTAACCAATACGCTCCTAATAAGTACGAGGTACCATTCTTCCGAAATGCCTTGCATCTCCTCACATCTTTCAAGCTGGTATTCTAACAGTAGGGGGAGATTTCAATATAGCATTTTCTCCTTCCCAAGATACTCCCAAGATACCTCCTCAGGCTCCTCCTCCATAACCTACAGAGCCCTCAAAGCAATCAAAACACAGCTTAGCGACTTGACCCTGCACGACGCATGGCACATGCTACATCCCTACTATAAGGACTTCACATTCTTCTCACCACCACACAACATATATACTAGGATTGATGACTTCTACATTACGCAAAACGATTTAGCACTCCTCCTTATTGCAACCATAGACCCCATGCTCCTCTCGGACCACAACCCCATCTCCATGACCCTGACATTCCCGAGAGCACCCACTAGATCAACAGCTAGCCCTGCTGGCTATTTAAACTGCCTGTATCAGATCTCCTGTGCCTTTGCTTGGGCAACATATCCGGATACTCTCTGCTGTGTTTTCCTGTTAAAGACTTTTGCCTGGCTGACTTCCCTTTTGGTTCCTGATCCTGTTTATTGCCTCTACTACGCTGACTCCTGGATTCCTGTTTCACTGGCTTGTTCCAACTACATGCTCTGGTTACCGACCCTGGCTATGTTTTGACTATGTTTGCTCTGTTTATACCATTTTACCATTTTATTAAAAAGGTGTGATTTTTTACTGCACTTCTGTCTCAGTCTGATTCATGGTTTCTGACAGCTTCCTGCGGTTTGCTCCAGGTGAGGATGTCTTATTTTTTCACTTATGTGGCACTGCAGGAATACTGGATGCTTAAAATTTGACCCTGCAGGGAGCCTTGTGACCCTGGAACATCTAAGGCAAGCATAGGGAGGGTTTTCTCTGGATGCTTGGCAACATAGGCAGCTGCAGGATTTCTTCCACAAACTACTCCCCAAACCCTGTGCCTCTGACTCCCTTACGGAGTTTGAAAAATTGTGGGTTTACCAAAACAAAACCACACACCTATTATCTAAGACATACCAGCTTTTGCTGGGAGCACAGCCACAAGCTATTCCCTACTTCCTACATGGATGGGAGGCCAGACTGGGAGCTTAATGCCCCGTACACACGATCCGAAAATCGGACAACAGATCGTCCGACTTTTTTTGCTTACTGGTCGCAATTAGAACAGTGAATAGGTTACTAAAGTCATGAAAATTCTCATACAGCAGAAAAAAAAATCGGAAGTGACGTCATCTGTTGTAGTGTAGTGTAGTGTATTGACTAAATGAAAATCGTACGATCTGGTATCGTACGAGGAAAATTTTGGTGCTTGTCCAATCGAATAATATTGGATGAACTGTCGTGATCAGCTCTTGCAAGCTCTGTACTGACGATCTGATTATCATACGATTGCATCAAAAGCGGTATTTTTCGTCCGATTTTCGGATCATGTGTACGGGCTATTACTTTACTCCACTCAAATTACAAAAAAATAATTAAAGTTTCCCATTTCTCATCCTTAAGCACTAAAATACAAGAATTTTGCTATAAGTTTCTTTCTTGGTAGTACTGGACACCCCACCACTTAGCAAGAATTTAGAGAATTTAGAGTGGATTCTAAATGTTGGAGGGGCTGTCCACAGGAAATCACTTATTTGCACTCATGGTGAGCTTGTCCCAATATTAAAAAATTCTGGCAAGAAATATTACCCTGGATTCAAAAATCTACTCTTAACCCCATCAAATTTATTCCTTTTCATTATTTGTTCCATGCTACCCCCTCCTATCTAAAATCATATAAACAAAGTGTTCCCCCACATCTTCTGAATGCAGCCAAATGCCTCACCCCTAGGTATTGGAGTACCTGTCCCACTTGCTTTGATATGTAGCTGCAACAATTATACCCTGTCATGTTTGGTGAGCAGTACTGCCACCAAACAAGACCCATTCAATTAAATGGGGCTGCACCACAACTGCCCTGCAACTGCATGTAATACATGTGGATGTGGCATGCCAGGCCACCTGCCCACAGTATCGGAAAAGTACAATGCCAGGACCCCCTCAGCAAAGCACCTTGTCCCTATGTTGATGGGGACAAGGGTCTCTTCCCAACATCCATTGCCTGGAATGTAGGGGGAAATTATCAGAACCTGGGGCCCTTTTTAAAATAAGGGGACTCAAGATATCTCCCCCCCCCATATGAATGCATAAAATGTATATAGTTGTTAATTCACAAAAAAGTAAAATAGTAAATTTTGTATATGAGTAACCAGAGGTATTATGTATCCCTTACTCGTTCATGTGGGGGAAGTGGATATTTGGTTCAGGAGGAGGGTGCAGGAGGAGGGTGCACAGTCTTGTATAGAGTTTAGGGGGCCCCATTCTCTTATTTTGCTTTTTTGTGTAGGGTGCCACTTAGGCCTCATTCACACAGGCATACCTATTTGTACAACCATAAGAAGGGCCATCCGTGTGCAGGTAGTCCCATTCATGCATGGACACTAGTTTCAATTTGACAGCCATGTGGTGTGGCTGCGTGTCCCTGAATGTACACTATCTGTATTCAGGGACACACAACTACACTTGTGCAACTGTCAAATGGGAACCAACAGCTGTGTCCTTGCTGCTGCTGCATCCCAATAGTGCTGAATAGAACTGCCTGCATGTAGATGCACAGAACACCTTTAAATCCTGACTGCCCTTCTCAGTCAAAGTCAGCCCTTCTCACATGTGTATGGATAGGTACAGTACACTCCTGTGAATTAGGCACTCAAATCCATACCATATCCCTATGAGGGAACCCACATAATTTTTTTACTTTGCAGAGGGTCATCATAAACAATGACTGTGCAGCCACTGGCATGTTAGAAATGCATGCTATCATTGGTTGCTAGAATGCAGGTGCCCTGCTGTGTCCTTGGTTGCTAGGATGCAGGCAGACTTTAGCATTTTAGAAACCAATGAGAGGCAGACGCATGACCCTTAGCAAGAAACTGTCATATTTATTGCTGGTAGTAATACTGTCACTAAATATATGACTACTTCCTACAGCAATGGCAAATTCATTTTGGTGGGCAGGCTGAAAAGCTATTTGGTCCATTCATTTGATGAATTGCAAACAGCCATAATTTGTAATGAACTTTACTGTATGTGTCACATTTAAGCATATCAATTTATCAAATGGCTTCAACTACAGTATTATTGTTAAACTAGTATCTTTTTTTGTATTATACATTTTGTGTCTCTAAAATATTATAATCCAAAGCAGGGGTAGGCAACGTTAGAGAGCTGGAGATCTACTTGAACAACACTGATGAAGTCAAAGATGTCCTGTTGTTAGGGGTGGTTCACACCATAACGCGATGCCAGAAAGAAATACGCTGCGCTCAAAATGCAGGGATCAGGAGTGTGTTGCACTCAGAATGCAGGAATGAGGAGTACATTACGCTCAGAACGTAGGTATCAGGAGTGCGTTACGCTCAGAACGCAGGGATCAGGAGTGCATTATGCTCAGAATGCAGGGATCAGGAGTGCGTTGCGGTCAGAATGCAGGGATCAGAAGTGCGTTGCACTCAGAACGCAGACCTGTTCCCGGTTTACTTGTCACCTACCAGCAGTCGACAGGTAGCCTGCGATTGATGGTTTGCCGACCCCTGATTTAAAGTGTATGTAAAAGCAAAACATTTTTACATTTTGAAAGGAGTGTGGAAGGTTTAGACCATCTGTCAAGTTTTCATTAGAGGTCTGTGTTCCTTCTGGGGAGATTCGCACCTCTACTTTTTTTTGGTGGGCATTGTCACTGAAACAGATTGTAGGGAGGAATCCCAGAACCAGAGAAAAGAGGAACTATTTAATCATCTAGTGGGAAAATTGTTCTAGACTTCACTTTAGGGAGATTTTCTTTCTTTTCCTGTCTCCAGAACAATGGAAATCTTCTTGATGAAACGGAGCAAAAATTACTTTTTGGGACGGTTCTCACCATCTCTACACTGAAAACAAATCATAAAAGCAAGTTCATCATTTTGTCAGATGTGCATTTCCAATCAGTCTTGTTTAGAATTTTTTGAGTTTTTGAGTTTTGCCTCAAAATGGTTAGTGAAGATGCAGTAATACTCTTGTGTATTATATGTCTTGTTTTGATAGTGTTGTTTTAGCATCTTATCCTATTCATTATCATCTTCTGAGTAACTCATAACTCATATCAACATTGGTCATGTGTGTTATTTTGAAGCACCCAAAATGTCATATATATTTTCCTTTGAACTTACAGCAGTTACAGGAAATAATGCACTATAATTATATTGGACCAATTATATACAGCATGTGGATGCATGGGAGTTTTCTAACATTTAAATAAAAAACCATCAGAGTGAGCGAGTTTAGTAGTTGCACCCAAACTTAAGTAAAAATGTAAATGTTCATGTTCCCCTACTCCAGTCTCCAAACTACTCTTGTGTTTGTTAGGGGATTCATAAATCTATATTTCCACAAAAGGTCTGAAATTACTTTCACTTTAATATGTGTAACTACATGTATATGGGGAGGGAGGAGCTATCTTGCGGATGTCACCCGCTGCCATCTCTGGATCTTCGGATCTTACATTTTTAGCTGTATACTGGCTTTTTGGTTTTACATGTAGCGCGATTGTGGCGCCATCACCATATGTCATTTTATGAATTTTTTTAAAACAAACCAACGTAGAGCACTTAGAACGTGTCCCCTTGTCTCTTTATACTTTCTCTGGATGTTCCATTTCCACTGCCATGCTGGAGAATACCATCATCCCATTGTGGATACATGCGCATTTGACCTTCTGTTTATCAGGGGTCCACCTTTTCTGGTAAGAGCATTGGTTGTGAGGGCCTGTCACCTAGAATCACCAGTGGATTGGATCTCATCTTTCATTCTGGGACTTGTAGTTCTTTTACATTTATGGATGGATTTTCTTTTATTTATATTGCGCTGCACTAACCACTTTATTTTGTATATGATAGACTGATAATTGTATATGAAAAGAACAAAATATTGAGTCGCAGAAAATGAGTTGTGCACAATAACATTGCACAAACTTATTGGTAACCTCAAATATATAATGTTATCTCAGTATAGCACTATCTTATATTATGTTATTAAAAGTGCTAAAAAATTGACACCAAAGAAACATCAAAATGATAAATTTGTCAGACTTTTACTTACCAGACTGATGAGTCCGCTTGGGCAGAGGGTAGACTCCCTTAATTATCCGACTCACGGCCCCTGGTAGAGCAGACAGGAGGCACGCGAGTGCGGAATGGTATGAGAGCCTGCTCAAGAGATCCAGGTACAGGATGAGAGATGATCTTCAGACAACAGGTCAGTAGTCCGTAACACTGGTAACAGGTGCTGAGCAGGAGCAAGACAGGCAGATCGGGACACAAGCAGGGTTCGGCAACAGACTGGCAGCAAGGCACAATAGGAGCAGGCAGAAGCGGAGTCAAACAGGCCAAGGTCAGGCACAGGCAGCAAACAGGAGAATCCAAGGGCAATCCGGGTCGTCAGGAGATCAGGTAAACAGGAAGACAAGACAGGAAACAGGAACTATGGCACAGGAAGCTGATGATCAGGCAGCACTGAACAGAGTGCCTGACAAACCTAAATAGGCCGGCTTGCTCACAGGCGCGCCCCAAGGCGGCCAATACCATGAACAGCAAGGTGAGTTCTCTGACAGTGCCCCCTCCCTAAGGGCAGCCTCCTGATGCCCAGCCGGGCCAACTTGGAGGCATGAACATTTCTGAAAGTCTGTAAAAGTTCCGGGGCATGTAAATTGTTTTCTGGTTCCCAGGAATTGTCCTCCGGACCATACCCCTTCCATTTAATAAGATACTGAATTCCATTCCTCCTTTTCCTACAGTCAAGGATTGCCTCTACCTCGAATTCCTCTTCGTTGTCAATTATGACAGGTTTGGGTGGGCCGACAGTGCGACCAGCAAAAGGATTAGAGGTAGCAGGTTTCAGCAGCGTCACATGGAAGACCGGGTGTACTTTTAGAGAGTCTGGCAAATCAAGTTCATAGGTCACATCATTTATTTTCCTCTTCACTGGGAATGGACCCATAAACTTAGGGCCTAATTTCCTAGAGGGACAAGACATTTTCAGGTTAGTTGTGGACAACCACACTTGGTTGCCGGGCTCCAAGATCAATTCTCCATGCCTCTTCTTATCAAACATTTTTTTATTGTAATCCTGGGATTTGGCCATAGTCTCTTGTAGGATCTTGTTGTTGGTGGAAAAGAAATTCATAGTCTCTGAGACAGCCGGAACAGAGCATTCAGGTACTGAGATTGGTAGAAAAGATGGATGGAACCCGTAATTAGCGTAAAACGGTGTTTGATTGATGGCAGAGTGCAAGGAGTTGTTATAGGAGAATTCTGCAACGGGTAATAAGGAAACCCAGTCATCCTGAGAGAAGGCAGAGAAGCACCTGAGGTATTGCTCCAAGGTCTGGTTGGTTCTCTCAGTTTGCCCGTTCGTCTGGGGATGATAGGCGGATGAAAAGGCCAATTCAATTTCGAGGGAACCACAGAGGGCCTTCCAGAACCTTGAAGTGAATTGAACACCCCGATCGGACACAATGCTTGCTGGGACTCCATGTAGCCTAACCACTTCTTTGACAAAAATCTTTGCCGTATCCATAGCCGAAGGTGTACCCTGCATGGGGAGGAATTGTGCCATCTTCGACAGCCTGTCTACCACAACAAAAATAGTAGAGAAACCCTCGGAGGGGGGCAATTCCACAATGAAGTCTATTGATATCATCTTCCATGGCCTCTCTGGAACAGGTAAGGGTTTTAATAATCCCCAGGCCTTTGTCCTGGTGTTCTTACTCCGAGCACAAGTGTTGCATGAATCCACAAAATTCTTACAGTCACAGGCTAATTGAGGCCACCAGACAGTGCGCTGTACCAGCTCAGTGGTTTTCAGGACACCTAAATGTCCGGCCAAGTTATGATCATGACATAGTTCCATTACAGTTACCCTTAGCTTCTCGGGAACCACGATCTTGTCTCTTCGCCAAAACAGGCCCTCTCTCCAATCGGTTTCAGGGTACGGAAGCATTCCCACCGAGGCCTGTCTTATCCGTGAAACAAGGTCCCCTTGGAGGAGCAGGAAGTTCCCCGAAGGAAGAATCATATCGGAGATACGGTCTTCTCTGAATCGTAAAACATGCGGGAAAGAGCATCTGACTTTATATTCTTGGAACCGGGCCTGTAAGTTATGTGAAACTGGAACCGTGAGAAAAAAAGTGCCCATCTGGCCTGACGAGGTCTTAATCTTTTGGCTGTTCTCAGGTATTCCAGATTCTTGTGGTCGGTGTAGACCAGAATAGGAAGTGCAGCACCCTCCAATAGGTAACGCCATTCCTCCAGAGCCGCCTTGATGGCCAGAAGTTCTCGATCCCCCACATCATAATTTCTTTCTGAAATTGAAAGTTTGCGTGAAAAGAACGCTACTGGATAGAGGAGGGCCTTGGCGCCCTGTCGTTGAGAGAGCACCGCTCCCACTGCGATCTCCGAAGAGTCGACCTCCAAGACAAATGGTAGGACAGGGTTAGGATGTTTCAGAATGGTGGCTGAAGTAAATAGCTTTTTGAGTCTTTCGAAAGCCAACTGGGCTTTGTCAGTCCAAGAGAATCGGGTTCCCTGTTTGGTCAATTCGGTGATTGGAGCGATGATTGCAGAAAAACCTTTAATGAACTTCCGGTAAAAATTGGCAAAGCCAATAAAGCGTTGTACCCCTTTTTTATCTATCAGAGCGGGCCAATCCAGAATAGCAGACACCTTTTGGGGGTCCATCCTGATACCCTCCACTGAGATGACTAGTCCCAAGAACTGAATACATTGACGTTCAAACTCGCATTTCTCGAGTTGTGCATAGAGGCCGCGTTGCCTAAGCCGGGTTAGGACATTGCAGACATGTCTACGGTGATCGGTTAGTGAAGAGGAGAAGATCAAGATGTCGTCAAGGTATACTATTACATACAGATCCAGGTAATCACGGAAAATATCGTTGACGAAATGTTGGAAGGTTGCGGGAGCGTTGCATAATCCAAATGGCATGACAAGGTACTTGAAGTGCCCGAATCGAGTACGGAAGGCTGTCTTCCATTCGTCCCCTTTTCTGATATGGATCAAGTTATAAGCTCCGCGGAGATCTAGTTTCGTGAATATGACTGCGGTTCCTAATCTTTGAAAAAGTTCAGGTACTAAAGGCAAGGGATAACGATTCTTAATGGTGATCTTATTCAACTCCCGGTAATCGATGCAGGGACGTAACGAGTGGTCCTTCTTCTCGACAAAGAAGAAGCCGGCACCGGCTGGGGAGGTAGAAGGACGAATGAACCCTTTTTCCAAGTTTTCATCTATGTAAGTCTTTAATGTGTCTAACTCCTGCTCAGTTAATGGGAAGATTCTCCCAAATGGAACTTCAGTAACAGTTCTATAGGACAGTCATACGGCCTATGAGGGGGCAAGGTTTCTGCTCCTTTTTTACTAAATACATCCAGGAAGTCCAGATAAGCTTCAGGGACGGACTGACGTAGTTCAGCATCTGAGTCCAAGCACAGGAGTTGGGAGGTCATGTCAGAAGATTGCTGTAAACAATGCTGTTGGAAATACTCAGAGGGAAATTTGACATCTCCTGTGGCCCAGTTGATACTGGGATTGTGGGCCTGCAGCCAGGGCATCCCTAGGATAATAGGGAAGAGAGGAGAAGAGATGGCGTCCAGACGCAGAAGCTCCTGATGGTGGGTACCCATGGTGGCCAGCAAGGGGACAGTCTCTTGAGTGACCGGGCCGGAACTAAGGATGGATCCATCTGCTAGATGGACAGCAAGCCCCTGAGCCTTAGGTTGCAGCGGAATACGATGGTTGGCAGCAAAAGTCAAATCGATGAAACAGCTGCATGCGCCGGAATCAATAATTACTGACACTGGAATACTCCCTCCTGGAAGCTGCAGAGTGAAGGAAAGAGCGAGATGAGAACCAAGTTTAGGTAACACAGATGCACACATTGAAGAGGCAGAACGACACTTACGCATCTTGTTGGGGCAGGCTCTCACGTAGTGCCCGGATTCACCACAGTATAGGCACAGGTTGTGGGTTCGTCTGCGCATCTTTTCCTCTGGAGTAAGCGTAGGCCAGAGCAGACCGAGTTGCATGGGTTCAGGGGGTTCTGGAGTCGAAACAGATGAAGCCAGAGGAAACTGACTGACCGGACTGGGAACCTTGGGTAACATCCAGGTGGGACGAAGGTGGCTGGTAGACCTTTCTGACCGACGCTCTCTTAGGCGACGGTCAATCTGGATGGAGAGATCGATTAGGTCTTTCAGAGACTGAGGTACCCCCACTCGAGCCAACTCGTCCTTGAGTGGGTCAGATAGCCCCATTCTGAACTGATGACGCAGGGCAGCGTCGTTCCAGTCCGTATCGGTGCTCCAACATCTGAAGTCGACTGCATAATCTTCGGCCGCTCTGCGACCCTGTTGCAGAGAGTGCAGTGCAGCTTCAGCAGTCGCTGTCAGTTGGGGATCTTCATATAATTGGGACATGGCCCTGAAGAAATCGTCTAGGCTATCTAGGGAGATAGATTTTTGCTCCAGAAGGCGGTGAGCCCAGGTTTGTGGCTCACCTGTCAGCAGGGAAATAACAAAGCCTACTTTGGTCGCTTCCAGTGAAAACGTGTGGGGTTGCAGAGCAAAGTAGAGTTTGCAGGAATTACAGAAGGCACGATACTTGCTGCGTTCACCGGCAAACTTCTCGGGAGTGGGTACTCTGGGCTCTGGAGGAAGCATTACTACGGAGGGTGCAGATTGGAATCCAGCAGAAGACGCCCCCTGGGTTTTGGAAGAGGAAGATAAGGCCTGGACTTGTTCCTCCAATCTTGAGTAACCTTCATGAAGGCTTTTCACGGCCCGGGTAAGTCCTGCCAGGTGTCTACATAGTTCATCCATGGGGGAGGCCCCCTGCCTGGATTCAGTCATGGCTGCCTGATACTGTCAGACTTTTACTTACCAGACTGATGAGTCCGCTTGGGCAGAGGGTAGACTCCCTTACTTATCCGACTCACGGCCCCTGGTAGAGCAGACAGGAGGCACGAGAGTGCGGAATGGTATGAGAGCCTGCTCAAGAGATCCAGGTACAGGATGAGAGATGATCTTCAGACAACAGGTCAGTAGTCCGTAACACTGGTAACAGGTGCTGAGCAGGAGCAAGACAGGCAGATCGGGACACAAGCAGGGTTCGGCAACAGACTGGAAGCAAGGTACAATAGGAGCAGGCAGTAGCGGAGTCAAACAGGCCAAGGTCAGGTACAGGCAGCAAACAGGAGAATCCAAGGGCAATCCGGGTCGTCAGGAGATCAGGTAAACAGGAAGACAAGACAGGAAACAGGAACTATGGCACAGGAAGCTGATGATCAGGCAGCACTGAACAGAGTGCCTGACAAACCTAAATAGGCCGGCTTGCTCACAGGCGCGCCCCAAGGCGGCCAATGCCATGAACAGCAAGGTGAGTTCTCTGACAAAATTCCTTCAATAAAAAATTTGTTTAACAATGTGAATAGTGACCTTCTTTGCAAATAAATGTCCTTTTACTATTCAGTAATGCCCCGTACACACGGTCGGATTTTCCTACGGAAAATGTGTGATAGGACCTTGTTGTCGGAAATTCCGACCGTGTGTAGGCTCCATCACACATTTATTATCGGATTTTCCGACACACAAAGTTTGAGAGCAGGATATAAAATTTTCCGACAACAAAATCCATTGTCGGAAATTCCAATTGTGTGTACACAAATCCGACGGATAAAATGCCACGCATGCTCAGAATAAATAAAGAGATGAAAGCTATTGGCTACTGCCCCGTTTATAGTCCCGACGTACGTGTTTTACGTCACCGCGTTCAGAACGATCGGATTTTCTGACAACTTTGTATGACCGTGTGTATGCAAGACAAGTTTGAGCCAACATCCGTCGGAAAAAATCCTAGGATTTTGTTGTCGGAATGTCCGAACAAAGTCCGACCGTGTGTACGGGGCATTAGTGTTATATAGTCCACTTATATAACCAATACATTCTAGAAATTACTACTAAGTTCTCCAAGTGATATATAAACGTACCAATAATGATATGATCAATTGATTAATGTGCAATCCACATATTCCGCTTGTGATACTTTCACCAATTACAGTGCTCTTCCCTTCAATGACAAATATATTTACTCTCACCACCAGTATTTGACCCAAAATAATATTAGGTCAAATATCATTTTTCCCTTTGAACCATGTAGGTATAGCTTCAGACATTTCTCTAGACTCAAATTTCCCAGGTATTCAATCAATCTCCAGCCTCCTTGATCATACCATATTTCTTTCAGCAAAGATCAAATGAAGATAGACCATCATAGTGTAAAACAGTTTCCACCGGTTTTTGTTTAAAAATAATTTTAAAAACTCACATCCACAAAATTTTACATTACAGAAAACAAACCTCTTTCCCCTTAGGGGCCTGGCCCCCCAGACACTCACAAGATGGTAGATCACAAACTCCCGGTTGTGCGGCTTGAAGTCATCAGCCCTGCCCTACGTGCTAAATCACTGGACATGTGCCTTCCTCCCCTAAAACATTCTGCACACTAATTTCATTTTTAATATAATCACATAAAGTTTAGTTTAAAAAATAGATATTGAATTAAAAATCAAATCGACCTATGGAATTGAATCTCCCAGTTTGATGCTGTACACAAAATTACACAAAATATTATAGAATACAATTAAAATTTTACCAATAAAGTGCTGTAATACCCAGAATATCAGACAGAAAAACAAAAAATATACAGACAAAACAAAATAACAATAAAAGAAAATGTATACCAATGGTGTCAGATCCTACTACCAGATCATATCTGCCAGTGTCCAATCATATTGATCGTTTAACAATAATTTAACAATAATTTTTCCCATTTGCCCCCATGCACAAAATTACAGACAATGGCTTGAGCAGTCAAATTGTTGTATGTCACCAATTTATAAGAATAAATATTCGATCATTTGTATAACTACTCCAAAATACAGTGCCTTGAAAATTATTTATAACCCTTGAAATTTTCCACATTTTGTCATGTTACAACTAAAAATGTAAA
Organism: Aquarana catesbeiana; assembly: GCF_042186555.1. Classification (NCBI taxonomy): domain Eukaryota; kingdom Metazoa; phylum Chordata; class Amphibia; order Anura; family Ranidae; genus Aquarana; species Aquarana catesbeiana. The sequence goes on along the minus strand of NC_133328.1, from coordinate 439,268,163 downwards.
TATATTTTATTGGGATTTTTTGTGTGATAGACCAACACAAAGTGACACATAATTGTGAAGTGCAAGGAAAATGATAAATGGTTTTCAAAACGTTTTACAAATAACTATCTAAAAAGTGTGGCGTGCATTTGTATTCAGCCCCCTTCACTCTCATACCTCTAACTTAAATCTAGTGGAACCAATTGCCTCCAGAAGTCACCTAATTAGTAAATAGAGTCCACCTGTGTGTAATTTAATCACAGTATAAATACAGCTGTTCTGTGAAGCCCTCAGAAGCTTGTTAGAGAACCTTAGTGAACAAACAGCATCATGAAGGCCAAGGGACACACCAGAAAGGTCAGGGATAAAGTTGTGGAGAAGTTTAAAGCAGGGTTAGGTTATAAAAAAAATCCCAAGCTTTGAACATCTCATGGAGCACTATTCAAGCCATCATCCGAAAAAGGAAAGAGTATGGCACAACTGCAAACTTACCAAGGCATGGCCATTCACCTAAACTGACAGGCCGGGCAAGGAAAGCTTTAATCAGAGAAGCAGCCAAGAGGCCCATGGTAACTCTGGAGGAGCTGCAGAGATCCACAGCTCAGGTGAGAGAATCTGTCCACAAGAAAACTATTAGTCGTGCACTCCACAAATCTGGCTTTTGTGGAAGAGTGGCAAGAAGAAAGCCATTGTTGAAAGGAAGCTATAAGAAGTCCCATTTGCAGTTTATGAGAAGACACGTGGGGGACACAGCAAACATGTGGAAGAAGGTGCTTTGGTCAGAGTTGATGGGAAGATGGATGAGGCCAAATACAGGGCACTCTTAGAAGAAAACATATTAAAGTCTGCAAAAGACTTGAGACTGGGGTGGAGGTTCACCTTTCAGCAGGACAATGACCCTAAACATACAGCCAGAGCTACAATGGAATGGTTTAGATCAAAAGCATATTTATGTGTTAGAATGGCCCAATCATAGTCCAGACCTAAATGCAATTGAGAATCTATGACAAGACTTGAAAATTGCTGTTCACAGATGCTCTCCATAAAATCTGACAGAACTTGAGCAATTTTGCAAAGAAGAATGGGCAAAAATCTCACTCTCTAGATGTGCCAAGCTGGTAGAGACATATTTGCAGCTGTAATTGTAGCAAAAGGTGGCTCTACAACGTATTGACTCAGGGGGGCTGAATACAAATGCACACTACACTTTTCACATATTTATTTGTAAAAAAAATTGAAACCCATTATCATTTTCCTTCCACTTCACATTTATGTGCCACTTTGTGTTGGTCTATCACAAAAAATCCCAATAAAATACATTTACATTTTTGGTTGTAACATGACATAATGTGCAGAATTTCAAGGAGTATGAATACTTTTTCAAGACACTGTATAGTAAACAATGACATTTCAAAGAGTACACAATAGATTCAGAATTGCAGGTATAAACAAAAACAATAATTTTAAGTAATGTTAATTTCCAGGGTTGATAAATGGTATCCCCTCCCAGGACATGGGAATGTTTCAACATCAGCTTTGACCAGCTGGTCATGAAGTAAAGGTTCCAGATTACATTTAAATTTAAGGACAAAGCTACAATTATATTTTAAAACATTCCTTTGATTTTGAATAAGCTTAATAATGTGCGAAGATGTAACTCTAAAATATTTTATCCTTGGCCTTTTTCCCATAACATTATCTAAGTTAATTAAGGTTAAATTCAACAATTTAGGTGGATTACAATTATTGTGTGTGACTCTGGGTGTGGTTGCCACCATCCTTATTAATTATATCTCTAAAACTACAATTGCTCTTTGTAGGACTTTGAAGGCAACTTCTACCCAAAAAATAAGGTTAAAATAATAACATTTATGTTTTTGATTTAACAGGTTTGAACCACATATATTACATCACATATTACATAGTATAAAATATTGTACAAAATTGGGTTGCAACATCAAGAAGTGTGATCCAAATGGTATCCCCCACAGCTGATGATTTGGCTTGTAGTTATTGGATTACTGGTTGGCTCACTCAGCTTAGGGACTCCAACGCGTTTTCAAAATATTTATAACAATTATCTTCTTAAGGTATAAGATACCACTCTGGAATATAAATTATATTTTGCTATCCACAAATAGTGGAATACTTTTCTTAATGCTTTACCTTCAGCCACCAGTAAAAGTGCTAAAAAGAGTCTGTCACATTTAGAAAATTAAAAGCTGGGGACAGAGGTGAAGTGCAGGTATCTGGAGGTGCACTTACTGCATACTTGCTGCAGCATATTTTAGTATCCGTTATATCAGTTTGCATACATAAGTGCTATACAACTCTTTAGAACTTGGTTTTAGTAAGTATTTGTATTAAAGTTCAATCTGCAGCCAGCTATGATTTTCTAAAACTGGAAAAAAATGTAATATTGCATGGTGGCATTTTGTTGGTATACAAGGAAATTCCAGGAAATATCATATCCTGACCATGTGGTAGGCTCAGAATTATTCTCAGCAAGCATTCCATTAGTATAATGTATTGATCATGTGACTAGAACAGGATGACCTTCTATGCAACATTCAGAAGGTGATGGTCACTGTAGATGTAGTAGAATGACTAAGGAATCAACGTGTAGACGTGATGTATCTGGATTTTGCAAAGGCATTTGATACAGTTCCCCATAAACATTTACTGTACAAACTTAGGTCTGTCGGCATGGACCATAGGGTGAGTACATGGATTGAAAACTGGCTACAGAGGTGAGTTCAGAGGGTAGTGATAAATGGGGAGTACTCAGAATGGTCTGGTGTGGAAACCAGAGTCCCCCAGGGTTCTGTTCTGGGACCTATCCTATTTAATTTATTCATAAATGACCTGGAGGATGGGATAAACAGCTCAGTCTTAGTATTTGCTGATGATACTAAGCTAAGCAGGGCAATCATTTCTCCACAGGATGTGGAAACCTTGCAAGAAGATCTGAACAAATTATTGTGGTGGGCAACTACATGGCAAATGAGGTTTAATGTAGAAAAATGTAAAATAATGCATTTGGGTGGCAAAAATATGAATGCAATCTATTCACTAGGGGGAGAACCTCTTGGGGAATCTAGGAAGGAAAAGGACCTGGGGTTCTAGTAGATGAAAGGCTCAGCAATGGCATGCAATGCCAAGCTGCTGCAAGCAAATCAATCAGAATATTGGCATGCATTAAAAAGGGGGTTAACTCCAGAGATAAAACGATAATTCTCTACAAGACTCTGGTCCATCCACACCTGGAGTGTGCCATCCGGTTCTGGGCACCAGTCCTCAGGAAGGATGTGCTCGAACTGGAGAGAGTCCAGAGAAGGGCAATACAGCTAATAAAGGGACTGGAGGACCTTAGTTATGAGGAAAGGTTTCGAGCACTGAACTTATTCTCTCTGGAGAAGACATGCTTGAGAGGGGATATGATTTCAATGTACAAATACCGTACTGGTTACCCACAATAGGGATAAAACTTTTCTGCGAAAGGGAATTTAAAAAGACACGCGGCCATTCACTAAAATTAGAAGAGAATCGGTTTAACCTTAAACTGGGTAAAGGGTCCTTTACTGTAAGAGCGGTAAGGATGTAGAATTCTCTTCCACAGGCAGTGGTTTCAGTGGGGAGCATCTATAATTTAAAAAACTATTAGATAGGCACCTGAATGACCACAACATACAGGGATATACAATGTAATACTGACATAAAAGCACACACACAGTTTGGACTTGATGGACTTGTGTCTTTTTTCAACCTCACCTGCTATGTAACTATGTAACTATGTAACTATGAATCCAAGTATAAACTACAAATAGGCAGTAGGTTGAACAAGGCAATGAAGTTTGCTTGTACTAGTTTGTATTAAACTGATCAGGTTAAGCCATTTTTAACAAAAGCTGAGTTACATTTTGAATTTATAAAAATAAACTGATATAAAGTGTAGGCATCTAGAGGTACTGTCACATACCTGCAGTAGCTGCAAATTATACTTCTCCCAGAAGCCAGACCATTTTGATTGGGTGAAGCTTCAGCACTTCCTGTTTATGTTTACACTTGCCTGCACCCTCCACCCACATACATTCCTACCGACCCATAACTATGATAGGCTGCAACACTAAACAACTGAATATGTGAGAGACAGGGAAGGGGGGGGGGCAAGCCTGCCAAAGTATTGTAAAATTATAGTGGCCAGCAGTGTGTTAGTGGAAGCTACTATGGATATGCTTTATGTGACTTTAAATTGGGGGGGCCTTATGTCCTCACAATATTGAGGTTTATTAATATGTGTGTTCAAATCATAACTAAAGAAGATGATTTACTTCATGCTGAAGTGCTGGCATCTTTCAAATTCTATTATAAATCATATATCACTTCACCCATAAAAATGTTACCAAACTAATGTTTGAATCACAAAGCAGTGAATTGTAGTATTCCTTATAATAAAACTATTTGACCTGTTGGCTGGATAAATCTATTGCTGTTTTCACTTGTTTCTCATTTCTATAGTTCACAAGGCCAGTTCTGCAGTGCCATAAGCTGGTTGGTAGTCAGCCAGTCAGAGCAATTTAAAAATGAACAATCTTTGGTTGGTTTTTATTCAGTGTGCTAAAAGTCATTAAGGGATAAACGTGTATTAAACAAAAAATAAGTGTAATTTAAAGTTACAGTTGTGATTTTAGTTTACTTTATAGTATCCTCTAGGTAGAAGCAACATAATTGATTTTTTTAAGACATGGTATGTTAGTTTTAATTTTTAGTTATATTTTTACAGGGGCACAGCATTATCCACACTTCACCCGTCCATTGAAAATATATACTGATCTGCTGAACCCAATGGCTATCCAGCCTTTTTAAATTAACATATTTTTTTCTGTTTTGTTAAGTCTGCGGTAACTGCTATAATCCATAGGAACTAATCAAAAAATTCTTTTGCTAAAATAGTATGAGCATAGATGGTTTCTGCTAAACCGGCCAAGAATCAAACTGTGTATGGGCAGGCTGAATGTACCAAGTTGGGTACAACCCGTCTGCCGGATTTTGGTTGAAATTATCACTGTCTTCTCCTGGCGGAGCCAGGAGAAGACAATGTGTCCGCAGGGGGGATTTCCCTGTCAGCACTGTCTGTGGTTGCAGGAAAGAAATTTGCACGATCTATGGCCAGCCTTAGACCAAATCAAAATGGATTGATGGCTTAGGACTACTGCACCCAAAGTTAAACTGTAGGCAGAAATAAAATAGACATGGATTACACATTGCTTTCTTGTTCTGACCCATGACTCTTAGACAAGAAAATATATAACATTTCCACAACAGGGTTACTGACAGCAAAAAAAAAACTGACAGAGGATCCAAGCCTTCTCTACTCTACCCAAAGTAATGATCAGCTATAGATGAGCTCTGATTTATTTATTTTTTTGACACCCCATTCTTAAATCATGGATACTTATATAAAGATCACCCCCTCCTTTTGCAGCTAAAAGAGCCTTGGATATTTTGGCAATATATACAAAAGATACGCTGCGCTAAGGTGAAAATGTCAATCTGGAGATCATTAATGCATATGAAAATATCGCAAAACGCGGCTTATCCAGCCACAGCAAGGCACAAAGGATATATGTATTAAAAAAAAAAAAAAGTGATTATAAGGTACAATGTGTAAATAATATACTAGATGTATACCATTAGAATAAGAGTAGCGATGATTAAACTACTAACTGTATATATAATGAATGAAAAATTATTTATATAATCTTAAATTTACCGTGTAAAAAATATATAAATAATATCACAGCGTTAAGTGCAAAAAATACAACAAAGTGCCAAGTGCCACACAATGAGTGTGAATATCAAATCCAAGATGTGATAAGTGGTTATTAAAGTCCAATTTATGAAAGAAATGCACATAAAGTCCATAAAAACAGTTCATAAAAAATCCAACGTGCATGCATTAATCTTAGTGCTTAGTGCTCAGAATTCCATGCTCAAGTGCCATCCAGTGACCCCCAGGGGACAGCCGCTCACCTCAGAGCGTGCGACTCAGCTGTGAGACTGAATCTAAACACGCTTATGAGCCATCCCAGGGCTCAGTGATGGAATCCAGATACACAGTTTTCAGCAGCAGCTCCACAGTTAGGAATAGAGGAAAAGAAAAACTGGATAGTGTGATATCGTTTATAAATGTTTATTGGAATAAAAGCTCTCCACATTAGGGTACTCGCATTTGCAAGGTGCGTGAGTGCACCAATCTGATAACAGTCTCCAAAGATTGCCTCAAAGTTTGCCTGTCAGGCAATCCCTCCTGACAGGCAAACTTTGGAGACTGTTATCAGATTGGTGCACTCACGCACTCACGCTGCTGCTGAAAACTGTGTATCTGGATTCCATCACTGAGCCCTGGGATGGCTCATAAGCGTGTTTAGATTCAGTCTCACAGCTGAGTCGCACGCTCTGAGGTGAACGGCTGTCCTCGGGGGGTCACTGGATGGCACTTGAGCATGGAATTCTGAGCACTAAGCATTAAGATTAATGCTCGCACGTTCGATTTTTTTATTAACTGTTTTTATGGACTTTATGTGCATTTCTTTCATAAATTGGACTTTAATAACCACGTATCAAATCTTGGATTTGATATTCACACTCATTGTGTGGCACTTGGCACTTTGTTGTATTTTTTGCACTTATTGCTTTGATATTATTTATATATATTGCTCTACAGAGAGCCAGAACTGGGATCTGTCAATGTAAACAAACAGATACCTGTTCTGTCAGGGAAGTAGAGAGTGATCATCTCTTCCTAGTATTTAGGAACAGCGATCTCTCTGTACTCCCATTCAGTCCACTCCTCCCACAGATAGAAACACATCCCAGGGAACACATTTAACCTCTTGATTGCCCCCTAGTGTTAACTCCTTCCCTGCCAGTGTCATTTTTACAGTAATCAGTGCATTTTTATAGCACTGATCGCTGTATAAATGTCACCGGTGCCAAAAAAGTGTCAAAAGTGTTCGATCTGTCTACCGCAATGTCGCAGTCCTGCTAAAAATCGCTGATCACTGCCATTACTAGTAAAAAAATAATAATAATAAAAATGCCATAAATCTATCCCCTATATTGAAGACACTATAACTTTTACGCAAATCAAGCAATATACGCTTATTGTGGTTTTATTTATCAAAAATATGTAGAAGAATATATATTGGCCAAACTGATGTGGGAAAAAAGGACATAAATTTGTTTGGGTACAACGTTGCATGACCGCGCAATGTCAGTTGAAGCGACTCAGTGCCGTATTGCAAAAAGTGTCCCTGTTATTACGGGGGTAAATCCTTCCGGGGCTGAAGTGGTTAAAATAGATAATGTATTTCAAGTTAGGAAGTCAAACTTTAGTTTAAAAAACTCTTCAAAACACATTTGAAAGTGCTTAGCTGTAAACGCAAAAAAAAAAAAAAAAAATCTTTACAGATTGGGAGAAATCATGCGATTAGCTATAAATCATACAGGAGTTGATTGACTATAATAATATCTTAGTAAAGCTATATTCACTTCAGTAATTCAATCATGTGCATAAAAATGACATAATATTTTAATTCCTCAGCATATAAGAGTCTGTTCAAACTGAACAAAGCATCACTTGGCTAACTGAAAAATGTAGGCTTTTAGCAAATTACTACCATTGACACAATGCAAGTGCCACTGGCTTAGGGCATCCAAACACAGGGCAGTTTGTATACAATATTACAAATATTTGATGCATATGGAAAACAATTGTAACATTCTGTGCATATAACAGTCAATAAAAAAACTATAAGAATGGCAGGTAGTGGTGGAGATTATTTTACAGCTTCTTCTAAAAAAAATTGTCACCATGACAACTGATCATCTATAGTACAAGGCGATTACTGTCTGAAAAGACATCTGCTACCACTCAAAGTGCAAATGATTGCAAGCAATAACAATCAACCTAGAACTGTATGAGTCATATGAAATGAATACAAAGATATTATCATTCATGTAACTCAAAGATGGACACATATAAAAATAGTTTGTTTAAGCCAGAATTTTCCAACATTTCTTCAGTTATATAAAAAAAAATCTTCTGCACTCAACTCCGCTAGCCATTAAAGAGAACCTAATTTGTTTCTAACTGTAAGTTAAGTAGGTCTCTTTTCAGTACATATACTACTAAGATATATTTCATAGCGGGCGATGTCTTACATTAGGACTGCAAGATGCAGAGGCACTTTGATAGGACATCCAGCTTACACATGTATTTAGAAATGCAAGTTATATTGATGTATCTGAGGAAGAATTTGGTGGGTCCTCTCCACCAGCTAGCATGGCTGAGTGCTAGGGACATATGGATTGTGTTTTGCATTTAGTAAAGTCTCTCTCACTGGGTACCACCCACGCTAGGTTTACAATGGTTGAACAGACAATGTTTTATCTGTTGGCCAGTCCCTTAACCTGTCTCTCCAAAATACTTAAACACAGTGAAAAAACATGTAGTTTATTTTAATATCCCCATTTCAGAAGTAATATTTAATGACGCATGTATTCAAATAATCTAGCTTTTAAAGTGGTTTTCATGTATTTCATGATATATTAAAATACACCATTTATGTGTGTATTTTTTCTCTCCAGATTTATAGACGCTGTTGGTTAGTGTTTAAAAAAGCCTCCAGTAAAGGTCCAAGAAGACTAGAAAAGTTCCCTGATGAAAAAGCTGCCTATTTTAGAACCTTTCATAAAGTAAGTATTGCTATTTTACTGTTGAAATAATATGTGTCACAATGATTACTAACCAACAGCTCATAAGCCATATGGGATTTCATTGATATTGCTATTACATTTCTGAGAAAAAAATGAACATCCATCATGACCTCACTACTCCACATACTTGTAAGTGATTGCTGTGTGTCAATCCTTTTGTTGAAGCTGTGCCTGCCAGAACATCTTTCAGGAGTACAGTACAGTGACTCAAGGTTTCACTGTCTAGTGAAAATACAACTTGAACTTTCACCAGTCTAAATCAACATTTTCCAAAAATGTTCCACCTATAGTTTGTAGGTAACCTCACATATGCAATATCAATGCAATTTAGTTGTTTGAAAGAATTAACTGGTAGTGGAAACTTATTGGGAAAACACTGATCCAAATATTTAAAGGAAAATGTATTTATTTAAATACTGAATTGTGCCACATTTAAAATGGTGTAGATTGTTAATAACATTTTCATAAAATAGAAGCAACCTAAATTGATTTGATGTGTACTAAAGTATAAGCTCCCATTATTTTTTAAAAGTATAAACAATGTGGCATTTGCTCTATTTATCTATATGCGTCCAATAAATAATTATATACCCTTAAATTCATTATTATGTTCTCTCTCTCTCTCTCTCTCTCTCTCTCTCTCTCTCTCTCTCTCTCTCTCTCTGTATATATATATATATATATATATATATATATATATATATATATGTATAATGTATATATTATATATTTTGTGATGTATATATACCTACATACAATAGTGCTAAATTCATCAAATCTTATATTAATAATTAAAATCAAATTATTGGCACTATGACATAATACATGCAGTCTATGAGTTACAAACGATTTATATTTACAAATGGAGGGGGACACAGGAAGTGAGATTAAATCTACACCTAGGAAGGGAAATTCACTCCTGTAGGAGTTATCGTGGGAAAAAGGTGTCTCCACTTAAGCATTATAACCAATCCTTGTTTCCACAACAACCCAAAATGTTCAACTTTATCTGACAATTGAGCAGTCATGCAACGCATTACCCAAATAAAATTGATGTCCTTTTCTTACCACAAAAAAAGCTTTCTTTTGGTGGAATTTGTTCACCTCTGCACTTTTATTTTTTGCTCTATAAACAAAAAACGAGCGAAAATTTTGAAAAAAAAACAATATTTTTTACTTTCTGCTATAAAACACACCCAATAAAAAAAATGTAAAAAATCTAATTTCTTCATCAATTTAGGCCAATATGTATTTTGCTACATATTTTTGGTAAAAAAAAAATCACAATAAGCGTATATTGATTGGTTTGCGCAAAAGTTATAGTGTCTACAAACTATGGGATATTTTTATGGCATTTTTAATATTTTTACTAGTAATGGCGTCGACTGATTTTTAGCAGGACTGCGACATTGCAGGGGACAAATTGGACACCTAATTGCAACTTTTGACACCAGTGACAATATTACAGTGATCAGTGCTAAAAAAATGCACTGTTACTGTACTAATGACACTGGCAGGGAAGCGGTTAACACCAGAGGGGTTAACAACATAGGCAGATCACCATTCTGCCTCTCTGGGGAATGATCGTGGGTGGCCGGTGGACATTGGGTCAGTCGGACCTGCTAATGGGCTCCCCCTCTGTCCAATGGGTGCGCACGTGCCCACAGTATCTATTGCACGAAATGACCTACAGATACGTCATTTCATGCAATAGAGCCACCCTGCCCCAATATATATGCGATGGGCGGTCTTTAAGTGGTTAAAAAATGTACCTGTTCCGACTTACATACAAACTCAACTTAGAACAAACCTACAGACCCTATCTTGTTTGTAACCCAGGGACTGCCTGTATGTGTCCCAATTTGTGAAATTAAGCCAATAATGCCACACACACTTAAGATTAGTGTCTCATGAAGTTCTATCAAATATAGTCCATATATCAAAAATGTGAGAAAAAAACCCTAAATCCTCATAAGCCTTCTAATTCATACAATTTTGTGAAAAAATAAGACCCCTTTAGATAATCCTTCACTTCAACTTGCTCCAGAACACCATACTCTACCTGTGTATATAGTGGCAGCTCACCTTTAAAAATAGACCTATATAATTATACAGGTCTTTTTGCGCTTAGTAGTTCACACACAAGGTTATCCACTGCTGTCGCTATGCTGCAGTTTCTATTCCTCTCCATAATGTATCCCAAAAATATGATTAAAAAAACAAAGTAAAGCCTTTCATACTGTAGAACTGTAAAAAACCCTCTTTTATTAAAATGAACTCACATTTACTACAAAACACCAAACAATAAGGTGTGAAAGCGTTAGACTCAATAGCTGTGTAGTCAGCTAGAATCTCACCACATCTTCCGGTCTCGGCCACGACTAGAAGTGACATCACTACTTTCCGTCCAATGCATTGCATCACTGACACATGACTTCCTCAGCGTGGTGTTCTGGAGCATGGTGAAGTGGAGGATTTACTAAAGGGGTCTTATTTTTTCACAGAATTGCATGAATTAAAAGACATATGAGCTAAAAGTCAAGTGGATTTTGTTTTCACATTTTTGATATATGGACTACACTTGATAGGGCTTCATGGAACACTAATGTTAAATGTTGTGCATTAAGTGTGCGGCATTATCGGTGTAATTTCACAAATTGGGACACCTATTATGTTATAGTGCCAATATTTTGCTTTTGATTATTAATATGAGATTTGTTGAATTTAGCACTATTGTATGCATGTATTGTGAGCACTTGTGTGTATAAGCACTGAATTTGCACTTATTTTTTATGCATGATTGCATTATATGTATATAATATGTTGGGAGAAGCGGCTGTCATCTGGTTTATTGAAATCTCTACAGGGAGATTGGTGCTTGTAACTCCCCCCACCGCCACAACGATCACCCCTGACTGCTCAGGTATCGGGTCAAGCATTGGAGCATTTGCAAGAGTACAAGTACTCGTGCAAATGCTCAGTATCTGCACCAATACCGATACTAGTATCGGTATCGGTGCAACCCTAGCACTGTCACATATAGATGAATAGAGCAAGTGCCACATTGTTTATGCTTTTATCGCTTACAGTATACAATCTGGGGACACATTTGATTAATGTGAGCAGCTGCTTGTTTAAAAATTTGATTTCATCTCTATTTTTTATTTTTTACTTTTTGTATCTTTATTGTATTTTTAGTGGCTGTATTCACATTTTTTTCCAGAATCAGTAGTGGTAGCACATATTTTTATTTCTTTTTTTTCTTATAGATACACTTCTTGCCTGTCAGTTTTTCATGCAGACCCGATTGGACCCTCTATTATCCCCTATGGACCGGCTCATGTAAATGGATATGTGTCTGTTTACACCCACTGATATCCAGTCTGATCTGATCCACTAAAAATAGTTGTTCCCCATCCATCTAGTGGATCGGATGGCAGTCGGGTGTAAAAGAACAGGCGGTCCATTTACATGCAGGCTGTGTCTGCTCTGCATAGGCAGAGTGGACACGGACCAGGCATCCACCTGCTTAGCAGTGATCAGCAGACAGATTCCCCTCTGAGCAGGTGGACCCCTGGCAGAGTTTGCCCCTTGTGAAAGGGGTCTAAGTAAGTTTAATCTGTTTTAATACGTAATTTTTACAAAAAATTTGCATATTTTGTTCAATTGTCTTATTTTATGGGCATGTGTAGAAACTAGAGATGTGTGAACTTTTCAGGCTGAGCATCGGTTCAGCCCCAAACAGCTCCCATTCGGGTGTTCGCTGAATGCACAGTGCATTCTAGGGCCCTGATTGGATGAAGCAATGCACCTGACCGCTGGTCAAGTGCAAGGCTTTGTCCAATCAGGGCACATAGCATAGTGAATAGCTGATTGTTAAGGAGCGGGCCAGGAAGCTGGTTGCCACATCCTTAGCAACGGATGAGTCATTATCTGTCAGCTGGCTTCCCTGCTGACTAGGGATGGGCGAATGGTTGGGGCCGAACTTTCATTGTTCGGCCGTTGGGCGAACATCCGAACAAACGGGTCATTTGACCGTTTGTTCAGCCCCTCGAACCAACCACAATGCATTACGGCGCTGAACAGTGCATTGCAAGCCCTGATTGGCTGAAGCAGTGAAAGCTTCAGCCAATCAGGGCACAGAGCACTGTCAGAGTCATGACTGGACACTGTCATCATGACTTTATTCAATCATGGCTCATTCCCTCCCCACAGTATAATAGTGTTCTTTTAATGGCAGCCATTTTCAGTGTGATTTTGGCATGGAGAGAGATAGAACAGGGCTCTGTTCAGTGCTATTAGCTAGTTAGTGTGCTATACTGTGCTCTTTTGCTTCAATTGTCAGTGTAGAATATTAGTTTAGTGTCAGTCTAGGGATGGTGTGAGTATAGAAAGGAGGACCATCATTCAGCTTTGCATAGTGTGCAGCTAGAGTAGGGACAGCTTAGATAGTTTCACTGTAGTATAGTGAGAATGTGTCATTCATACATATATTAGTGTAGATTAGGGACAGCTCAGATAGTTTCACTGTAGCGTAGTGAGACCGTGTCAGTAATCTTTACATTAGTGTATAGCTAGAGTAAGGACAGTTCAGATAGCATCAGTGTTACTGTCAGTTTAACGCCATATATTTTTGTGTGCATTATTGCCAGCTTAACGCCATATAGTTCTGTGTGCGTTACTGCCAGTTTAACGCCATATAGTTTTGTGTGCGTTACTGCAAGTTTAACGCCATTTACTTCTGTGTGTGTTACTGCCAGTTTAACGCCATATAGTTTTGTGTGCGTTATTGACAGTTTAACGCCATATAGTTCTGTGTGCGTTACTGCCAGTTTAATGCCATGTCATTTTGTGTGCATTACTGCCAGTTTAATGCTATATAGTTTTGTGTGCATTACTGCCAGTTTAATGCCATATAGTTCTGTGTGCGTTACTGCCAGTTTAAAGCCTAATGCCGCGTACACACGATCAGACATTCTGACAACAAAACCCTGGATTTATTTCCGACGGATGTTGGCTTAAACTTGTCTTGCATACACTCGGTCACACAAATGTTGTCGTAAATTCTGAATGTCAAGAACGCGGTGATGTACAACACATATGACGAGAGGAGAAAAATGAAGGTCAATAGCCAGTGTGGCTCTTCTGCTTGATTTCGAGCATGCGTGGAATCTTGTGTGTCAGAATTCTGTACACACGATCGGAATTTCTGACAACGGATTTTGTTGTCGGAAAATTTGAGATCCAGCTCTCAAATTTTTGTTGTCAGAAATTCCAACAGAAAATGTCCGATGAAGCCTACACATGGTCGGAATTTCCTACAACAAGCTCACATCGAACATTTGTTGTTGGAAATTCCGACCGTGTGTGCGCGGGAATATAGTTCTGTGTGCGTTACTACCAGTTTTATGCCATATAGTTTTGTGTGCATTACTGCCAGTTTAACACCATATAATTCTGTGTGCCTTACTGCCAGTTTAACGCCATATAGTTTTGTGCGTTACTGCCAGTTTAACGCCATGTAATTCTGTGTGCGTTGCTACCAATTTAACGCCATATAGTTCTGTGTACGTTACTTCCAATTTAACGCCATATAGTTTTGTGCGTTACTGCCAGTTTAATGCCATATAGTTTTGTGTGCCTTACTGCCAGTTTAACGCCATATAGTTCTGTGTGCATTACTGACAGTTTAACACCATATACAGTCAGGTCCATAAATAGTGGGACAATGACACAATTCTAATCTTTTTGGCTCTATACACCACCATAATGGATTTGAAATTAAACAAACATGATGTGCTTTAACTGCAGACTTTCCAAATCAGGTGAACGGTGTAGGAATTACAACTGTTTGTATATGTGCCTCCCACTTTTTAAGGGACCAAAAGTAATGGGACAGATTAACAATCATCCATCAAACTTTCACTTTTTAAGTAATAGTCAATTACAGCCTGAAGTCTGGAACGCATAGACATCACCAGACGCTGGGTTTCATCCCTGGTGATGCTCTGGCAGGCCTCCACTGCAACTGTCTTCAGTTTCTGCTTGTTCTTGGGGCATTTTCCCTTCAGTTTTGTCTTCAGCAAGTGAAATACATGCTCAATCGGATTCAGGTCAGGTGATTGACTTGGCCATTGCATAACATTCCACTTTTTTCCCTTAAAAAAACTCTTTGGTTGCTTTCGCAGTATGCTTAGGGTCATTGTCCATCTGCACTGTGAAGTGCCGTCCAATGAGTTCTGAAGCATTTTGCTGAATATGAGCAGATAATATTGCCCGAAACACTTCAGAATTCATCCTGCTGCTTTTTTCAGCAGTCACATCATCAATAAATACAAGAGAACCAATTCCATTGGCAGCCATTCATGTCTACACCATGACACTACCACCACAATGCTTCAATGATGAGGTGGTATGCTTTGGATCATCAGCAGTTCCTTTCATTCTCCATACTCTTCTCTTCCCATCACTCTGGTACAAGTTGATCTTGGTCTTATCTGTCCATAGGATGTTGTTCCAGAACTGTGAAGGCTTTTTAGATGTTGTTTGGCAAACTCTAATCTGGCCTTCCTGTTTTTGAGGCTCACCAATGGTTTACATCTTGTGGTAAACCCTCTGTATTCACTCTGGTGAAGTCTTCTCTTGATTGTTGACTTTGACACACATACATATACCTCCTGGAGAGTGTATTTGAGTGTCTTTGATTTGGCCAACTGAAGGGTGTTTTCTTCACCAGGGAAAAAATTCTTCGGTCATCCACCTCAGTTGTTTTCCGTGGTCTTCCAGGTCTTTTGGAGTTGTTGAGCTCACCGGTGCTTTCTTTCTTTTTAAGGATGTTCCAAACAGTTGATTTGGTCACACCAAAAGTTTTTGCTATCTCTCTGATGGGTTTGTTTTGTTTTTTCAGCCTAATGATGGCTTGCTTCACTGATAGTGACAGCTCTTTGGATCTCATATTGAGAGTTGACAGCAACTGATTCCAAATGCAAATAGCACACTTGAAATTAACTCTGGACCTTTTATCTGCTCCTTGTAAATGTGATAATGAGGGAATAACACACACCTGGCCATGGAACAGCTGAGCAGCCAATTGTCCCATTACTTTTGGTCCCTTAAAAAGTGTGAGGCACATATACAAACTGTTGTAATTCCTACACCGTTCACCTGATTTGGATGTAAATACCCTCAAATTAAAGCTGAAAGTCTGTAGTTAAAGTACATCTTGTTCGTTTCATTTCAAATCCATATTGGTGGTGTATACAGCCAAAAATATTAGAATTGTGTCAATGTCCCAATATTTATGAACCTGACTGTAGTTCTGTATGCGTTACTGCCAGTTTAACACCATATAGTTCTGTGTGCGTTACTGCCAGTTTAATGCCATATAGTTTTGTGTGTTACTGCCAGTTTAACGCCATATAGTTTTGTGCGTTACTACCATTTTAATGCCATATAGTTCTGTTTGCATTACTAACAGTTTAACGCCATATAGTTCTGAATGTGTTACTGCCAGTTTAATGCCATATAGTTCTGTGTGCATTACTGCCAGTTTAACGCCATATAGTTTTGTGTGTGTTACTGCCAGTTTAATGCCATATAGTTCTGTGCATCACTGCACCTTTGACGCATTATATTACAGTATATTATAGTGTATCCATGGAGTGTGTCTGTGTAGTGTGAGTACTCAAATTAAAGTGCACCACACATCTCTTTACATTGATTAAAGTGCATCTATGTACAGATTTGAACTTCTTTTTTTACATTTGCTTATAAGCACTGCCCCCTCCCTCCCAATAATGTCTGGGAGGACAACAAGGAGAGGCAGACGTCCCCTTGGCACTGTAAGGGGGCCAGAAACAAATGTGTCCACAGGCAAAGGTGGACGTGGTGGTCAGTCCTCAGGCAGGGCATCATTTCCTCTGTTTAGTGAGTTTACCTGTGCTATTCAGCCACAGCATGCAGAGGAGGTGGTGGACTGGCTTACTAAACCTTCCTCATCCTCCTCATCCTCTGTCATGCAAGCAGAGATAAGTGTGCAGTCCCCTGTAGTTGCCAGAGTGGATAAACCTGCCTCCTTGTCCACATCTATTCCTGCCATAGCCCCAACATCAGCCATTGAGGAGTCAGCTGAGTTATTTGACCAGAGCGTCAGCCACTTGCCCCTTGATGATGCTCAGCCATTACTGGATTCAGATGTTGGTTCTGAGGTTGAGGATGACAGGAACATGAGCCTAGAGAGAGGGAGGAACACTGGTAGACAAATTGGAATTCCCCAAGCCGAAGCGTATTGCCAAGTTGTCTCCAGTGGTAATGATGAAGATCGAGGAGATGGAGATGATGGAGATGATGATGATGATGACGATGATGATAAGGTCACTGATGTGACTTGGGTGCCAGATAGAGCAGAGGAGAAAACTGAAAGTGAGGTGACACAACCCCAAGGAGGCCGATATCAAGAAAGAGTAGAGAGCAGCCACCCTATTCCATCACATTCTGCAGCTGTTCTCTCCCGGCCCACTCCCCAAATCTCAGCTGTCTGGGCCTTTTTCAGCACATCTGAAGCAGATTGCACTGTTGCTATCTACAAACTGTGTTTCAAACACATCAAACATGGCAAAAACACCAACCATTTGGGTACCATATGCTTAACAAGCCATTTAATGTTCAACCACTCAGCACTCAAAAACCACACAAAAGGGGCACAAATCTGCCCCTCCTTCTCCTGCTCCTCCTCCTCTTTACTCACTTCAGTCTGCCCCTGCTATACTGAGTCATTAACTCTCAGCAGCCTCTATTGACAGGGATGATGGTATAGCACAGCGTGTCCCAGGTCCTAGCAGCACATCTGCCAGCAGCACACCACCAGCTGTAGACTGTAGCCGGTAAATTTCTCGACCCCGTCTACTGCAGAGGAAAAAAAAATTACAGTCCCTGCCCCCCACATGCCCAGCGTCTAAATGCAAGCTTGTCAAAGCTGTTGGCTCTCCAACTTCTGCCTTTCAGCCTGGTGGATTATGCCCCCTTCCGTGAATTTGCACAATGTGCTGTACCACAGTGGCAGGTTCCCAGTTGCTACTACTTTTCATGTAAGGCCATTCCATCTCTCTACCATCAAGTGGAAGGGAATGTTCTGGCATCATTGGGAAAGGCAGTCCGCCATAAAATCCACCTTACTGCTGACACGTGGTCCAGCAAGCATGGGCAGGGATGATATATTTCATCTACAGCACACTAGGTAATTCTGCTTGCAACTCGAAAGGATACAGGACAGGGATTGGTGCTGCAGCTTGTTTTGCCCCCACATCTTGATACAGTTGGTGGTGATGATGCCAGACCTGTGAGCTCTACCTCCTCCTCCTCCTCTGCCACCTCCATGCCCTCCTTTGCAGAATTGTTCTATGAACATCAGGTACCCCCTAAGCGTTAAAAGGGCTATTCCCAAAGTTAGGCTGAAAGGTGCCATGCAGTGCTTCAGCTGGTGTGCCTAGGGGACAGGAACCACACCCCAGCAGAGATTCTTGCAGCTCTGCAGGGACAGGCCCAGAGGTGCTTCACACCATGCCAGCTGGAGCCAGAAATGGTGGTGTGTGATAATGGCTCAAATCTCCTGTCCACCCTTAGACAGGGAAAGCTGACATGTGCCATGCCTGGCACATGTCCTCAATTTGGTGGTGCAGCTTTCCTAAATACGTACCCAGGGTTGCAAGATGTGCTAAAGCTGGCCAGAAGAGTCTGTAGCCATTTCAGGCTGTCATACACAGCTAGTGCTCGGTTGGCTGAAATTCAGCGGGAATTCTACCTGCCCGTAAACCTCCTGATATGTGACATGCCCACCAGGTGGAACTCGACTTTGGCAATGCTGCAGTGGCTATTCATGCAGCAGAGGGCCATCAACGAGTACCTCTGTGAGTAAAGCACAAGGACAGGCTCAGGCTGCCTTTGCTTTTTTTCCCCATGCCAATGGCTGATCATTAAGAATGCATGCACTGTATTGTCACCATTTGAGGAGGCCACAAGGATGGCGAGCTGTGACAGTGCATGTATCAGTGACAGAATCTCTGTTGTGTTCCTGCTGGAGCAGACTCTGGGTGGCATTATGGACAGGGCACTGGAGGCAGAGCAGCAGGAGGAAGAGGAGGACTTCCTTTCCTCTCAAGGCCCACTTTATCCAGACACCATCGTTCCCATGTCACAGAATGCACAGGAGGAGAGAGGTGAGGAGGAGGATTCTGGCCCTTTCATAGGCTTCAAAGAATAGGCAGACATGCGTCAATCTGTAAGTTAAAGAGGATTTTATTGAATGTTTTTCCTGACTCCAGTAGGTTACAATGTCATGGAAAACATAGTTTTGAGTCTTCTGTTGGTCAAGAGAGGAGCGTTGGAGAAGGAGCCTGCCTAAGAGAGGCATTTCAGAGTTTTTTTAGTCCTCACCGCCCGGGGCTGTCAGCTTCCACATCCCATCGACAGCGTCTGCATCATATGGTGGATGAATACCTCGAGGCCAAAACAAAGATGGAGAGCTTTCCAGCTGACGATCCACTGACATATTGAGTCATGAGAATAGACCACTGGCCAGAACTTGCCCAGTATGCTATTAAGTTGTTGGGCTGCCCTGCATCCAGCATGCTTTCAGAATGGGCATTCGGTGCTGCAGGAGGTTTCGTTACTGATCATAGAACGTGTCTGTCCACAGACTCCGTGGACTGTTTGACTTTTATAAAAATGAATCAGTCCTGGATTGCTATGAAGCCCCTGATGCCGATGTCACTGATTAAGTCTTTTTGGGATGTGGAATTTCTGCAGGACTTCAAAGCTGCCTAGCTTTGAGGGTGTTCAATCATTTCATCTGGAAGAATGTTTTTGATATAGGTTTCATGGGCACAATTAACACCCAAAGATCAATTTTTCAGCACCTGTTTGACAGATGCATATCATTGCAATTTTTTTTTGCCTTCTTCAAGAGAAACTCTCTAGGGTTATGGTGGGGAGGCACCCCTGACACCCAAAGAGTAATTTTTCTTCACCTGTTTGACAGGTGCATATCATTGCAATTTTTACAGCAAGGCCAATTCTTGCTTTTATCAAGATTACCTCTATAGAGTTACAGTGGAAAGGCGCCACCGACACCCAAAGACAAATTTTTATGCACCCATTACTTCTATCCAAAGTCAAAGCGACACCAGATTGTATCCAAAAAATCTCTAATCTTGTTCCCAGTGCACTACATTGTGGCCTTATCATACACACTGGCTCCCCAGATGTTGCTGAGCAAAATAAAGGCAGCTTGCAGGGAAAATGTCTTTTTTTTTGGCTTTATAAATGCAATTATTTCTGCAGCAGATTCTAGACTTGGTACAGATCTGCCACTTTACAGGTAGACTACAGGGACCCCCCCCCCCCCCCGGCACTATATTGGAAGGAATTTTTCATTTTTATGCTTTCACTTTAAAAATCAAAAAAATCACTGCTCATTTAATAATGACGTTTTTCACAAACTTTTTTTTATTGATACATGTCCCCCAGGGCAGGACCCAGACCCCTATAACCATTGTATGCCCAATTACTTGCATATAAGCCTTCAAAATGTGCACTTCTGATTTTTGACGTTCAGGTCCCATTGACTTTCATGGGGTTTGATATTTAGGTCGGAACTTTCGCAGTGTTCAAAAGTTCTGGTGTGAACCAAACAGGAGTCTGTTTGGCCCATCCCTACTGTTTACAGCTGAATAAAAAAAAACATTGCCGGCAATACAAAAATGTGAAAAAATATGACTTGGGGTTCCCTCCAAATTCCATTGTGTGGTATGGAATTTGAGGGGAACTCCATGCCAAACTTAAGAAAAAAAAATGATGTATGGTCCCTCCCTACCAGACCCTTATCCGAGGATGCAGCCTGGCAGGCCAGGAAAGGGGGGGACGAGTGAGCACCCCCCCTCCTGAACCATACCAAGCCACATGCCCTGAATATGTGGGAGGTGCTTTGGAGCAGGGGGGCTCAGCCCCCCCGCCCCAAAGCACATTGTCCTCATATTGATGGGGACAAGGGTCTCTCCTCCACAACCCTGGGCGGAACACTGTACCCCTACTCATTCACCAAAAAAAGTGTCAAAAAGCAATAAAAACACACACAGTTTTTGACAATCCCTGATGTAGATCCATCATCAATCACAATGCCTGTCGCACAATCGGACCCAGGAAAAAAAAGCTCTGCCCGCGTCAGAGGCTCCCTGCCGACTGCCTGCTCCTCCATCTGACAGTTCTTAAATAGGTAAGGGGTGGACTTCAAGTTACCCCCAATATTGTAGAACCTCCAAAAGGCCTAGTTTTTTCATCAAATGAAGGGATGTTATTCCTGCAGAAAATGTGTGGTTTGTCAGCATAATTGTTTGAAAAATATAAAGTATACATCTTTACTATCGAATACCTCCTATACTGAGTCCTATGATATCAAATATTCATTGATATATTGATATGCACCTCAAAAAATGTATATTTGATTACTTGACCGTGTGGTCTCCATTACGTTGGTCGTACTGTTCCCACATTTCAGATAAGAATGAACATTCAAAAAGGTTTTCCAAACCACAGTCTATCAAAACATTACGATCAGTGATGCAATAGGGGTTCTAAGGGTACATCCTTTTTAGCTTTAGACCTTCAATTCTAACTGGGGGGTAGTCATGCTAGGTGAGAAATCTCCAGTTTGGAAAGGAGATGGATCTATTATTTGAGATAATTTAGGCTTTACGGCCTTAACATGGCACAATAACGTCTTTATAAATAATGGATACATAAAATTTGTATATTGTGCTGTACAATAGGATTTTTTTACAAGGGTTGTTAATGCACTGGTACATGTTTTCTACCTAGCCTGAATACACTTTGGGCTGTCCATCCTGCTCCGCTGGGATGTGGTCCCTGTGTCCACATGCTAAATGCATTGTCTATGAAGAGCCCCTCTGCTGGTCTCTGGGGCGGCATATGAGTTGTAAATCACTCTCAATGGGAAAGCAGTGCAATATCATGGCTTGCCTTTTTATTACTGAGCTTCCTTATGGATGAGGCACTGTACTGCTGCTTAATAGTCATTGAACAAGTTCAAGGTTTTTTTTTCCTGCCTTCTGTTTCTGCAGAAAAACAAATACCATCAGTAGAGCACAGTGCCCAAGTGCTTCCCAGAAAAACAGCCCTGTTCATACTCTTACAAAGAGGAAGATGTGGATGAACATGATGTTATGAATCCTGCTTTGTTTAAGCAGTCAGTGATGAAGATGACGAGGACCAAAAGGTTGTCACAAACAA
The DNA here is from genome assembly GCF_042186555.1 of Aquarana catesbeiana. NCBI lineage: Eukaryota > Metazoa > Chordata > Amphibia > Anura > Ranidae > Aquarana > Aquarana catesbeiana. The sequence goes on along the minus strand of NC_133328.1, from coordinate 439,246,101 downwards.
TTAAGCACATAGTCAAGACTATTCTGGCAACAGCCAGTTTTACTTCCAGAAGGGAACAACTAGTCTCAGATCTTTCTCAGGCTAATCATCCCTCCTCAGACTCATCCAAAGAAGATGCAGATGAGCATGAATGTATGAATCCTGCTTTGCTCAGTGCTTAAGATGATTAACATAATTGTCGCAATTCTTTAAGCATGTGGTCAAGACACCCTAAACGAGCTGTTTGAACTCACCTTGTGCAAGGGTCATCTATTCTGGCAAGGTCCAGTTTTCTTTCCAGAACCAGTAACTGGTCTCAGAGCTTTTTTAGGCCAGCCAACCATCTTCAGAGTTTTCCAAACGAATAAGATGTAGATAAGGATGACCTTTGTCCAGAAGAACAACGGTGGAAGTAGTCGAAGATGGCTTTGCAATTCAGGTCGGGTGCATTATGGAGCACTGTTTGTTTGTTCTACAATGTACGCGATTCCCATTCATATGGGGGAGGGATCTGGGGGCCCCCTTGTAAAGGGGGCTTTCAGATTCCGATAAACCCCCCCACCCGCAGACCCTGACAACCGATGGCCAGGGTTGTCGGGAAGAGGCTCATGTCCCCATCAACATGGGGACAAGGTACTTTGGGGGGAACCCCAAAGCACCCTTCCCCTGTTGAGGCCATGTGGCTTGATATGGTTCAGGAGGGGGGCACTCGCTCGTCCCCCATCCTGAAATCCAGGCTGCATGCTCAGATAAGTGTCAGGTATGGATTTTGGGGGGACTCCATGACAATTTTTTTTTTTAAATTGGCGTGGAGTTCCCCTGATATCCATACCAGACCTGAAGGGCCTAGTATGGACTGGGGAACCCTAAACCATCAAGGATGACACCCAGACTCTTTACCTGAGTGTAGGGAAAGACTGTGGAGTTATCAATATTAACAGAAAAACTGTTAAACTTTGTCAGGGTATATTGCATGGCAATGAGGAGAACCCTGGTTTTAACACTGTTTAATTTTAAAAAGTTGGAAAGGAGCCAGGATTTAAATTCATGTAAACAGGCAATAAGGGATTTGGGTAGAAAGGTGGTGGTAGGTTTAGTGAACAGGTAGAGCTGGGTGTCATCCGCATAGCAATGGAAGTGGATGTTAAATTAATGAAATATGAGAACAAGGGGAAGAAGACTTATTATGAACCAAAGGGGCCCCAGGACAGAACCCTGGGGCATGCCAGTAGAGATTAAATATGGTTGAGATATGAAGGATTTGAGTTGGATGCATTGTGTAGAGACAGAGAGATTAGATTTACAGTGGATGTAAACCCTCACATATACTCAGTGAAGTGAACAGCCTCAGATCATACACAGGGATGAAACAAATCTCTGTACATACGTTTTACATGTATATCTGATGTCTTCATCTTTATATACTGTTTAGAAAGTGCACATCATGTTAGGAGATTTTCTCTTCCTAGTTACCACTGCAGTGAAGCATGGGCATACAGACAAGACAGCGAATTGGAGGAAAGACGCACACCCCCTCTCCTCATAGGTAGAGACTTTCAGCTCTGTCCCTTAAATTGTTCAGCACACTTATAATCTATTTAAAGCATCCTCTTCAACACAAAACTCTGGTTGCGTTTATCATTTGTGACCCAGAACTTGTCAGGAGTTATCAGGTCCATAACAGAAGAATGGGGCAGGAGACAGGACATGCTTTGAAGGTTGACCAAAGCACATAAACCCAAGGTAAGTATAGTAGCAAGTCCTAGTTGCAAACTCAGAACACTCAATAACATGCATGTTCACAAATACCAGGAGCTTGGCGGTCAAGATGGGTGAACTGGAGATACTGTTGTACGAGGAGGATTTGGATTTTGTGGGAAATTCAGACCTGGTTAAACAGCTCTCATGATTGGCTGGCAACCATTCAAGGATATACCCTTTATCGCAAGGATAGAGAGGGTAAAAAAGGGGGAGGGGTATGCCTATATATCAAGAATAATGTACAAGTGAATGTGAGAGATGACATCACTAAGGGAGCTAGGAAGGAGGTGGAATCCTTATGGGTAGAGCTTCAAAGGGATGAAGCTAAGGGGAAAATAATACTGGGAGTATGCTATAGGCCCCCTAACCTGAGGGAGGAAGGGGAGACAGATCTCCTATCACAAATTGGATTGGCAACAAGGATGGGAAGTGTTATCATAATGGGGGATTTTAATTATCCAGACATTGACTGGGCAGAGGGAACCACGCATTCATCTAAGGCTTGCCAGTTCCTAAATGTCTTGCAGGACAATTTTATGAGTCAGATGGTAGATGCACTAACTAGAAATAAAGCGTTACTGGATCAACTGATTATCAACAATACAGACCTGATCACGGATGTGTATATATGGGGCAATTTAGGTAACAGCGATCACAGGTCAATTGGCTTCAGTATATATCATGCAAATAGGAAACATAAAAGGAATACAAAGACAATGAATTTCAAAAGAGCTAACTTCCCTAAACTATGAACCTTGCTAGAAGGCATAAATTGGGATAAAATCTTAGGAACAATGAACACGGAGGAGAGATGGGTTTGCTTTAAGAGCATATTAAACAAGGGCATTAGCCAATGCATCCTATTGGGTAATAAATTTAAAAGAGCGAACAAAAGTCCTGGGTGGCTTAACTCCAATGTAAAAATGCATATAAAAGCAAAGGAGAAGGCCTTCAAAAAATACAAGGTTGGGGGATCATCCTCAGCATTCAGACTTTATAAAGAATGCAACTAAAAATGTAAAGGTGCAATAAGGACGGCTAAGATAGAACATGAAATACACATAGTGGAGGAGAGCAAAAAAATCCCAATAAATTATTTAAGTATGTAAACAGTAAAAAAGGGAGGACAGACCATATTGGCCCTATAAAGAATGAGGAAGGACATCTGGTTACAAAGGATGGGGATATGGCGAAGGTATTGAATTTATTCTTCTCCTCAGTCTTCACGAGGGAATCGGGGGGCTTTAGTAACCAAAACTGCAGTGTTTATCCTCATGACACATCACAGGAAGCACCTCCATGGTTAACAGAGGACAGAATTAAAATTAGACTTGGGAAACTTAACATTAATAAATCACCGGGACCAGATGGCTTGCGCCCGAGAGTACTTAGGGAACTCAGTCAAGTAATTGCCAGACTATTGTTCCTAATTTTTACTGACAGTCTACTGACTGGAATGGTACCAGCTGATTGGAGAAAAGCCAAGGTAGCAGTAATATTTAAAAACACATTCCTGGGAATTACAGACCAGTTAGCCTAACATCAATAGTATGTAAACTCTTGGAGGGGATGATAAGGGACTATATACAAGATTTTAGTAATGAGTATGGTATCATTAGCAGTAATCAGCATGGATTCATGAAGAATCGTTCTTGCCAAACCAATCTATTAACCTTCTATGAGGAGGTGAGTTGCCATCTAGATAAAGGAAGGCCCGTAGACGTGGTGTATCTGGATTTTGCAAAATTATTTGACACAGTTGCCCATAAACATATACTGTACAAAATAAGGTCCGTTGGCATGGATCATAGGGTGAGTACATTGATTGAAAACTGGCTTCAAGGGCGAGTTCAGAGGGTGGTGATAAATGGGGAGTACTCGGAATGGTCAGGGGTGGGTAGTGGGGTCCCCCAGGGTTTTGTGCTGGGACCAATCCTGTTTAATTTGCTCATAAATGACCTGGAGGATAGGGTAAACAGTTCAATCTCTGTATTTGCGGATGATACTAAGCTAAGCAGGGCAATAACTTCTCCGCAGGATGTGGAAACTTTGCAAAAAGATCTGAACAAATTAATGGGGTGGGCAACTACATGGCAAATGAGGTTCAATGTAGAAAAACGTAAAATAATGCATTTGGGTGACAAAAATATGAATGCAATCTATACATTGGGGGGAGAACCTCTGGGGAATCTAGGATGAAAAAGGACCTGGGGTCCTAGTAGATGATAGGCTCAGCAATGGCATCCAATGCCAAGCTGCTGCTAACAAAGCAATCAGAATATTGGCATGCATTAAAAAGGGGATTCATTCCAGAGATAAAATGATATTTCTCCCGCTCTACAAGACTCTGGTCCGGCCGCACCTATGGTATGCTGTCCAGTTCTGGGCACCAGTCCTCAGGAAGGATGTACTGGAAATGGAGTGAGTACAAAGAAGGGCAACAAAGCTAATAAGGTGTCTGGAGGATATTAGTTATGAGGAAAGGTTTCAATTTACAAATACCGTACTGGTGACCCTACAATAGGGATAAAACTTTTTTGTGGAAAGGAGTTTAAGACTCGTGGCCACTCATTAAAATTAGAAGAAAAGAGGTTTAACCTTAAACTATGTAGAGGATTCTTTACTGTAAGAGCGGCAAGGACGTGGAATTCCCTTCTACAGGTGGTGGTCTCAGCGGGGAGCATCGATAGTTTCAGGAAACTATTAGATAAGCACCTGAATGACCACAACATACAGGGATATACAAGGTAATACTGACATATAATCACACACTTAAGTTGGACTTGATGGACTTGTGTCTTTTTGCGACCTCACCTACTATATAACTATGTAACTATAGCAAAACACTGCAGATATATGTGCCCAACTCAAATTTCATGAATCAGGTTTACATCAACTTTAAACCAGTTCAGGGGTGTCACAGTGAATCTAGTAGAGGCTAATCTGTCAAGAAGGATGTTATGAGAAATGGTATCAAAGGCCACACTCAGATCAAAGAGGATGAGGATAGTTATGAGACCAGAACCAGCTGACATGAGGAGATAATTTGTGATTTTTACCAAGGCAAATTCAGTGATATGTAGGGGATTGAAACTAGACTAAAAATGATTTAATAGGTTAAAGTCAGAAAGGTACACTATATTGTCAAAAGCATTGTGACACTTGCCTATATGCGCAAATGAAGTTTAATGGCATCCCAGTCTTAGTCCGGAGGGTTCAATATTGGGTTGGCCCACACTTAGTCCACACTGGGTGCAGCTATAACAGCTTCAACTCTTCTGAGAAGGCTGTCCACAAGGTTTAGGAGTGTGTCTATGGGAATGTTCCCATGTCTGTGCAGGCCAGTCAAGTTCCTCCACACCAAACTCACTCATCCATGTCTTTATGGACCTTGCTTTGTGCACTGGTGCGCAGACATGTTGGAACAAGAAGAGGTCATCCCCAAGCTGTTCCTACAAAAATTTGGAGCATGAAATTGTCCAAAATGTCTTGGTATGCTGACGCCTTAAGGGTTCCCTTCACTCGAACTAATGGGCCAAGCCCAACCCCTGAAAAACAACCCTATACAATAATCCCCCCTTCACCAAATGATTTGGACCAGTGCACAAAGCAAGGTCCTTAAATACATGGATGAGTGAGTTTGGGGTGGAGGAACTTGACTGGCCTGCACAGACATGGTAACATTTCCATAGACACACTCCTAAACCTTGTGGACAGCCTTCTCAGAAGAGTTGAAGCTGTTATAGCTGCAAAGAGAGTCCTGACCTCAACCCAACAGAACGCCTTTGGGATGAACTAGAGCGGAGACTATGAGGCAGGCCTTCTAGTCCAACATCAGTGCCTGACCTTACAAATGCATTTCTGGAAGAATGGCCAAACATTCCCATAGACACACTCCTACAATTTGGACAGCCTTCACATAAGAGTTGAAGCTGTTATAGCTAAAAAGGTTGGACCAATGCAATATTGAACCCTATGGACTAAGACTGGTGTAGCGATACCCCCGTAGGAGCTGCTTAAGTATGTTCAATACGTCACTCTGCTTCTCAACCCTAATAACAGCCTCAGCCCCCTCTGGCACACTTGTAGTGTAGTGTAATAGTGTAAGTGCAACAACCAATGAGAAACAGACATGTTATGATAAAACACAGAAATTGTCTTTACTGCAATATTTCAGTGAAAGGATAACAGACAGTAACAATATATATTCAAGTATCCTCTCAATCCTATATTCAAGCTGCTTTCAGGGGATTCCAAACCTGAGAATGCCCCCAAGAGCAGAGGCACACTTAAATAGTAAATAAAGCACAATATAACACTTTAAATTGGATTGGTTACCTCTACTCAGGAGGCTCTATGGGTCCAGGCAGGAGGAGAGCAGAGGAAGAGCCCTCAATATGTGTGTGCGGATCTGTATGCCACTAGTAGCTTCAGTACTTTTGAAGAAAAGATTTGGTGTCTTCAGCTAGCCACTTTCGTTGGTGCACTTTAACTCCTGTATAGCAGGGCCAAACAACACAACTGGCCCAGATTATCATGTGAGACAGGCAGGGTTTTGTTCAACATGGTGAGAGGACAATGATATCTGTATACAGTGTCCCAGAAGTAGTCTTATCCCTTATCCCTCTGGTACTACAAGTGTCAGCAAGATGACTACCAACAATGATGTTTGTATTCAGCATTCAAATAACTCCTTCTGTAGTGCAGTGTCTCTCTTCCCTGCAGATGGGCAAAAATGTCCTTTCACCACATCCTGCGATCAAGGCCCAAACGAACATCCTGGAACAGGCAGGTTTTCATGGTGACCAGACCGGTCACCTCACACTGGAACGATTCACAGTCAGTGCAGGTGTGCCTCGATATGCACCTGGGATCCCCCTCTCTCAGGCTGGATGTCCCGACTGGCAGCAGAGGCCTAAATAATGCAGGAAGATCATCTGAGAGAAAGCATCTCTCCTCCAGGTCCGGTCTCTCTCACTGCCTAATGGCTGACTGAAAAATCCCTCCAGGACACAAAACAGAGTCTTTTACTTTCCTGTCAGCAGAGCATCATGGGCTTTTTAGTTCCTTCCTGTAAACCAGGCTATAGAACCGTCTTGTGAGAGAGCTGCATGTCCCAGAATCCATTGTAGCTTCTTCCTGCTGCTCAGTACAGTCTCTCTGATTTGCTGCTGTAACTATGCCTTTAATTGGCTTTCTTCTGCCTGCCAATAGGGACACAGGGGAGGGTTAGAGAGTGAACAGTTCTGTGTGTGTAAGAGGAGAGGAAGGGGGGTGATCACATGCAGGAGATGAAAGGCAACTTCTCCCTGTGTGAAAAGCCTGTGTAAATCACTCCGGCCAACTTGGCGGGATCGCGGGAGAAACGAGACATATTGGTGTTCAAATACTTTTGACAATACAGTGTTAGTATAGTCCTGAGAGGCAACTGTTTTTTCAAGGTTTTTCAATACAAAAGGAAGGTTGGAGATGGGCTGAAGGTTTCTAAAGTCACTGGGGTCTGCTCCAGGTTTCCTAACCACTTGCAACCAGCCACTGACCTTATATGAAGGCAGGTCGGCACGTTCCCACAAATCACCATAGGTGTACGTCGGCTCCTTTAAGGAGCTGCACGGCGGGGGACCCGATGCGCCTGGCCAGTGGGAATGAGAGCCAGAATAGGGATCTGTCAATGTAAACAGACAGGGGAGTTCCCTTGTTCTGACATGGGAGTTAGAGAGATATTGTATGTTCCTAGTGATTAGGAACAGCGATCTCTCTCCTCCTCCAGTCAGCCCAGCCCCCATACAGTTAGAAACACTCCCAGGGAACACACTTAACCCCTTGATCGTCCCCTAGTGTTAACCCCTTCCCTGCCAGTGACGTTTATACGATAATCAGTGGCTATTTTTAGCTCTGATTGCTGTATAAATGTCAATGGTCCCAAAAAAGTGCCAAAAGTGTCCTATCTGTCCGCCGCAATGTCGCAGTCCCACTAAAAATTGCAGATCACTGTCATTACTAGTAAAAAAAAAAAAAAAAATAATAAAAATGCCATAAATATATCCCCTATTTTGTAGACGTTATAACTTCTGCGTAAACCAAACAATATACTCTTATTGTGTTTTTTGGGGTTTTTTTTTACCAAAAACATGTAGAAGAATACATAGTGGCCTCAAGTGATGAAGAAATTAGTTTTTTTTTAAATTGGGATATTTATTATAGCAAAAAGTAAAACATATTGTTTTATTTTCAAAATCGTCGCTCTTTTTTTGTTTGTAGCGCAAAAAATAAAAACTGCAGAGGTGATCAAATGCCACCAAAAGAAAACTCTATTTGTGGGGAAAATGACGTCATCTTTTTTTGGGTACAGCATCGGTACAGCCGTGCATTAGTTGGTTAAAGCGGTGCAGTGCCGTATCACGAAGAATGTCTTGGTCATTATGGGGGAAAATCTTCCGGTTTGTAAGTGGTTAAATATGGGGGTTATTACAGCACTTTTTTAAAGCTGAGGGAATAATACCAGACAAGAGAGAGGAAAGTATGATATCAGTTATTAAGGAGGACAGAGAGGATAGACAGGCTTTAACCAGGACAGTAGAGAGAGAGAAGATCTATCTGATACAGTGCCTTGAACAAAAGTATTCATACCCCTTGGAATCTTCCACATTTTGTCATGTTACAACCAAAAATGTAAATGTATTTTATTGGGATGTTATGTAATAGACCAACACAAAAAGGCACATAATTGTGAAGGGGAAGGAAAATCATAAATGGTTTTCAATGTTTTTTTTACAAATAAATATGTGAAAAGTGTGGTGTGCATTTGTATTCAGCCCCCTGAGTCAATAATTTGTAGAACCGCCTTTCTCTGCAATTACAGTTGCAAGTCTTTCTGGGTATGTCTCTACCAGCTTTGCACATGTAGAGAGTGAAATTTTTACCCATTCTTCTTTTAAACATAGCTCAAGCTCTGACAGAAATTTTGGGAGCAAGGACCCCAACTCCAAACTCACCAAGGTAAAGTGCAAGCGGACTATCTCGGTGCAGATAGAAAAGGATATACAGCAAAAGTGGAAAAATATATATAAAAAACAAAATGTATTTATACAATAATCAAAAAATAATTATAATACAAACTATATTATAATATGCACAGATGACATAGAATTTCGACTAGTTTAGCGGGGAACCCGCTTCATCAGGAAATGTGTCTGCGAATAAAATACAATACAATAAGATATGCACAATTTAGAAAAAGGGGAAGGATATGGGAGATAATGCCAAGGCATATGAAAGGGGGAAGGGTGAAAGAAAGTTTGTAAACAGATAAAAGGGGCTGCTTACCCATGTTGAGGTGCATACCGTGTTCAGGCCAAACCCGGCAGAGTCTCCCGCAGTGAGTCTTTACCTTGGTGAGTTTGGAGTTGGAGTCCTTGCTCCCAAAATTTCTGTCTCAACTAAATTCGGATGATGGTACATTTTTATTTAACCCATCTTGACATGTAAGGCCAGCAAACCCTTTTATAGCTCAAGCTCTGTCAGATTGGATGGAGAGCGTCTGTGATCAGCAATTTTCAAGTCTTGCCACAGATTCTTAATTGGATTTAGTTCTGGACTTTAACTGGGCCATTCTAACACGCGAATATGCTTTGATCTAAACCATTCCATTGTAGCTCTGGCTGTATGTTTAGGGTCGTTGTCCTACTGGAAGGTGAACCTGCTCCCAAGACTTTTGCAGACTCTAATAGGTTTTCTTCTAAGATTTCCCTGTATTTGGTTCCATCCATCTCCCCATCAACTTTGACCAGCTTCCCAGTCCCTGCTGAAGAAAAGCATCCCCACAACATGATGCTGCCACCACCATGTTTCACAGCGGGGATGGTGTGTTCAGGGTGATGTGCAATGTTAGTTTTCCGCCAAACATAGCATTTTGCTTTTAGGCCAAAAAGTTCAATTTTGGTCTCATCTGACCAGAACACCTTCTCCCACGTTTGCTGTGTCCACCATATGGCTTCTTGTAAATTGCAAACGGGACTTCTTATGGCTTTCTTTCAACAATGGCTTTCTTCTTGCCACTCTTCCATAAAGGCTAGTTTTGTGGAGTGCACAACTAATAGTTGTCCTGTGGACAGCTTCTCCCCCCTGAGCTGTGGATCTCTGCAACACCTCTAGAGTTACCATGGGCCTCTTGACTTCTTCTCTGATTACTGCTCTCCTTGCCCCACCTGTCAGTTTAGGTGGACGGCCTTGTCTTGGTTTTCAGTTGTGACAAACTCTTTCCATTTTCGGATGATGGATTGAACAGTGCTCCGTGAGATGTTCAAAGCTTGAGATATTTTTTTATAATGTAACCCTGCTTTAAACTTCTCCACAACTTTATCCCTGACCTGTCTTGTGTTGCTTGGTCTTCATAATGCTGTTTGTTTACCAAGGTTCTTTAACAAACCTTTGAGGGCTTCACAGAACAGCTGAATTTATACTGAGATTAAATTTCACACAGGTGGACTCTATTTACTAATTAGGTGACTTCTGAAGGCAATTGGTTCCACTAGATTTTAGTTAGGGGTATCAGAGTAAAGGGGGCTGGATACAAATGCACACCACACTTTTCACATATTTATTTGTAAAACATTTTGAAAACAATTTATCATTTTCCTTGCACTTCACAATTATATTCTACTTTGTGTTGGTCTATCTCATTAAATCTCAATAAAATACACTTACGTTTTTTTTGTACCATGAAAAAATGTGTACAGTTTTAAAGGGTATGAATACTTTTTAAGGCACTGTAGGTGGAGGGCTAAGCTTTCTGAATAAGGTTAGTTATTTCGGCTACAGAAGGAGGTTTTAAGTTTGAGAAAGAATAAGAGATGAGCAGCCAAAGCTGGGGAAAACAGAAAGTGGGAGGGATTCAGGGTCATTTGTTGGTGAATCTTTTGAACTTTGGTGTTGAAAATGCCATTAGAGAGTTACAAAAAAAAGTTTACAGAGAGCTTACACACACAAATCCCTGTGCTGGAAGAGGAGAGGAGACATGTCCTTTGTTCCTAGTAAGTAGGAACAGCGAAATGTCTCCTCTCCTACTCAGTCCTATCCCCATACAGTTAGAACACACTGAGGGAACACACATTTAACCTCTTGATCGCCCCCTAGTGTTAACCCCATCCCTGACAGTGTCATTTACACAGTAATCAGTGCATTTTTACAGCACTGATCACTGTATAAATGTCAGTGGTCCCAAAAATGTGTCAAACATGGAATATACTAAGTGCGCTTGCAATCCAGTGACCAGAAATGTGAATAAAATGTAACTGAATAAGTTATTGAATAAATATGAGGTGAGTATATTGATTACCAATAATTAGTAATACCAAGTTCAAAAAGTGCTTGCGAGTAAATAATAAGATCAAATATTAAGTAAATATACATTCAGTGATCTAACACAAAAATAATCAAATCCATAATTGCTAAATAGAAAAATTCCAAAGTTCATGGATAGCTGGTGTATTAAAAAGTAGTAGTAGTAGAGATAAGTTCAGTCCATTCATAGAGCGTTCAATGAAGGTACACCAAACACATGGAGGGGAGTCACATATCCACAGTTCGTTAGACACAACCCATATGAGTGGAGAAGGAAGGAGGAAGTGTGAAGAGAAATCCCAGCAACCGGTGAATCCAGGGGACAATAAGGATGGACCCTTACCAGACACGGTGGACCTCCTTAATAGCAAGGTCTTATGCACATGCAGATACAGCCCTCTACAGGGACAGATGGATGACGGCGTCTGGATCCACCGATGTGTGCCGCATTCCGACAGGAGGCAGTTCCAGCGTGTCAGCCTAGAAGGGGGCACTCGCTGATCCCAAAAGCTGTGAGTGCAAAAGGGGGCAAGAAACAAGCTCCAATAGTGTAGTAAAATTAAATGGTTTATTGCTACATAAAAGCAGAGAGCACATCTCTGCCATACAGTGTGGGTAGAAATGTTAAAAAAGCCGGCATACAAAAGCGAACACTGTGTACAACAACATGGAGCGAACAATGTGATGGCGTACAGTGCGTAGACACGCCCTCAATGTTTCGTTATAAATTACATCTTCAAAGGGGCACGGGCGACGCACTGAACCATCACCTATATAGCGCTGAACGGGAGCCAGACCTCGTTTTCGTCTGGGCGCCGTTCAGCACTCAAAACAAATAAAGGGGGGGCGTGGTCTAGCGCGCAAGCCGAATGGACGTGTGAGCCCGGAGCTCCGGCGAAATAAGGGACAATAGCGGCTCAAAACAACCATCCGAGACAAACTAACACCAAGTCTGGCGGAGGACAAGGCTGGGTGACACTACGACTATGCCTGGGAAGCGGAGAAAGGAAGGAAAGGTCCAACGACTCACGGACTTTTATCCTCCAAACGGCAGAACAGAGGAGCAAGATGGCGCCGAGGCCTACTCCACAACAACGGCTCCCGCACAACAAAGATCATCCCAAGGTAATCGATCTCACAATAATAGCTCCCCAAAAGACAAAATGCAGAGTCCACCTACCCCATCCACTTGTAGCCCAGCCAAAACGAAACCCAGGATGGATGCTGGCGGATTCCGTGACACAGGGAGCCCGGTCTCAGATTTTGGGGAGGACACCAGAGAACTCCCAGAATCGATCGAATCCTTCCCCACACAAAATCAGCCTGTGATAGACACAGTATTGAAAGAGATGCTGCTATCTCTGAGAAGCACACTACAATCTGACATGGCAGGTTATATGCACCGCATGAACAAAGACATACAAGATGTGGGAAACAGGGTGAGCCATATAGAGACCAAAATGGGGGAATATGCTTCCACTATAAATGACCTAGTTGACGCCCAGGAGGACACTGAGGCAGACAACGAATGGATCAAGGCAAAGCTGGCAGACATGGAGGACAGATCTAGAAGGAACAATTTAAAAATCAGGGGGATCCCTGAATCGGTGCAACAACAGGATCTGAGCCTCTATGCTGCCACTTTGTTTAAAGCGCTCGTACCAAGCCTTACAGACTTAGACATAACCATCGATAGAATTCACCGCCTACCCAAACCGCCCCATCTGCCAGATTTGATTCCTAGAGATGTGATACTCAGGCTGCATTTCTTTCACGTAAAGGAACAACTAATGTCCACAATGAGAAAACAAGAACAGATCCCACCACAATACCATAATCTGCAATTTTTTGCAGATTTGTCACAGTTTACCCTGCAAAAACGCAAAAACCTGAACACAGTGACAAAGGTTCTACGCAACCATAAAATTGTGTACAGATGGGGGTATCCCACAAAGATAAATATCACTAAGGGTAACCGCACCTATACAGTGACATCTTTGGAGAATGGTATCAATCTCCTGAAAGAATGGGGTATCCTTACTGACCCTCCAGAAGAAAATGCGGACACTAGCACACCACGCCATTTATCACAAGAATGGAAAAAAGTTACTGCAAAAAATGCCACTTCTCACTCTTGAATAATTAAGGATGTTCTCCAATCACTCCTTTTAGTCCCTGACTAATGAAGCTCGCAAGATTGAACTTTTCCCCCAGTTACATTTAACAGCACAATGCTGTTCCTGGGTATTCTATACCCCCCATTCATGTTGCACCTATTGTGCTATGTCAAAGTTGAAAGTTAACGACTTTTTGTTCTTTTTGCTACTTATTTTTTCTATCTTTTCTATACTCTTGCCGTTACCTCTGGGATATGCACAGCAACGCTTTAACCTAGACTACACCTCTTCCACACAAGGAAAAACAACAGAAACTACTCCAACAAGATTCAACTCGACTTGGACCTTCAAGAACAATCAACCTCGTTTGCACCAAATGACAACCTATCCTCTGACCCGTACAAGTAAGTCCACACTATCACACGAAATTATAACCGTACCAACCACAGATGGACTAAGCACTAGAATTAAGATAAAAGTCTTAATTGTAAAGCTTATCTCATTCAAACTCCATGCCTATTAACATAATCTCCATAAATGCTAAGGGGCTCAATCACCCCATGAAACGCAAATCATTGTGGCAAGAAGCATTGACGCACCAAGGAGACATAATTTGCGCTCAGGAAACTCATTTTTGTAACCAAGCACCGCCAAAATGTACCCACAAAAATTTCCCATATGTTTTTACTGCCAACGCAGATTCAAAAACAAAAGGAGTATTAATAGCCATAAAAGACTCTATAGCTTTCACTCTCCACCAGGAAATCCGTGATCCACAGGGCAGATACCTGATCTTGATATGCGAACTGAACTCCTCAAAATATACGCTAGTGACAGCTTACTCTCCTAATAAGCATCAAATACATTTCTTTAATAAGCTAATGAGAAAAATCAGAAAATGGCAAAGAGGACCGTTGATACTCTGCGGAGATTTTAATGTTATTCCGGATCCATTATTAGACTCTACGTCTAAATCCACACGCCACTCTCCTACATTGTCATCCTCCCTCAACAAATATAATCTCTATGATGCGTGGCGCTGCTTCCACGCCAACGAAAGAGACTTTACTTTTTTTTCTGCAGCACATAAAGTATATACAAGAATTGACCTATTCATGGTAGACCAACCTATACTATTGGGAACTAAAGCTGTATCCATCAACACAATAACGTGGTCGGACCACGCATCTGTAGTACTAACACTATCAGACTCAGCTTCCCCGAGACCCAGCCCAATTTGGAGAATCAACACCTACTTATTACAGCAACAAGACTTCAAGCAACAAATCAACAACCACCTAACAAATTTCTTTGATGATAATAAGGACTCAGTACAAAGCCCTTTTACATTATGGAATGCCCATAAGGCATTTATACGTGGCATTTTTATTCAACTGAGTGCAAGGGTGAGGAGGCAGAGGCAGCAACGACTGACGGAACTATTAAAACAAATTTCTGACTTAGAAATCAAAAATAAACAAAAATATTCCCAAAAAACTACTCAAAAATTGACACAAATAAGATCTGAACTAAGAATTTACCTACTAGAAAAGTTTGAGAAAGCCACAAAAAGACTTAAAATGAATTACTATGCGAATGGAAACAAGGCAGGAAAACTTTTAGCACAGAATATCCAAGGCCATAGATATAAATCAAGAATACCATTTATCATACATCCATCTACCAATCAAAAAGAATACCACCCACAAAAAATAGCCGACGCTTTTAGCCACTACTACAGATCCCTTTATAATTTAAAGGATGACCCTTCAACTATCCAACCTACCCCTGACGCAATTAATGACTTTCTAAGTAAACTATCCATACCTAAACTATCTCCTCACCAAATTCAAACTCTTAATCAACCATTCACCGATGCAGAAATTCATAAAGCTATTGATACACTCCCTACAAATAAATCCCCGGGACCAGACGGTTTTAGTGGTGAATACTACAAAGAATTTAAGACCCTACTGACCCCCTTCTTGACACACTTATTCGGTTCGGCAGCTGCCTCTGCCTCTTTTCCACCAGAAATGTTGGAAGCTTTAGTTGTGGCTTTGCCAAAACCAGGAAAAGAGCCCACCTCTCCCTCAAATTTTAGACCGATATCTTTATTAAACATCGATCTTAAATTGTATGCCAAAATTATAGCACTACGCCTTGTTGACATAATGCCCAACCTTATACATCCTGATCAAGCAGGATTTACAAAATACAGACAAACCTCAGACGCAACGAGACGCATGATTAATATCATCCATATGGCGGGGGTATCTCGGAGGCCTTCTCTGCTCCTCGCGTTGGATGCGGAGAAGGCCTTTGACCGTATTCATTGGCTATATCTAACCAAAGTACTAGAATCATTCGGTTTTGTAGGACCTATTCTATCTGCCATCTTAGCCCTGTACTCTAGCCCATCTGCCAAAGTCTATATTTCTGGAACTATATCGAAACCCTTTAACATATCCAACGGTACAAGGCAAGGGTGCCCATTGTCCCCTCTAATTTTTAATTTACTAATAGAACCCTTGGCCATATATATAAGAAATCATCCAAAAATAAAAGGATTTCCGGTTGGTAAGGATACTCATTCTATAAGTCTGTTCGCAGATGACATTATTATGATTTTAACCGAGGTGGGCTCTTCTCTTACAGCGGCACATGAAGCATTATGTTTATTTAACACAATCTCTTATTATAAAGTTAATGAAAATAAATCGTATATCTTAGGCTTGGGGATAGACAGTACCACTAGAACCAAACTTAAATCACAATTTCCATATAAATGGACTACAGAAGGGATAAAATATCTAGGCATAACACTCACAGATGATACCAGAAAAATGGTGGAAACAAACTATACCCAATTCTTACTTAGTTTACATCAAAAATTACAAACAATAAACAAAACAGAATTTACATGGTCAGGTCGCCTCGCGGCCTTTAAAATGACGATACTCCCTCAATTTATATATATATTTAGAGCCATACCCATACCAATTCCAGACAGTTTCTTTGTCAGAGCACAGTCCATGATTAATGGATTCCTCTGGCAGGGAAAGAAGCCTAAATGTGCATTCCATAAGCTTATTAAATCCAGAGGAACAGGGGGAGTGGGACATGTCCTGCTGAAGGACTACTACCTTGCGGCAATTCTGGCCCAACTTAAATATTGGTTTCCGGGGAATTATACCCCAAGATGGCAAGAATTGGAATCTTTCCAATCCCCTAACCATAGCTTATACGACCTCCTATTGACCTGCACTATGTTGCCACATTCCTCCACCAAACTCTCGCCCACAATGAAGGCATCTATAAACACATGGAAAACATTCCTAAACACTCCCATCAATGACTATCCTTCCAAATCCATTGCCCTCCCCATTACCAGTTTACAACTGTTGATACCTAATATCAACATTAAACATTGGGAATCCAAAGGCCTAAAAACAGTCGAAGATTTCTATATAGGACCCACAATAAAGACCTTCCGAGCACTTCAATTAGAGCATAACTTAGACTCTAAAGAATACTACACGTACTTACAAGTATCCCATTTACTATTATCGATTAACAACACTCATATAAACATTATTTGGAAGGCATACTTATATTTCTCAAACCCCACTACCTCTATCAAAGGTATCTCGCTATTTTTTAACCTTTTAAATCAGAAATCAATATTTAACAAGACACCCTCTATGAGAACTTGGGAAATTGATTTTAATACATCCTATACCTTAGAACAATGGAAACAAGCAATATCATCCATATACACGGCCTCTAGAAGTGTTAATCTGTGGGAGTTATGCCAAAAACTACTCTTGAGATGGTATCTAACTCCCACACGATTGGCAGGGTTCAACCCACAAATATCGCCACTTTGTTGGAGAAATTGTGGTCAAAGAGGATCTATCACCCATATTTTCTGGTCATGCCCACAATTGAAAACCTACTGGGCCAATATATTCCATCTCATAAAACAGGTCACTAAAACCCAAATATATAATACGCCCAATATGGCTATCCTGTCCTTGGGAATAGATGTGGTACCCCACTCCATGAGACAAATAGTTACCCAGATTCTTATTAGCGCTCGCCTCGAAATATCGAGACGATGGTTAAAAACTGAAATACCATCTATTAATGATGTAATCAAAACCACTAATCTCCATATATCATACGAACTTATGTTTGCCGCTTCTCAAGGCAATTACACAACTAAAAGTCTGATTTGGAAAACATGGACAGATTGGCACCATACATTACACACCAAATGAAGATGTGTCTACCTCATAGAACTTCACTAGATATCCCTTTACCCTCTTACTCGGTTCACTTATGTCACAATTTTTACGGCAGTTTCTTTAAGTATAACCTCCTATTTACTATATCTTTATATAAATAATGTCCTACATGAAGGCGAAATGTAATACTACCCTGAAACATAATCTTAGTTTATAAGTAATAGAGACGGAATAAAAATGTTGGGTGTGCGTCTGTTGACCGAGGCACAGAAAGTTCCCACAGGGGTGCCGGAAGACAGACGCGCACTTGGTAATATAACGATATTATATACGTCTTGTTATCTTCTACAAGTATATATATTCATAAAGATGATGTTCTCGAAATAACGTTTTCATGATAGAGCAATAACAACAAAATATCATATATAAGCTTCCTATGTATACGGCTATTTTCTTCCTTTCTGTACTATTTACTATTGAAAATTTAATAAAAATCTATTGAAACTAAAACAAATAAAGGAATGCTGGAGAACACCAAGCCTCGATCTGGTGAATACCACGCAATGGAAAGTCAACATAAAAATATGTGACAAAAAAGAAGAAAAAATACGGAGGGCACACATAAATTAATCGAAACCAATGTGTACGACTCCAAAGGGAAGTGACCAGGGGAACAATTATTTTATTTAAAAAAACGTAAATGAATAATATTATCGCAACCAGCAGGTAGCGATAAAAAGTAAATTATAAGTATCATGAACAGCAAATTGCAGCTAAAAAAAAGTAAAATTCACATTACCTGTAAGATATCAGAGAAGACACACTTAAAAATAAATGTACCTTCAGGGGGGTAACTCCAGATGTTCAAAATACACAGAAAACTTATTAGAATTTTATGGCTAATAAAAATAAAAAAGGATTATACGGGTGCATACAAATAGACATACACTCATATCTCATCGGTCAGCCGATCGATTAATCCTGGTAGTAGATAGAACTTTTTATCTGAGTGGGGGACACCAGATCGCCAAAGTGCTCTTCTCCTAAAAATATAAAATAAAAATATAAAGTAAACAAACCAGCAGGGATACAATTTTTAGGGGAAACAACGATACTCCTATCTCAAGCATTGTCAATAAACACATTTATTTCAATGTCTACATTCAGCCCCCGGGGTCTGAGACAATTAATTTTATAAATCCATTCCATTTCTAGTTTGGAGATGGCACGCCATTTGGGACCGCCTCTCCATGGTAATTTAAGTCTATCTATACCTACAAAAGAGGTTCCCTTAGGGTCCTGCCTATGTACTTCTAGGGAGTGTTTGGAAACCGGATGGCCTTAAAAGCCCCTCCTGATGTTCCCAATATGCTCATTGAGTATCACTTGCAAGGGTCGCACAATGCATCCCACATAATGCAGCCTGCAAGGGCAGGTGAGAAGATATACAACATTAACCGTAGAGCAGGTCATAAAGGATTTAATAGAGAAGTCCGCTTCATTCTTATATACCCTAAGGGAACCTCTTTTGTAGGTATAGATAAATAAATAAAATAAAATAAATAGGTAGTAGGTATAGTAGGTATAGATAGACTTAAATTACCATGGAGAGGCGGTCCCAAACGGCGTGCCATCTCCAAACTAGAAATGGAATGGATTTATAAAATTAATTGTCTCAGACCCCGGGGGCTGAATGTAGACATTGAAATAAATGCGTTTATTGACAATGCTTGAGATAGGAGTATCGTTGTTTCCACTAAAAATTGTATCCCTGCTGGTTTGTTTATTTTATATTTTTATTTTATATTTTTAGGAGGAGAGCACTTTGGCGATCTGGTGTCCCCCACTCAGATAAAAAGTTCTATCTACTACCAGGATTAATCGATCGGCTGACCGATGAGATATGAGTGTATGTCTATTTGCATGCACCCCGTATAATCCTTTTTTATTTTTATTAGCCATAAAATTCTAATAAGTTTTCTGTGTATTTTGAACATCTGGAGTTATCCCCCTAAAGGTACATTTATTTTTAAATGTGTCTTCTCTGATATCTTACAGGTAATGTGAATTTCACTTTTTTTAGCGGCAATTTGCTGTTCGTGATACTTATAATTTACTTTTTCTCGCTACCTGCTGGTTGCGATAATATTATTAATTATTATTACGTTTTTTTAAATAAAATAATTGTACACGGGTGTTCGCTTTTGTATGCCGGCTTTTTTTCATTTTTACCCACACTGTATGCAGACATGTGCTCTCTTCTTTTATGTAGCAATAAACCATTTAATTTTACTACACTATTGGAGCTTGTTTCTAGCCCCCTTTTGCACTCAAGGCTCTTGGGATCAGCGAGTGCCCCCTTCTAGGCTGACACGCTGGAACTGCCTCCTGTCGGAACGCGGCACACATCGGTGGATCCAGACGTCGTCATCCATCTGTCCCTGCAGAGGGCTATATCTGCATGCGCATAAGACCTTGCTATTAAGGAGATCCACCGTGTCTGGTAAGGGTCCATCCTTATTGTCCCCTGGATTCACTGCTTGCTGGGATTTCTCTTCACACTTCCTCCTTCCTTCTCCACCCATATGGGTTGTGTCTAATGAACTATGGATATGTGACTCCCCTCCATGTGTTTGGTGTACCTTCATTGAACTCTCTATGAATGGACTGAACTTATCTCTACTACTACTACTTTTTAATACACCAGCTATCCATGAACTTTGGAATTTTCCTATTTAGCAATTATGGATTTGATTATTTTTGTGTTAGATCACTGAATGTATATTTACTTAATATTTGATCTTATTATTTACTCGCAAGCACTTTTTGAACTTGGTATTACTAACTATTGGTAATCAATATACTCACCTCATATTGATTCAATAACTTATTCAGTTACATTTTATTCACATTTCTGATCACTGGATTGCAAGCGCACTTAGTATATTCCTCTTAGTCTATTACATCGATATTAGTGTTTTTTTGTTGCAGCTGTAATTTAAGGTGTTTTATAGCTTTTTAGCGCGTTTTTTTTCTTTTCTCTTTATGCGATCACACGTGGCTGGCGGTGATCACGACCACTGGCCATGCGCATTGGGTCCCCCACCTCTGGCGGCTCTTAAAGGAACCCCCATTCACACAGGGGAGCCATTCTGCCCGGTAAAAAGACGTAAACCGGTCGGGAACTGGTTAAAACTGCTGTTTGTTTTTTAACCCGCAACCTACCGAATTGCATACTACCCCATTATGTGAAACTTACCTTAGAACGAAACCCTCCAGCGGCACGCTGTCACCACTGAAGGTACTTCCATCTTCACCCAGTCTTCCTTACGAGTTTGCAGACTCCGGCTGTGTGAGTGGCCGGAGTCGCAATGACGTCACTCCCACGCATTCCTTCAGATTCCATGTGCCTGTGTGGTCCCTGACTGCATGTACAGTAAATATCTCCTAAATGCTACACATTTAGAAGATATTTACAGTACCTATAGATAATCCTTAATAAAGGCTATAGGTAAAAATCATGTATGGGAGTTTACTCCCACTTTAACTGCAGAAAACAAGGCCTTGGCAACATTCAGCCCGTGTGTGCCGCAGTCTCTTAGCTTCTGTCTAAGGGGCATGACCGAAAAAGGTCTTTCAATTGGCTCCAAATCAGCACTCTCAGCCAATGGCTGAAAGTGCTGACTGGAGTGTTCTGGCGGGGGGGCCATCCCCTTGTCAGAGCACAAAATAACAGTAAGGGAGATTGCTGTTCTAATGTTAGATAGTTAGTACAGTGGCTCCTCCTGAGCTGTCAGTTTCTTTTTCTTCAGTCCCTCTGGATTAAACAAAAAAAAATGCTTTTGTGTACTAGGCTTAAGAGCCACCTTCACCTGAACTAATTAATTGTGTAAAGTAGGTGGATTTTGCTGTATTTTTTAATAGATGCAGCGCCAGAAAAACAAATAATTGAATCACAATGTTAGTAAATAATAAACAGCAGATACATTCTTTAAAGTCCAAAGTGTAAGTGTAGACAAAAATAGAAAAATAGGAAAAAGAAAGTCTGGTATAATAAATCCAGTGACTGTAGATACAGTATGAAATGTGTCCAAGTAGATATCCACCACCTTCAGATAAAGTGCGAACTCAACAGAAGTAATGGCTGTCATGACAGCAGCATGCGCACCTTATACCAAACATGAAGATCTCTTTGGCATCAAAGCGGCATAGCCTCTCCACTTGTCCCTTCAGGTGGGCTCCTACTACACATAAATAAAGCTCACCAAGAGCCCATAAAAGTTTTCTATAGTGAAGTAGGTTTATTTCAAATAAAATCCAAATAATATAATAAATAACAGGTTTAAAACTCACATAAGTAGCCGCTCAGCGGTGAGACGTCAGTACCAAATATCCCGCCTGACACATTTTGTCCAATAGGATGTTGTCAAAGGGGTCGATTTGGCATTGGCATCTCACTTATATAATGTATTTGTGTCCCCAGCTGCAGGTGCCCGCAAATTTTAATTACGCTATCACCAGAAGTGATCTGCCGGCCATTTTGCCAAGGAACCAGAAGTGGGTCCGCAGCCATGTTTGCAGTGACCAGGAAGTGGTTTAGCTGCCATGATGGAGAAGGGCTGATTGCAGGTTAGCTGTCCGAAGTAGAGTAAGACCAAAGGGGATGAACCCACGGTCATAATAGTAAGGGGGATCAACAGAATGATTATATAATCAAATAGAATTAACTATATTAGACAACAGTAAACAATATATTGGATTAAATAATGACTGTCAACCATGTCCAATTATTACACACCATTGGCACATTATCAAATATAGAAACATTTTCATACAGATAAAACATAATCACATGCAAAAATTAAAATGTAAAAATCATTAAATATCGTAAATTAGATTTAAATTAGAACTTTAGATATACTTAACCTGCAGGAGGGTTTACATAAAAATCAAATATATCAATATATATCAATTTAGAGATTTCTCTGGTTTTATTACAACCTCTTCATTGGGGTTCAAGCTTATCAATACCTACAAAGAAGATGTCCCTGGAATTACGACTGTGAACCTCTCTGAAGTGGACTGAGAGGCTATGATGTTTGAAGCCACATTTGATGTTATAAATATGTTCTCTGAGGCGGTCCCTAAGGCGCCTACCTACATATTGTTTCTCGTACATGCGTTGAAGGAAATAAAAAACATAGGTAGAATTACAACAGATACACTTATCCAGATTATATATCTTACCAGTGTTAGTGGAAGAAAAATTATTCAATTTTTTACACCTGCTACCTTTCACCTTACATATCACACATTTATTACAGGGGTGAAACCCATTAATGTTGGAAAACAATTTGGGTTTTAGTAGGTGGATTAACCACATTAGGAGCCAACCTGTCCCTAAGGTTGGGTGCTCTCCTAAAAATTACAGAAGGAGTCTCAGGTAAGATGGTGAAAGTCTTTTTTTAAGGATACCCCAGTGTTGTTTAATGATGTATTTCATTTGCCAATGTTGGGTGGAAAAATTTGTTTTAAACGGACAATGATAAAAATCTGGTGTTATTAGTGAATAGTGTAACTCTATCTCTTTCTCCAATTTATTTTATCATTCTATTTAGATCATCTGTCTCATATCCCTTCTGTAAGAAACGATCTCTGATGGTCTGGCTTTGTGTGAAAAAATATTCTAATGTACTACAAATCTCCATTTTCTGGCAAACTGTCCCTTAGGAATACCCTTCAGCCATACTGCATTATGACACCTGGTCAAAGGGATATAACTGTTCCTATCACTATTTTTAAAAGGACTTAGTTATAATCCTATTATCCATTGCTGCAATTGTAAAAATCCAGAAAAATAATTTTACATTGGCTGAAGGTATGTGTTAATTTAATGTTCACATAACTGTTGTTGTTAAGGACCCCAGTACAATAATGTAAAGATGCAATGTCTCCATTCCAGATCAAGATTATATCATCGATATATCTTTTATAAAAAGATAGCGCAGGCTATTGCTTCCCATAGATTACATCATGTTCCCACCTAGCCATTAAAAGATTTTCAAGGCTCGGTGCGAACTTGGCACCCATTGCTAGACCCCTGGTTTGTCAAACCAAAAATAGCTATATGACATTGCGGAGTCAATAAGGTGTAAAATACATTGCTTTTGAGGATGGGGATGTAATTCTCTAGTTGCTAAATGAAAAATTCACTTTGCTAAGTTAACATCCTAAATACTCCTTTAGAAAATCAACTTTAGTGTGGTGCTGACTTTTGTAAAAGCTCTGAAATATGTATTCTGCTCCGGTTCTTCTCCCCCTGTCCGCTGTCTTCTGCCTCTGCCAAGAAGACCCGGCAAAAGAGCGAGAAGACAGCGAAGAAGACTCAGCAGAGGCAAAAGATAGAGGACAGTGGGAAAAGAACAGGAGAGGGGAGAAGACCCGGCAGAGGCATAAGACGTCGACCGAAGAGGGGGGAAGAGTGGGAGAGGGGAGAAGTCGGAAGAGAAGCCGGATAAATAAAATACTTTAAAAACCTGTGTACTGTGTTTTATTATTGACACTTTTTTTAGGTGAATGGGTAGATGTACAATGTACCCCATACTCATTAACATAGGGTGGGGGGCCGGGATCTGGGGCCCCCTTGTTAATGGGGCTTCCAGATTCCGATAAGCCCCCCAGACCCAACAACCACCGGCAAGGGTTGTTGGGAAGAGGTCCTTGTCCTCATCAACATGGGGCAAGGTGCTTTGGGGTGGGGAGTGCAGGGCTCCCCCTGCCCGAAAGAACCCACCCCCATGTTGAGGGCATGTGGCATACGGGTCAGGAGGGGGGCGCTCGCTCGTCCCCACCCCCTTTACTGACCTGCTGGGCTGTGTGCTCGGATAAGGGTCTGGTATGGATTTTGAGGCGGACCCCAAGCCATTTTTTCAGCATGGGGGTTCCCTTTAAAATCCATGCAAGACCAAGGGGTCTGGTATGGACCTGGAGGGGAACCCATGCTGTTTTTTTTTTCATTTTTGCGTGGAGTTCCCCCTAAAGATTCATATCAGACACAGTGCCTGATATTGTCGGGGATCAAAGTCAGATGCCCGTTCATTGAAGTCAGATGGATGTTGGACTTCAAGTCGCAGGGCAAAGTCAGATCCACAGTCGTGTCGTACCAGTGTGAACCCGGCCTCATGATGTTAGAAGCTTGTCTAGCCGGCGCTGAAGATGGACGCTTAGCCCTGTAGCTCTGCTGTGAGGGAGAACACCGGAATGCCAGAGGCCCGCTAGACACCATAAAAACCATCCAGCTCCACTCCATCGCATTCCCCAGAGCCAGCGGCAATGTCTTGCAAGAGGATGGGAGATTTTAAGCCGCGGAAACTGACATCCTTTATGTTTCCCCGGAGGACAAGGTCAGTGATTCGCAAGATTGCGGCGGCAGCCGTGCCGTGAGAAGCCTATACAGACCTACCTGATGAATCCCAAGCTGAAATAGGCTTCTCACCGCATCCTCAATCCCCTACACTTGATACAGGGACAGATCCCCTCACGAGCAGCCCCGCCAAAGACCGGAGGCGAATGGATTCTCCTCATTCGTGGCCGCCATTACCACTGCCTGAGAGCCAGGCCTTCAACCCACTCAGCTCCAATCAGGCCCTGCACAACTCAATGGCATCATACCCCACCTCAGGGCAGCCAGTGCTTGACACTATGCTTAAAGACATGCTCATGTCATTACAGTCATCATTAATGTCAGACCTGTCATCGTTATTCCATAAAATCTCCACTGATATGCAGCATATAGAAGGAAGGGTCACTAATATTGAGTCAGGCATGACTGAGTGCACCACTACAGTAAACAACCTCATCGACACATATGAGGAAGTCAGAGATGAACAAGAATGGATCCGACTTAGAAGACCGCTCGAGACGTAATAATATCAAGCTGCGAGGGGTCCCAGAGTCAGTCCCCTCAACAGATCTTCCTAAATATGCCAGGGACCTCATACACATGATCCTACCTGACGCATCACCCAGAGACATCATCATCGACAGGATTCACAGAATCGCTAAACCTTATCACCTAGCGGCTTCTGTCCCAAGAGATGTGCTCATGCGAGTACATTTCTTCCATACGAGGGAATCCAGTTTTTTCCAGACCTCTCAAAATATACACTGCAGCTCCTGAGAAACCTTAACCCCATCACGAAATCACAGGATCCAATATAAATGTAGATATCCTGCTACACTTCTCATTGCCAAGAATGGCACCATGCACACTGTCAGCGTGCTACATAAAGGCATTCAACTACTACACGAATAGGGCATTATCCTGGAACCTCCTAAGGCAACAGATCCACCCCTGCAGCAACGGAGATCCTCCATGTCCCATTGCTCTCAAGGACCTAAGAATCCATGAGTACACTCGATTTATGCCCGGCTGGGCCTACTGTCACTACTCACCTTTCTCCCTCACAGTTTAAAGCTTTATCAATAGCCTTCTTCAGTTATTAACTATTTCCCCCCACAGCGGCTTTGCTGATATCAGCTTCTAGTTCACTAACGTCGCCCGGAACCTGAACTACTCCGGTTCCAATCCGTTCCTGCATAATTCCAGCATCAAACAGGACTGTTTTTTTTCTCTCTTTTTTTATTACCTTATTTTTGTATTCAAAGTATCTGTTTTAGCCTAACCTGACTTAATGTTTACGCAGCTGGCTTAGCAAACCATCCAATTGCCACGTTCCTCAAATCCATCGGAACTTCACCTTGGACGCCGCTCATTCGGACCACCAGAAGACCCTAATCACCTAATTGTAAGTGTTTACCTCTACTTACGCAACGTACTACACACCTGACAACTGACTACGCCCATCACAGTTCTATCTCTCAATACCAAGGGCTTAAACCATCCAGCCAAATGCCACTCCCTATGGCAGATGGCAGAGAATCTCCACAGCGACATCCTTTGTGTTCAGGAAACACACCTTCTACCCTCCTCCTCAGCTCTCTGCTTCAACAACAAATACCCCCATATCTTCCATGCCACGTTCCACTCCAAAAAGAGAGGCGTACTAATCGCCATGAAGAAAATTGCTGGTGTTCTTCTGATCCTATTAGTCCTATTAGCTACAGTATTTAGTGTTAGTCTAGTGCGTCCTCTGCACAGTGTGCACCTAAAGCTACCTGAAGAAAATTGGTGGTGTTCTTCTGATCCTATTAGTACCACAGGCAGCTGCAGTACTTACAGTTAGTGTAGTGCGTCCTCTGCACAGTGTGCACCTAAAGCTACCTGAAGAAAATTGGTGGTGTTCTTCTGATTCTATTAGTACTGCAGACAGCTGCAGCATTTACAGTTAGTGTAGTGCGTCCTCTGCGCAGTGTGCACCTAAAGGTACCTGAAGAAAATAGGTGGTGTTCTTCTGATCCTATTGTAGTGATATGATGTATAGTGTATTGGGTGGATAATTAATTAGTAGTTATTATAATGATGATGTAAGTACTCTTCCGCAGCAACCCCGGTTCAAATCCGGGTCACGGCACCAATGTAGTGATATATCCTTCAAAGAACGGGTAACGGCCCCAATGTAGTGATATATAATATATATAGTGGGTAATTAATTAGTAGTTATTATAATGATGATGTAAGTACTCTTCCGCAGCAACCCAATTCTTCCAGAGAGATGCACTTTATTGAATTCCAACACAGAACAAGGTCCAAAGTCCACAGATGACAAAAAATCCAACAGAGGAAATATAATTTAGAGTCCCATTTTTCCTAGATTTGAGCCTTCATAGTCATATACAGACAGGACTATACCAAACTATAGACTGAACACCATGTTATATTCACTAGACACTGAATGGCTGAGCAATTTGATTGGCTGTTTCCATTTAGGCCTTTGATATGCTTTTAGTCTTTCAGACAGACAACAACCCCCAGCCGTGAACAGCTGCAGTCATAAACCGCCCCAATCTGCACTCCCGCATATCAACATCAACAAATCCCCCTTGATATGTGTAATTAGATTAGATTAACAGATACCATCTGAACACCCTTTGAAATGTTCGATTAGGTTAACAGGCAATACCTCACACACCTAGGTAGACTTGCATAAGATTAACACATCAAAGGGTCTTCAGCTGTCCCCTTGATATGTTAAAATTCAGTTGGCTCGGACAAATCAACCATTGTCAATTGAATTCTGGCCTGGTTAATATTGTACTGTATGTGTACATACATATAATAATATAATGTCCCACATAAATCGGTGAACATATTACAACAACTATTAGTACCACAGGCAGGCTGCTGCAGTATTTACAGTTAGTGTACTGCATCCTCTGCACAGTGTGCACCTAAAGCTACCTGAAGACAATTGCTGTTGTTCTGATCCTAATAATACCACAGGCATGAAGCTACAGTATTTACAGTTAGTGTACGGTGTCCTCTGCACAGTATGCACCTAAAGCTACCTGAAGACAATTGCTGTTGTTCTGATCCTGTTAACACCACAGGCAGGCAGCTACAGTATTTACAGTTAGTGTACTGTGTCCTCTGCATAGTGTGCACTTAAAGCTACCTGAAGACAATTGGTGGTGTTCTTCTGATCCTATTACTACCACAGGCAGGCAGCTGCAGTATTTACAGTTAGTGTACTGTGTCCTCTGCACAGTGTGCACCTAAAGCTACCTGAAGATAATTGCTGTTGTTCTGATCCTATTAATACCACAGGCAGGCAGTTGATTCTGCTAGCTGCAGTATCAGTGTATATATATATACATCCCAGCTTTGTGCAGCTACATCTCACTGCAGGCCATTAGTATGTCTGGAAGTCCAACAAGGAGAGGCAAACAGTCACAAGCCAATAAAAGAGGGCAAGCAGGCTCTGTGTCTAGAGGCAACAGTGCTGGTCGTGGAGACGGTGCATCCTTATCAGCACGTGGCCGTAGGACATGCTTGTCCTTTTTTTCGGCAGCTGGCCGTGTTGAGCCACAACATGCGAAAGACTTGGTAGAGTGGATGACCAAGCCGTCCTCATCCTCCTCATCCTCTCTCACCCAGGCTCAGGGTTCTTTGTCTGGCAAAGCAGCTGCCAACACAGCCTCTTCCCTCAGCTCAATGGCAACAGTCACTCTTTCCCTAGCCCCACCATGTCCTCCTGAGGAGTCCCCCGAACTGTTTGACCACAGTGTTGGGTACATGCTCCAGCGTTTTGAAGGCTCCGATGATGGTAACCAGCTAGAGGAAGGCAGTAACGTGAGCCCAGAGAGAGGAGGTGCCCAAGAAAGACAGCAATCTGGCAGTCATGTTCCCCCAGCTGCAGCATACTGTCAGCTTTGGTCCAGTGATGAGGAAGGAGGAGATGATGAGGTCACTGACTCCACGTGGGTGCCTGATAGGAGAGAGGAGGAGGAGGCACATCTCCAGCGAGGCAGGATGCCCACCAGGGGCCAGCTTAAGGGCAGCACACCGACTGCATCACACCACAAAGCTCCGCATGTGCAGGGCGCTGCTGTCTCTGCGCATTATTTCAAAAGTTCTTTGGTGTGGGCCTTTTGTGAGACGAGTGCATCAGATCCCACCGCTGCTATTTGCAACATAAGTCTCAAGCGTATCTCACGTGGCCAAAACATCACCCGCTTGGGCACCACATGCTTGACCAGACATATGTCAACCTGCCATGCAGTTCGTTGGAATAAAGCGGACCTCTCCTTGCTCCTCATCAGTTGGGATCTCCAACCCCACTATACCTTCAGTCCTCTCTGAAACCTGCACTGAGAGGAATGAAGGTGTAGAATTAGGTGTGTCACAGCCAAGATAGCGGGCAATCTGCTATCGGTACACCGACGTCAGATTGTACCAGGCAAATTTCCCTGCCCCAGCTGCTGCACCTCCGAAAGAAGTTCGCTCCCAGCCATCCACATGCCCAGCGGTTGAATGCTAGCTTGGCTAAATTGCTAGCATTTCAACTGCTGCCTTTTCAGTTGGTAGACTCTGCCCCCTTCCATGAGTTTGTGGAATGTGCGGTTCCTCAGTGGCAGGTACCCAAACACCACTTTTTCTCATGGAAGGCGATTCTGGCTCTCTACCGGCATGTGGAAGGCAATGTCTTGGCCTCGCTGGACAGGGCAGTCAGCGGTAAGATGCATCTTACCGCTGACTCATGGTCCAGCAGGCATGGACAGGGACATTACCTATCTTTCACCGCACACTGGGTGACTCTTCTGGCAGCTGGGAAGGATGCAGGACAGGGTGCAATAGTGTTGGAGGATGTTCCGCCACCACACCTCCAAAATTCTACTAGTGGTGATTCTGCCACCCTCTCTCCTCCACCCCCTCCTCGTCTTCTTCCTCCATGGCCTCTTCCTGTCATCTCTGCAGGGGCAGGTTCAGAGGTGGTTGACGCCATGCAAGCTTAAGGCAGGTATGGTGGTTTGCGACAATGGCACCAACCTCCTCTTCGCCCTCCGACAGGGACAACTGACCCATGTGCCCTGTTTGGCTCACGTCCTTAACTTGGTGGTGCAGCGGTTCTTAGGCAGGTACCTGGGCTTACAGGATGTCCTGAGGCAGGTCAGGAAAGTCTGTGTGCATTTCCGCAGGTCATATAATGCCAGTGCTTGGCTGGCTGACCTCCAAAAGGAATTTAACCTGCCCTAGAACCGCCTAATCTGTGACATGCCCACCAGGTGGAGCTCAACGTTGGCCATGCTGAAGTGGCTGCACACGCAGCAGAGGGCCATCAATGAGTACCTATGTGACTATGGCACCAGGACAGGATCAGGGGACCTTGGATTTTCCCCATGCCAGTGGGCTATGATCAGGGATGCATGCACTGTCCTGTCTCCATTTGAGGAGGCCACGAGGATGGTGAGCAGTGACAGTGCATGCATCAGTGACACTGTCCCTCTTGTCCACCTGTTGGAGCACACGCTGCATGGAATAATGGACAGGGCACTTGAGGCAGAACAGAGGGAGGAAGAGGAGGACTTCCTACCTCTCAAGGCCCCCTTTATCACGACAGTGTTCCTGCGTGCCCGCAAATCACACAGGAATAGGACGAGGAGGATGAGGATTGGGTCAGCATGAAGGTGGAGCCTGGCACTCAGCATCAGCAGCAGTCTTCAAGGGATCATTTACAGTCCCGAAAAACCCATAGACTTGTACGTGGCTGGGAGGAGGTGGCTGCGGATCATGTCTTCCTTAGTGACCCAGAGGCCTCTGGACCGAATGCCTCAGCAAACCTACGTTGCATGGCCTCCCTGATCCTGTAAAGCCCGCGGAAGGATCCTCGCATTCGTGGTATCAAGGGGAGGGATGATTACTGGCTGGCAACCCCCCTTGATCTGAGCAGAGGATGAAACATCTTCGGGAGGCCTTGCAGAAAGGTTTGTGCAACGTGTTTCCAGAGCCTGGGAAGTTACAATTTCCTAGTCCTCCTGGACAACATGTTGCTGAGGCTTCGGTCAAACACAGAAGGAGCGGTGGAGAAGGTGGCCATCTGACCGATGCGTTAAGGCAATTTTTTAGTCTGTAGCCCTAAGGTCTGATCGGTTCCAGCAACCATCACCCGCGTCTGATTCGCATGGTATGCAATTGAGCTACTGGCCTGTCCTGCATCCAGCGTTCTTTCAGAACGCACATTCAGTGCTGCTGGAGGCTTTGTAACCAATCACAGGGTGTGCCTGTCCACCGAATCGGTCGATCAGCTGACCTTCATATAAATGAATCATTCTTGGATCACCAGCTACCAAGCACCTGATACTGAATTAACCGATCGATTTTTTTTAATGTGAGATCTCTTCAAGACTGCCTATGCTGATGCTGAGTGACTATGCTGTTATGCTGAGTGACAATCCTCTTCCTTCTCAATTTTCATGCTGATAGCTTGTAAGAATATTTTTGGTTCTGGGCACCGCCACCAGTGGCCAAGGCCCAATTTTTCTGCCCCTGTTTAACAGGGGCGTGTAATTACAATTTTTGATGCAATACCTTGAAGCAGGGCTCATTTCTGTGCTCCAACTATAGCATCTGTGAGGGGTTGCAGTGTTGTGGCACTTTTTCTGCCCCTGTTTAACAGGGGCATGTAATTATAATTTTTGATGCAATACTTTGCAGCAGGGCTCATTCCTGCGCTCCAACTAGAGTATCTGTGAGGGGTTGCAGTGTTGTGGCACCAACACCAGTGCCCAAGGCCCAATTTTTCAGCCTCTGTTTAACAGGGGCGTGTAATTACAATTTTTGATGCAATACTTTGCAGCAGGGCTCATTTCTGTGCTGCAACTAGAGTATCTGTGAGGGTTTGCAGTGTTGTGGCACCAGTGCCCAAGGCCCTATTTTTCAGCCCCTGTTTAACAGGGGCGTATAATTACAATTTTTGATGCAACACTTTGCAGCAGGGCTCATTCCTGCACTCCAACTATAGCATCTGTGAGGGGTTGCAGTGTTGTGGCACCAGTGCCTAAGGCCCAATTTTTCTGCCCCTGTTACAATTCTTGATCTAATATTTCACAGCAGGGCCCATTCCTGCACCCACCAAGAGTAACCGTGAGGGCTTACAGTGTTATGGCAACACCACCACCACCACCACCAAAGGTCCAATTTTTCTGCCCCTGTTCAACAGGTGCATGTAATTACAATTCTTGATCTAATATTTCACAGCAGGGCCCGTTCCTGCGCGCACCAAGAGTAACTGTGAGGACTTACAGTGCTGTGGCAACACCAACACCTAAGGCCCCAATTTCTGCAGAATATATAGGGCAGACCCCTTCTTTCAAACATCCAACTTACAAATGACTCCTACTTGCAAATGGAAGGAGACAACAGGAAGTGAGATGAAATCTACCCCTAGGAGGGGAAATTCTCTCCTGTAAGAGTTAATATGGGAAAAATGTGTCTCCTCTTCACTGATGCTTTATCACCAATCCTTGTTTCACTAAAAACCCCAAATTTTCAAAAAAAAAATTGTCATTGGACAGAAAGTGAGGTGAAATCTTCTGAAGAGGTGCACAGACAGCAAAACAAATGTTACAGGGGTAATAACCCTTCCCTATGTTTTCCAAAAAGCTTAAAAATAGATTTTTTGGCTGGAGCTACACTTTAAAAATGTACCCGTTCAAAATTACAAACAGATTCTACTTAACAACAAACCTATAGTCCCTGTCTTGTTTGCACCGCCTGTATACTGCTGTTCAGAGTATATAGGGCCTGGGGGCCACACGCCTTTCCTTTTTTTAATTTGGGTGCGGGGTTCCCCTTAATATCCATACAAGACCCAAAGGGCCTGGTAATGGACTGGGGGGTGGGGGGTACCCATGCCGTTTGTCTCACTGATTTTCATCCATATTGCCGGGACCCGACATTACATTAAAGCCGTTTTAAATGACTTTTATTCCTTTAAAAATGTAATTTTGTGCAGGGACTGTTCTCAGCACGGGAAACACACGCCACTTTACAGGCATACTATAGACACCCCCAGGTACGATATTTAAAGGAATATTTCACTTTTCTTTCACTTTAGGTATCATTAAAATCACAGCTCCCGAAAAAATAGACGTTTTTAAAACTTTTTTTGCATTGATACATGTCCCCTGGGGCAGGACTCGGGTCCCCAAACCCTTTTTAGGACAATAACTTGCATATTAGCCTTTAAAATTAGCACTTTTGATTTCGAACGTTCGAGTCCCATAGACTTTAATGTGGTTCCAAAGTTCACACGAACTTTCGGTCCGTTCACAGGTTCTGGTGTGAACCGAACCGGGGGGTGTTTGGCTCATCCCTACTGATTGGTTACTATGCACAGCTGCACCAAATTCTGTGTTCTCCAGTTTTAGTAAATACCCCCACTGGCTCATTGTAATGTGTAATAAAAGAGAAGAACATTCCACATTATTGAGTCATGGACTAAGCATAAAAATTGCACAGCTTAGCAATTACAATATGGATGGTAAACGTGATGCTGCTTTGTGCTGTATTTTTGGGGTGTGTAGTGGTAGGGGGCGCTATATGTGTTTAATTATAACATTCCTTATAGATACACAATTTAAAGTGCATAGTGATAATTAATAACATACAGTTAATAAATCCTGACAATCTAGTGCTGAAATTGATTGTTGACAGTGATTCAAATGAATACATCAAAATAAATACATCAAAAATAAAGTCCATAATTCATTTTCTTTTTGGGTGCAACTTAAATTCTTACAACCGTCACCAGTAGCAAACTTTGAGTAGATCACCCAGTGAATGTGAGTGAATTGCCTACTCACCAGACCACCATGACCTTTTTAACTAAACAAAAGGTCAGTTAAAGCTGTTAGCATGGATCAATGGTCCTGCTGGTGTGCCAAAGGAAATGCAATTGGGAACCTTGTAGTTTCTCCACAGCAATAGACCATTTAAAAAATAGATTAAAATGGGACCATAGTATAACACAGTTTATTTAAAAAGATGAATATAAAAACATGGGCCAAATGGTTACTTATATTGGTTGGTGCCTTAGCCTGGCACTGAGGACTTTAGACATGAACAGATGGATATCGCAGCCATCCCGCTTGCGCTGTTTGTTGATCGGCGTGCGTTCCACCACCTTAGTGAAATGAAAACCGGAAGTGGCCAGAAGTGACGTGACCGGGATGCGCCTCAGCGTACGTTTTGTCTTACAACATTATGACGTTTTAAGACGAAACGTACGTCGAGGTGCATCCCGGTCACGTCACTTCCGGTTTTCACTTCACCACTGCAGTGCAATGCATGCCGATCAACAAACAGCGCAAACGGAACGGCTGTGGTATTCATCTGTCTGGCAATTCATGTCTAAAGTCCTCAGTACCAGGCTAAGGCACCAACCAATGTAAGCAGCCATTTGTCCCATGTTTTTATATTCATCTTTTTAAATAAACAGTGTTATAGTATGGTCCAGTTTTTATCTATTTTTTAAATGAGCTATCGTGGCGGAGAAACAACAAGGTTCCCAATCACATCTCCTTTGGCACACCAGCAGGACCGTTGATCCATGCTAACAGCTTTACCTGATGTTCTTTTAGTTAAAAAGATCATGGTGGTCTGGTGAGTAGGCAATTTATTCACAATGTATTTATAGGCAATAAAATCATAGAAAACCAAAAATGATGCACAGTCTCTAATATCTTATTGCAGCAGCGCTATGTGTCAGAACTTCCCAGACACAAAAATAGAAAAACCCAGTAGACAAGGAGATCTAGGAAAGCTTGAGCAGCTGTGTTCTGTAGGAGTAAGGAGCTTCTTCCACCCAAAACAATCACCGCGTGAGGGGGAATCAACCCCAATGGGATTGCACTCACCAGAAATTCAGCACACAGAAGCCTTTGTGATGTTATCAATAATAGCTTTCCACCTCCTCTGCACGGCCACCAGATGTCAGTAACACTCTCGGTTAATGCAGCATAACATATGGGAGGAATCAAATATCCACATAGCGTAATATTGCTAAAATTAGTTTTATTCAAAACATTAAAATATATCCCCGTTATTAAGATCTGCGTACCTGAGATTCAATAAAATAGAGCATTAGTTATAAAGTGCACTGTGCCTGATATCCCAGCTCCCGGGAGGTCCTCCAGAGCGTTCACTGCGTGTAGCGAACCACACACTTCCTGGTTCCTCTCTGGTGCGTGGAACGCACGCATCACTTTGGATAGTTTACATCCCTGACGCGTTTTGTCACTTCCGGACGTTCTCTAAGGGCGTAATCTACCTTATGATGGACCGGTATTTATACTAGTGACAGGCTCAATAGCCAATCCAATGAGTCCTGCTAGCAAATCCCCGCTGCGCATATATCAGTATCTGGGGAGCTGTCAGCAGTGGGGAATAATTACATAAAAAGCCTCTATCACTCAAAAATTATCTAGACTGCCCAGAGAGAGTCACAACCGGATACACTTAAAAGAAAGTGACCCCCATGCATATTTCAAGAATATACCTCACATGCATTTGTAGCAATACACATATTAACCATGCAGGTATTATTCCCTATATAACACTTCGGGACATGAATAATTTTCCAATGGGATGTATATATCCACCTGCCTACTGGTTTATCCTGTTTTAACAATCTATAATACATCATCTATTATTTCCATACTGGGCAACTGCCCTCAGTATTAGTATGGGCACCAGGACAAACATGCATGGAGGATACAATAGAATGGCACTAGAACTAAAAATGGTACATGATCCACATAATGCAAACAATATAGACAATGTAAAACCAATATAAAATGGTTCATATAAAACCTGCAATATAAATAATATGAAGATCTGCAATCTAAAAAAATTATTATTAAAAATATTGTAAAGTTATGACATACATGAAATTCAGAAATTTTACACATACATATATATTTTTACTATATATAAAATAGATATTAAATGTGACAGAGACTACGCGGGGCTATATGAATCACCTGTGCAAATAAGTAATGTGTCAGATAAAATACTTTACTATGTGTCACTGATGAAACAATTAATATCCAGCTCAATGTTAAGGCCTTTGGGGGAGAGCACATCCACAGAATAAATCCACCGAGTTTCGCATTTAGACAATTCTCGGATGCGATTTATAACCCTCCAATGAGTTTGGAGATGTTCTACTCCCCAGAATTCCAACCCCACGGGATCCATATTATGTTTTAACTTAAAGTGTAGTGAAACATTGTGGTCCTCACGCAGAGGAAGGCCCCCACTGTATTCCCAGATTCTAATTCAACACAGGGTCCCACAACCCTCAACTCAGCACAGGGGTCCACAACCCTGGAATGATCAAAGAATCCCTCATTTGAAGGAACAACACTCACAACAGGAAAAAGACCGTCCTCAGCACACTGTCCCAACAAAAGGAAATACCAGGGCTGTAGGGCAGGATCTAGAATCCAAAAAAAGAAGAAGGGGGTCGGAGTAGGAGGTATTTTCAATCTTTCTGAGGCAAAGTTATCCCATAAGGAAAAGAACATCTTGAACTTAGGTTTAAAATGTGGTTTAAAGAAACCTATCAATAAATTTTATTATCTTCATCGACATTATCTTCATCGACATCCACAAATATATCAGAAAGTTGAACATTAAGAAATACTTTATAGGTTGCAATTCTTCTACCACAGTCACTGTTCAGAAGCCCAATGAAGTGATTAATAGTGGCCTGAAAAACAAGTCTCTTTTCAACCCTCTTAATAACCTGAACCATCAAGTTGAGGTGTTTAAGGGATTGATTTTATGGGACTTAGAACACCTCAAACCAAACAAAGAGGTGAACATGAGACATATTAGTGAGGGCATCACTATGTTAGAAGAAAGAAAAGAGATCATCATAAGGCCAGCTGATAAGGGAGGAGGTGTGGTGATACTCTCATAGCATTTTTACCATGGTCAGATCATAGATATGTTATCCGATCAGGTGACATATAAATCCCTGGATAATGATCCAACTAAATCCTATAGGGATCAACTGAAAATTCTGGTGGACATGGGATCAAGAAGTGGTGTCTTAACCGAGAAAGAGAAGAGGTTTTTATTACCCTCTAGCAACCGTATACCTACATTATATACACTGCCAAAGATCCATAAAGATCCCACCAACCCTCCAGCGAGACCCATTGTAAATAGCATTGAGTCGGTTTCTGCTAGAATGGGCCAGTATTTAGATTGTTTTTTACAAAAGAGTGTCATGAGTACTTGCTTTTATCTCAGAGACACTAAAAACTTTTTGAACTGTTTACAAAACGTTGATTTGGCTGGCAAACCACAGGTCCTCTTAGTTACAGCAGACATTGCATCTCTGTACTCCATTATACAGCACAATGATTCTCTTTTGGCGCTAAATTGGGCTCTATGCCAAAGAGATGACCTTCCCCACAATTCAAAGGTTTTTTTTGAGGAATGCTCTCGATTTCTGTCTTAGTCACAATTACTTTTGGTTTGCGCCCAGCATCGCAAATCTTTTCATGGCAGAGTGGGAGGATAAAATCATCTTTAGGGAACAACGTCCAGAGTTAATTTTCTACAAACGCTTCATTGATGATCTGTTCTTTATTTGGGCTGGGTTGCCGGATTCATTGGAATTGTTTTTACAAACATTAAACCGTAATAATAACAATATAAGATTAACCTCTAATTGGCATAGTGACACAATCAATTTCCTTGATGTTACCGTATATCGACGGAATGATAAATTAGAAACGAAGGTATACTTCAAAAAAACCTGACAGGAATAGTTATTTACCTATCACCAGTTGCCATCACCCCCTATGGCTCAGAAATATTCCAAAAGGACAAATTATGAGGGTGAAAAGAAATTGCTCTGAAGAGGCTGAGTTCTTTCTCCAATCTAAAATCCTCACGGAAAGATTTGAAGCCAAGGGGTACAAACCTGATATGTTAAAAAAAGTGGTGGAAGAAGTGGCAGCTCTGCCTAGAGCAGCATGTTTACAAGAAGTAGATCAAGACATTTCCGATATGCCATCCATGAAAGAAAATAATTGCAATAAAGAATGGGCTTTCATCTCTCAATTCCACTCTCAGTACAAGGAGGTTGAAGATATCTTTAAAAAGCATTGGCATATTCTTCTAATGGACAAGAAACTTACTACTGTACTACCACCCACACCTCAATTTATTTACAGAAAAGCCACGAACTTTGGCGACAAAGTGATAAAAAAATTGATAGATCCTCCTAAACACCCTCAGGCGTTTTGGGATCGAAACTTTTTTTTGCATGCAGAAAATGTAAAGCATGCAGGGAAGTTGCTAGACCCCTTAGGGGCATTGATAATTTTGTCTCCCCTGTTAATAATCGATCCTTTGACATCAAACAGTTTATAACGTGCAATAGTACTTATGTGGTCTATGCTCTAAAATGCCCCTGTGGCCTGATTTACATAGGCCGCACCAAAAGATTGCTACTAGTTAGAATCGCTGAGCATATTCATAATATCAAAATAGGGTACAAGGACCACAATGTTTCACTACACTTTAAGTTAAAACATAATATGGATCCCACGGGGTTGGAATTCTGGGGAGTAGAACATCTCCAAACTCATTGGAGGGGTATAAATCGCATCCGAGTATTGTCTAAACGCGAAACTCGGTGGATTTATTCTGTGGATGTGCTCTCCCCCAAAGGCCTTAACATTGAGCTGGATATTAATTGTTTCATCAGTGACACATAGTAAAGTATTTTATCTGACACATTATTTATTTGCACAGGTGATTCATATAGCCCCACATAGTCTCTGTCACATATAATAGCTATCTTATATATAGTAGAAATAAATATGTATGTGTAAAATTTCTGAATTTCATGTAGGTCATAACTTTACAATATTTTTAATAATATTTTTTTTAGATTGCAGATCTCCATATTATTTATATTGCAGGTTTTATATGAACCGTTTGATATTGGTTTTACATTGTCTATATTGTTTGCATTATGTGGATCATGTACCATTTTTAGTTCTAGTGCCATTCTAATGTATCCTCCATGCATGTTTGTCCTGGTGCCCATACTAATACTGAGGGCAGTTGCCCAGTATGGAAATAATAGATGATGTATTATAGATTGTTAAAACAGGATAAACCAGTAGGCATGTGGATATACATCCCATTGGAAAATTATACATGTCCCGAAGTGTTATATAGGGAATAATACCTGCATGGTTAATATGTGTATTGCTACAAATGCATGTGAGGTATATTCTTGAAATATGCATGGGGGTCACTTTCTTTTAAGTGTCCGGTTGTGACTCTCTCTGGGCAGTCTAGATAATTTTTGAGTGATAGGGGCTTTTTTTGTAATTATTCCCCACTGCTGACATCTCCCCGGATACTGATATATGCGCAGCGGGGATTTGCTAGCAGGACTCATTGGATTGGCTATTGAGCCTGTCATTAGTATAAATACCGGTCCATCATAAGGTAGATTACACCCTCAGACGACGGCCGGAAGTGACGAAACGTGCCAGTGACGTAATCTACCCGAAGTGACGCGTGCGTTCCACGCACCAGAGAGGAACCAGGAAGTGTATGGTTCGCTACACGCAGTGAACGCTCTGGAGGACCTCCCGGGAGCTGGGATATCAGGCACAGTGCACTTTATAACTAATGCTCTATTTCATTGAATCTCTGGTACGCAGATCTTAATAAGGGGGATATATTTTGATGTTTTGAATAAAACTATTTTTAGCAATATTACGCTATGTGGATATTTGATTCCTCCCATATGTTATGCTGCATTAACCGAGAGTGTTACTGACATTTGGTGGCCGTGCAGAGGAGGTGGAAAGCTATTATTGATAACATCACTAAGGCTTCTGTGTGCTGAATTTCTGGTGAGTGCAATCCCATTGGGGTTGATTCCCCCTCACGCGTTGATTGTTTTGGGTGGAAGAAGCTCCTTACTCCTACAGAACACAGCTGCTCAAGCTTTCCTAGATCTCCTTATCTACTGGGTTTTTCTATTTTTGTGTCTGGGAAGTTATGACACATAGCGCTGCTGCAATAAGATATTAGAGACTGTGCATCGTTTTTGGTTCTTCTATGATTTTATTGCCTACATATACATGTTTTTATCATTTAAGTAGCTGCTTTATTTATACTATATCATATATTGATTTGGTTCCTGGCACGGAGCAGTGTGAGGTAGAGGCGGTTAAACTTTCACACTTTCTTGGTACAAATTCATTCACAATCACTGGGTGATCTAGATGAAGTTTGCTACTGGTGACGGTTGTAAGAATTGAAGTTGCACCCAAAAAGAAAAAGGTTTATGGACTTTATTTTTGATGTATTAATTTTCTTGAACACAAGAAATACATTTATTTGAAAGTATGTTGTCATGAGAGCCTGTGTGAGTTTTTATTCTGTAGGAATTAAACATAAGTCTTTCTTTTTCTAGGTAACAGAACTGCACAATATCAAAACTATAACACGGCTGCCTCGAGAGACCAAGAAACATGCGGTAGCAATTATCTTTCACGATGAGACTTCAAAGACATTTGCCTGTGAGTCAGGTAAGCAATTACTAGAATATTTGCTGTACATGAAATTTCAGCTTGTTCCAAAACCACAATCTAAAATATTATCAAGTATAATTTACATGTGGGTATATGTGGCATGTCATTTGTTCATGTTATTATTTTATTGCCATGTCAATGTTTGCTTTATGATGTCATGCACACATTATACATATTCTACTTGACTTTCATGCTAACTGTGGCACTTATCAGGAGTTAATATTATTATAACTACTGTTTAGAGCAAATTTGTAAAAAGCAAATCAAAGCAACAGAAATAGGTGATCATGGAGGCACCTCAAAGTACCTGTACATGTTGAATAGGATGTCAGTGATGAGACCTCTTGCAGTTGTGATATGTCCTGAATCTATGCTTCTCTTTTAGTCCCAAGCCACAAAGTATGATTGGTGGACTCGTTAATAAACAGGAAGCTGAGGACAGCAGTACGAGGCAGGCCACACTGTTATTATACAAGATCTGGTAATGATGTTCTTAAGAGAAATCTATCATTTTTCCCATTCAGGGCAAAAAGACAATTTATCTTGAAAGCCTTTTTTGCCACCCACTAATATATACTTACCTTCCCCATGCTTTCCTGCCTCTCCATGCCTCTGTTTACGTCTTTGGAAATACCCCAGTGCTGGGGGTAAATGTAACTTTTTTCTATTCCTCCCAGGATACAACACTTGGCTTGAAGGTAGCTAATACCCAGGTCTAAACACTGTCACATGAGGAAGGGGAGCAGATAATTAACTCTGTGAAAGCCTCTCCACTATCTGACTTGGAATTACACAGGGTTGAAACCCAAGACTCTAATGCAGGAATTAAGTGCTTGGGACTCACACTAAAAGCGGGTATAAGTTTTTAAGAGACCTGTCATTCTGCCAAACCTGGGACCAGAGAGACCAGAATTGTAATAGTGAGGAAGAGAGTTGAGGTGCCTGATCATGTCTTTTTTTTACAAAGTTTTATTAAGTGCACTGGAACAACTCTGTTGTACAGATTTATATAGACTGTTAATGTTGTAACAGAAGCAGGGGTAAGATTATGAAAATGGAAGCTGTTAGTACAATTTCTAACTTAAAATCTATTTATTTTACTTCAACTGGGCTTTAACCGAGTTCCTCAGATTTTTGTGGTACTAAGGAACTCTTGAAATGTACGGTGTGTGTTACGCACAATTACCCAGCTACTGTTTTCTGATGTTTATCCAGTCTCCAGACATTTTTCATTTGTATTTTTAAAAATAATTGAATTCATTGTTCTGGGGAATACTCCTTTAACTTGATTTTTAGTATCAAGTTAGTACTTGTATTTTAGTATTAGCATCTTTTTCAAACAAGATGAATTGTTATATTTCTATTTAATATCACCAGAATGAAAGGTATATATAGATATTTCTAGCTTTTTGAACTCTTTTTAAGCAATACACATGTGGGCACTACCCAACATTTCTTGTTGCTACTGCTTATAGACAAAAAATCAGATGCTTAGCAGACTTGATCTTATTAGTACACATATGGGTTGATCTACTAATTACATAGCTACATAGTTACATAGTAGGTGAGGTTGAAAAAAGACACAAGTCCATCAAGTCCAACCTATGTGTGTGTGATTATATGTCAGTGTTACATTGTATAACCCTGTATGTTGCGGTCATTCGGGTGCTTATCTAATAGTTTTTTGAAACTATCGATGCTCCCCGCTGAGACCACCACCTGTGGAAGGGAATTCCACATCCTTGTCGCTCTTACAGTAAAGAACCCTCTACGTAGTTTAAGGTTAACCCTCTTTACTTCTCATTTTAATGAGTGACCATGTGTCTTGTTAAACTCCCTTCCGCAAAAAAGTTTTATCCCTATTGTGGGGTCACCAGTACGGTATTTATAAATTGAAATCATATCCCCATATCAAGCATCTCTTCACCAGAGAGAATAAGTTCAGTGCTTGCAACCTTTCCTCATAACTAATAGCCTCCAGACTCTTGATTAGCTTAGTTGCCTTTCTCTGTACTTGCTGCATTACCAGTTCATCCTGCCTGAGGACTGGTGACCAGAATTGGACAGCATACTCTAGGTGCGGCCAGAGGACCAGAGTCTTATAGAGCTGGAGAATTATTGTTTTATCTGTGGAGTTGATCCCCTTTTAATGCATGCCAATATTCTGTTTGCTTTGTTAGCAGCAGCTTGGCATTGCATGCCATTGCTGAGCCTAT
This sequence comes from Aquarana catesbeiana, assembly GCF_042186555.1. Taxonomy (NCBI): domain Eukaryota; kingdom Metazoa; phylum Chordata; class Amphibia; order Anura; family Ranidae; genus Aquarana; species Aquarana catesbeiana. The sequence continues at coordinate 439,203,396 of NC_133328.1, read as the reverse complement.
TATCTTCTAGGACCCCCAGGTCCTTTTCCATCCTAGATTCCCCCAGAGGTTCTCCCCCCAGTGTATAGATTGCATTCATATTGTTGTCACCCAAATGCATTATTTTACATTTTTATACATTAAACCTCATTTACCATGTAGTTACCCACCCCATTAATTTGTTCAGATCTTTTTGAAAGGTTTCCACATTCTGCTGAGAAGTTATTGCCTTGCTTAGCTTAGTATCGTCCACAAATACAGAGATTGAACTGTTTACCCCATCCTCCAGGTCATTTATGAACAAAAAAAATAGAATTGGTCCCAGCACATATCCCTGGGGGATCCCACTACCCACCTCTGACCATTCTGCGTACTCCCTATTTATAACCACCATCTGAACTCACCCTTGTAGCCAGTTTTCAATCCATGTACTCACCCTATGGTCCATGCCAACGGACCTTATTTTGTATAGTAAACGTTTATGGGGAACAGTGTCAAATGCTTTTGCAAAATTAAGATATACCACGTCTATGGGCCTTCCTTTATCTAGATGGCAACTCATAGAAGGTTAATAGATTGGTTTGGCAAGAATGATTCTTCATGAATCCATGTTGATTACTGCTAATGATACAGTTCTCGTTACTAAAATCTTGCATATAGTCCCTTATCATCCCCTCCAAGAGCTTGCATACTATTAATGTTAGGCTAACTGGTCTGTAATTCTCAGGGATGTATTTTGGCCCTTTCTAAATATTGATGCTACATTGGCTCTTCTCCAACCACCTGGTACCATTCCAGTCAGTAGACTGTCAGTAAAAATTAGGATCAATGGTCTGGCAATTACTTGGCTAAGTTCCCTAAGTATCATCGGATGCAAGCCATCTGGTCCCGGTGATTTATTAATGTTAAGTTTCCCAAGTCTAATTTTAATTCTGTCCTCTCTTAACCATAGAGGTACTTCCTGTTATGTGTCATAAGGATAAACACTGCAGTTTTGGTTACTGAAGCCCCCCAATTCCCTCGTGAACATTGAGGAGAAGAATAATATCAATACCTTCACCATCTCCCCATCCTTTGTAACCAGATATCCTTCCTCATTCTTTATGGGGCCAATATGGTCTGTCCTCTCTTTTTTACTGTTTACATACTTAAAGAATTTCTTGGGATTTTTTTACTCTCTTCCGCTATGTGTCTTTTGTGTTCTATCTTAGCCGTCCTAATTGCGTCCTTACATTTCTTGTTGCATTCTTTATAAAGTCTGAATGCTGATGATGATCCCTCAACCTTGTATTTTTTTAAGGCCTCCTCCTTTGCTTTTATATGCATTTTTACATTTGAGTTAAGCCATCCAGGACTTTTGTTAGCTCTTTTAAATTTATAACCCAATGGGATGCATTGGCTAGTGCCCTTGTTTAATATGCTCTTAAAGCAAACCCATCTCTCCTCCATGTTCTTTGTTCCCAAGATTTTATCCCAATTCATGCCTTATAAAAAGGTTTGTAGTTTAGGGAAGTTTTGAAATTCAGTGTCTTTGTGTTCCCCTTATGTTTCTTATTTGTGTGATATATCCTGAAGCCAATTGACCTGTGATCGCTGTTTCCTAAATTGCCCCATATTTCCACATCCGTGATCAGGTCTGTATTGTTGGTAATCAGTAGATCCATTAACACTTTATTTCTAGTTGGTGCATGTACCATTTGAACCATGAAATTGTCCGGCAAGACATTTAGGATCTGCCGAACTTTAGACGAATGCGTGGTTCCCTCCGCCCAGTCTTCCCATCCTTGCTGCTAATCCAACTTGTGATAGGTGATCTGTCTCCCCCTCCTCCCTCAGGTTAGGGGGCCTATAGCATACTCCCAGTAATATTTTTCCTTAGCTTCATCCCTTTGGAGCTCTACCCATAAGGATTCTACCTCCTCCCTAGCTCCCTTAGTGACGTCATCTCTCACATTCACTTGTACATTATTCTTGATATATAGGCAATAAAAGGTATACCCTTGAATGGTTACCAGCCAATCATGAGAGCTGTTGAACCAGGTCTCTGAAATTCCCACAAAATCCAAATCCTCCTTGTACAACAGTATCTCTAGTTCACCCATCTTGTCCGCCAGGCTCCTGGCATTGGTGAACATGCCACATAGTTTAGACTGGCTGCATACTATCTTCTTATTGGGTGTTCCAAGATTGCAACCAGGACTTGTTACTATACTTACCTTGGGTTTATGTGCTTTAGTCAACCTACCACTAATACCCCTAATACTACCCTCTGGAATATGTTCCACGCTGACTATCTCTACCTCTGGACCCTCCCCCTGTCGCCTAGTTTAAAAACCCCTCTAACTTTTTGTCCATCTTTACTCCCAGCTGATCTTCACCCTCCTCATTTAGGTGCAGTCCGTTCCTTCTGTAGTACTGGTGATCGACTGAGAAGTCAGCCCAGTCCTCCAGGAACCCAAACCCTTCCTTACTACACCAGCTCTTCAGCCACTTGTTTACTTCCCTAATTTCCCTCTGCCTTTCTGGTGTGGCTTGATGTGCCAGTAGTATTCCTGAGAATACTACCTTGGAGGTCCTTTTCCTCAATTTAGCTCCCAAGTCCCTAAAATCGTTCTTTAGGACACTCCATCTGCCTCTGACTTTGTCATTGGTGCCAATGTGAACCGTGACAGCTGGGTCTTCCCCAGCCCCTCCCAGTAATCTGTCCACCAGATCCGTGATGTGCCGAACCCGAGCACCCAGTAGACAACATACAGTCTGGTGCTTCAGGTCTTTGTTACAGATTGCCCTCTCTGTCCTTCTTAGAATTGAGACCCCTACCACCAGAATCGGTCTTTCCTTTCCCTTCACTTCCTCCCACTCTCACTGGAGGAGTGCTTCCCCCGGCACCTAGGAGAGTCCCTCAACTCCAGCAGTGCTGGTCCCTGACTGGTTTCAGCAATGTCACTCAATGGAGCATACTTATTGGGATGCTCCAGCCCTGGATCGGTCTCCCTGGCACTTCCCCCTCTACCCTTCATGGCTGTCAACCAGATACTCTTTCCTAGTGCCTGCACCTCTTTGTCTCCAACCGCCTCTGTGCTGGCCACTGCCAGCACCTGCTGTGTACATTCCCAGCTCTCCTTTAGTATGGAGGGACTTCTCAGTGCTGACAGTTGTTTCCCCAGATTCAGAACCTGGGCTTCCAAGGAAACAATGTGCTTACATTTTGCACAGCAGTATTCGCCCTTGATCGGATGATCAAGGAACGCATATATGCCGCAAGATGTACACGAGTCACATCTCCACACCCATTGTACCTACTAATTTAATGAGGATTGGGGATTATACCCTGTCCAAATTACCTAACAACTAGCTTACTGAACTAATACCCAACAAGACAATACACAGGTACTCAACAAGACAATACACAGGAACTCAACAAGACAATACACAGGTAATCAACACAGGCACCCAACAAGACAATACACAGGTACTCAACAAGACAATACACAGGTACTCAACAAGACAATACACAGGTATCCAACAAGATTATACACAGGTACTCGCTGACCAACGTGCACTCGCTGACCAACGTGCACTCGCAGACCAACATGCACCCGCTGACCAACGTGCAGCTGCTGACCAACGTGCACTCGCTGACCAACATGCACTCGCACACCAACGTGCACTCGCTGACTAGTGTACACTCGCTGACCCACGTGCACACACACACACAATACACAAATACTAATGATTCAATGGTAAACAGATTGTTAACTTTGCAAGGGAAGTTGCACTTTGTAAGGGAATTTGTCCCAGAGTTTAGCGAATGAGGAAGTCCTGCTGACTTCTATCATTCAATCACGTGCAAGCAAAAACAAAGGTTTTTTTATTCTCCTTGCAAATTACTTCACCACATTCACTAAGCTTGGGGAAAATTAGCATGCCATGTGGAGTATTAGCGTAGGGTACAGCACTGCACAGTCTAGGACACACTTTCACAGGGTCTCCAAAGATGCCATCACATTTTGAGAGATCCAAACCTGGAACCGTTACAGTTATGCCCTGTACACACGATCGGACATTGATCGGACATTCCGACAACAAAATCCATCTGATTTTTTCCTTCTTGCATACACACGGTCGCACAAAGTTGTTGGAAAACTCCGATCGTTCTGAATGCGGTGACGTAAAACACGTACGTCGGGACTATAAACGGGGCAGTAGCCAATAGCTTTCGTCTCTTAATTTATTCTTCATGCGTGGCACTTTGTGCGTCGGATTTGTGTACACACGATCAGAATTTAAACGATCGGATTTTGTTCCCGGAAAATTTTATATCCTGCTCTCAAACTTTGTGTGTCGGAAATTGCGACAGAAAAAGTCTAATGGAGCCCACACATGATCGGAATTTCCGACAACACAATTCGATCGCACTTTTTCCATTAGAAAATCCAACTGTGTGTAAGGGCATTACAGTTACAAATAAAAGCGTTAAAAAAAAAAGTATAAAAAAAAATGAATATATATATATATAAAAAATCCAAAAACAAGGGATTGCTGCACAAACTGTATTTATTTTAAAATCTTCAAAAGGACATCACCACGACATTCATAAAATCAGGCATACATAATAAACGTTTTCGGGCTATTGTAGATAACGGCCTTCATCAGAAGATCATGCCTATCTAATGAATATACATATAGCAATATATATACTCAATGAACAATCAATTAACGAGCTAATCATCTGGAATCAATCAAATAATCATTTATGTTTAACCGAATCTGTTATCACACACACATACAATTATCATCAGATGTGAATACAATTTTTTACAATTTAGGAATCAAAGTCACAGGTAGAAAGAAGATTTCACACTTCATGGAATATGGACACAGAAATCCTGAAATTAAAACGGAAAAATAAAAAAATGAAAAATAAAATATTAAAATGTCACATCTATAAAAGGTATATATTTCGATCGCACTTTTTCCATCAGAAAATCCGACCGTGTGTACAGGGCATTACAGTTACAAATAAAAGCGTAAAAAAAAAAAGTAAAAAAAAAAAAGTATATATATATATATATATATATATATATATATATATATATATATATATATATATATATATATATATATATAAAATAGAAAAGCCAAAAATGGTCGTTTTATTGTTCTCTCTCTATTCTCTCTCTAATGTTCTCTCTCTATTGCTCTGTTATGTTTTAGTGTATTTTTTAACTGCAAAGTTTTATTTTTACTATGTTTTATCATGTTTGCTTTTCAGGGATGTAATTCTTTTTTTTGTTTACAAAAGTTTTATTTGGAAGTTTAGATGAACAGACATTAGGTATAAAATGACATCAAAATATTGCATTAAAGTGATTGGTTGTATACAATGAAGGATGATATTTAACATCGTATAACAGATGTGGTTATATATAATGAACGAATGTTAATATATATAAATAAAGAAAAAAAAGTAAGATATAACATAGCATTCTCATAAGGTAATGAGAGAAGATGATAATATTATGTTAAAGACAGTTAGGTTGGGTTCCAATAGGCCCATTTCTTTTTGTGAATATGGATAGTATCATTAAGGGTGTGATAAATCCACTCAGATAGTCTAAGGAGTTCCATTCTATTTATTACTTGTTGCCATGACAAATTAGTGGATTTCCAATTATAGGCCGTCATCCAGTGTATGGAACTGCACAGAGAGTGGAACAGTCTCAGACAGGGGGTAGGTATGCCTGGTATATTAGCATATAGCAAGCATATCTGAGGGGAAAGGGTGATTTTTTGTCTTGAGGATTGTTCTATTAAATCAGATGCTTTGTGCCATATACTGTTTATATGGCTGCAGCTCCAAAAAATATGTAAGAGGGTACCGGAATCCGAGCATCCCTTAAAACAATTGGGGGAGATGGATGGGTAGAAAGTGTGAAGTTTTGAAGGGGTAAGGTACCATCTAGAAAAAATCTTAATTGGAGTTTCTCTAAAGGTGATAGCTCTATTACATTTGCGTAAATTTTCTGACATGGAGTGCCAATCCTCAACATTAATCGAGACATCCATATCCTCTTCCCATTTGAGCATTTGAGTAGATTTATCTGGTACTCCAACACAATTAATATAATTATACAACCTGGAGATAAGGCCTCTGTCTCTAGAGGATAAAATACATATATGTTCAAAGGTTGTGTATGAAGGGTGTGTTTTTAGTGCAAAATATTTAGCATAGAAGGATTTGATTTGCTGGTATCTTGGGTAAATTGTGTGTGGCTTGAAGTTCGGGGAATGAGATAAATTCCCATTTTTGCTGAAGAGATCTCAGTGTAATTAAATTTTTGTCAATCCAGGTAGAGAAAGATTGTCTGTTATTATAGGCACATATGAATCTAGGATCACCTAAAAAGGAGGCTAAAGGTGGTGTGTCTGAGGAGAGTTTGTAAATGTCTTTATATTTAGTCCATAACTGATAAAATGTAGCTATTATAATGTTTTGTTTCATAAGTCTGCTATATGAGATAGAGTTGGACCATAGAATTCCCTGTAAATGGAATGGGAGGATTGAGATGGATTCAAACAACTTCCATGGGGTGTTTATTGAGGGAGTGAACCATTGGGTAAGTTGTGTAAGTCTTGTGGCTAGATAATAAAGCCACAAATTTGGAAGGCCTAAGCCACCCATAGTATGTGGTCTATGCATTAATGCATAACTGCATCTTGGTTTTTTATCTGCCCATATGAATTTGTTGATTTCTCTTTGAAGGGAAGTCAGTTTAGATTTGGGAACATTGATAGGTAGGGCACGAAAATAGTACAGAAGTTTAGGAAGAATCGTCATCTTGATAGCACATATTCTACCAAGGAAGGAAATATGAAAGGAAGACCATGATTTTAGGAGGGATGTGATGTGCGAGAACAATGGGATATAATTAGACTTATACAAAAGGTTGTGAGATGAGGAGATTGTGACACCTAGGTATTTGAATGAGCTGGAACACCAATCAAATGGAAATTTTTTTAATAATAGGGATTGGAGATTTTGGGAATAATTAATTGGTAAGGCAGAACATTTATTGGAATTGATTTTGAGGCCTGAAATGGATTGTAAAGATTTAAGTTCTTTTAGGAGGGATGGAATAGAAGTGAGGGGGTCTGTGAGGAATAGAAGAGCATCATCTGCGTATAGGCTGAGTTTGAATTCTCTATCACCCTTAGTGTAGCCTTTTATATCAATGCTATTCCTAATCTTGTGGGCTAAGGGTTCAATTGCCAAAGCAAACAATAGAGGTGAAAGGGGGCATCCCTGTCTGGTGCCTCTACTGAGGGGGAACAAATCAGAGTTATGTCCTGGGAGTCTAATTCTAGTTTGAGGGTTGTGGTAGAGTGCATTAAAACCTTGTAAGAATTTTTCTGAAATTCCGTATTTGGGTAATAGATAATTTACATATGACCAGCTAACACTGTCAAACGCCTTATGAATATCTAGACTGAGAAGGCATAATTTGTGGGAGGTTAGGTTGGCATCTTGGATAATATTGGTAACTAGTCTAGTATTATCGACTATCTGTCGACCGGGGATAAAACCGGTTTGGTCTATATGTATTAGATTAGTAATGACTGCTGCTAGTCTGTCTGAAAGCAATCTACCAAAAATTTTAAGGTCATTGTTAAGGACTGATATAGGTCGGTAGTTTTGGGGTAGAGAATGGTCTTTAAGTGGTTTGGGGATAAGGGAAAGGTTTGCTAGAAGCATTTCATCTGGGAAATGATTACCGTTGAGAATATGGTTAAAGAGTTTGGATAGATATGGGGTTAGGAGGGAGGAATATTTTTTATAGTATGAAGATGAGAAGCCATCTGGGCCAGGGGCAGTAGATGTTTTAAGAGATTTAATAATTTTGCTTATTTCTGCTTCTGTGCATGGTGCGTTAAGGGATTCTATTTGAAGAGCATTAAGAGCAGGTAGTTGAATGTTGTCTAGCCATGATTTAGAATGTTGGTCAAGAGATGGTTGTGGGCTACAAAGTAAGTCTTTATAGAAGGAGGAAAAGATTTCCAGCACCCCTTGCGGATGAGTGATCATATTTCCAGAATGATCTCTAAGCTTATATGTATGAGGGGGTTTATGATCATGGTTGAGTTTTTTGGCGAAAATGGCAGAAGGGGAGTTACTGTGTAGTAAGAATTTAGCTTTTGAGAATCTTAAGGATTTTTCTGTGTTTGCTGATAATATTTGATCTAGAGCTTTGCGTTTATCTTGAATTTGTTTTGTGATTTCTTGGGTGGAGTTTTGTTGTAACTTATTGTAGAGAAGGTTTAGATCTCTGCTAAGATTTTTTATGTTTGTGAGTTTTTCTCTGTTTCTTTTGGCCGCTATGCTGATTAGATGGCCGCGTAGAACTGCTTTGTGTGCTGTCCAGAGAGTTGTGGGGAAGATATCATCAATAGCATTTTCAGTGAAATAGTTTTCAATGTGTGAAGAGATAGTTTGTGTTATTAAAGGGTCAGTTAGAATAGAATCGTTTAGTCGCCAATTATAGGGTAAAGGAGAGAGACCTATGTGAGATGTTTCAAAGTAGGTAATATCATGGTCAGACCAGGGGCAGGGATGGATTAGGGCATTGGAAGAGTTAGCCAATAATATGGGTGTACAAAAGATATAATCCAGTCTAGCATAGACGTCGTGGGGGTAAGAATAGTGTGTATAGGCCCTAAGCCCTACATTATGGGATCTCCATGAGTCTATAAGTTGAAAATTATTTAAATAATGGTTTATAGACTTGGAGAATGCTTTAGAAGAGGGGGAAGTTTTACTTCTGTCTAGGGTTGGGTGTGCAGTTAGGTTAAAATCGCCCCCTAGAATTATATGAGGTGAGCTGTATTGGTCAAGCTTATCAAAGAAATTTGTGAAAAAGGTAGATTGAGATTCGTTTGGAGCATAGACTGAAGCTAATGTTATTGCTTTATTATCAACAAGACCTTTGATGATAATATATCTACTATCAACATCTTTATATATGTTTTGTATGTCTAGGATAATGGTGTTGCGTATAAATATGGCTACACCTCGAGTTTTATTGTGGAAGGTGGTGTAATAAAACTGATTGTATGTCTTGTCAAAATAATTGGGGTGGTTATTGGATGAAAAGTGGGTTTCCTGCATGAGGATAATATCTACTCCCAATCTTTTATAGTGTTGGAAGGCTTTTTTACATTTGTGGGGTGAGTTAAAGCCCTGGACGTTATGTGATATTACTCTAAGGACCATTATATGTGAGTGGGGTAATAAGCTTATGAATAGAATCCAACTTGAGCATGAGATGTGCTATATACCAAAATATTTTTGGTGTGTGTTTGGTAAGTGAAATATTAATGTTTCTGGAATAGAGGGGAGAAAAGTAATGTGAGAATACAAGGAATATTATGTATAGTAAAACATACCATGAGAGTGATGTGCCATAATAAGAGCAATTATACCAACATTCAGATCTTTGTGGTCGTAAGATGTCATGAAAACTTCAATTTTTTAACAAAAATATGTTTTTTGCCTTAAGGGCAATAAAATTGTGAAAAAACAAAATATAAAATAGTAACAAAGGGACAAGAAACATCCTGTCACTAATAAATGAATTAACTTCAAGAGGACAATACAGTCCTAGTCCTGCGAGTGCCACCAGGCGCGACAACAAAAATCAGTGGCGTCGCAACTGATAACACAAGCAGGATGGGGGACAATCCAGCGGCGGCGGATGTCACAGGCCTTAATACTGAGATAATTTAAAGTTTTAAATACAAAACCATATAAAGTAACCAGGGGGGGGAAATTAAAATTGCAAAGAATGGGAGGGAGGGGAAAGGGGGGAGGAAGGGGGGGAGGGGAAGGGGGAGGGAGGGGGGAGGAGGGGGGGAGGGGTAAGGTACCAGATGGGAGGCGATGTTGTCACCTCCCGTCTCAATGATGTGTATGAGAGATATCAAATAACTTATAACTCTAAACGAGGGAGGAGGTTTAAAATGAAAGTTTGTTTAGACAAACAAAATGAAAAAAATAAAGAAAATCCCTCTCTCTTCTTCCCTTTTCCTCTTCTTTCCTCTATCCCAAATTCTGAGGGGGATATGTGTTGCTGGGGACTTCTCGACATCGTCCGGGAGGAAAAGAAATAAAAAATTTTCCTGAGGGAAGAGGAAGGGTCTTGGGATTCCGATTCAAGAGGAAGAGCAATTCAAGATGCCAATCGGACAAGGACAAACTTGATGGCAGTCAATTGGATCATGTCGTGTGAGCGTGAAAATCCATCCTCAAAATGGACAAAAGAAATAAAGAAAAAATAAGTCACTTCCCCCTGTCAACATTACGAGAGGAAAAAAAATTCCTATACAACAGAAAGTTGAAAATGTGTTGTATGTGCTCATGAGGGGTCCTCTTGAAATGGTTGACGCCATCTTCTTTGGTTGTTTGCGATTCGTCTGGAGGAAGGAGTGGACCAGATCGGGGAAGGTCTAGGAGATGATGGGAATCTGTTGAGTGGTTCTGGGTCCAGAAGGCCCAACTTTACAAGCAGTTCTTTGCCTTCAATAATATTGTAGACTGTGTATGTGGATCCGTTGTATGGGATAGTGAGCTTGAATGGAAAGCCCCATCTATATTTTATTCTTGCTGCTTGTAAGATGCTAGTGACATCTTTCGTCCTGCGTCTTCTATCTAGTGTAGCAGGGGAGATATCTGGGTATATCTGCAGCTTTTTACCATCAAGAGAAATGTCAGGAGAGTTTCTTGCAGCACGCATGATGTTCTCTTTAACCAGGAAGTCCTTCATGCACATGATAACATCTCTGGGTGGCTTGTCAGGGGTGGGTTTGGGGCGTAGTGCCCTGTGGATCCTATCACAGACAAATCCTGATAAAGGTTTATCTGGTAGAAGGTTATGAAATATTTTAGAAACTGTAGGCATAAGGTCTGTGACCGATTCTGGAATGCCGCGTAATCTGATGTTATGGCGTCTATTTCAGTTATCAAGATCTTCAACCTGGGCTTGCATAAATGCAAAGCTGTCCGCTAATGTTTCATAATCCTTCCTTAGATCATTATGGGCCAGCGACAGTTCATCATGTTTTGTTTCTAGTATGTCAGTACGAGTGCCAATACTAGCAATCTCTTGTGACAGGGCTGTAGTGGATTTATGGACCTCACTTTCAATCTTGTCCACTAACTTCTCAAAAATGGTAGTCAAACTAGCATCTAAGTCAGCTTTGGAGAGGGGAGATGTGTACTCACTGATCCCAGCGTTAGATGAGAGACTGGATGGGATGGATGCAGATTTCCTTGAGGCCGCCTGTGAGCTGGCGCCATCTTGGGACATTCTCCTGTGCTTTCTGTCTGCAGCGTCCAGCAGAAAGTTAGTTAAGTGGTGTTTGGAGCGTTTAAAATGTCCCGATTCTCTTCCAGGCATGGACCGCTGTGTACTCTAGCAGATGGTGTCACTTTCACCTGGGTATGAGCGATGTAGCCCTGGTGTTTTAGGCCTGTGATAACCGGGACCGACGGAGCTGTGATCACCCACGTCTGTTCCGCATCGCGCCGCGCATGCGCCCCCGGGATGTAATTCTTTTCTACTTTACTGTTTACTGTGTTTTATTGTTAACCATTATTTTCAGGTACGCCATTCAGCTACAGCACTGATTTATTTATCTTGACAGCAACAGTGTTTGCTCTAACGATACATAAATCAACGACTCCAGTGCTGTAGGAGGTGATTTTACCACCACAGTTAAAAAAAAAAAAAAAAAAAAAACGGTGCATGTATGCCCATCATTAGAAGTGGGTAGATGCAGGGCGGTCTTCTAATGGTGGGCATACCCACCGATCAGTTTCATTTTTCATTCAGCTCACAGGCTGCATGAAAAACAAGAACATTACAATATATGCCCAACAAGGACCAGCAACGTACTGGTATGTTGCTGAACTTTGAGTGGTTATACTAGAATGATGCCTGCAGGTGTAGGTATCATGTTGGTATCATTCTTTTCAGCCAGCGGTCAGATTTCATGTAAAAGCAATCCTAGCAGCTAATTAGCCAATTAGACTGCTTTTACAAGCAGTGGGAGGGAACCCCCCCTCCTGTCATCTTCCATGGTTTTCTTGGGCTCTCCTGTCCCACCAGGGAACCTGAGAATGCAGCCAGTGGTTCCACCAGCTGACCATAGAGCTGATCGAAGACCAGAATGGCTCCAATCATCTCTATAGCCTAAAAAACCGGAAGCTATGAGCATTTCATGACTTTGGCTTCGCACCATTGGAAAATAGGGAAAGCATCTTATCACACCGATCTTGGTGTGGTCAGGTGCTTTGAGGGCAGAGGAGAGATCTAAAGTCTAATTTAAAAAAAAAAAAAAAAAGAGTACCTGTCACTACCTATTGCTATCATAGGGGATATTTACATTCCCTGTGATAACAATAAAAATTATAAAAAAAATATAAAAAATTAAAGGAACAGTGTAAAAATAAAATAAAAAAGCAAAATAAATAATAAAAAAAGCACCCCTGCCCCCCCATGCTCGCTCACAATGGCAAACACAAGCATCGGTCTCGTGTCATATGTAATAAGCAACTGCACCATGCATGTGAGGTATCGCCATGAATATCAGATCGAGGGCAGTGATTTTAGCAGTAGACCTCCTCTGTAAATCTAAAGTGGTAAAGGCTTTTAAAGGCTTTTAAAAATGTATGTAGCAAGAGAAAACTCACCCAAGCTCTACCGCTGTATAATGTAGTTAGTGTGCAGAGTGGTTGGTTCTCTGGCTAATTGAATTCACATTGAATCCATAACAAGTACAAGCTGGCAACTTGACAGCTTCTCCATAGAAAACTTTATTATAGCATTATAGCAGTAACATCATCCAAAAACTGACGCGTTTTGGCCTAAGCCTTCATCAAAGCCTTCATGCTTTGATGAAGGCTTAGGCCAAAACGCATCAGTTTTGGATGATGTTACTGCTATAATGCTATAATAGAGGTTTCTATGGAGAAGCTGTCTAGGTTGCCGGCTTGTACTTGTTAAAAATGTATGTAGTTTGTCGCCGCTGCGAGGTTGTGTGCAATTTTAAAGAATGTCGTGTTTGGTATCTATGTACTTGGCATAAGATCATCTTTTATACTTTACCAAACATTTGGGCAATATAGTGTGTTTTAGTGCATTAAAATTCAAAAAAGTGTTTTTTTTTTTTTTTTAAATTGCGTTTGAAAAATTGCTGCACAAATACTGTATGAAAAAAAATTGCAACACCCACCATTTTAATCTTTAGGGCCTTTGCTTTAAAACAATTTGTAATGTTTGGGGGTTAAAAGTAATTTTCTATCAAAAGAAAACAAAAAGTGTCAGAAGGGCTTTGTCTTTAAGTGGTTAGAAGAGTGGGTGATGTGTGACATAAGCTTCTAAATGTTGTGCATAAAATACCAGGACAGGTCAAAACCCCCACAAATGAACCCTTTTTGGAAAGTAGACATCCCAAGCTATTTGCTGATAGGCATGTTGAGTCTATGGAATATTTTATATTTTGCCACAAGTTTCTGCAAAAATTACAATACATTTTTTTTTCACAAAGTTGTCACTAAATTATATACTGCTCAAACATGCTATAGGCATATGTGAAATTACACCCCAAAATACATACTGCTGCTTCTCTTGAGTATGGGGATATAACATGTGTGGGACTCTTTGGGAGCCTAGCTGCGTACCAGACCCTGAAAACCAATCACCGCCTTCAGGCTTTCTAAGAGAGTAAAATGGTGATTTCACTCCTCACAACCTATCACAGTTTCGGAGGCCCAGAAATGTCAAGATAGCCAAACCCCCCCCCCCCCCCCCAAATGACCCCATTTTAAAAAGTAGACAAGATATTTGCTAAGAGGCATGGTGAGTATTTTGCAGCTCTCATTTATTTTTGAAAATGAAGAAAGAAAAGGAATTTTTTTTTTTTTTTTTCAATTTTCAAAACTTTGTGACAAAAAGCGAGGTCTGCAAAATACTCAACATGCCTCTCAGCAAATAGCTTGGGGTGTCTACTTTCCAAAATGGGGTCATTTGTGGGGGGTTGTGCTATCTGGGCATTTCATGGCCTCCCAAACTGCAATAGGTAGTTAAGAGTGAAATCAAGAATTTACGCCCTTAGAAAGCCTGAAGGCGGTGATTGGTTTTCGAGGTCCTGTACGAGAAGCAGCAGAATGTATTTTGGGGTGTAATTTCACATATGCCCATGGCATGTTTGGGCACTATATCATTTAGTGACAACGTTGTGAAAAAAAAATGTATTGTCATTTTCCCAAAACTTGTGTCAAAATATAAAATATTCCATGGACACAACATGCCTCTCAGAAAATAGCTTGGGGTGTCTACTTTCCAAAATTAGGTCATTTGGGGGAGGGGGGTTTGTGCTATCTTGGCATTTCATGGCCTCCGAAAATGTAATAGGTAGTGAGGAGTGAAATAAAAAATGTACGCCCTTAGAAAGCCTGAAGGCGGTGCTTGATTTTCGGGGTCCTGTATGCGGCTAGACTGCCAAAAAGTCCCATACATGTAGTATTCCCGTACTCAGGAGAAGCAGCAGAATGTATTTTGGGGTGTAATTTCACATATGCCCATGGCATGTATGAGCAATATATCACTTATGACAAAAAATAAAATATTCAATGTGCTCAACAAACCTCTCAGCAAATTCCTTGGGGTGTTTACTTTCCAAAATGGGGTCATTTGGGGGGGGGGGGGTTGTACTGCCCTGCCATTTTAGCACTCAAAAAAAATGAGATAGGCAGAATAGTGAACTAAAAGCTGTGTAAATTCCAGAAAATGTACCCTAGTTGTAGAAGCTATAACGTTTGCGCAAACCAATAAATATACGTTTATTGATTTTTTTTTTTTTCACCTGAGACATGTGGCTGAATGCTTTTTGGCCTAATTATATGACTAAAATTGAGTTTATTGTATTTTTTATAACAAAAAGTAGAAAATATCATTTTTTTTCAAAATTTTCGGTCTTTTTTGTTTATATCGCAAAAAACCACCACAGAGGTGATCGAATACCACCGAAAGAAAGCTCTATTTGTGGGAAAAAAAGAATGCAAATTTCATCCAGCATTGCATGACCACACAATTACCAGTTAAACAGCGCATTGCCAAATTGTAAAAAGTGCTCTGGTCAGGAAGGGGGTAAAACCTTCCAGAGCTGAAGTGGTCACCAGGCTTTTAATTATAGTTCCTGTCTACCATGGACTCACTGTTGAAAAGCATCTACCACAAGACATCCCCCATATTGCAATATATATATATATATATATATATATATATATATATATATATATATATATATATATATATATATATAGTATATACTGTATTTCTTACAATATAAGGGTCCATTGAGGCCGAACCGAAGTTTGGGACATGTTCTGCCAATCCCTCAGAGAGGAGAAAAGATATGTGAATAGTGGTCTGGATGAATTTCAGTTTGAGACTTTTTCTTATTTTGATTATATTCCTGGATATTTGCAGTGGATATATGCTTTTTTTCTGCAATTGCTGCAGGTTTTTTATATTTAATAACTGACCAATTATAATTTTAACTGTGTATTTGTAATTTTGGTGGTAGTTGTATATTGTGTTTTTTAATATTTTGTGTGGCACAAATAAAGTACACTGTATGTTTGCACACAGATATATTGCTTCCCAGGTCCCATAAGTTTCAAAAAGTGTTTTTTGAAAGAACTTATAACTAGGAAATAGAGGTAGAGCCCTCTTCAGGTTTTTATAATTAATTTTACTTTACAAACCACTCACTAGCATGAGCCCTTATGAACAAGAATATAAAATGCAATAAGCATCATTTTTATGACACCATACATACTGTATTTATTGATTTAAAACCACAGCTGTAGCAGGGTATGGATAAAGTGTTTGCTTTTGTTTGGAGCTTGTAAAACATTTGTACAAATGATTTTTTCTACCAAACATGAATAATGCATTAAAACATTATTTTATAATTATATGTCATATAAGGTAGCTTCATTATTTTAGTCCTGAATTGTTGGTAAAAAAGAAGTTTATTTTTTTCAGTTTATTTGTACTTTTCACACACATTCAGTTTACAGTGTTGTATGATTATTTTTCTTGATTATCTTAAGCTCTGTAAGGATGCCTGGACCTTCAAGTCTTTCTGCGCTATGTGCAATTTTATAGCATGGCAGTTTACTATTTTTTTATGATAATGGTAAAAATAAATGTAAACAACCTTGCTTCCGTGGCAGGGCAGTCATAAAATTATGATACTGGACTTTAACAAAGAAAAACATTCTAATCTTATAAAAAGGAAAACTTTGTAAGTCTACTCTAGTCTACTAGGGTTATTGGGCAAATAGACTTATGACATCCTTGCTGATAATTGCTATGGCCACATTTTGGACTTTTTAGAGTTTCTGAAGTGGAGGAAACCAGTGACAGCATACTGATTATGCAGACTGGGGTCCAAAAAGTCATCACAGGGACTAGTGTGAAGATCAAGCATCAGTGAAAACAAAACTAGACTGGAGTGCAGGTCCACTCTGCAGGGAAGAAGAGACTGAACACAGATTTAGGATTACTGTAGGAATAATAGGTGTTTCTGACAGCCTGCAGAAAGTCATCACTGAGGTACAGGCTCTAGAACTTCATGATCTCCACCAGAGCCCTGGTTGGGGGTATGAATGCAAAATAAATCTCATAGTTACATAGTTACATAGTAGGTGAGGTTGAAAAAAGACACAAGTCCATCAAGTCCAACCTATGTGTGTGATTATGTGTCAGTATTACATTACATATCCGTGTATATTGCGGTCATTCAGGTGATTATCTAATAGTTTCTTGAAGCTATCAATGCTCCCCGCTGAGACCACTGCCTGTGGAAGGGAATTCCACATCCTTGCCGCTCTTACAGTAAAGAACCCTCTACGTAGTTTAAGGTTAAACCTCTTTTCTTCTAATTGTAATGAGTGGCCACGAGTCTTATTAAACTCTCTTCTGCGAAAAAGTTTTATCCCTATTGTGGGGTCACCAGTACAGTATTTGTAAATTGAAATCATATCCCCTCTCAAGCGTCTCTTCTCCAGAGAGAATAAGTTCAGTGCTCGCAACCTTTCCTCATAACTAATATCTTCCAGACCCTTTATTAGCTTTGTTGCCCTTCTTTGTACTCGCTCCATTTCCAGTACGTCCCTCCTGAGGACTGGTGCCCAGAACTGGACAGCATACTCCAGGTGCGGGCGGACCAGAGTCTTGTAGAGCGGGAGAATTATCGTTTTATCTCTGCAGTTGATCCCCTTTTAATGCATGCCAATATTCTGTTTGCTTTATTAGCAGCAGCTAGGCATTGCATGCCATTGCTGAGCCTATCATCCACTAGGACCCCCAAGTCCTTTTCCATCCTAGATTCCCCCAGAGGTTCTCCCCCCAGTGTATAGATTGCATTCATATTTTTGACACCCAAATGCATTATTTTACATTTTTCTACATTGAACCTCATTTGCCATGTAGTCGCCCACCCCATTAATTTGTTCAGGTCTTTTTGCAAGATTTCCACATCCTGCGGAGAAGTTATTGCCCTGCTTAGCTTAGTATCGTCTGCAAATACAGAGATGGAACTGTTTATCCCATCCTCCAGGTCGTTTATGAACAAATTAAAAAGGATTGGTCCCAGCACAGAACCCTGGGGGACCCCACTACCCACCCCTGACCATTCTGAGTACTCCCCATTTATCACCACCCTCTGAACACGCCCTTGTAGCCAGTTTTCAATCCATGTACTCACCCTATGGTCCATGCCAAAGCACCTTATTTTGTACAGTAAACGTTTATGGGGAACTGTGTCAAATGCTTTTGCAAAATCCAGATACACCACGTCTACGGGCCTTCCTTTATCTAGATGGCAACTCACCTCCTCATAGAAGGTTAATAGATTGGTTTGGCAAGAACGATTCTTCATGAATCCATGCTGATTACTGCTAATGATATCATTCTTATTACTAAAATCTTGTATATAGTCCCTTATCATCCCCTCCAAGAGTTTACATACTATTGATGTTAGGCTAACTGGTCTGTAATTCCCAGGGATGTTTTTTGGGCCCTTTTTAAATATTGGTGCTACATTGGCTTTTCTCCAATCAGCTGGTACCATTCCAGTCAATAGACTGTCTGTAAAAATTAGGAACAACGGTCTGGCAATCACCTGACTGAGTTCCCTAAGTACCCTCGGATGCAAGCCATCTGGTCCCGGTGATTTATTAATGTTAAGTTTCTCAAGTCTAATTTTAATTCCGTCCTCTGTTAACCATGTAGGTGCTTCCTGTGTTGTGTCATGAGGATAAACACTGCAGTTTTGGTTACTGAAGCCCCCCGATTCACTCGTGAAGACTGAGGAGAAGAATAAATTCAATACCTCTGCCATCTCCCCATCCTTTGTAACCAGATGTCCTTCCTCATTCTTTATGGTGCCAATATGGTCTGTCCTCCTTTTTTACTGTTTACATATTTAAAGAATTTCTTGGGATTTTTTTTGCTCTCCTCCGCTATGTGTCTTTCATGTTCTATCTTAGCCATCCTAATTGCACCCTTACATTTCTTATTGCGTTCTTTATAAATTCTGAATGCTGTGGATGATCCCTCAACCTTGTATTTTTTGAAGGCCTTCTCCTTTGCTTTTATATGCATTTTTACATTGGAGTTAAGCCATCCAGGATGTTTGTTCGCTCTTTTAAATTTATTACCCAATGGGATACATTGGCTAATGCCCTTATTTAATATGCTCTTAAAGCAAACCCATCTCTCCTCTGTATTCTTTGTTCCTAATATTTTATCCCAATTTATGCCTTTTAGCAAGGTTTGTAGTTTAGGGAAGTTGGCTCTTTTGAAATTCAGTGTCTTTGTGTTCCCTTCATGTCTCCTATTTGTGTGATTTATACTGAAACTAATTGACCTGTGATCGCTGTTACCTAAATTGCCCCGTATTTCCACATCTGTTATCAGGTCTGTATTGTTGGTAATCAGTAGATCTAGTAATGTTTTATTTCTAGTTGGTGCGTCTACCATCTGACCCATAAAATTGTCCTGCAAGACATTAAGGAACTGGCGAGCCTTAAATGAATGCGCCCAGTCTATGTCTGGATAATTAAAATCCCCCATTATGATAACACTTCCCATCCTTGCTGCTAATCCAATTTGTGATAGGAGATCCGTCTCCACTTCCTCCCTCAGGTTAGGGGGCCTATAGCATACTCCCAGTATTATTTTCCCCTTAGCTTCATCCCTTTGGAGCTCTACCCATAAAGATTCCACCTCCTCCCTAGCCCCCTCAGTGATGTCATCTCTCACATTCACTTGTACATTATTCTTGATATATAGGTATACCCCTCCCCCTTTTTTACCCTCTCTATCCTTGCGGTAAAGGGTATACCCTTGAATGTTTGCCAGCCAATCATGAGAGCTGTTGAACCAGGTCTCTGAAATTCCCACAAAATCCAAATCCTCCTTGTACAACAGTATCTCTAGTTCACCCATCTTGTCCGCCAGGCTCCTGGCATTGGTGAACATGCCACATAGTTTAGACCGGTCGCATATTGTCCTCGTATTGGGTGTTTCAAGATTGCAACTTGGACTTGCTACTATACTCACCTTGCGTTTTTGTGCTTTGGTTAACCTACCACTAATGCCCCCAATACTACCCTCTGGAATATCTTCCGCGCTGGCTATCACTGTCTCTGGACCCTCCCCCTCATCGCCTAGTTTAAAAACCCCTCTAACTTTTTGGCCATCTTCATTCCCAGCAGATCTGCACCCTCCTCATTTAGGTGCAGTCCGTCCCTTCTATAATACCGGTTACCGACTGAGAAGTTGGCCCAGTCCTCCAGGAACCCAAACCCCTCCTTACTACACCAGCTCTTCAGCCACTTGTTTACTTCCCTAATCTCCCTCTGCCTCTCTGGTGTGGCTCGATGTACCGGTAGTATTCCTGAGAACACTACCTTGGAGGTCCTTTTCCTCAATTTAGCTCCTAAGTCCCTAAAATCGTTCTTTAGGACACTCCATCTGCCTCTGACTTTGTCATTGGTGCCAACGTGCACCATGACAGCCGGGTCTTCCCCAGCCCCTCCCAGTAATCTGTCCACAAGATCCGTGATGTGCAGAACCCGAGCGCCCGGTAGACAACATACTGTTCGGCGCTTCAGGTCTTGGTTACAGATTGCCCTCTCTGTCCTTCTAAGAATTGAGTCCCCTACCACCAGAATCTGTCTTTCCTTTCCCTTTGCTGCCCCCCCACTCTCACTGGAGGAGTTCTTCCCCTGGCAGCTAGGAGAGTCCCTCATCTCCAGCAGTGCTGGTCCCTGACTGGTTACACCAATGTCACTCAATGGAGCGTACTTATTGGGATGCTCCAGTCCTGGATCGGCCTCCCTGGCACTTCTCAGTCGGTAACCGGTATTATAGAAGGGACGGACTGCACCTAAATGAGGAGGGTGCAGATCTGCTGGGAATGAAGATGGCCAAAAAGTTAGAGGGGTTTTTAAACTAGGCGTCACCCATCTACTCTTTGCTAGTGCCTGCACCTCTTTGTCTCCACCCGCCTCTGTGCTGGCCCCTGCAGGCACCTGCCGTGTACGTTCCTGGCTCACCTTTAGTATGGAGGGACTTCTCAGTGCTGACAGTTGCTTCCCCAGATTCAGAACCTGGGCTTCCAGGGAAACAATGTGCTTACATTTTGCACAGCAGTATTCGCCCTCGATCGGATGATCAAGGAACGCATACATGCGGCAAGATGTACAAAGAGTCGCCTCTCCACACCCGCCGGGCATCGTACCTATTAAATTTAGTGAGGATTTGGGGATTTTACCCTGTCCAAATTACCTAACAACTAGCTTCCTGGCACTAATACTCAAGACAATACACAGGTACACAATACACAAGTACTAACGATCCACACACACTACTCAGACAACACTCAGATACTCACACTACACAGGTACTATGACCCCTGTTATAACCTCCTGTTTTAAACTCTTGTTTTTAACTCCCACTTAATCCAGCTCCACTTACACCAAGCTCCACCGCTTCAAACTGAGCACGCTCAAACTGAGTCCTACAACAAGTTAAATAGGCACCTGGGCACCTGTGAGCAATTAACCACACCCCTTAATTGATAGACTGATGAAACAGAAACAAAAAAAAAAAAAAAAAAAAAGCTATTTAAAAAGTGTCAGCAAAAGGCAAATTAAAAACTAAAAGGAAAAGTCCCCAAAATGCAACCCAGCAAACACCAACAGACAGCAGCAATACACACACCAACAGACAGCAGCAATACACACACCAACAGACAGCAGCAATACACACACCAACAGACAGCAAGACTTGTATACTCTAACACTTGTTTTTAACTCCCACTTAATCCAGCTCCACTTACACCAAGCTCCACCGCTTCAAACTGAGCACGCTCAAACTGAGTCCTACAACAAGTTAAATAGGCACCTGGGCACCTTTGAGCAATTAACCACACCCCTTAATTGATAGACTGATGAAACAGAAACAAAACAAAAAAAAAAAGCTATTTAAAAAGTGTCAGCAAAAGGCAAATTAAAAACTAAAAGGAAAAGTCCCCAAAATGCAACCCAGCAAACACCAACAGACAGCAGCAATACACACACCAACAGACAGCAGCAATACACACACCAACAGACAGCAGCAATACACACACCAACAGACAGCAGCAATACACACACCAACAGACAGCAAGACTTGTATACTCTAACACTTGTTTTTAACTCCCACTTAATCCAGCTCCACTTACACCAAGCTCCACCGCTTCAAACTGAGCACGCTCAAACTGAGTCCTACAACAAGTTAAATAGGCACCTGGGCACCTGTGAGCAATTAACCACACCCCTTAATTGATAGACTGATGAAACAGAAACAAAAAAAAAAAAAAAAAAGCTATTTAAAAAGTGTCAGCAAAAGGCAAATTAAAAACTAAAAGGAAAAGTCCCCAAAATGCAACCCAGCAAACACCAACAGACAGCAGCAATACACACACCAACAAACAGCAGCAATACACACACCAACAGACAGCAGCAATACACACACCAACAGACAGCAAGACTTGTATACTCTAACACTTATTTTTAACTCCCACTTAATCCAGCTCCACTTACACCAAGCTCCACCGCTTCAAACTGAGCACGCTCAAACTGAGTCCTACAACAAGTTAAATAGGCACCTGGGCACCTGTGAGCAATTAACCACACCCCTTAATTGATAGACTGATGAAACAGAAACAAAAAAAAAAAAAAAAAAGCTATTTAAAAAGTGTCAGCAAAAGGCAAATTAAAAACTAAAAGGAAAAGTCCCCAAAATGCAACCCAGCAAACACCAACAGACAGCAGCAATACACACACCAACAGACAGCAGCAATACACACACCAACAGACAGCAGCAATACACACACCAACAGACAGCAGCAATACACACACCAACAGACAGCAAGACTTGTATACTCTAACACTTGTTTTTAACTCCCACTTAATCCAGCTCCACTTACACCAAGCTCCACCGCTTCAAACTGAGCACGCTCAAACTGAGTCCTACAACAAGTTAAATAGGCACCTGGGCACCTGTGAGCAATTAACCACACCCCTTAATTGATAGACTGATGAAACAGAAACAAAAAAAAAAAAGCTATTTAAAAAGTGTCAGCAAAAGGCAAATTAAAAACTAAAAGGAAAAGTCCCCAAAATGCAACCCAGCAAACACCAACAGACAGCAGCAATACACACACCAACAGACAGCAGCAATACACACACCAACAGACAGCAAGACTTGTATACTCTAACACTTGTTTTTAACTCCCACTTAATCCAGCTCCACTTACACCAAGCTCCACTGCTTCAAACTGAGCACGCTCAAACTGAGTCCTACAACAAGTTAAATAGGCACCTGGGCACCTGTGAGCAATTAACCACACCCCTTAATTGATAGACTGATGAAACAGAAACAAAAAAAAAAAAAAAAAGCTATTTAAAAAGTGTCAGCAAAAGGCAAATTAAAAACTAAAAGGAAAAGTCCCCAAAATGCAACCCAGCAAACACCAACAGACAGCAGCAATACACACACCAACAGACAGCAGCAATACACACACCAACAGACAGCAGCAATACACACACCAACAGACAGCAAGACTTGTATACTCTAACACTTGTTTTTAACTCCCACTTAATCCAGCTCCACTTACACCAAGCTCCACAGCTTCAAACTGAGCACGCTCAAACTGAGTCCTACAATAAGTTAAATAGGCACCTGGGCACCTGTGAGCAATTAACCACACCCCTTAATTGATAGACTGATGAAACAGAAACAAAAAAAAAAAAAAAAAAAAGCTATTTAAAAAGTGTCAGCAAAAGGCAAATTAAAAACTAAAAGGAAAAGTCCCCAAAATGCAACCCAGCAAACACCAACAGACAGCAGCAATACACACACCAACAGACAGCAGCAATACACACACCAACAGACAGCAAGACTTGTATACTCTAACACTTGTTTTTAACTCCCACTTAATCCAGCTCCACTTACACCAAGCTCCACAGCTTCAAACTGAGCACCAAGTATGCAATGTACAGGATTGTCTTACTGGTGACACCTGGTAATACATTTTGAATTAAATAAAAGCAGAAATGTGATAAGGTTTAGGCTGGAGGTCAGGACAGGTGGCAGATTAACACTGAAACAAGACTAAGTAGTAACCAGGGTAAAAAGGATATGGAAAATTGGACCGGATGCACAGACAGAATCAGTAGCTTAACACAAACACTGGACAGGTCAGGAGACACATTAGGTCAGTTGGGCAATACCCAAATAAAAAAAAAACACACAAGGGCTCAGAAGTCAAGTCAGAAAAAAATTACATATGAAGAGTGAGACCAGGTTTCAGCAATTCACTGGCTTCTGAGGGTGGAATCCCTAAACAGTGTAGTCAAAAGCATATGAGTGTGACAGCAATTGTAGGGAGAGCCCAGAGGCTTTGGAAACACATCAAAAAGTGGAGACCACAAGGCTGAATCCAAAATCACATTTCAACTCTCTACAACATTAATAATGGTTTGGCATTAATGCTTTTTGGGTCACTGACCAGGAACAAGTATAGAGATATGGACCTCTTAAACTTTTCTGGCACTCATCTACCGCATGCTTCCAGGATGTTCAAAACAGCCCTAGTAGCCCTGATACATTTCTCATGGCGGAGACACTTTTAAGTATAAGTAGACTTCAAAAATGAAGCTCTCTATATGACCTCCTCTACTCCCTGAGAAAATAAGTAAATATAACCACAGAACACAAATAAAGCAAGTAGATTTTCTGAAGCAGCTCTGTGAAAGAAGGCAGATTGGCCATTTATCTCTAATGCCAGCATTGGAGAATGTTCAGTAACACACAGGTTGCCTCTCTTAAGAGGCTGTACATGCTGCTCAGCCATTAGCAGACCAGGGACAATAAGGTCTGCAGTTAAACATATTTGCTCTGGGAAGGCGAGTAGGGTCATATTGGACATTTTCAGCGAGAAGTAAACTTATCCTTTAACTTTATATTACTTTTGAAAATAAGTGCTACTACATTCATATGTTACTAAAACAGCAAGAGCAAAATGCATGCCAATAAAAGGCAATTGAAATAGAAAAACATATAAATGAAAGTAAAACTGCAGTTTTATGCAGTAGACAGCTGCTGCCACTTAGCTCAGATCTGGACCAACGTATCAGGCTAAGCAGAACAGAATTTCAGTGTTTAACTGGAATGACAAATCTTTAAAGTTTATTGTTCTATACATTAGCTGTGATTGCAGCCTTGTATATTATCTGCATCAAAATTCATATTGAGGCAGATGTTAACTACAACTCTGGTGATCATTGTTAAGAAAAGCTAAATGCATACTAAAAAGTCAAAATAGTTGTTCTCATGTGACTCAATTTCAGCTGCAAGTAGCTAACAATTTTTAATCTGTGTCCTATTTTAAAATCCTGCTTCACTTACAATACCTGTTGTAGCAAATGCAATAAAAATGCAATAAAATTAGATATTAAGGACAGAACCAAGTTCACCATCCTTTGTATTAAAAGGTCTCAAACTTTTTTTTATATATAAACTACCTACATGAAATTGCCCACAATGAAACATCTTTTGTCTAAAAGATAGCTCTTTATAAAATTATAAAACAATTCTGTCACCTAAAATATATCAGTGGAATAAAACAGATCCTCAGCCTGTTATTGGCTTTTGTATAGCAGGATGTGTCGTCATTATTATGTTTTAAACTAATCTTAATGATACCACCCCTTTTGAGGTTCAGCCTCTTTTCTAAAATGTTTATGTTTGTACAAATGTAACCACTTGCCCACTGGGCACTTAAACCCCCTTCCTAACCATACCAATTTTCAGCTTTTGGTGCTCTCACATTTTGAATGACAATTACTCAGTCACGCAACATTGTACTCATAGGAAAATGTTGTCCTTTGTTTCACACAAAAAGAGCTTTCATTTGGTGGTATTCAATCACCACTGGGTTTTTAATTTTTTGCGGTGTAAAAGAAAAAAGAACGAAAATCCTGTAAAAAATGTTCTTGTTTCTGTTATAAAAATTTGCAAATTAGTATTTTTTCTTCATAAATTTTGGCCACAATTTATACTGCTACATATCTTTGGTAAAAATAACCAAATTTGTGTATATTACTGGGTCTGTGTGAAAGTTATAGAGTCCACAAGCTATGGTGCCAATCTCTGAAAATTGATCACATCTGAAGTACTGACGACTCATTTCTTGAGACCCTAACAAGCCAGGAAAGTACAAACTCCCCCCAAATGACCCCTTTTTGGAAAGTAGACATTCTAATGTATTTAGTAAGAGGCATGGTGAGTTTTTTGAAGCTGTAATTTTTTCCCACAATTCTTTGCAATATCAAGATTTTTGTTTCTTTTTTTCACAAAATTGTCATATTAGCAGGTTATTTCTCACACACAGCATATGCATACCACAAATTACACCCCAAAACACATTCTACTACTTCTCCTGAGTATGGAGATACCACATGTGTGAGCCTTTTACACAGCCTGGCAACATACAGAGGCCCAACATGCAGGGAGCACCTCCAGGCCTTCTAGGAGCATAAATTACACATATAATTTCTTGACTACCTCTTGCACTTTTGAAGGCCCTGGAGCACTAGGACAATGGAAACGCCCCAAAAATTATCCCATTTTGGAAAGAAAACACCCCAACGTTTAATCTTTGAGGCATAATGAGTTTTTTGAATATGTCATTTTTTTCTACAAGTTTTTGGAAAATGTGGAAAGAAAATGAAAACGCTTTTTTTTTTTTTTACACAAAGTTGTTAATTTATACAATATTTATAACACATAGCATGTACATAACAAAAATTACACCTCAAAATAGATTCTCCTACTTCTCCTGAGTACAGCGATACCACATGTGGGAGACTTTTCCACAGCCTGGCCACATACAGAGGCCCAACATGCAGGGAGCACCATCAGGTGTTCTAGGGGCATAAATGTCAAATCTAGTTTGACTACCTATTACACTTTTGTTGAGACACTGATGGGCACTGTAGTGGCACTGATGGGTACTCTAGTGGCATGGATGTTGCATGGATGAGGCATGGCTGAGTATGGTGGGTATAGCTGAGTATTGCTGGGTATGGCTGAGTATGGCTGGGTATTGCTGGGTATTGCTGAGTATGGCTGGGTTTTACTACGTATGGCTGGGTATAGCTGGGTATTTCTAGGTATGGCTGAGTATTGCTGGGTATGGCTGAGTATTGCTGGGTATTTCTGAGTATGGCTGAGTATTGATGAGTATGGCTGAGCGTGGCTGGGTATTGCTGAGTGTGCCTGAGTATGGCTGGGTATTGCTGAGTACGGAAAGGGGTGGATGGGATGGCTGAGTATGGATGGCTGAGTATGGATGGCTCAGTATGGATGACATGGCTGAGTATGGATGGCTGAGTATGGATGGCATGGCTGAATATAGATGGCATGGCTGAGCATGGATGGCTGAGTATGGATGGCATGGCTGAGCATGGATGACTGAGTATGTATGGCATGGCTAAGTATGGATGGCATGGCTGAGCATGGATGGATGAATGAGTATGGATGGATGGCTGAGTATGGATGGATGGCTGAGTATGACAGAGGGATGGCTGAGCATGGGTGGATGGATGAGGCTGCAATGGGCACAGAGCAGAGCTGTGGGCACTACACTACAGACCCAGCCCACAGCGCTGCTGCACCCGATCTCTCCCCCCTTGTCTGCTCACACTATACCAATTGGTACAGAGAGGGGAGAGAGGAACCGGACATGATGCCAGTTTGTTTAAAAATGATCACTTCCTCATTTGACGGAGCGATCACATGTCAGCAGCCGTTTACCACCCAGCAGTCATGGATACTCCCATGTGCATACCCCAGGGGGCGCGCGGGAGTGCAATTCTGGGAGGACATCATAGTACACCCTCCCAGAGTTATCGAGCTGCGCTGTAGCCGTCATTTGGCTATAGCATGATTGTTAAGTGATTAAAGTGACATGTTTTTTAATTAACCACTTCAGCCCCGGACCATTATGCTGCATAAGGACCAGAGGACTTTTTCCAATTTGGCACTGCGTTGCTTTATGCAATGCTGTACCCAAATGAAATTTGCGTCCTTTTCTTCTCACAAATAGAGCTTTCTTTTGATGGTATTTGATCACCTCTGCCATTTTTATTTTTTTCGCTATAAACGTAAAAAGACCGAACATTTTGAAAAAAAAACGATATTTTCTACTTTTTGTTATAAAGAAATCCAATAAACTCAATTTTAGTCATACATTTAGGCCAAAATGTATTCGGCCACATGTCTTTAGTAAAAAAAATGTCAATAAGCGTATATTTATTGGTTTGCGCAAAAGTTATAGCGTCTACAAACTAGGGTACATTTTCTGGAATTTACACAGCTTTTAGTTTATGACTGTCATTTCTTGAGGTGCTAAAATGGCAGGGCGGTACAAAACCCTCCCAAATGACCCCATTTTGGAAAGTAGACACCCCAAGGAAATTGCTGAGAGGCATGTTGAGCCCATTGAATATTAATTTTTTTGTCCCAAGTGATTGAATAATGACAAAAAAAAAAAAATTACAAAAATTTGTCACTAAATGATATATTGCTCACACAGGCCATGGGCATATGTGGAATTACACCCCAAAATATATTCAGCTGCTTCTCCTGAGTACGGGGATACCACATGTGTGGGACTTTTTGGAGCCTAGCCGCGTACGGGGCCACGAAAACCAATCACCGCCTTCAGGATTTCTAAGGGCATAAATTTTTGATTTTACTCCTCACTACCTATCACAATTTTGAAGGCCATAAAATGCCCAGATGGCACAAAACCCCCCCAAATGACCCCATTTTGGAAAGTAGACACCCCAAGCTATTTGCTTTGAGGCATGTTGAGTCCATGGAATATTTTATATTTTGACACAAGTTGCAGGAAAGTGACCATTTTTTTTTTTTTTTGCACAAAGTTGTCACTAAATGATATATTGCTCACACAGGCCATGGGCATATGTGGAATTGCACCCCAAAATACGTTTAGCTGCTTCTCCTGAGTATGGGGATACCACATTTGTGGGACTTTTTGGGAGCCTAGCCGCATACGGGGCCCCAAAAACCAATCACCGCCTTCAGGATTTCTAAGGGTGTAAATTTTTGATTTCACTCTTCACTGCCTATCACAGTTTCAGAGGCCATGGAATGCCCAGATGGCACAACCCCCCCCCAAATGACCCCATTTTGGAAAGTAGACACCCCAAGCTATTTGCTGAGAGGCATGGTGAGTATTTTGCAGCTCTCATTTGTTTTTGAAAATGAAGAAAGACAAGAAAACATTTTTTTTTTCTTTTTTCAATTTTCAAAACTTTGTGACAAAAAGTGGGGCCTGCAAATTACTCACTATACCTCTCAGCAAATAGCTCGGAGTGTCTACTTTCCAAAATGGGGTCATTTGGGGGTGGTTTTGTGCCACCTGGGCATTCCATGGCCTCCAAAACTGTGATAGGCAGTGAAGAGTGAAATCAAAAATGTACGCACTTAGAAAGCCTGAAGGCGGTGCTTGGTTTTTGGGGTCCCGTACGCGACTAGGTTCCCAAAAAGTCTCACACATGTGGTATCCCCATACTCAGGAGAAGCAACAGAATGCATTTTGGGGTGTAATTTCACATATTCCCATGGCATGTTTGAGCAATATATCATTTAGTGACAACTTTGTGCAAAAAAAAAAAAAAATTTTGTCTCTTTCCCACAACTTGTGTCACAATATAAAATATTCCATGGACTTGACATGCCTCTCAGCAAATAGCTTGGGGTGTCTACTTTCCAAAATGGGGTCATTTGGGGGGTTTTGAACTGTCCTGGTATTTTATGCACAACATTTAGAAGCTTATGTCACACATCACCCACTCTTCTAACCACTTGAAGACAAAGCCCTTTCTGACACTTTTGTTTACATGAAAAAATTATTTTTTTTTGCAAGAAAATTACTTTGAACCCCCAAACATTATATATTTTTTTAAAGTAAATGCCCTACAGATTAAAATGGTGGGTGTTTCATTTTTTTTTTTTCACACAGTATTTGCGCAATGATTTTTCAAACGCATTTTTTGGAGAAAAAACACACTTTTTAAAATTTTAATGCACTAAAACACACTATATTGCCCAAATGTTTGATGAAATAAAAAAGATGATCTTAGGCCGAGTACATGGATACCAAACATGACATGCTTTAAAATTGCGCACAAACGTGCAGTGGCGACAAAATAAATACATTTTTAAAAGCCTTTAAAAGCCTTTACAGGTTACCACTTTAGATTTACAGAGGAGGTCTACTGCTAAACTTACTGCCCTCAATCTGACCTTCGCAGTGATACCTCACATGCATGGTGCAATTGCTGTTTACATTTGACGCCAGACCGACGCTTGCGTTCGCCTTAGCGCGAGAGCAGGGGGGGGCAGGGTGCTTTTTTTTTTTTTTCTTTATTATTTTTTTGCTTTTTTATCTTATTTTTAAACTGTTACTTTCATTTTTTTTTTAAATCATTTTTATTGCTATCTCAGGGAATATAAATATCCCCTATGATAGCAATAGGTAGTGACAGGTACTCTTTTTTGAAAAAATTGGGGTCTATTAGATCCTAGATCTCTCCTCTGCCCTCAAAGCATCTGACCACACCAAGATCGTAGTGATCAAATGCTTTCCCAATTTCCCAATGGCGCTGTTTACATCCGGCGAAATCTAAGTCATAAAATGCTCGTAGCTTCTGGTTTCTTAGGCCATAGAGATGTTTGGAGCCACTCTGGTCTCTGATCAGCTCTATGGTCAGCTGACTGAATCACCGGCTGCATTCTCAGGTTCCCTGTTGAGACAGGAGAGCCAGAGAAAAACGGTGGGGGGGGCATTCCTTCCCACTGCTTGTAAAAGCAGTCTAGAGGCTAATTAGCCGCTAGGATTGCTTTTACATGAAAGCCGACTGCTGGCTGAAAAGAATGATACCAAGATGATGCCTAAACCTGCAGGCATCATTCTGGTATAACCACTCATAGTCGTGAATGGCGTACCTGAAGACATAAAAATGGTTAACAATAAAACACAGTAAACGGTAAAGTATAAAAAATTGCATACCTGAAAAGCAAACATGATAAAACATAATAACAATAAAACATAAAGAAAAAAAGAGCAGAACAATAGAGAGAGAATAGAGAGAACAATAAAACGACAACTATTTTTTTTTATTTTATATTTTTTTTGTGGTTTTTTTTTCACTGTTTTTGTAACTGTAATGCCCCGTACACACGGTCGGACTTTGTTCGGACATTCCGACAACAAAATCCTAGGATTTTTTCCGACGGATGTTGGCTCAAACTTGTCCTATCACACATTTTCCGTCGGAAAATCTGACCGTGTGTACGGGGCATAACTTTTATAACGGTAACCGGTTCCAGGTTCGGGTCTCTCAAAATGCAATGGCATCTTGGGAGACCCTGTGAACGTGTGCCTAGTCTGTGCAATGCTGTACCCTAGGCTAATACTCAACTAGTGTATGGTAGTGTTCAAAACATTCACCAATGCAAAGACCAGGATTGTCAGGACAGGAGGGACAATAATAGCGGGTGTCACGCCTATATCCGCGCTTGCTGCAGACACAACATCTTTTTTGGGGGGTTCGTTGGGTAGGGGTACTCGGGAGGACATAAAGAAAATGCCTCTCATGCAGCCGACTGCATTTGGTTGGGGATGTGAATGGGGGAAGTACGGGTGCTGCAGAAGTGGTGGGTTCCCAATTAGGATTGGCGAATGCAGCAGGAAGGGCACTATGGGCACCATGGGCCTGTGTTTGTCTTCTTGGTGGCAGCGGGACACTACTCACCAGCCACCTCACCAGCTTGAACTGCACTTATGGGACTCGCCACGTCACCAAGTGTTACTGCAGTGCTGGTTTGACTACGACCGGGGTGTACTAGGCCGCTGGTGCTTGCCAGTTCACCAAAATGCTACCAAAAAAACTGTTAGCGATCGCAGGGATCAGGCCTGACTCTGCGAACGCTGCAGTTATGCGTTTAGTGTTTTGTAAGTGACAGTGATCGATCGATACTACACTTGGGTGGGGTGGGCTGGGCTGGGCGGAGGGGCAAAACGCAGGTCCTAGCAGGTATCTGGGCTGATCCCGCTAACACTGCGTTTTTGGGAACCCTAAACTGCTGGGGACACTAGTATAGGTCTGATCGGATCAGATATTGATCCGTTCAGATACTATACCACTAAGGGAGGCGTATGCTGCGTGCGTGGGTGTTAGCGGTACTGGCGCTAACCTGACGCTGCTTGGGGCTGGTGCTTGCCAGTTCACCAAAACGCTACCAAAAAAACTGTTAGCGATCGCAGGGATCAGGCCTGACTCTGCGAATGCTGCAGTTATGCGTTTAGTGTTTTGTAAGTGTCAGTGATCGATCGATACTGCACTTGGGTGGGCTGGGCTGGGCGGAGGGGCAAAACGCAGGTGCTAGCAGGTATCTGGGCTGATCCCGCTAACACTGCGTTTTTGGGAACCCTAAACTGCTGGGGACGCTAGTATAGATCTGATCGGATCAGATATTGATCCGTTCAGATACTATACCACTAAGGGAGGTGTACGGTGCGTGCGTGGGTGTTTGCGCTACTGGCGCTACTGGCGCTAACCTGACGCTGCTTGGGGCTGGTGCTTGCCAGTTCACCAAAACGCTACCAAAAAAACTGTTAGCGATCGCAGGGATCAGGCCTGACTCTGCGAACGCTGCAGTTATGCATTTAGTGTTTTGTAAGTGACAGTGATCGATCGATACTGCACTTGGGTGGGCTGGGCTGGGCCGGGCGGAGGGGCAAAACGCAGGTGCTAGCAGGTATCTGGGCTGATCCCGCTAACACTGTGTTTTTGGGAAGCCTAAACTGCTGGGGACGCTAGTACAGATCTGATCGGATCAGATATTGATGCGTTCAGATACTATACCACTAAGTGAGGCGTATGCTGCGTGCATGGGTGTTAGCAGTACTGGCGCTAATCTGACGCTGCCTGGGGCGACGCATATCACCGCCGGGCGATCAGGGGGCTAAACCTTTATTCGGTAATAAACGGCGGGTGCCCTGACACTATAAAAAATAAACGAACTAACCAGCGTCACCCGTAATGGTTATACGGTGATCAGTGGTGAAAGGGTTAACTAGGGGGCAATCAAGGGGTTAAAACATTTATTAGGTAGTATATGGGGGTCCCTGTCGCTATAAAACGCTGACGGCGAACCTAAATATTTACGTCCCTAACTAGCGTCACCAGTGACATTAATACAGCGATCAGAAAAATGATCGCTTAGTGACACTGGTGACAGGGGGTGATCAAGGGGTTAAAACTTTATTAGGGGGTGTTAGGGGGGTACCCTAGACCTAAAGGGGGCTAATACTAACTGCCCTAACACAGTAACTGTCACAAACTGACACCATGCAGTAATCAGAAAAAAAAAAAAAACTGCTTGGTGTCAGTGTGACAGGGAGGGGTGATTGCGGGTGATCGGGGGCGATCGGGGGGGATCGGGGGTGTAAAGTGTGCCTGGCATGTTCTACTGTGTGTGTTTGTGTTTGTGCACTTACATTACAGTCTTCTCTCCTCGGCGCCGGAACGGAAACTGCCGAGCCGAGGAGAGATGACATCACATCCTCTGCCTGTGTGTACTACACACAGGCAGGGGAGGATTCTCATTGGCTGGGAGTGATCGCGAGGGGGGGGCACGATCGGATGGCCTCCCCCTCATCTCTGGTCGCTGCCAGACCAACGGCGACTGCCTCAGGCACCGGGGGGGGTCCGATCGGTACGTGATTTTGCCTGCCCGTACCATTCTGCTGACGTACATCAGCGTGAGGCGGTCGTCAAGTGGTTAAAAGAACAAACAAATAGTATGTTATACTCACCTGCTCTATGCAATGGTTTTGCACAGAGCAGCCCCGATCCTCTTCTTCTGGGGTCCCCCGGCCTGGCTCAGGTGAATATAAGAGGGGGATTGAGAGGTATTTTTTAGCAAAGAAGGTTTTTCACCTTAGTGCATAGAATGTTATAAGTGTGTCAGGCAAAATGTTATACATTTACAGAAGTGAATCTGGACAATGCACCATTAGCATTCCTGCTGCATCTAACTTATTTTTCAATTAAAAAATATATAAGAAATGGCTATTACCGTATTTATCAGCGTATACCACGCACAGGCTTATACTGCACACCCTAATTTTAAGAGGGATGTTTCAGGAAAAAACTTAAATTTTAAATAACGGACTTTGAAGCAAAATAAGGGTCAGTGCCCATTAACTACTTAAGGACCAACCACTGTCGTTATACGTCTCAATTTTGACATTAAATACCGCTGTTATGGCAGCAACTAGCTGCTATAACCCTGACATTTTTAAAAATGGCGGACTGTCCTCTTTGAGATAAAAGTGGTCTCTGCGGCACTATGATCAGGGCCCAGGAGAGGGCACCCCCCTCCCGCTATGCTCCGGTCTTCTCTGCTGCTTATCGGAGCCGTTGGTAGCAATCGCAAGGCCCATCTGCAGTCTTGCCATTTCCCAACATTGTAGTCTGATCAATGCCCATTTGCAACCTCAGCAGTGCCCATCTACAGCCTTGCCATTGTCCATCATTGTAGTCTGATCAGTGCCCATTTTCAGCCTCAGCAGTGCCCATCATTGCAGCCTGCTCAGTGCCCATCTGCAGGCTGTTCAGTGCACATCATTGCAGCCTGCTCAGTGCCCTTCTGCAGCCTTGCCATTGCCCATCATTGCAGCCTGCTCAGTGCCCATCTGCAGCCTTGCTATTGCCCATTATTGCAGCCTGATCAGTGCCCATCTCCATCCTTGCCATTGCTCATCATTGCAGCCTCGGGGCCCATCTGCAGCCTCATCAGTGCCTGTTAATGTAGCCAGTGCTGATGTAGACAGAGCCAGATCTCCTGTGTACTTGGCTCAGCTCGGCACTCAGCTCGCAATCCGGGACTTGTGACATGCTAGGAGCCGTCCCGGAGGAGGGACTGAGCATGACTATGAGCCGAGCTGAGCTGAGATGAGCCGAGGACACAGGAGATCCCGGCTCTGTCTAATCTGGCAGCGCTCAACCCCTCCTTCCCCTCCGAGGCAGCACTATGTCGGGGTATAACACGCACCCATGATTTCCCCCCTATTTTCAGGGGGGAAAAGTGCATGTTACATGCTATTAAATACGGTAAATAATTTGATAAATACAGCTTGGGCTTCCATTTCCAGTCTTTGTAAGCAGACTGCATGACCAAATCTGTCCCAGTAGTTTGCCCATATCAATGAGATTATGCAACTGGAGGGCTTGATGGCTTCTCTCTATAATAGAGAGGAACAATTTAGAAAGACCTGGTCCCCCTGGCAAGAATTTTGCGTGACTTCTGAATATGGCTCTCATCTTCTCCAGGACTTCTCTTCACTTGTGCAAGTCACTGTACTTTTTTTTTTCTCAATGTGTACTTTATTGGAGGAACTTAAATCAAACTGGTCTTTAACCACTTACTTGGCACTTTTACCCCCTTCTTGCCCAGGTCAATTTTCAGCTTTCAGCACTGTCGCATTTTGACACTTGCACAGCCATGCAACACTGTACCCAAACAAAGTTTCTATCATTTTATTCACACAACTTGAACTTTCTTATGGTGATATTTAATTACCACCGCGTTTTTAGCTTTTTGCCAAATAAACAAAAAACACATTTTTCTTTGTTTCTGTTATACAATTTTGCAAATAAATAATTATTCTTCATAAATTTAGACAACATGTATTCTGCTGAATTTCTTTTATGAAAATAACCCTAATCAGTATATATTATTTAGTCTATAGGAAAGTTATAGAGTCCACAAATTGTTATATATCTGAAAATTGATCATTCCTGATGTACTGACGGCCTATCTTATTTTTTGAGACCCAAAAATGTCAGGACAGCACAGATATCCGCAAATGACCTATTTTTGGAAAGTAGACAGTCCAAGTTATTTAGTAAGAGACATGGTGAGTTTTTTGAAGGTGTAATTTTTGTTAATTTTTTTGGAAAATTAAGAAATAAAAAAAAATGTTACACAATTGTTTTTTTTTTTTACATACTGTCACCTGTGCAGTATAGTGTCATAACTGGCGTGGTGATGATCAGGGACACTGAATAATGACAGTATGAAAATGATTTTTTTTTAAAAACACTGTGACCAGAACAATATACTGTTACCATAGTAACATTGTACTACTCTGGAGAAGTGTCATGTCATGTGATCTGCTGTGATTGGTCACAGCGGTTACATGGTATGGGCAGCAAGTCGGTACACTGATCAGTCATTGGCTGTGTCCGGTGCGGCCCCATGGCCATCCAAGTGGTGCCTTTTGAGAGGACGTCATATGAGGAAAGTCCCACCCAGCCATCACTCTGCTATAGGCTGGGCGGGAAGGTGTTAATAGTATCTGCTGCAGATTTAGTTTTGTTTTTGTTTTTCCCTTCCTTTTAATCTTCACTTTTTTTTCTCTGAACACAGTGTTGTGTTCTGGAAGCATAGTACACTGCACTTAGATGTTTTTCTTAAACAAAACTGTCTTTACTGTTTAAGGTTTCCTTATAGTCGTTTCACAGTTTCACATTTGTAAATACTATGCTTTGTACTTGAAAAAATATATAAATAAATAAATATATATATATATATATATATATATATATATATATATATATATATATATATATATATATATACAGTGGGGATGGAAAGTATTCAGACCCCCTTAAATTTTTCACTCTTTGTTGTATTGCAGTCATTTGCTAAAATCATTTAAGTTCATTTTTTTTACTCATTAATGTACACACAGCACCCCATATTGACACAAAAACACAGAATTGTTGACATTTTTGCAGATTTATTAAAAAATAAAAACTGAAATATCACATGGTCCTAAGTATTCAGACCCTTTGCTGTGACACTCATATATTTAACTCAGGTGCTGTCCATTTCTTCTAATCATTCTTGAGATGGTTCTACACCTTCATTTGAGTCCAGCTGTGTTTGATTATACTGATTGGACTTGCTTAGGAAAGCCACACACCTGTCTATATAAGACCTTACAGTTCACAGTTCATGTCAGAGCAAATGAGAATCATGAGGTCAAAGGAACTGCCTGAAGAGCTCAGAGACAGAGTTGTGGCAAGGCACAGATCTGGCCAAGGTTACAAAAAAAATTCTGCTGCACTTAAGGTTCCTAAGAGCACAGTGGCCTCCATAACCCTTAAATGGAAGACGTTTGGGACAACCAGAACCCTTCCTAGACCTGGCCGCCCGGCCAAACTGAGCTATCAGGGGAGAAGAGCCTTGGTGAGAGAGGTAAAGCAGAACCCAAAGATCACTGTGGCTGAGCTCCGGAGATGCAGTTGGGAGATGGGAGAAAGTTGTAGAAAGTCAACCATCACTGCAGCCCTCCACCAGTCGGAGCTTTATGGCAGAGTGGCCTGACGGAAGTCTCTCCTCAGTGCAAGACACAAGAAAGCCCTCACAGAGTTTGCTAAAAAACACCTGATGGACTCCAAGATGGTGAGAAATAAGATTCTCTGGTCTGATGAGACCAAGATAGAACTTTTTGGCCTTGATTCTAAGCGGTACGTGTGGAGAAAACCAGGCAATACTCATCACCTGTCCAATACAGTCCCAACAGTGAAGCATGGTGGTGACAGCATCATGCTGTGGGGGTGTTTTTCAGCTTCAGGAACAGGAGGACTGGTTGCAATTGAGGGAAAGATGAATGCGGCCAAGTACAGGGATATCCTGGACAAAAACCTTCTCCAGAGTGCTCAGGACCTCAGACTGGGCTGAAGGTTTACCTTCCAACAAGACAATGACCCTAAGCACATAGCTAAAATACCGAAGGAGTGGCTTCACAACAACTCCATGACTGTTCTTGAATGGCCCAGCCAGAGCCCTGACTTAAACCCAATTGAGCATCTCTGGAGAGACCTAAAAATGTCTGTCCATCAATGTTTACCATCCAACCTGACAGAACTGGAAAGGATCTGCAAGGAGGAATGGCAGAGGATCCTCAAATCCAGGTGTGAAAAACTTGTTGCATCTTTCCCAAAAAGACTCATGGCTGTATTAGATCAAAAGGGTGCTTCTACTAAATACTGAGAAAAGGGTCTGAATACTTAGGACCATGAGATATTTCAGTTTTTCTTTTTTAATAAATCTGCAAAAATGTCAACAATTCTGTGTTTTTCTGTCAATATGGGGTGCTGTGTGTACATTAATGAGGAAAAAACTGAACTTAAATGATTTTAGCAAATGGCTGCAATATAACAAAGAGTGAAACATTTAAGGGGGTCTGAATACTTTCTGTCCTTACTGTATATATATATATATATATAGATATATATATATATATATATATCTATATATATATATATATCTATATATATATCTATAGATAGATAGATATCTATCTATATATATAGATAGATAGCTATCTATCTATATATATATAGATAGATAGATAGATAGATAGATAGATAGATAGATAGATAGATAGATAGATAGATAGATAGATATAGATATATATCTATATATATAATACATATATATAGATATATCTATATATATATATATATATATATATATATATAGATATATCTATATATATATAGATATATCTATATATATATAGATATCTATCTATATATCTATATAGATAGATATCTATATAGATATATATAATGTATACTCTTTACAATTAAAAACAGTTACAAATTAAAGAGGATCTTCCCTCCCTATTATTACTACTAAGAGCTAACACCTAAATAAATACACTTACCCACCTCCATGCTGGCGCTCCCTCTCCTTCAGACCTTTTTATGGTGCCTCTCTACAGCCTGTGTCCTTGCTCCCACATCGCCATTTTGAAATATTCTTTCCAGGGTCAGTTTGCAATAAAGTTATAGGGCCCTTGTGCGAGATCATGATGCCATGCGGCTCAACTCATGCATGTGCCATATGACAGTATATTCATCTGTTAAAAATATGTTCTATGACATTTAGGTTAGTCTTTTACATCATTTTGAAAAATACTGTGAATCCATTTATCATATAGCAAGTAATATATTTTAAACTGTAAAAAAATGATGTTACATTTAGACTCTTTTAAATGGTTTATATGGCTTTGAACCATAATATAAATGGATATTGTAATATTTGGGGGAGTATGGATCACCAGCCAATTGTGTTGGTAAAAGCAAAACAGTCTTCATTTGTCAAAAGGTAAAATGAAACAGCTTGACTTCAGCCTAAAATAAACAAAACAGTCCACACTTCTGGTACACAAAATTAGACTTCAGCTCACCGCCAGCACAAGCCTGTCCAACACAGGGCTTTAAAGTTCCCGTCTACTTTGGGGCCCAGAAAAGTTGCTCAACAGCATCTCATTAATCAATAGCTCACCGTTCTTTCTCACTAGTATCACCATATCACCCCAGAACCCCTCAACTTGCATGGGTGAAAATCCCTGAGTGTTCTAGACAATTTGTTTTGATCCAAATGTTTGGTTATTCGGATGTATCCGAATCTCTAAATGAAATAGTAATGAATTTTGTTTAGTTTATTCATTTTCTGACGAGTCTGGTATGGATTTTTAGGGGTCTGGCATGGATTTTAAGGGGAAACCTAGGCCAAAATAAAAAAAATGATGTGGGGCCCCCCCAAAATCCACACCAGACCCTTATCCAAACATGCGGCCTGGGAGGTCAGGAAAGGAAAGGGATGAACGAGCGCCTCACCCTCCTGAACCATAACAGACCAAATGCCCTCAACATGGGGGGTGCTTTGGGGCAGCAAAGGCTTCTTCCCCACAACCCTGGGCGGTGGTTGTGGAGGTCTGCAGGTGGGGGGGCATATTGGAATCTCATATCCCATATCCTGCCCCTCCTATGTGAATAAATATGGGGTACTATACCCCCTACCAATTCACCAAAAAAGTTTAAAAACTGAATAAAGTCACTAGACAAGTTTTTGAAAATTCCTTTAACCACTTGCCGACCGCCTAACGCAGATATACTGTGGCAGAATGGCACGGGCAGGCAAAATCACGTACCTGGTATGATCGGACCCCCCCGATGCCCGAGGCGGTCAGTTTTGGTCTGGCAGGGATCAGAGATGAGGGGGAGGCCATCCATTCGTGGCCCCCTCTCGCGATCACTCCCAGCCAATGAGAATCGTCCCCTGCCTCTGTGTAGTACACAGAGGCAGGGGATGTGATGTCATCTCTCCTCAGCTCGGCAGTTTCCGTTCCAGCGCCGAGGAGAGAAGACATCTGAGTGAGTGCACAACACTACACCTCACAGTAGAACATGCCAGGCATACTTTACACCCCCGATCCCCCCCAATCTCCCCCCAATCACCCCCAATCACCCTTCCCCAGCCTGTCACACTGACACCAAGCAGTTTTTTTTTTTCTGATTACTGCATGGTGTCAGTTTGTGACAGTTAGTGTGTTAAGGCAGTGAGTGTTAGCCCCCTTTAGGTCTAGGATACCCCCCTAACCCCCCCATATAAAGTTTTAACTCCTTGATCACTTCCCGTCACCAGTGTCGCTAAGCGATCATTTTTCTGATCACTGTATTAGTGTCACTGGTGACGCTAGTTAGGGAGGTAAATATTTAGGTTCGCTGTCAGCGTTTTATAGCGACAGGGACCCCCATATACTACCTAATAAATGTTTTAACCCTTTGATTGCCCCCTAGTTAACCCTTTCACCACTGATCCCCGTATAACCGTTATGGGTGACGCTGGTTAGTTCGTTTATTTTTTATAGTGTCAGGGCACCCGCCTTTATTACCGAATAAAGGTTTAGCCCCCTGATCACCCGCCGGTGATATGCGTCGCCCCAGGCAGCGTCAGATTAGCACTTGTCACTTACAAAACACTAAACGCATAACTGCAGCGTTCGCAGAGTCAGGCCTGATCCCTGCGATCGCTAACAGTTTTTTTGGTAGCGTTTTGGTGAACTGGCAAGCACCAGCCCCAAGCAGCATCAGGTTAGCGCCAGTACCGCTAACACCCACGCACGCAGCATACGCCTCCCTTAGTGGTATAGTATCTGAACGGATCAATATCTGATCCGATCAGATCTATACTAGCGTCCCCAGCAGTTTAGGGTTCCCAAAAACGCAGTGTTAGTGGGATCAGCCCAGATACCTGCTAGCACCTGCGTTTTGCCCCTCCGCCCGGCCCAGCCCACCCAAGTGCAGTATCGATCGATCACTGTCACTTGCAAAACACTAAACGCATAACTGCAGCGTTGACAGAGTCAGGCCTGATCCCTGCGATCGCTAACAGTTTTTTTGGTAGAGTTTTGGTCAACTGGCAAGCGCCAGCGGCCTAGTACACCCCGATCGTAGTCAAACCAGCACTGCAGTAACACTTGGTGACGTGGCGAGTCCCAAGTGCAGTTCAAGCTGGTGAGGTGGCAAGCACAAGTAGTGTCCCGCTGCCACCAAAAAGACAAACACAGGCCCATCGTGCCCATAATGCCCTTCCTGCTGCATTCGCCAATCCTAATTGGGAACCCACCGCTTCTGCAGCGCACGTACTTCCCCTATTCACATCCCCAACCAAATGCAGTCGGCTGCATGAGAGGCATTCTCTTTATGTCCTCCCGAGTACCCCTACCCAACGAACCACCCCAAAAAAGATGTCGTGTCTGCAGCAAGCGCGGATATAGGTGTGACACCCGCACTTATTGTCCCTCCTGTCCTGACAATCCTGGTCTTTGCATTGGTGAACGTTTTGAACGCTACCATACACTAGTTGAGTATTAGCATAGGGTACAGCATTGCACAGACTAGGCACACATTCACAGGATCTCCCAAGATGCCATTGCATTTTGAGAGACCCGAACCTGGAACCGGTTACAGTTATAAAAGTTACAGTTACAAAAAAAAGTGTAAAAAAAAAAAAACACAAACAAAAATATAAAATAAAAAAAAATAGTTGGCGTTTTATTGTTCTCTCTCTCTCTATTCTCTCTCTATTGTTCTGCTCTTTTTTACTGTATTCTATTCTGCAATCTTTTATTGTTATTATGTTTTATCTTGTTTGCTTTTCAGGTATGCAATTTTTTATACTTTACCGTTTACTGTGGTTTATTGTTAACCATTTTTTTGTACGCCATTCACGACTTTGAGTGGTTATACCAGAATGATGCCTGCAGGTTTAGGTATCATCTTGGTATCATTCTTTTCAGCCAGCGGTCAGCTTTCATGTAAAAGCAATCCTAGTGGCTAATTAGCCTCTAGACTGCTTTTACAAGCAGTGGGAGGGAATGCCCCCCACCGTCTTCCGTGTTTTTCTCTGGCTCTCCTGTCTCAACAGGGAACCTGAGAATGCAGCCGGTGATTCAGCCAGCTGACCATAGAGCTGATCAGAGACCAGAGTGGCTCCAAACATCTCTATGGCCTAAGAAACCGGAAGCTACGAGCATTTTATGACTTAGATTTCGCCGGATGTAAACAGCGCCATTGGGAAATTGGGGAAGCATTTTATCACACCGATCTTGGTGTGGTCAGATGCGTTGAGGGCAGAGGAGAAATCTAGGGTCTAATAGACTCCAATTTTTTCAAAAAAAGAGTACCTGTCACTACCTATTGCTATCATAGGGGATATTTACATTCCCTGAGATAACAATAAAAATGGTTTTTAAAAAAATGAAAGGAACAGTTTAAAAATAAGATAAAAAAGCAAAAAAAAAAAAAAAAAAAAAAAAAAAAAAAAAAGCACCCCTGTCCCCCCTGCTCTCGCGCTAAGGCGAACGCAAGCGTCAGTCTGGCGTTAAATGTAAACAGCAATTGCACCATGCATGTGAGGTATCACCGCGAAGGTCAGATCGAGGGCAGTAATTTTAGCAGTAGACCTCCTCTGTAAATCTAAAGTGGTAACCTGTAAAGGCTTTTAAAGGCTTTTAAAAATGTATTAATTTTGTTGCCACTGCACTTTTGTGCGCAATTTTAAAGCATGTCATGTTTGGTATCCATGTACTCGTCCTAAGATCATCTTTTTTATTTCATCAAACATTTGGGCAATATAGTGTGTTTTAGTGCATTAAAATTTAAAAAAGTGTGTTTTTTCCCAAAAAAATGCGTTTGAAAAATCGCTGCGCAAATACTGTGTGAAATGAAAAAAAAAATTAAACACCCACCATTTTAATCTGTAGGGCATTTGCTTTAAAAAAATATATAATGTTTGGGGGTTCAAAGTAATTTTCTTGCAAAAAAAATAATTTTTTCATGTAATCATAAAGTGTCAGAAAGGGCTTTGTCTTCAAGTGGTTAGAAGAGTGGGTGATGTGTGACATAAGCTTCTAAATGTTGTGCATAAAATGCCACGACAGTTCAAAACCCCCCCAAATGACCCCATTTTGAAAAGTAGACACTCCAAGCTATTTGCTGAGAGGCATGTCAAGTCCATGGAATATTTTATATTGTGACACAAGCTGCGTGAAAGAGACAAATTTTTATTTTTATTTTTTTGCACAAAGTTGTCACTAAATGATATATTGCTCAAACATGCCATGGGAATATGTGAAATTACACCCCAAAATACATTCTGTTGCTTCTCCTGAGTAGGGATGAGCCGAACACCCCCCTGTTCGGTTCGCACCAGAACATGCGAACAGGAAAAAAGTTCGTTCGAACATGCGAACACCGTTAAAGTCTATGGGACACGAACATGAATAATCAAAAGTGCTAATTTTAAAGGCTTATATGAAAGTTATTGTCATAAAAAGTGTTTGGGGACCTGGGTCCTGCCCCAGGGGACATGGATCAATGCAAAAAAAAGTTTTAAAAACGGCCGTTTTTTCAGGAGCAGTGATTTTAATAATGCTTAAAGTCAAACAATAAAAGTGTAATATCCCTTTAAATTTCGTAACTGGGGGGTGTCTATAGTATGCCTGTAAAGGGGCGCATGTTTCCTGTGTTTAGAACAGTCTGACAGCAAAATGACATTTTGAAGGAAAAAACTCATTTAAAACTACCCGCGGCTATTGCATTGCCGACAATACACATAGAAGTTCATTGATAAAAATGGCATGGGAATTCCCCAAAGGGGAACCCCGAACCAAAATTAAAAAAAAAAAATGACGTGGGAGTCCTCCTAAATTCCATACCAGGCCCTTCAGGTCTGGTATGGATATTAAGGGGAACCCCGGCCAAAATTAAAAAAAAAAAATGACGTGGGGTTCCCCCTAAATTCCATACCAGACCCTTCAGGTCTGGTATGGATTTTAAGGGGAACCCCGCGCCAAAAAAAAAAAAAAAACGGCGTGGGGTCCCCCCAAGAATCCATACCAGACCCTTATCCGAGCACGCAACCTGGCAGGCCGCAGGAAAAGAGGGGGGGACGAGAGTGCGGCCCCCCTCCCTTCTGAACCGTACCAGGCCACATGCCCTCAACATTGGGAGGGTGCTTTGGGGTAGCCCCCCAAAACACCTTGTCCCCATGTTGATGAGGACAAGGGCCTCATCCCCACAACCCTGGCCGGTGGTTGTGGGGGTCTGCGGGCGGGGGGCTTATCGGAATCTGGAAGCCCCCTTTAACAAGGTGACCCCCAGATCCCGGCCCCCCCCCTGTGTGAAATGGTAAGGGGGTACATAAGTACCCCTACCATTTCACGAAGAAAGTGTCAAAAATGTTAAAAATGACAAGAGACAGTTTTTGACAATTCCTTTATTTAAATGCTTCTTCTTTCTTCTATCTTCCTTCATCTTCTGGTTCTTCTGGTTCTTCTGGCTCTTCTGGTTCTTCCTCCGGCGTTCTCGTCCAGCATCTCCTCCGCGGCGTCTTCTGTCTTCTTCTCCTCGGGCCGCTCCGCACCCATGGCATGGGGGGGAGGCTCCCGCTCTTCTCTTCTTCTTTTCTTCTCTTCTTCTCTTCTTCATTTTCTTCTCCGGGCCGCTCCGCAATCCATGCTGGCATGGAGGGAGGCTCCCGCTGTG
Organism: Aquarana catesbeiana; assembly: GCF_042186555.1. Classification (NCBI taxonomy): domain Eukaryota; kingdom Metazoa; phylum Chordata; class Amphibia; order Anura; family Ranidae; genus Aquarana; species Aquarana catesbeiana. The sequence goes on along the minus strand of NC_133328.1, from coordinate 439,158,719 downwards.
TGACGGCGCTCCTCGTCTGACAGTTCTTAAATAACGGGGGGGGGCGGGGCCACCCGGTGACCCCGCCCCCCTCTGACGCACGGTGACTTGACGGGACTTCCCTGTGGCATTCCCCGTGACGTCACAGGGAAGTCCCGTCAAGTCACCGTGCGTCAGAGGGGGGCGGGGTCACCGGGTGGCCCCGCCCCCCCCCCATTATTTAAGAACTGTCAGACGAGGAGCGCCGTCACACAGCGGGAGCCTCCCTCCATGCCAGCATGGATTGCGGAGCGGCCCGGAGAAGAAAAGAAGACGAGAAGAAGAGAAGAAAAGAAGAAGAGAAGAGCGGGAGCCTCCCCCCCATGCCATGGGTGCGGAGCGGCCCGAGGAGAAGAAGATAGAAGACGCCGCGGAGGAGATGCTGGACGAGAACGCCGGAGGAAGAACCAGAATAGCCAGAAGAACCAGAAGAACCAGAAGATGAAGGAAGATAGAAGAAAGAAGAAGCATTTAAATAAAGGAATTGTCAAAAACTGTCTCTTGTCATTTTTAACATTTTTGACACTTTTTTCGTGAAATGGTAGGGGTACTTATGTACCCCCTTACCATTTCACACAGGGGGGGGGCCGGGATCTGGGGGTCACCTTGTTAAAGGGGGCTTCCAGATTCTGATAAGCCCCCCGCCCGCAGACCCCCACAACCACCGGCCAGGGTTGTGGGGATGAGGCCCTTGTCCTCATCAACATGGGGACAAGGTGTTTTGGGGGGCTACCCCAAAGCACCCTCCCAATGTTGAGGGCATGTGGCCTGGTACGGTTCAGGAGGGAGGGGGGGCCGCACTCTCGTCCCCCCCTCTTTTCCTGCGGCCTGCCAGGTTGCGTGCTCGGATAAGGGTCTGGTATGGATTTTTGGGGGGACCCCACGCCGTTTTTTTTTTTTTTTTGGCGCGGGGTTCCCCTTAAAATCCATACCAGACCTGAAGGGTCTGGTATGGAATTTAGGGGGAACCCCACGTCATTTTTTTTTTAAAATTTTGGCCGGGGTTCCCCTTAATATCCATACCAGACCTGAAGGGTCTGGTATGGAATTTAGGGGGAACCCCACGTCATTTTTTTTTTAAAATTTTGGCCGGGGTTCCCCTTAATATCCATACCAGACCTGAAGGGCCTGGTATGGAATTTAGGGGGACTCCCACGTCATTTTTTTTTTTTAATTTTGGTTCGGGGTTCCCCTTTGGGGAATTCCCATGCCGTTTTTATCAATGAACTTCTATGTGTATTGTCGGCAATGCAATAGCCGCGGGTAGTTTTAAATGAGTTTTTTCCTTCAAAATGTCATTTTGCTGTCAGACTGTTCTAAACACAGGAAACATGCGCCCCTTTACAGGCACACTATAGACACCCCCCAGGTACGAAATTTAAAGGGATATTACACTTTTATTGATTGACTTTAAGCATTATTAAAATCACTGCTCCTGAAAAAACGGCCGTTTTTAAAACTTTTTTTTGCATTGATCCATGTCCCCTGGGGCAGGACCCAGGTCCCCAAACACTTTTTATGACAATAACTTGCATATTAGCCTTTAAAATTAGCACTTTTGATTTCTCCCATAGACTTTTAAAGGGTGTTCCGCGGCATTCGAATTTGCCGCGAACACCCCAAATTGTTCGCTGTTCGGTGAACTTGCGAACAGCCAATGTTCGAGTCGAACATGAGTTCGACTCGAACTCGAAGCTCATCCCTACTCCTGAGTATGGGGATACCACATGTGTGGGACTTTTTGGGAGCCTAGCCGCGCACGGGACCCCGAAAACCAAGCACCGTCTTCAGGCTTTCTAAGGGCGTAAATTTTTGATTTCACTCTTCACTGCCTATCACAGTTTCGGAGGCCATGGAATGCCCAGGTGGCAAACCCCCCCCAAATGACCCCATTTTGGAAAGTAGACACCCCAAGCTATTTGCTGAGAGGTATAGTGAGTATTTTGCAGACCTCACTTTTTGTCACAAAGTTTTGAAAATTGAAAAAAGAAAAAAAAATTTTTTTCTTGTCTTTCTTCATTTTCAAAAACAAATGAGAGCTGCAAAATACTCACCATGAATCTCAGCAAATAGCTTGGGGTGTCTACTATATATTATTATTAAAATAATACATACTGGTTAATATATGAACTCAGTGAGAATGAATATATAAAAACAATAGTAAAATATATCTCAAAACTGATATATTTATAACTTGAGCTATACATTATACAAGCCGATTGTATAATCGCTAAACAATAAAATAATAATAATAATAATAATAATAATACTATTAATAATAATTATAATAATAATAATAATAAAAATTCTGTTTAAAATATGGACCTAATGAGAATACATAAAAAGAGTAAGATCTAAAAAAAACTGATATGAGCCATACCCTGTACAATCTGATTGCAATTGCTGAAAATCCCTCCCAGTCATACCAGCCTCATGTATTACGGAGATAAGCCCAAACAATCCGATCAATTGTACAATCATTGTATTGTGTGTGTGTGCAGCCTAGAAGGTGATCATAGGATTGTACAGTTGCAGGCTATTTATTCTTATTAGATTAATTTACAGTGTTAACCAGAATGTATTAGTCTAATAATAAGGATTAATATTATTGTGTCTGTGAGTATATATATATATATATATATATATAAAGGCAGTCCCTGGGTTATGAACAAGGTTCTGTAGGTTTGTTCCCCGGTGTCACATTTGGCACCTTTCAGGGGGGAGGGGGGAACAGGGACACATCTTTGACATGTCCCCTTCTTCACGCTCTGGAGACAGGCCGCGGCCCGATCTCCCAGAAGTTCAGTCCCCCCTCCTCCTTCCCCCGCCGCCGCGCCAATTAGAAAGCGCAGCGTGCTTTGTGCATGCACAGTAGGGATCAGCAGTGAAGCCAAAAGGATTCACTGCCTGGTTCTATTACCAGGAATGGCAGCACTTGGGACTTGATCCAAAGATCGTCTGGGGTGCCGACATTGTGGGCTCCCTGGACAGGTAAGTGTTCATATATTAAAAGTCAGCAGCTACAGTATTTGTAGCTACTGACTTTTAATTTTTTTTCACCCAGGCTAGACCTCCTCTTTAAGTTGAATTTGTATGTAAGTTGGAACGTACATTTTTTAAGTGTAACTCCAGCCAAAAAATTATTCTCATGTTATGGAATGCATAGGGAGGGGCTCAACATCACTGTAATGTTTGTTTTGCTGTCTGTGCCCTTGTTCAGAAGATTTCACCTCACTTTCTATCCCTGTGACAATTGAATTTTGAAAATTTTGGGTTTTCGTGGAAACAATGACTGGTGATAATGCTTTAGTGGAGACACCCTTTTCCCATGATAACTCATACAGGAATTAATTTCTCTTCCTAGGGGTAGATTTAATCCAACTTCCTGTTGTCTCAAACCATTCTAATGAGGATACAGACAGTAGTAAAAACCTCACAGTAGCTCTAACCCCACACCATACTAGCCAAAAATAAAAAAATAAAATTTGCATGGAGTTTTACTTTAAATGCAACTTGCACAGATGTTTGTCTTAACATATTATTTTTATTTTTTATCTGTGCGTGTAAATGCTTAAACATTTTCAACCAAATGGCTAAAATTCCATACAGAAAAGTCACTCCCATAGGTCTCACATATAATAATTGCAATTGTAAGCTCAATTTGCCAAGCTGCAATAATGTAATATGACTGAGGAGTATCAGATGGATGATTGAATGGGAGCTCCACATAGGCAGCCGATATGACTTTGTCCTGGAACACAGGTGGATATAACACAGTCCTGCTATCATAGAAGTTATAGGTGGAAACTAGGGCATACTCCCAATAGTAGCGGGCACAGAGTTATGACCTCAGACCTCTTCCATCCCAGAAGACAACAGATGTAGCCAGCATTGTTATACTATTGTTATGCTGCCTCTGCTTGTAAGTATGAGTTGTACGTAAATCACATGTTCGTAATTTAGGGACTGTGTGTATATATATATATATATATATATATATATATATATATATATACACACACAGTATCTCACAAAAGTGAGTACACCCCTCACATTTTTGTAAATATTTGATTATATCTTTTCATGTGACACCACTGAAGAAATTACATTTTGCTACAATGTAAAGTAGTGAGTGTACAACTTGTAAAACAGTGTAAATTTGCTGTCCCCTCATAAAAACTCAAAACACAGCCATTAATGTCTAAACCACTGGCAACTAAAGTGAGTACACCCCTAAGTGAAAATTGGGCCCAATTAGCCATTTTCCCTCCCCGGTGTCATGTGATGCATTAGTATTACAAGGTCTCAGGTGTGAATGGGGAGCAGGTGTGTTACATTTGGTGTTATCGCTCTCATTCTCTCATACTGGTCACTGGAAGTTCAACATGGCACCTCATGGCAAAGAACTCTCTGAGGATCTGAAAAAAAGAATTGTTGCTCTACATAAAGATGGCCTAGGCTATAAGAAAATTGCCAAGACCCTGAAACTGAGTTGCAGCACGGTGGCCAAGACAATACAGTGGTTTAACAGGAGAGGTTCCACTCAGAACAGACCTCGCCATGGTCGGCCAAAGAAGTTGAGTGCACGTGTTCTGCATCATATCCAGAGGTTGTCTTTGGGAAATAGATGTATGAGTGCTGCCAGCATTGCTGCAGAGGTTGAAGGGGTGGGGGTCAGCCTGTCAGTGCTCAGATCATATGCCGCACAACACTGTACACAAATGAAATCTATTTCATTTTTTCACACAAATAGAGCTTCCTTTTGGTGGTATATGACCACCACTGGGTTTTTTATTTGTTGCTATATAAATGAAAAAATGCTGACCATTTTGCAAAAAGACATGTTTTTTTAGTTTCTGTTATAAAATTTTGCAAACAAATAATCTTCATAAATTTAGGCCAAAATGTAGTCTGCTAAATTTGTTTTCTTTTCAAATTTTTAGGACTAGGGTGGTGGTGATTAAGGATACTGACTGGTGACCGTATGTACAAAAATGAAATAAAGATTTATATTTCATTTTTTTATTCAATCTTTTAAACTTTTGGTGCTCTTTTTTTTAACATTTTTTTTTTCTTTGTAACAATCTTTTTACATAGTTTCATCACAATAGTTCAGTGTAAACATAGTGACACTGTGCTACTCTAGGTGGGGTTCTACACTGTTATAAGCAACAGTTCACTGTCATGAATTGCTTTCCATTCATGACAGCTTGCTTACTGTTGAAATTCTGTGATTGGCTACAGGTAATCACATGGCACAGGGTGCTGTGATTGGTCCAGGTACCATGTGATAGCTGTAGGCAAATCACAGCATCACAATACAGTCATGAATTACATTGTAATTATGTGATTGCTATCACCAATCATAGTGATCACATGATACCACAGCCACTGAGCAACCGGGTACTTAGTGCCATGATCCGCTCTGTCCACTGGATGTAAATGTAAATGTACTGTTGGCAGGCAGTAAGCAGTTAATTTGCCCTGGTGACTGCTGGCACTAGGACCTAAAGTGAGAGAAATTAAAACATTGTGAGTTTTCTTTGGAAAAGGACTTCTTCCAATGGCTACATTTGTTCTATATATGTATATATGTTACATAGTTAAAACTTTTACATTTATGATTTAATAAAATTATGTTTTTTCTTGTTTTGTTTTTAAAAATCTTATCTGACTCACAGTTACAGAAATTACCAATATGCCATAATATTAAAGTAATTCTTTTTTCTACAAAATGAATCTTTCATTGACAATTAAAGACTCTCCATTTTTCTTCTGAGATAGCAAGATGAAAAATATCTGGTGGTTGTGTAAATTAGTGAAATAGAAATTCAGCTCATTATATTATAACTGAATGATAAATTCCTTTAGTCATTAAAATATTGCTGAACTGGGTATTATTCTCTTGGTAAAGTGCATCAACTATTTGATAATATGTCCTCTTAATGAATCCTCCTTAATATGCTTCTAGACAGCAATGTAGAAAAGTACTCTAGTGTAGACATTCCATTGCTCTATTCCAGCAGAGACAAATCTATAATTAAAGGAATAGCAAGATAAATGTTTTTAATTATGTAAAATGATTGTAAGTCACTGCTGTGCTTTGTGTTTAAGTTGTACAGTGAGGTGTTACTATAAAACACATTTGCAGGAATTGAATTTATATTATTTGGTTTTCCATACCAAACTGAAAAAAACATATTAATGATTCACAAAGTGAAAGTGATTTTTCATAATAATAATAATAATAATAATAATAATAATAATATTTTTTTTCAATATTCAGTATAGTATTCACACAACTTGTGAACTAGAAGTGAAGTTTAATATAAATTATCTATTGTTGTGTACATCCTTTGTTGGTAATGACAACTTCAAGATTCCTCCTGTATGGAAAGGCATGAACTGTGATATTTAGTTCTTTCTATAGGCTTTCTACTGAATTCAAGTCAGGTGATTATATAGTAAACATGGAAAAAAACGTGCTATGTATAGCATAAAACATCACCAAGCAGCAACTTTTCTGTGTGATATTAACACAATTAATTTGCTTTTCTGGAGACTTATATTAAGAATACGATGGTCCCACGTAGTCTTCGGTGGGAAGTAAGTCCCCAGAAGGGCGAATTTGAATTAGATGAATGGTTTAAATATTTTAGTTTATATAATTTTTATTAGGATTTCACAGAATGAAAAGGTACAACAAAATGAAGAACACAATAGTACCTATTGAGGAACATTAGAACATAAACAATGAACCGGGACCAGTAGGTGCTACTCAAAAGCTATTTCGGATACCATGGCATTGTCTACCATCACCAGACACGCCGACTGGGAGCAAGCTGTGTCATGAATTGGAGAATAACACCGCCAGACTTTAACTTATGGTCCTGTGCAATTGCCAGTTTGCCCTAGGTAGTTATTGAGGAACAGAAAAAGGGGAGATACCCCCCAAGCGTCAGGAGCAAAAAGAGCTAGGGAGAGATAAAAAAGAAAAAAAGGAGAAGCAGAGGACAAAGGAGCAAAAAGAAGATCAAAAGTTAGTGACCACTTAAGAAATAACTGCCCATAAGAGAAGGTAGGGTAGAGAACGGTTTAAATATTTTAATGAATCAGGAGTTGTTTTTTCAAAATTTTTGGTTCAGAGAAAGAGTGGGAAACTATCACGTCTGGATGAGGAGATCAAATCTATCAAAGAAGGGGGGGAGGGGGAAGTGCCACCTAGGTGCAGAGATTAAAAGGTTTTTTTATTAGCACAAGATAAGTGACACTTATATAGAAAGTAATTCTGGCTCATAAGTCCAAGGATGGGGAGGATATAGCCTTTCTGCATCCATAGGGATGTGCTCATCACTGCCAGAGCTGTATGGGTTGATGGATGTTGGATGTCCTTAGCGTCCTGTGGCCACCAGGAAACAGGAACCGACAACCAGCGTGGAACGTGGCTCGAGCACTGAAAGTGACATCACTGGAACGAGATAGGGCTGGATGGGAAAAGGTTGTGGAGAGAATAGGCTACGCACTCGGAGCTCCAGCTCCTTCTACAGGCCTAAAAGGGAATGTCATCCAGGGCTATTTATAAGTCACCGGGAGCCATGGAACTAAGGGTGCCAGTGTGACCATAATAGGTCAGTTCTTATGGAATAACACATTTTGGCTCAAAGGGTCAAAGATGGCTTAAGGATATGGCCATGCACAATACACAGAAATATTTGGTCAAACGATAATAGTAATAATAATAATGAAAAAAGTTGTAAAATAAATCTATACAAATGTCTATGAAAATCAATAAAAAATTGGTACATGGTGCATATATACAATAAAAAAATGATAAAAACATTAACCACTTCAGCCCCAGAAGATTTGGCTGCTCAATGACCAGGCAATTTGTTCCGATACTGCACTGCGTTGCTTTAACTGACAATTGCGCATTCGTGCAACACTGTACCCAAACAAAATTGACATCCTTTTTTTTCCCACAAACAGAGCTTTTATTTGGTGGTATTTGATCATCTCTACGGTTTTTATTTTTTGTGCTATAAACAAAATAAGAGCGACAATTTTGAAAAAAAGCACAATATTTTGTACTTTTTGCTAAAATAAATATCCCCAATTTAAAAAAATAAATAAAAATTTTCCTCAGTTTAGGCCAATATGTATTCTTCTACATATTTTTGGTAATAAAAATCACAATAAGCATATATTTATTGTTTTGCACAAAAGTTATAGCGTCTACAAAATAGGGGAAAGATTTATAGCATTTTTTTAATTATTTTTTTATACTAGTGATAGTGGCGATCTGCAATTTTTATTAGGACTGCGATATTGTGGCGGACAAATTGGACACTTTTGACACATTTTTGGGACCATTGACAATTATACAGCGATCAGTGCTATAAAAATGCATTCATTACTGTATAAATGTCACTGGCAAGGAAGGGGTTATTACTAGGGGGCGATCAAGGGGTTAACTGTGTTCCCTAGTGTGTGTTCTAACTAGGGGGGGTGGGACTGTCTAGGAGGAGAGAAAGATTGGTGTTTATACTTAGTATGAACACATGATCTGTCTCTACTCCCCTGAAAGAACTGGGATTGGTGTTTACACATACAGATCCCGGTTCTCACTCTGTCACAAGAAATCGCGGGTGCCCAGAGGTAATCGCGCCCACAGCGAACTCACACATGCTGCGGGCCAAAAGGCGAAGCGACGTAAGGTAACGTTGATTTGCCCAGCCAAGCCAACCTGCCGCAGTGAAACTGTGGCAGCTGGCCTGGCAGTGGTTAAATTATACATATATGGATAAAAAAATGAGACTTAATCTAATATTAATTTATTATACTAATGGTATAACTGATGGTACCAATCATTAACCACTTGAGCCCCGGACCATTATGCTGCCTAAGGACCAGAGGTCTTTTTCCAATTTGGCACTGCGTCGCTTTAACTGCTAATTGCGCGGTTATGCAATGCTGTACCCAAACGAAATTTGCGTCCTTTTCTTCCCACAAATAGAGCTTTCTTTTGATGGTATTTGATCACTTCTGCAGTTTTTATTTTTTGCGCTATAAACGGAAAAAGACCGAAAATTTTGAAAAAAAATGATATTTTCTACTTTTTGTTATAAAAAAAATCCAATAAACTCAATTTTAGTCATACATTTAGGCCAAAATGTATTCGGCCACATGTCTTTGGTAAAAAAAATGTCAATAAGCGTATATTTATTGGTTTGCGCAAAAGTTATAGCGTCTACAAACTAGGGTACATTTTCTGGAATTTACACAGCTTTTAGTTTATGACTGCCTATGTCATTTCTTGAGGTGCTAAAATGGCAGGGCAGTACAAAACCCCCCCAAATGACCCCATTTTGGAAAGTAGACACCCCAAGGAAATTGCTGATAGGCATGTTGAACCCATTGAATATTTATTTTTTTTGTCCCAAGTGATTGAATAATGACAAAAAAAAAAAAAAAAAAAATATTTACAAAAAGTTGTCACTAAATGATATATTGCTCACACAGGCCATGGGCCTATGTGGAATTGCACCCCAAAATATATTCAGCTACTTCTCCTGAGTATGGGGATACCACATGTGTGGGACTTTTTGGGAGCCTAGCCGCGTATGGGACCCCGAAAACCAATCACCGCCTTCAGGATTTCTAAGGGTGTAACTTTTTGATTTCACTCTTCACTGCCTATCACAGTTTCGGAGGCCATGGAATGCCCAGGTGGCACAACCCCCCCCCAAATGACCCCATTTTGGAAAGTAGACACCCCAAGCTATTTGCTGAGAGGCATATTGAGTCCATGGAATATTTTATATTTTGACACAAGTTGCGGGAAAGTGACACTTTTTTTTTTTTTTTTTTTTTTTTTTTGCACAAAGTTGTCACTAAATGATATATTGCTCACACAGGCCATGGGCCTATGTGGAATTGCACCCCAAAATACATTTAGCTGCTTCTCCTGAGTATGGGGATACCACATGTGTGGGACTTTTTGGGAGCCTAGCCGCGTACGGGGCCCCGAAAACCAATCACCGCCTTCAGCGTTTTTAAGGGCGTGAATTTTTGATTTTACTCTTCACTGCCTAACACCGTTTCGGAGGCCATGGAATGCCCAGGTGGCACAAACCCCCCCCAAATGACCCCATTTTGGAAAGTAGACACCCCAAGCTATTTGCTGAGAGGCATGGTGAGTATTTTGCAGCTCTCATTTGTTTTTGAAAATGAAGAAAGACAAGAAAAAACTTTTTTTTTTTTTCTTTTTTCAAATTTCAAAACTTTGTGACAAAAAGTGAGGTCTGCAAAATACTCACTATACCTCTCAGCAAATAGCTTGGGGTGTCTACTTTCCAAAATGGGGTCATTTGGGGGGGTTTTGTGCCACCTGGGCATTCCATGGCCTCCGAAACTGTGATAGGCAGTGAAGAGTGAAATCAAAAATTCACGCCCCTTAGAAAGCCTGAAGGCGGTGCTTGGTTTTCGGGGTCCCGTACACGGCTAGGCTCCCAAAAAGTCTCACACATGTGGTATCCCCGTACTCAGGAGAAGCAGCAGAATGTATTTTGGGGTGTAATTTCACATATTCCCATGGCATGTTTGAGCAATATATCATTTAGTGACAACTTTGTGCAAAAAAAAAAAAAAAAAAAAAAAAATTTGTCTCTTTCCCGCAACTTGTGTCGCAATATAAAATATTCCATGGACTCGACATGCCTCTCAGCAAATAGCTTGGGGTGTCTACTTTCCAAAATGGGGTCATTTGGGGGGGTTTTGAACTGTCCTGGCATTTTATGCACAACATTTAGAAGCTTATGTCACACATCACCCACTCTTCTAACCACTTGAAGACAAAGCCCTTTCTGACACTTATTTTTTACATGAAAAAGTTTTTTTTTTTTTGCAAGAAAATTACTTTGAACCCCCAAACATTATATATTTTTTTAAAGCAAATGCCCTACAGATTAAAATGGTGGGTGTTTCATTTTTTTTTTTCACACAGTATTTGCGCAGCGATTTTTCAAACGCATTTTTTGGGGAAAAAACACACTTTTTTAAATTTTAATGCACTAAAACACACTATATTGCCCAAATGTTTGATGAAATAAAAAAGATGATCTTAGACCGAGTACATGGATACCAAACATGACATGCTTTACAATTGCGCACAAACGTGCAGTGGCAACAAAATAAATACATTTTTAAAAGCCTTTAAAAGCCTTTACAGGTTACCACTTTAGATCTACAGAGGAGGTCTACTGCAAAAATTACTGCCCTCGATCTGACCTTCGCGGCGATACCTCACATGCATGGTGCAATTGCTGTTTACGTTTGACGACAGACCGCCGCTTGCGTTCGCCTTAGCGCAAGAGCAGGGGGCGACAGGGGTGCTTTTTTTTTTTTTTTTTTTTTCTTTATTATTTTTTTGCTTTTTTATCTTATTTTTAAACTGTTCCTTTCATTTTTTTTTTTTTTAAATCATTTTTATTGTTATCTCGGGGAATGTAAATATCCCCTATGATAGCAATAGGTAGTGACAGGTACTCTTTTTTGAAAAAATTGGGGTCTATTAGACCCTAGATCTCTCCTCTGCCCTCAAAGCATCTGACCACACCAAGATCGGTGTGATAAAATGCTTCCCCAATTTCCCAATGGCGCTATTTACATCCGGCGAAATCTAAGTCATAAAATGCTCGTAGCTTCCGGTTTCTTAGGCCATAGAGATGTTTGGAGCCACTCTTGTCTCTGATCAGCTCTATGGTCAGCTGGCTGAATCACCGGCTGCATTCTCAGGTTCCCTGTTGAGACAGGAGAGCCAGAGAAAAACACGGAAGACGGTGGGGGGGGGGGCATTCCCTCCCACGGCTTGTAAAGGCAGTCTAGAGGCTAATTAGCCGCTAGGATTGCTTTTACATGAAAGCCGACCGCTGGCTGAAAAGAATGATACCAAGATGATACCTAAACCTGCAGGCATCATTCTGGTATAACCACTCAAAGTTGTGAATGGCGTACCTGAAGACAAAAAAATGGTTAACAATAAAGCACAGTAAACAATAAAGTATAAATAATTACATACCTGAAAAACAAACATGATAAAACATAATAACAATAACAATAACAATAACAATAAAACACTGCAGAATAGAATACAGTAAAAAAAGAGCAGAACAATAGAGAGAGAGAATAGAGAGAGAGAACAATAAAACGACAACTATTTTTTTTTATTTTATATATATTTTTTTTTTTTTTTACACTTTTTTTGTAACTAACTTTTATAACTGTAACCGGTTCCAGGTTCGGGTCTCTCAAAATGCGATGGCATCTTGGGAGACCCTGTGAAAGTGTGCCTAGTCTGTGCAATGCTGTACCCTACGCTAATACTCAACTAGTGTATGGTAGCGTTCAAAACATTCACCAATGCAAAGACCAGGATTGTCAGGACAGAAGGGACAATAATAGCGGGTGTCACGCCTATATCCGCGTTTGCTGCAGACACAACATCTTTTTGGGGGGGGTTCGTTGGGTAGGGGTACTCGGGAGCACATAAAAATGCCTCTCATGCAGCCGACTGCATTTCGTTGGGGGATGTGAATGGGGGAAGTACGGGCGCTGCAGAAGTGGTGGGTTCCCAATTAGGATTGGCGAATGCAGCAGGAAGGGCACTATGGGCACGACGGGCCTGTGTTTGTCTTTTTGGTGGCAGCGGGACACTACTTGTGCTTGTCACCTCACCAGCTTGAACTGCACTTATGGGACTCGCCACGTCACCAAGTGTTACTGCAGTGCTGGTTTGACTACGACCGGGGTGTACTAGGCCGCTGGTGCTTGCCAGTTCAATAAAAAGCTTCCAAAAAAACTGTTAGCGATCGCAGGGATCAGGCCTGACTCTGCGAACGCTGCAGTTATGCGTTTAGTGTTTTGTAAGT